>NC_057802.1:236797164-237397164 GCF_018294505.1 Triticum aestivum | reverse complement strand
AGAGCTAACAAACTATGTATCCCTCAGTCTTCTCTTCGTTTCTTACTTTTGCAAGAATCTCATGGAGGAGGACTAATGGGACACTTTGGACGCGACAAGACATTTGCTACGCTCTCAAAGAATTGCTTTTGGCCCAACATGTTTCGGGACGTCTCACGCTTCACCAACCGATGCTCTACATGTCACAAAGCTAAGTCTAAAGCTCAATCCCATGGTATTTATATGCCCCTTCCAATTCCATATCATCCATGGGAAGATATTAGTATGGATTTTCTCCTTGGTTTGCCTAGAACTAGAAATGGAAAGGATTCCGTGTTTGTTATGGACCGATTCTCTAAAATGGCACATTTCATTCCTTGCAACAAGATAGACGATGCTTCACATGTTGCAAATCTTTTCTGTAGGGAAATCTTGCGCCTACATGGGGTGCCAAAGACGATTGTCTCTGACCGCGACATCAAGTTCTTGAGTTACTTTTGGAAGACTTTATGCGCCAAGCTCAGAATCAAGCTTTTGTTCTCTTCGGCATACCATCCGCAAAGCGACGGCCAAACGGAGGTTACCAACCTTACAATATCCACTCTCCTGCGTGTGTTGATCAGGAAGAACATGAAGGAGTGGGAGGAGTGCCTACCAACCACCGAGTACGCCTACAACAGCGCAAGACATTCGACTACCGGGAAGTCCCCCTTCGAGGTCGTCTACGGTTTCGACCCGTTGTCCCCATTGGACATTCTCCCCCTACCACTACAAGAGCGCACCAACATGGACGCGAGTGCCCGAGTCAACTACCTAAAGAAGATGCATGAAGATACAAGGCACACCATCGAGCACCAAGTACAATGACTCGCGACCAAGCTCAACTCCAACAAGCATCCCATGGTATTCAACATTGGAGATCTTGTGTGGCTACACCTTCACAAGGACCGCTTCCCCTATGAACGCAAGTCCAAACTTCTACCACGAGCCGATGGACCCTTCCCTAAAAATAGGACATATAGAGTTTGCCCGGAATTCGCCGAAACGGAAATAAATCGACATTTCGGTAAAACATAGGCAACTCACAAGCACAATTCGACGGCAACTCATGCCACACACACAATTTCCATCATATCACCCGATTATGTCATATCGCACACATACACATATTTCCATTCCTACAAAAGCATAATTTTTTGATCACATATCCCGAGATCGAGCACGGTGATGATGATGTCGATAGGTGTCGCCACACACACCTATGGAATGATCAAAAGTGGACAAAGCTCTTCTTGACAAGGCTATATATCTAGTTAGGGAGGTACATAGGTCACTTCACTAAATGCTAGCTAGATCTACCTAGCTAGCTAGTTTGGGAGGAGACAAGTTCAACTAGTGGAGGGGGAAGGAAAAAGAGAAAGGAGATACATTAATGGAGGTGGCGTAGTTAGCTATGAGTAATAAAGAGAGAGAAAGATAGGTAGAAGAAGGAGAGTAATTGTGTAGAGGCAAAGGTGATGCGGAGCATCCTACGGTCATCCCCATGGACCTACCATCGTCTCATCAAGAGCCAAGAGGACCTATGACACGAGCACGAGCTAGAGCTCTCGAGAACGAGGTGACTTCCTTCCTTAGTGATATCACATATGATCCACTCGAGACATGGCTACTACCTAAGTCCGATATGCTATGCATGATTAGGTGTCAAGAGGAGCCTCCCGAGGATGCACGTGAAGACGGACAAGCCGCCAAGTCCATGGATGAAGAGAACCAACGGAAACGGGCAAGTTCACCTTCCAGGCCCCGGACATCCGGCCATGACCCCGGACATCCGGCCCCTGGAGCATCCACAGCAGCAGCAGCCCAGACGCCCAGGCCTACAGGGCCCGGACATCCGGCGTCCAGCGCGGACATCCGGCCAAAGCCCGGAAATCCGGCCAAAAGCCCGGACATCCGGCGCCACGCTACAGAACATCCAGAAGTTTTGCCCTCCAGCCCGGACATCCGGCCCCCAGCCCGGACATCCGGCCTCTCCTGAAGCCCCCGACATCCGGCCACCCCTGTCTGCGCACAGTAAGGGCTGAGGCCCGTGTACACCCTCAACCCCCTAGACTATATATACTCCTTCTCCTCCATCTTTCTAGGGTTAGCATTGGTTTAGCTCATATGTGAGATAGAGCATTGCTCATCCATACGGATCTCCTCCTCGAGAGACTGCGGACCCTCTTCGGAGACGATCCACGTTGGATTCAAGACCCCCTCTTGGGTGGCCCCCCTCAAGACCTCCTTTCGAAGAAGAACCGGTTACCTATGTATCGTTCCTTGTTGGATTTGGATCGTGTGTCTCTTTGTGTTTCGAGGATCTAGCACATGTGTGATTGTTCTTGTTGGTTTGAGTGATTCTCTCGTGTCTTCCCCTCGTGTTTCCCCTCGTGTTCTTCATGTTCTTAGTTGGGATCTGCTCCTTTCGTCAAAGATCGACTATATAGGGTTCCACCCTACATCAAAAGGTGTCCCATTGATAAGGATCAACGTGATCCAAAAGGGTTTTTAGGCCCGATCTTTCACGGCGAACCAGATGATAACTTCGATCAGTGAATAGATTGAATTCTACTCCTCGATACCCAACACAGATTCTAAGGAATCAGCAAGCACGGAGGTTTTTGGACAGCTCCCTCAAAACTCAATACGGGTATCTACCCTCGAAAACACATTGTGTTTATAAACTCAAACCATCCCCCTCTTACATGGCCGCACCCGACTTTATATATTAGCCTACTCAACTTGTCATACAAGGAAAATGAAACCAACTGGAAAGTAAAAACAACTTGACTCGGACCCACTTTTTCTAAACAGAAAATAAATAACATAACTAAAAAATAAAAGGACTCTTTGGTGCGCCTCAATTTCCACGCCTGTAGGTGGACCCCAGCCGGACTCCTTCAAACACAGCACGCTCCACCATGAAGTCAGAAACCTGCATGTCATGCCTTTGATCTTCTCTTTGCGTGGCAGGAACAGAAACAATAGTCGTCTCTTAACAACATCAATAGCAGGAAAAGAATATACACATCACTCGTTGGAGGTGCCGTATCATCCTCCCCCCCTTCAGGGGAAATTGTCCTCGGTTTCAAGTCATCTTCTGCAGCAACATCGTTATGAACAAGCTGAACGTCAACCACAGGAACGTCAACTGGAGAATCTGCAGAAACAACAGGAATTGCAGCAGTATCGGCCACGTGTGTAGACTGAATAGGCACAATATCAAGTGCAGCAGTGTCGGCCACCACAGGAATTGCAGCAGCTTCGGCTTCCCTCTTCTTCGCCTCTTCTAGCTCTCTCATTTTTTCATCAACCTCCTTCTTCTTCAGCAATCTTTCCTCTCTCCAAGATATGTATATGTTGGTATCCATGGATTTCATAATACACTCTTTTTTACCAAAAGGCACGGCATACTGAGGTGGATTACATTGAATCAAAAGTGCACTATGCTCCTTGTTCCATGGTATCCCCAGCATCAAACGACATGAAACCATATGAGTTGGAATCACATCGCAACACACCTCATAAGATAATGGACCCAACTGAAAGTGTACCGATGCTTGGTGTGCGATGGCGAGCTCGATGTTACCCAAACGCAGCAAATATGGTTGTTGAAGTGGCACCATGAACAACTCAAGCTTCTCCACCATCTCTAGACTTTCACGATTCTGCCGTTTCAATGAGATGGTGATTATCGTTTTGGAGGAGTAGACTTTCACGATCCGACTATGAACGTGCGAGGACGTCACGCCTTAGCAATCGCTAAACCAACTCCGAGAGGTTATTGACCACGCCAGAGCATGATCAACCTGACCACGAAGGTCTAATTCCTGCAAGCAAACAAAGAACAAGCAAGAAACTAAGATTGCAATCTGGATATTGCGAATATAAGATGAAAGCTTTATTGATCAAGGCGGGGTTTGACTAGGGATGTAAATGCTACGGATAATTTCCGTTCCGAATCCGCTTCCGCATCCGTTTTTAAGGATATGGTATGCACTTTGACAAATCCGACGGATATGGATGCGGATAAGGATTTTGGTCAACCGGATATCTGGCGGATATGGTAGAGGATATGGTAATTGTAATATCTGGCAGATATGGTTTATCCGGTATTTTTTGCGGATTATCCGAGGTTGTCAAATAGGATTATCCGATACGAATACTCGATTTGACGTTCCATGATTTTTAGATGCAAAATGAATCACATAAGTTTAGGTGTCGAAGTTAGGTATGCATCTACGCCATGCTACCTCTACATGACAACTAGTCGTGGTGGGTAGTCTGATAGATCACCCTGGGCAGCGAAATTTGTGTTGCTTACGGCCTTGATCTACACACGTACATGACACAATGAGCACTCCACTTGCGGCCCTAAGCGATGCACATATACGTCGGCAGTCTGTGTACATATACGACGGCGGAGCATTGAGACGGCGTTCTGCGTACATATACGCCGGCGGAGCGTCGATATGGTGGTGTACGTACATATACGCGGAGACGGCGGTCTGCGTCCCCGGAGGTACGTCGGGACAGTGGTCCACGTACATATACATAGAATATTCAGCGATCAGTATCACCGGTAGTATTCCTTGCATGCGATGATGCACGTACAAGATGAACACCAAGTTTGTAGTGGTCAAGTAGGCTTCATCTCTTCCCCCTAAAAAAAGAGAGTAGACTTTATCTTAATAGACTACAAAATACTATGATTTTATGATTTTTTTAATGCACTGATGTCATATTGTTTGCATAAAAGAAATAAAAGAATGTTTCTTTGGACATATCATCCGATATTTTTTGCCTGTTTTCGGTCGGAGTCCGCTCCGAATCCACTCGATATAATCCGCATTCGAATCGCATCTGGTCATTATCCGCTCTGCTCCAAATTCGACAGAAAAATATGGTAAAGGATATGGTAAAAACATTATCCGATCCGATCCGTTTACATCCCTATCTGTGACGCCTTGGTCTGGTCGTTGAACACAAACAAAGTACGCGAAGTTGCGGCTATGGTGAACTTTTAATCTAAACAAAATCTAAAGTCTAAACGACACCCTAAGGGTTGTATATATGGAGGAAGAGGGGTGAATTTCGTGGCCCTTGGAGGAGGGGTCCGAAACCAACCCTATCTCTTGTTTCCCCACACATACGGACTCTAAAAACAACCTATTTATGTATTTCGAAATTACATGGGCCTGGCCCAATAATAAGGTGATGCAGCACCTATAATAGTCTCTAGATGAAATTTGTGAAGTGGCATCTTGTATATTGCATCCAAGACTTCATGCACTCATTACGGTGGCTTCAAAGTCCTGAAATCATCACTTGAAACTCCGTTCTTGTTTCCCTTGCGCATGCCATCATCTCCATGCTTGTTCTTGCTCCAATGTTCATCCTTCTCCAAGCTAGGCCCTTCATTTATATGCAAAACAAATGTATCCAATTTAGGAAACATCATATTCTCATGAACATTAGAATCATTAATAACAAACAAAAGTACCTGGTAATTTTATTGGAGTGCACGAGCTCTAGTAATTGGTCCAGTATGTATAGTAGCAGGGGCTATGGGTGTAACAATGGTATTGATATCCTCATCAGTATGTATTAGTTTGTCGATGACACATTATACAAAAGGAGGCCGAATGGTGTGAAATTAAAGTGCATTTGCTGGGAAGAGGGGAAGGAAATATTGGCAGAGATACACGAAGGCATGTGCGGCTCCCATATTGGATCAAGAGCCTTGGTTGGAAAAGCTTTCCGGCAAAGTTTCTACTGGCCCACGGCCCTCCAAGATGCAACCAAGCTAGTCACCAGATGTGAAGCCTGCCAGTTTCACTCCAAGAATATCCATCAACCTGCTGAAGCTGTCCAGACGATCCCTTTGTCATGGCCATTTTCGGTCTGGGGGCTCGACATCTTGGGCCCCTTCCCCCATGCTACCGGGGGCTTTGAATTCTTGTACGTTGCAATTGACAAGTTTACAAAGTGGCTGTAAGTGGAGCCTGTGAGGAAGCTAACCGCACAATCAGCTATCAAGTTCTTGAAAGGATTGGTGTGTCGTTTCGGAGTACCCGCCAGAGTCATCACTGACAACGGCACCCAATTCACAAGCCGCGCCTTCATGCAATATGTTCAAGCCCTTGGAAGCAAGGTTTCATTCGCCTTTGTTGCTCACCCTAGGAGCAATGGACAGGCTGAGAGGATAAACGCTGAAGTGCTGCGTGGGCTCAAGACAACAAATTTTGATAGGCTGCAAAAGTGTGGTAGACGCTGGATCGATGAGCTGATGGTGGTTCTTTGGTCCCTCCGTACGACACCAAATCGAGCTATCGGCGAGACGCCCTTCTCCCTAGTCTATGGGGTAGAAGCAGTGCTCCCCACGGAACTCATATATGGGCATCTCAAGTATTTTCCTACGATGAAGTAGAGCAAGAGCAGCATTGGCATGACGATGTTGTACTCCTTCAGGAGAACCATCTCCGGTCTGCTGTGTGTGATGCACGCTACCAGAAAGCCCTGCGTCGCTATCACAGCGGCAGGGTCCATGCCCGAAGCCTTGAGGAAGGCAACCTTGTCCTTAGGCGAGTTCAGTCCGCCAAGGGTTCCAACAAGTTGACGCCGAAGTGGGAAGGCCCTTATTGGGTAGTACGAGTCACCAGACCTGGCGCAGTCCATTTTGAGACCGAAGATGGCATCCAAATGCAAAACTTGTGGAATATTGAGCATCTTCGCAAGTTCTACCCGTAAGGCGCATGTCGGATTCAGGGCTCCACAGACCCAAGAAAGGTTCGAACTCTAGGGCGTGTGCGAAGAACTCAACCTCTCCAGCCAACCAGCTCATCACCCCCACGGCCTAGCTCGATGAACAAGGAAGAAGATGGACACGATAGTTTTACCCAGGTTCGGGCCACCTTGCGGTGTAAGATCCTACTGCTTTGTGGTGGATTTGCCTCACGAGGGGCTGGGGATGAACTAGTACAAGGGAAGAACAACCTTGCGATCTCTGCTCTGGTGAGAGTGGAAAGGATCCGATCTCCAGCCAAGTGCTACGGTGGTGGCTAACCTATATTTATAGTTGTCTCAATCCTCTTCCCCCAAAACGTCGGCGGGAAGGGATCCCACAGTGGCCAATTTGAAAGGGGACACGTAGTCCATCTTGTCCTGGCAAAAGGTGGTCTTCGCCTGCAAAGCTTCTGGTCATGATGCCGCGGTGGGCTCGGTGATGACATCCGTCCTGCCATCCAGGCGGTCTTGGTCTTGTTGCATGGGAATGGAAACCTTTGTCTGATTCCTCGGGACCCCGCGCCTGCGCATGCCTCCTTAGCACCAAAGAGGAAACATGCTCCCCTACGCCCGCTGGTGCCCGCCTGGCCTTGGTCGTCATGGCTTTCGTCACTGCAGCCTCATGAGGTTGAGCACCTGCATAGAAATCTCTGCTTCTCAGGAGGCCGCCTGGGGGGGGGCTCCCTTCGGAGGTCTCGGTGTCGCCTGCCTCGCGAGGCTTGGCCCCTCGTGATGGTCGTGTAGATGGGCTATACCAGGCCGTCGATGGAGCCACGCCATGGGCCGCAGGCAGGCAAGTCTGGGTACCCTGGTTCCCAGAACACCGACAGTAGCCCCCGGGCCCAAGGCGCACTCGGCTTGGCTTCGGGGCAAAGCCAAAGGGCAAGGGCGGAGCGCCGCGGGCCCCAATCGCCTGCGGGCCAGGATGACGCGTGGCGCTCGATGGGACATGGGCGTCTCCACTTCCCCATACCGCCTCGGCAACTGCCCGACTTGACAACTGCCTTTCACATGCAGAAAGGCCATCATTGCTTGGAGCGTGAGAGGCCGGCAGTTACTCTTCCTCCGGCTATAAATGGGAGAGGAGGCAGAGCCCCCAGCTCATCTCCATCTTCTCGCTGCTCACTCCTTCTTCTTCCTTGTTCCGCCATCTTGCTAGAGCGTCCATGGCGCCAGTGAGGAGATTCTCCACCGCGGAGAAGGGAAAAACCCCTCAGGTGGAACCCGAGCTTCTCCCGCGGAAGAAGAGGCGCGATTGCCCTCGCGATGCCATCGCGGCACCCATGGCAACGCGACCCTGGCACGAACACACTCCACCGGGCTTCCCGGTTCGGGCGTATGCTCATGAGCATAGCTCCGCCCATGGGAGCGGCCGCGGAGGCCATGGGGGACGGAGTTGTGGAGGAGAACAAGCGGGGGTTGCATGACTACCTCGCCCACAAACCCATGCGCATGACACGACTTGTGACTTCGTGGTGTGGGCAGCAATGCCACCGCGCAAGTGGATCCGGCTCCCGCGGTCTCTGGCGGGGGAGATACCGCCGAAGGGGCCCGTTGAGCTATGGCTGCAGCATGACGGCTACTGCAGCCAAGCTTCGCAGGTGGAGGTCGAGACCATCCACTACGGCGACGTCTTCATTACCCGGGGATGGGGCGCGATCGCCCGCGCCTGTCGCTCGGAGGGGGACACGCCATCCACTTCGAGTACGACGGGGCAACGCCTGGAATGCTGCTCCAGGGGAGGAGATCGAGGTAGCGGTTCCCCTTCGGGCCGACGAGGCGGTGAAGCCGCCGGCGGTGAACTTTCCCTTGGCCTTGTCTGTGACTCCTCCGACAGCAGCGGCGCTTCCTCCGGACTAGGTTCGGGCGACAACGACAGTTACGAGCCACCGCATCGCTGTGCTCGGGCCTTGGGGAGGTGCGGCGCCATCCTGACGTAGCTGACGGCCCCATAGGTGATCGTGTTTGATGAGGACATCAATACCAGTGTTACACCCACAGCCCCTGCTACTATACATACTGGACCGATTACTAGAGCTCGCACACGCCAATTAAATTACCAGGTACTCTCATTTCTTCGTAATGATTCTAATGTTCATGAGAATATGATGCTGCCTAAATTGGATACATTTGTTTTGATTACAAAAGAAGGGCCTAGCTTGGAGAAGGATGAACATTGGAGCAAGAACAAGCATGGAGTTGACGGCATGCGCAAGGGAAACAAGAACGGAGTTTCAAGTGATGATTTCAGGACTTTGAACCTGATGACCCACAAGTGTAGGGGATCTATCATAGTCCTTTCGATAAGTAAGAGTGTCGAACCCAACGAGGAGCAGAAGGAAATGACAAGCGGTTTTTAGTATTCTCTGCAAGCACTGAGATTATCGGTAACAGATAGTTTTGTGATAAGGTAATTTCTAACGGGCAATAAGTAATGAAAGTAAATAAGGTGCAGCAAGATGGCCCAATCCTTTTTGTAGCAAAGGACAAGCCTGGACAAACTCTTATATAGAGAAAAGTGCTCCCAAGGACACATGGGAATTATCGTCAAGCTAGTTTTCATCACGCTCATATGATTCGCATTCGTTACTTTGATAATTTGATATGTGGGTGGACCGGTGCTTGGGTACTGCCCTTTCTTGGACAAGCATCCCACTTATTATTTACCCCTATTGCAAGCATCCGCAACTATGAAAGAAGTATTAAGGTAAACCTAACCATAGCATGAAACATATGGATCCAAATCAGCCCCTTACAAAGCAACTCATAAACTAGGGTTTAAGCTTCTGTCACTCTAGCAACCCATCATCTACTTATTACTTCCCAATGCCTTCCTCTAGGCCCAAACAATGGTGAAGTGTCATGTAGTCGACGTTCACATAACACCACTAGAGGAGAGACAACATACATCTTATCAAAATATCGAACGAATACCAAATTCACATGACTACTTATAGCAAGACTTCTCCCATGTCCACAGGAACAAACGTAACTACTCACAAATCATATTCATGTTCATAATCAGATGGGTATTAATATGCATAAAGGATCTGAACATATGATCTTCCACCAAATAAACCAACTAGCATCAACTACAAGGAGTAATCAACACTACTAGCAACCCATAGGTACCAATCTGAGGTTTTGAGACAAAGATTGGATACAAGAGATGAACTAGGGTTTGAGAGGAGATGGTGCTGGTGAAGATGTTGATGGAGATTAACCCCCTCCCGATGAGAGGATCGTTGGTGATGATGATGGCGATGATTTCCCCCTCCCGGAGGGATGTTTCCCCGGTAGAACAGCTCCGCCGGAGCCCTAGATTGGTTCTGCCAAGGTTCCGCCTCGTGGCGGCGGTGTTTCGTCCCGAAAGCTTGCTTGTGATTTTTTCCAGGGTAAAAGACTTCATATAGCAGAAGATGGGCACCGGTGGCCTGCCAGGGTAGGGCGCGCCCCCCACCCTCGTGGATGGTGGGTGGCCCCCTCTGGTTGATTCTTTCGCTAGTATTTTTTATTAATTCCAAAAACTGCCTCCGTGAAGTTTCAGGACTTTTGGAGCCGTGCAGAATAGGTCTCTAATATTCGCTCCTTTTCCAGCCCAGAATTCCAGCTGCCGGCATTCTCCCTCTTCATGTAAACCTTGTAAAATAAGAGAGAATAGGCATAAGTATTGTCACATAACGTGTAATAACAGCCCATAATGCAATAAATATCGATATAAAAGCATGATGCAAAATGGACGTATCAACTCCCCCAAGCTTAGACCTCGCTTGTCCTCAAGCGGAAACCGATAACGGAAAATATGTCCACATGTTTAGAGATAGAGGTGTCGATAAAATAAAATACGGACATGAGGGCATCATGATCATTCTTATAACAGCAACATATATGTAAATTGTCATATGATTTCTTATGCTCAAGTAACAATCTATTCACAATGTAAAGTATGAATCAGAAACTTCATTGAGAACTAACAAACTATGATCTCGGTCATTGAAGCAATTGCAATTTATCATAACATCGGAAAGAGTCATTATAAGAGCTTTTCAGCAAGTCCACATACTCAACTATCATTTAGTCTTTCACAATTGCTAACACTCACACAATACTTATGGTTATGGAGTTTTAATCGGACACAGAGAAAGATAGGGGCTTATAGTGTTGCCTCCCAACCTTTTACCTCAAGGGTAATGTCAACAATAATAGTTCATGATAACTTACATCCAATTGGGTATATATATATCAGGATCTTTCCAACACAATGTGCCTGCCAAAGGACAAAATGTAAAAAGGAAAGGTGAAGATCACCATGACTCTTATATAAGGTATAAGACAAGAATAAAAGGTAGGCCCTTCGCAGAGGGAAGCAGAGGTTGTCATGTGCTTTTATGGTTGGATGCACGAAATCTTAATGCAAAAGAACGTCACCTTATATTGCCACTTGTGATATGGACCTTTATTATGCACTCCGTCGCTTTTATTTCTTCCACATCACAAGATCGTATAAAGCTTATTTTCTCCACACTAATAAATCATACATATTTAGAGAGAAATTTTTATTGCATGCAACAATGACAACTTACTTGAAGGATCTTACTCAATCCATAGGTAGATATGGTGGACTCTCATGGCAAGACTGGTTTTAAGGATATTCGGAAGCACAAGTAGTATCTCTATTTGGTGCAAATAATTTGGCTAGCATGAGGGGAAAGGCAAGCTCAACATGTTGGATGATCCATGACAATATACTTTATTTCAGATATAAGAAAACATAACCCATTACGTTGTCTTCCTTGTCCAACATCAACTCTTTAGCATGTCATATTTAGATGAGTGCTCACAATCATAAAAGATGTCCAAGATAGTATATTTATATGTGAAAACCTCTCTTTGTTTATTACTTCCTATTAATTGCAATGATGACCAAAACTATGTTTGTCAACTCTCAACAACTTTTACTCATCATACTCTTTCTATGTGAAATCATTACTCTCCATAAGATCAATATGATCTCTTTTATCTTTTTATTCTTTTCTTTTATTCCCTCAATATCATAGTAAGATAATCAAGCCCTTGACTCAAAACTAATCTTTATTATATATAGCTCACGGACTCGATTACATAGAGGGATCATAAAGCAAAACTCAAAACTAGATCATACTAACTTTATTCTACTAGATCAAGATATTACTAAAAGGATCGAACTAAGAAAAACGGTAAAGATAGGAGTGTGATGGTGATACGATACCGGGGCACCTCCCCCAAGCTTGGCAGTTGCCGATGGGAGTGCCCATACCAGATACTCAGTTCTCCTTTGTTGGTGAAGAAGATGGTGGTGATGATGGATAATCGCACATCGAGTGTAGGAGATCCTCCAATTTGCGGATAATGCCCTTGAGTGCGGTGATATGCTCCTTCAACAAAATATTTTCATGAGTGAGATACTTATTATGTATGCGAGCTAACTCAATCATCTTGAAGGCTTCAATCTCCATTGGGGTAAGAAGATTGTGATGAGGTTGGAGGATGTCTTCGTCTTCGGTTGCCGGAGCTTGGTCCTCCATGGCCTTCTTGATCCCATCATCCTTGTTGATCTCCCCGGGTTCTTCTCTCTTCAGCTCTATCTTCATTAGCCAAGCATCGTTGCCCTCATTGTTGGAGGAGGGGGACGACATGATGCCTGGCCTTTGACAACTCTGGCAGAGAACAGCTCAAAACAAAGACAGAGGATACCTGCGTGATACGGTGGTAAAAACCTTTGGGAGATTATATAATTAATTTTTACCGACCAAAAGAAGTATCGTGGAAGAAAACGGAGTCCAGAGAGCACACGAGGTGCCCACGAGGCAGGGGGCGCGGCCTCCACCCTCGTGGATGCCTCGTGTCCTTCCCGGACAGCTTCTTATTTTCCTATTTTCTTAAATATTCCAAAATGGAGAAAAAATACCATTAGAACTGTTTTGGAGTCGGTTTACTTACCGTACCACATACCTATTGTTTTTCGGAGTCTGAAATGTTCTGGAAAGTGTCCCTTATGTACTCCTCCAGGGTTACGGTTTCAATAACATTAGTTTCAAAATTTATAGGGTTACCTAAGATATAATGTTTGATCCTTTGACCGTTCACCACCTTCGGATTTGTGCCTTTGAAGTTGTTGACTTTTATGGCACCGGAACGATAGACCTCCTCGATAACGTAAGGACCTTCCCATTTAGATAGGAGTTTTCCTGAAAAAAATCTTAAACGAGAGTTGTATAGCAAAACGTAGTCACCTACATTAAACTCACGCTTTTGTATCCTTTTGTCATGCCATCTTTTAACTTTTTCTTTAAACAGTTTGGCATTCTCATAAGCCTGGGTTCTCCATTCATCAAGTGAGCTAATGTCAAATAGCCTCTTCTCCCCAGCAAGTTTGAAATCATAATTGAGCTCTTTAATGGCCCAATATGCCTTATGTTCTAGATCGAGAGGTAAGTGACATGCCTTCCCATAAACCATTTTATACGGAGACATACCCATAGGATTTTTATATGCAGTTCTATAGGCCCATAATGCATCATCAAGTTTCTTGGACCAATTCTTTCTAGATCTATTAACAGTCTTTTGCAAAATTAATTTGAGCTCTCTATTACTAAGTTCTACTTCACCACTAGACTGCGGGTGATATGGAGATGCAATTCTATGATTAACATCATAATTAGCAAGCATTTTACGAAAGGCACCATGAATAAAATGTGAACCACCATCAGTCATTAAATATCTAGGGACTCCAAACCTCAGAAAAATTAACAAAGAAGCGCCATGACATCTTGCAGAAAGCTTCACCGAGGCTCGAAGAGACGGAAGAATACTTCATGCCTGGAAGCTTACCTGTGCAACCGAAAGTCACTATGGGCTCTAGCTTGGTTGACCTTAGTGGTGACTCTGGCTAGGACGGTGCTAGCAGATGTAGAACTATGGTAGGATTGGAAGAGCACCGGATAGTGGTCAGAGAAACTCTTCGGAAGACCATGTTTCGGTCATCTTGTTCTCAAACACCTTGAAGTGCGAGAACACAAAAAGAGGGATCGAATCTTGCGGGTAATGTATACAAACCTCTGCAGAGGGTTAAAACCTAATCGATTAGCCGTGTCCCCGGTTACGGACAATTTGAGCCTCTGGACTTGGATCTATCTCGGAACTCTCAACACCGGACTGATAACTTAATTATGGGCAAGTTATCATGATTTGGGCTATGAGACATCGGTTGGCGGAACCATGTCATGATAGAAAACTCCGTAGTACAGGCTCCTGATATTCCTTTGATGTAGGGAAAATAAAACCAGCTTTTATGCAAACAAAACTCAGATACAGAGCCACAAAGCCATATTGCATATAGTATAGTTTATCATCTGTTTTTCTTATAGTGATCTTGCCGGTACATTCAATGTACTGACCTACACGGCTGCAACGTATTATGTTGCAGTATTATTTCTATGACGAGTGAGTTTCGTTGTTGGGTTACGGTCTACACTCAACCTACCGATGGCATTGATGGGAATCCACACCCGATTGTTTGTTTCCGCTGAGACTTATAAGGTATATATCAGTTTAACGTTATTTTTACATGTGATTGCACTTTGATATATACATTGATGTACTATGTGTGCCAACATACTGATCCAGTGATGATTTCAGGACTTTGAACCTGATGACCCACAAGTGTCAGGGATCTATCGTAGTCCTTTCAATAAGTAAGAGTGTCAAACCCAACGAGGAGCAGAAGGAAATGACAAGCGGTTTTTAGTAAGGTATTCTCTGCAAGCACTGAGATTATCAGTAACAGATAGTTTTGTGATAAGGTAATTTGTAATGGGAAACAAGTAATGAAAGTAAATAAGGTGCAGCAAGATAGCCCAATCCTTTTTGTAGCAAAGGACAAGCCTTGACAAACTCTTATATAGAGAAAAGCGCTCCCGAGGACACAAGGGAATTATCGTCAAGCTAGTTTTCATCATGCTCATATGATTCGCGTTCGTTACTTTGATAATTTGATATGTGGGTGGACCGGTGCTTGGGTACTACCCTTTCTTGGACAAGCATCCCACTTATGATTAACCCCCATTGCAAGCATCCGCAACTATGAAAGAAGTATTATGGTAAACCTAACCATAGCATGAAACATATGGATCCAAATCAGCCCCTTACGAAGCAACTCATAAACTAGGGTTTAAGCTTCTGTCACTCTAGCAACCCATCATCTACTTATTACTTCCCAATGCCTTCCTCTAGGCCCAAACAATGGTGAAGTGTCATGTAGTCGACGTTCACATAACACCACTAGAGGAGAGACAACATACATCTCATCAAAATATCGAACGAATACCAAATTCACATGACTACTTATAGCAAGACTTCTCCCATGTCCTCAGGAACAAACGTAACTACTCACAAATAATATTCATGTTCATAATCAGAGGGGTATTAATATGCATAAAGATTCTGAACATATGATCTTCCACCAAATAAACCAACTAGCATCAACTACAAGGAGTAATCAACACTACTAGCAACCCACAGGTACCAATCTGAGGTTTTGAGACAAAGATTGGATACAAGAGATGAACTAGGGTTTGAGAGGAGATGGTGCTGGTGAAGATGTTGATGGAGATTAACCCCCTCCTGATGAGAGGATCGTTGGTGATGACGATGGCGATGATTTCCCCCTCTCGGAGGGATGTTCCCCGGCAGAATAGCTCCGCCGGAGCCCTAGATTGGTTCCGACAAGGTTCCGCCTCGTGGCGGCGGTGTTTCGTCCTAAAAGCTTGCTTGTGATTTTTTCCAGGGTAAAAGACTTCATATAGCAGAAGATGGGCACCGGAGGCCTGCCAGGGGGCCCACGAGGCAGGGGCGCGCCCAAGGGGGTAGGGCGCGCCCCCCACCCTCGTGGATGGTGGGTGGCCCCCCTCTGGTTGATTCTTTCGCCAGTATTTTTATTAATTCTGAAAACTGCCTCCGTAAAGTTTCAGGACTTTTGGAGCTGTGCAGAATAGGTCTGTAATATTTGCTCCTTTTCCAGCCCAGAATTCCAGCTGCCGGCATTCTCCCTCTTCATGTAAACCTTGTAAAATAAGAGAGAATAGGCATAAGTATTGTCACATAACGTGTAATAACAGCCCATAATGCAATAAATATCGATATAAAAGCATGATGCAAAATGGACGTATCAACTCCCCCAAGCTTAGACCTCGCTTGTCCTCAAGTGGAAATCGATAATGAAAAATATGTCCACATGTTTAGAGATAGAGCTGTCGATAAAATGAAATACGGACATGAGGGCATCATGATCATTCTTATAACGGCAACATATATGTAAATTGTCATATGATTTCTTATGCTCAAGTAACAATCTATTCACAATGTAAAGTATGAATCAGAAACTTCATTGAGAACTAACAAACTATGATCTCGGTCATTGAAGCAATTGCAATTTGTAATAACATCGGAAAGAGTCATTATAAGAGCATTTCAGCAAGTCCACATACTCAACTATCATTTAGTCTTTCACAATTGCTAACACTCACGCAATACTTATTGTTAGGGAGTTTTAATCGGACACAAAGAAAGATAGGGGCTTATAGTGTTGCCTCCCAACCTTTTACCTCAAGGGTAATGTCAACAAGAATAGTTCATGATAACTTACATCCAATTGGGTATATATATCAGGATCTTTCCAACACAATGTGCTTGCCAAAGGATAAAATGTAAAAAGGAAAGGTGAAGATCACCATGACTCTTATATAAGGTATAAGACAAGAATAAAAGGTAGGCCCTTCGCAGAGGGAAGCAGAGGTTGTGATGTGCTTTTATGGTTGGATGCACGAAATCTTAATGCAAAAGAACGTCACTTTATATTGCCACTTGTGATATGGACCTTTATTATGCACTCCGTCGCTTTTACTTCTTCCACATCACAAGATCGTATAAAGCTTATTTTCTCCACACTAATAAATCATACATATTTAGAGAGCAATTTTTATTGCATGCAACAATGACAACTTACTTGAAGGATCTTACTCAATCCATAGGTAGATATGGTGGACTCTCATGGCAAGACTGGTTTTAAGGATATTCGGAAGCACAAGTAGTATCTCTACTTGGTGCAAAGAATTTCGCTAGCATGAGGGGGGAAGGCAAGCTCAACATGTTGGATGATCCATGACAATATACTTTATTTTAGATATAAGAAAACATAACCCTTTACGTTGTCTTCCTTGTCCAACATCAACTCTTTAGCATGTCATATTTAAATGAGTGCTCACAATCATAAAAGATGTCCAAGATAGTATATTTATATGTGAAAACCTCTCTTTCTTTATTACTTCCTATTAATTGCAATGATGACCAAAACTATGTTTGTCAACTCTCAACAACTTTTACTCATCATACTCTTTATATGTGAAATCATTACTCTCCATAAGATCAATATGATCTCTTTTATCTTTTTATTATTTTCTTTTATTCCCTCAATATCATAGTAAGATAATCAAGCCCTTGACTCAAAACTAATCTTTATTATATATAGCTCACAGACTCGATTACATAGAGGGATCATAAAGCAAAACTCAAAACTAGATCATACTAAAACTTTATTCTACTAGATCAAGATATTACTAAAAGGATCGAACTAAGAAAAATGGTAAAGATAGGAGTGTGATGGTGATACGATACCGGGGCACCTCCCCCAAGCTTGGCAGTTGCCGAGGGGAGTGCCCATACCAGATACTCAGTTCTCCTTTGCTGGTGAAGAAGATGGTGGTGATGATGGATAATCGCCCATCGAGTGTAGGAGATCCTCCAATTTGTGGATAATGCCCTTGAGTGCGGTGATATGCTCCTTCAACAAAATATTTTCACGAGTGAGATACTTATTCTGTATGCGAGCTAACTCAATCATCTTGAAGGCTTCAATCTCCGTTGGGGTAAGAAGATTGTGATGAGGTTGGAGGATGTCTTCGTCTTCGGTTGCCGGAGCTTGGTCCTCCATGGCCTTCTTTATCCCACCATCCTTGTTGATCTCCCCAGGTTCTTCTCTCTTTAGCTCTATCTTCATTAGCCAAGCATCGTTGCCATCATTGTTGGAGGAGGGGGATGGAATGATGCCTGGCCTTTGACAACTCTGGCAGAAAACAGCTCGAAACAAACACAGAGGATACCTGCGTGATACGGTGGTAAAAACCTTTGGGAGATTATATAATGAATTTTTACCGACCAAAAGAAGTATCGTGCAAGAAAATGGAGTCCGGAGAGCACACGAGGTGCCCACGAGGCAGGGGGCGCGCCCTCCACCCTCCCGGACTGCTTCTTATTTTCCTATTTTCTTAAATATTCCAAAACGGAGAAAAATTACCATTAGAACTGTTTTGGAGTCGGTTTACTTACCGTACCACATACCTATTCTTTTTCATAGTCTGAAATGTTCTGGAAAGCGTCCCTTATGTACTCCTCCGGGGTTACGGTTTCAATAACATTAGTTTCAAAATTTATAGGGTTACCTAAGATATAATGTTTGATCCTTTGACCGTTCACCACCTTCGGATTTGTGCCTTCGAAGTTGTTGATTTTTATGGCGCCGGAACGATAGACCTCCTCGATAACATAAGGACCTTCCCATTTAGATAGGAGTTTTCCTGCAAAAAATCTTAAACGAGAGTCGTATAGCAAAACATAGTCACCTACATTAAACTCACGCTTTTGTATCCTTTTGTCATGCCATCTTTTAACTTTTTCTTTAAACAGTTTGGCATTCTCATAAGCCTGGGTTCTCCATTCATCAAGTGAGCTAATGTCAAATAGCCTCTTCTCCCCAGCAAGTCTGAAATCATAATTGAGCTCTTTAATGGCCCAATATGCCTTATGTTCTAGATCGAGAGGTAAGTGACATGCCTTTTCATAAACCATTTTATACGGAGACATACCCATAGGATTTTTATATGCAGTTCTATAGGCCCATAATGCATCATCAAGTTTCTTGGACCAATTCTTTCTAGATCTATCAACAGTCTTTTGCAAAATTAATTTGAGATTGCTATTACTAAGTTCTACTTCACCACTAGACTGCGGGTGATATGGAGATGCAAATCTATGATTAACATCATACTTAGCAAGCATTTTACGAAAGGCACCATGTATAAAATGTGAACCACCATTAGTCATTAAATATCTAGGGACTTAAAACCTCGGAAAAATAACTTCCTTAACATCTTCCTTAAGCAAAAACCAAATAAAGCAAACAGTGCTACTCTTGCATTTTAAAACCAAATAAAATTATTTTAAAATACCAAAATTATTTCAAACTAATTTTTCTCCATTTTTTTATTGTAGGGAATCATTTTACCCTATTTTCCATATTGTTTATTTTTGGAGAAAAATAATTTGAAGAGAAACCAAATAAGTCCAAATTGATAGTAGGTTCAAAATACCTTCAAAGGGACTTTCATTTTGGTTCCTTTAAACTTCCAACTCATCTTTGAAGAAGTCATTTTATCTTCTCTCATGAGGATCATTGAGTTGCGTAAAGTTTATGACTTTGAAGTGTTTTCAAAAAGGAATTCAAATCTCTCCAAAACCACTTTTCATTTCAAATGGAAGAAGTCATGTTCTCTTCACTCTTTGGTTTTGTGAAGAAATGAATTTGAATTCATGGATCCAATGCAAGGTGAAAGTTTGGGATAGTCATTTCATTCCCTCTCATTTAACTTTCAGAAAGTTTCAAATTTCACTCAATTTCACACAATCAGTCACATAACAATCAAACAAACAATCATAAATATTTATTTAATATAACATTCCAAAATTTAGATTTTTGGGATGTTACACATACCCATAGGATTTATATGCAGTTCTACAGGCCCATAATGCATCATCAAGTTTCTTGGACCAATTCTTTCTAGATCTATTAACAGTCTTTTGCAAAATTAATTTGATCTCTCTATTACTAAGTTCTACTTCACCACTAGACTGCGGGTGATATGGAGATGCAATTCTATGATTAACATCATACTTAGCAAGCATTTTACGAAAGGCACCATGAATAAAATGTGAACCACCATCAGTCATTAAATATCTAGGGACTCCAAACCTCGGAAAAATAACTTCCTTAAGCATCTTAATAGAGGTGTTATGATCAGCACTACTAGTTGGAATAGCTTCTACCCACTTAGTAGAGTAATCAACAGCAACTAAAATATGTGCATACCCATTAGAGGAAGGAAACGGTCCCATATAATTAAAACCCCAAACATCAAATGGTTCAATAACAAGTGAATAGTTCATAGGCATTTCTTGACATCTACTAATATTACCAATTCTTTGACATTCATCACAAGACAAGACAAACTTACGGGCATCTTTGAAGAGAGTAGGCCAATAAAAACCGGACTGCAATACCTTATGTGCAGTTCTATCTCCAGTATGGTGTCCTCCATAAGCCTCGGAGTGACCCTTGCGTAGGATCTGTTCCTGTTCATGCTCAGGTACACAACGTCTAATAACACCATCTACTCCTTCTTTATAAAGGTGTGGGTCATCCCAGAAGTAGTGTCTTAAATCATAGAAAAACTTTTTCTTTTGCTGGTATGTGAAACTAGGTGGTATAAATTTAGCAACAATGTAATTAGCATAATCAGCATACCATGGAGCAGTATGAGAAGCATTTATGACAGCTAATTGTTCATCAGGAAAGCTATCATCAATAGGTAGTGGGTCATCAAGTACATTCTCTAACCTAGACAAGTTGTCTGCAACAGGGTTCTCAGCTCCCTTTCTATCAATAATATGCAAATCAAATTCTTGTAGTAGGAGAACCCATCTAATGAGTCTAGGTTTAGCATCTTTCTTTTCCATAAGATATTTAATAGCAGCATGATCAGTGTGAACAGTTACTTTAGGATCAACAATATAAGGTCTGAACTTATCACAAGCAAATACAACTGCAAAAAATTCTTTTTCAGTAGTAGCATAATTTCTCTGGGCATTGTCTAGAGTTTTACTAGCATATTAGATAACATTTAATTTCTTATCAACTCTTTGTCCTAGAACAGCACCTATAGCATAATCACTAGCATCACACATAATTTCAAAGGGTAAATTCCAATCAGGTGGCTGAACAATAGGTGCAGAAATCAAGGCTTTCTTAAGTATTTCAAATGCTTCTACACAATCATCATCAAAGAAAAAAGGAACATCTTTTTGTAAGAGGGTAGTCAGAGGCCTAGAAATTTTTGAGAAGTCCTTAATGAACCTCCTATAAAAACCGGCATGACCAAGGAAACTTCTTATACCTTTGATGTCCTTAGGACACGGCATCTTTTCAATAGCATCAACTTTAGCTTTATCAACTTCAATACCTCTTTCAGAAATTTTATGCCCCAAGAAAATACCTTCATTAACCATAAAGTGGCACTTTTCCCAATTCAAGACAAGATAAGTTTCTTCACATCTCTGCAAAACTCGATCAAGGTTGCTCAAGCAATCATCAAAAGATGTTCCGTATACGGAGAAATCATCCATGAAAACCTCAACAATCTTTTCACAAAAATCAGAGAATATAGCCATCATGCATCTTTGAAAGGTCGCAGGTGCATTGCATAAACCAAAAGGCATACATCTATAAGCAAAGGTACCGAAAGGGCAAGTAAAAGTGGTCTTTTCTCGATCCTCTTTTGACACAAGTATTTGAGAGAAACCAGAATAACCATCTAGAAAGCAAAAATGCATATGTTTGGATAATCTTTCTAGCATTTGATCAATAAAAGGTAAAGGGTAATGATCCTTTTTAGTAGCTTTATTTAATTTGCGGAAATCAATTACCATTCTATAACCTGTAACAATTCTTTGTGGGATCAATTCATCTTTATCATTAGGAACAACAGTAATACCTCCCTTCTTAGGGACACAATGGACAAGACTTACCCACTGACTATCAGCAACGGGATAGATTATACCTGCCTCCAGAAGCTTTAGTATTTCTTTTCTTACCACTTCTTTCATCTTAGGATTTAACCGTCGTTGGTGATCAACAATCGGTTTAGCGTCTTTCTCCAATTTTATTTTGTGTTGACATAGAGTGGGACTAATGCCCTTAAGATCATCAAGAGTATATCCAATAGCAGCATGGTGCTTCTTCAGAGTTTTCAATAATCTCTTTTCTTCATGCTCTGAAAGGTTAGCACTAATAATAACATGATATATCTTCTTTTCATAAAGATAAGCATATTTAAGAGTATCAGGTAATGGTTTAAGCTCAAACACGGGATCACCCTTGGGTGGAGGAGGATCCCCTAGGATTTCAACAGGCAAATTGTGTTTCAAAATAGTTCCTTGTTTAAAGAATACTTCATCTATTTCCCTTCTTTCATTCATAAACATATCTTTTTCATGGTCGAGCAAATATTGTTCTAAAGGATCATTAGGAGGCACGGCAATAGAAGCAAGACCAATAATTTCATCTTTACTAGGCAATTCTTTATCATGGGGTTGTCTACGAAATTTAGCAAAATTAAACTCATGAGACATATCCCCCAAACCAATAGTAACAACATCCTTTTTGCAATCTATCCTAGCATTAACAGTATTCAAGAAGGGTCTACCAAATATGATGGGACAAAAGTTATCTTGTGGGGAACCAAGAACAAGAAAATCAGCAGGATATTTAACTTTCCCACACAAGACTTCAACATCTCTAACAATCCCAACTGGTGAAATAGTGTCTCTATTGGCAAGCTTAATTGTAACATCAATTTCCTCTATCTCAGCAGGTGCAATATCATGCATAATTTCTTTGTATAAGGAATGAGGTATTGCACTTGCACTAGCACCCATATCACATAAGCCATGATAGCAATGATCTCCTATTTTAACAGAAATAACAGGCATGCCTACAATAGGTCTATGTTTGTTTTTAGTATCAGGTCTAGCAATTCTAGCCGCTTCATCACAGAAGTAAATAACATGCCCATCAATATTATCGGCCAAGAGATCTTTAACCATAGCAATACTAGGTTCAACTTTAATTTGCTTAGGGGTGTAGGTGTTCTAGTGTTACTCTTACGAACCACAGTTGAAGCTTTAGCATGATCCTTTATTCTAACAGGGAAAGGTGGTTTCTCAATATAAGTAGTAGGAACAACAGGATCAACATTATAAGTGATAGTCTTTTCTTGAACTTTAATAGGTGCAACTACTTTTACTTCAATGGGAGGATTATATTTAAACCACTTCTCCTTAGGGAGATCAACATGAGTAGCAAAGGATTCACATAAAGAAGCTGCTATCTCAGAGTCAAGTCCATATTTAGTGCTAAATTCATGGAAAACATCGGTATCCATAAAAGATTTAACACAATCAAACTAGGGTGTTATAGCTGACTCCTTACCTTCGTCGAGATCCCAATCTTCAGATTTGTGCTTAATTCTTTCCAATAAATCCCATTTGAATTCAATAGTCTTCATCATAAAAGAACTAGTACAAGAAGTATCGAGCATGGAGCGATTATTGAGAGAAAGCCGAGCATAAAATTTTTGAATAATAATTTCTCTTGAGAGCTCATGATTGGGGCATGAATATAACATTGACTTAAGCCTCCCCCAAGCTTGAGCAATGCTTTCTCCTTCGCAAGGCCAAAAATTATATATATAATTGCGATCACGATGAACAAGATGCATAGGATAAAACTTCTGATGAAATTCCAATTTCATCGGTTGTAGTTCCATGATCCCATATCATCACATAGCCTAAACCATGTCAATGCCTTTCCCTTCAAAGATAAAGGGAAGACCTTCTTCTTGATAACATCCTCTGGCATACCTGCAAGCTTAAATAATCCACAAACTTCATCCACATAGATTAGGTGCAAATCGGGATGTATTGTTCCATCACCTGTGAAAGGATTAGCTAGCAGTTTCTCTATCATACCCGAAGGGATTTCAAAGTAAAAAATTTCAGTAGCTTCAGTAGGTTGAGGAGCAACTCTTTGCACTACTAGTCGGGGTGAAGATACCCCGAACAAGCCCCTCAAAGGATTATGTTCCATAGTAACAAGTGACAGTAAATTTCAGCACACTATATAAATTGTTCCTTACGAAATTCCACTTACCAAAGGCGCTTCACTCCCCAGCAACGGCGCCAGAAAAGAGTCTTGATGACCCAAAAGTGTAGGGGATCTATCGTACTCCTTTCGATAAGTGATAGTGTCAAACCCAACGATGAGCAGAAGGAAATGACAAGCGGTTTTCAGTAAGGTATTCTGTGCAAGCACTGAGATTATCAGTAACAGATAGTTTTGTGATAAGGTAATTTGTAACGGGCAACAAGTAATGGAAGTAAATAAGGTGCAGCAAGATGGCCCAATCCTTTTTGTAACAAAGGACAAGCCTGGACAAACTCTTATATAGAGAAAAGCGCTCCCGAGGACACATGGGAATTATCGTCAAGCTAGTTTTCATCACGCTCATATGATTCGCGTTCGTTACTTTGATAATTTGATATGTGGGAGGACCGGTGCTTGGGTACTGCCCTTTCTTGTACAAGCATCCCACTTATGATTAACCCCTATTGCAAGCATCTGCAACTACAAAAGAAGTATTAAGGTAAACCTAACCATAGCATGAAACATATGGATCCAAATCAGCCCCTTACGAAGCAACTCATAAACTAGGGTTTAAGCTTCTGTCACTCTAGCAACCCATCATCTACTTATTACTTCCTAATGCCTTCCTCTAGGCCCAAACAATGGTGAAGTGTACTCGATGTTCAATAACACCACTAGAGGAGAGACAACATACATCTCATCGAAATATCGAACGAATACCAAATTCACATGACTACTTATAGCAAGACTTCTCCCATGTCCTCAGGAACAAACGTAACTACTCACAAATCATATTCATGTTCATAATCAGAGGGGTATTAATATGCATAAAGGATCTAAACATATGATCTTCCACCAAATAAACCAACTAGCATCAACTACAAGGAGTAATCAACACTACTAGCAACCCACAGGTACCAATCTGAGGTTTTGAGACAAAGATTGGATATAAGAGAAGAACTAGGGTTTGAGAGGAGATGGTGCTGGTGAAGATGTTGATGGAGATTAACCCCCTCCTGATGAGAGGATCGTTGGTGATGACGATGGCGATGATTTCCCCCTCTCGGAGGGATGTTCCCCGGCAGAATAGCTCCGCCGGAGCCCTAGATTGGTTCTGACAAGGTTCCGCCTCGTGGCGGCGGTGTTTCGTCCTAAAAGCTTGCTTGTGATTTTTTCCAGGGTAAAAGACTTTATATAGTAGAAGATGGGCATCGGAGGCCTGCCAGGGGGCCCACGAGGCAGGGCGCGCGCCCAGCGGGGTAGGGCGCGCCCCCACCCTCGTGGATGGTGGGTGGCCCCCCTCTGGTTGATTCTTTCGCCAGTATTTTTTACTAATTCCAAAAACTGCCTCCGTGAAGTTTCAGGACTTTTGGAGCTGTGCAGAATAGGTCTCTAATATTTGCTCCTTTTCCAGCCCAGAATTCCAGCTGCCGGCATTCTCCCTCTTCATGTAAACCTTGTAAAATAAGAGAGAATAGGAATAAATATTGTGACATAACGTGTAATAACAGCCCATAATGCAATAAATATCAATATAAAAGCATGATGCAAAATGGACGTATCAGAAGCCACCATAATGAGTGCATGAAGCCTTGGACGGAATATACAAGATGCCACTTCATAATTTTCGTCCAGAGGCTATTTTAGGTGCTGCGTCACCTTATTATTGGGCCAGGGCCATGTAATTTCGAAATACTTGAATATAGGCTATTTTTAGAGTCCCTATGTGTGGGGAAACAAGAGTTAGTGTTGGTTTCGGACCCCTCCTCCAAGGGCCACGAAATCCCCTCGGCCCTCTTCCTCCATATATACAACCCTTAGGGCATCGTTTAGACTTTGGGTTTTGTTTAGATTAAAAGTTCGTCATAGCTGCAACTTCGCGTACTTTGTTTGTGTTCAACGGCCAGACAAAGGCGTCACAAAACCCCACCTTCATTAATAAAGCTTTCCTCTTATATTCCCAATATCCAGATTGCAATCTCAGTTTCTTGCTTGTTCTTCATTTGCTCGCAGGAAACAGGCCCTCGTGGTCAGGTTGATCGTGCTCCAGCGAGGTCAATAACCCCTTGGAAGTTGGTTTAGCGATTGCTAAAGCGCGACGTCTTGCATGTTCGTAGTCGGATCGTCAAGGTCGACTCCCACAGAAAACGATAGCCACCATCTCATAGAAACATTGGGATACCTTCACCTCTATCAAGTGGTATCAGATTTCCAGGTTGCTCGGTGAGATTTTTAAGTTTTTCTTAGTTTAGATCGAGTCTGTTCTTCATACCTACAGTCCACGAAAAAGCCACAAAAAATTAGGGTTAGTTCATCATATCTGAACCAATCTGAGCCTTTGCATAATCTTTTTAGGGTTTTTGCTTTGTTGAATTTGTGGTTGATACGTCCATTTGTATCATGCTTTTATATCAATATTTATTGCATTATGGGCTGTTATTACACGTTATGTCACAATACTTATGCCTATTCTCTCTTATTTTACAAGGTTTACATGAAGAGGGAGAATGCCGGCAACTGGAATTCTGGGCTAGAAAAGGAGCAAATATTAGAGACCTATTCTACACAGCTCCAAAAGTCCTGAAACTTCACGGAAGTCATTTTTGGAATTAATAAAAAATACTGAGCGAAGAAAATACCAGAGGGGGCCCACACCCTGGCCACGAGGGTGGGGGCGCCCCTACCCCCCTAGGCGCGCCCCCTGCCTCGTGGGCCCCCTGTCAGGCCTCCGGTGCCCATCTTCTGCTATATGAAGTCATTTACCCTGGAGAAAATCATAAGCAAGCTTTCGGGAAGAAACTCCGCCGTCACGAGGCGGAACCTTGGCGGAACCAATCTAGGGCTCCGGCAGAGCTGTTGTGCCGGGGAAACTTCCCTCCGGGAGGGGGAAATCATCGCCATCGTCATCACCAACGATCCTCTCATCAGGAGGGCGTCAATCTCCATCAACATCTTCACCAGCACAATCTCCTCTCAAATCCTATTTCATCTCTTGTATCCAATCTTTGTCCCAAAACCTCAGATTGGTACCTGTGGGTTGCTAGTAGTGTTGATTACTCCTTGTAGTTGATGCTAGTTAGTTTATTTGGTAGAAGATCATATGTTCAGATCCATTATGCATATTAATACCCCTCTGATTATGAACATGAATATGATTTGTGAGTAGTTACGTTTGTTCCTGAGGAGATGGGAGAAGTCTTGATATAAGTAGTCATGTGAATTTGGTATTCGTTCAATATTTTGATGAGATGTATGTTGTCTCTCCTCTAGTGGTGTTATGTGAACGTCGACTACATGACACTTCACCATTGTTTGGGCCTAGAGGAAGGCATTGGGAAGTAATAAGTAGATGATGGGTTGCTAGAGTGACAGAAGCTTAAACCCTAGTTTATGAGTTGCTTCGTAAGGGGCTGATTTGGATCCATATGTTTCATGCTATGGTTAGGTTTACCTTAATACTTCTTTTGTATTGCAGATGCTTGCAATAGGGGTTAATCATAAGTGGGATGCTTGTCCAATAAAGGACAGCACCCAAGCACCGGTCCACCCACATACCAAATTATCAAAGTAACGAACGTGAATCATATGAGCGTGATGAAAACTAGCTTGACGATAATTCCCATGTGTCCTTGGGAGCCCTTTTCTCTATATAAGAGTTTGTCCAGGCTTGTCCTTTGCTACAAAAAGGATTGGGCCATCTTTCTGGACCTTATTTACTTTCATTACTTGTTACCCGTTACAAATTACCTTATCATAAAACTATCTGTTACCGATAATTTCAGTGCTTGCAGAGAATACCTTACTGAAAACCGCTTATCATTTCCTTCTGCTCCTCGTTGGGTTCGACACTCTTACTTACCGAAGGACTACGATAGATCCCCTATACTTGTGGGTCATCAAGACTCTTTTCTGGCGCCGTTGCCGGGGAGTGAAGCGCCTTTGGTAGGTGGAATTTGGTAAGGAAAAATTTATATAGTGTGCTGAAATTTACTGTCACTTGTTACTATGGAAAATAATCCTTTGAGGGGTTCGTTCGGGGTATCTTCACCTCATACGGAACCACAATTAGCTACCCCTCAACCTACTGAACCTACTGAAAATGTTTACTTTGAAATTCCTTCGGGTATGATAGAGAAACTGCTAGCTAATCCTTTTGTAGGAGATGGAACATTGCATCCGATTTAAACTTAATCTATGTGGATGGAGTTTGTGGGTTATTTAAGCTTGCAGGTATGCCCGATGATGTTATCAAGAAGAAGGTCTTCCCTTTATCTTTGAAGGGAGAGGCATTGACATGGTATAGGCTATGTGATGATATGGGATCATGGAACTACAAATGATTGAAATTGTAATTTCATCAGAAGTTTTATCCTATGCATCTTGTTCATCGTGATTGTAATTATATATATAATTTTTGGCCTCGCGAAGGAGAAAGCATCGCTCAAGCTGCGAAGGAGAAAGCACTGCTCAAGCTTGGGGGAGGCTTAAGTCAATATTATATTCATGCCCCAATCATGAGCTCTCAAGAGAAATAATTATTCAAAAAATTTATGCTCGGCTTTCTCTCAATAATCGCTCCATGCTCGATACTTCTTGTACTGGCTCTTTTATGATGAAGACTATTGAATTCAAATGGGATTTATTGGAAAGAATTAAATGCAACTCTGAAGATTGGGATCTCGACGAAGGTAAGGAGTCAGGTATAACGCCTAAGTTTGATTGTGTTCAATCTTTTATGGATACCGATGTTTTCCGTGAATTTAGCACTAAATATGGACTCGACTCTGAGATAGTAGCTTCTTTCTGTGAATCTTTTGCTACTCATGTTGATCTCCCTAAGGAGAAGTGGTTTAAATATAATCCTCCCATTGAAGTAGAAGTAGATGCACCTATTAAAGTTGAAGAAAAGACTATCACTTATAATGATCCTATCGTTCCTACTGCTTATATTGAGAAGCCACCTTTCCCTGTTAGAATAAAGGATCATGCTAAAGCTTCAACTGTAGTGAACAAAAGTAATATTAGGACACACAAACCTCCTGAGCAAGTTAAAGTTGAACCTAAAATTGCTATGGTTAAAGATCTCTTGGCTGATAATATTGATGGACATGTTATTTATTTCTATGAGGAAACTACTAGCATTGCTAAACCTGGTGCTAAAGATAAACATAGACCTGTTGTAGGCATGCCTGTTATTTCTATTAAAATTGGAGATCATTGTTATCATGGCTTGTGTGATATGGGTGCTAGTGCCAGTGCAATACCTCATTCTTTATACAAAGAAATTATGCATGATATTGCACCTGCTAAGATAGAAGAAATTGATGTTACAATTAAGCTAGCTAATAGAGACACTATTTTAGCAATTGGGATTGTTAGAGATGTTGAAGTCTTGTGTGGAAAGGTTAAATATCCTGCTGATTTTCTTGTTCTTGGTTCCCCACAAGATAGCTTTTGTCCTATTATATTTGGTAGACCCTTCTTGAACACTGTTAATGCTAAGATAGACTGCAAAAAGGATGTTGTTACTATTGGTTTGGGTGATATGTCTCATGAGTTTAATTTTGCTAAATTTAGTAGACAACCCCGTGATGAGGAATTGCCTAGTAAGAATGAAATTATTGGTCTTGCTTCTATTGCCGTGCCTCCTAGTGATCCTTTAGAACAATATTTGCTTGACCATGAAAATGATATGTTCATGAATGAAAGAAGGGAAATAGATGAAGTATTCTTTAAACAGGGACCTATTCTAAAACACAACTTGCGTGTTGAAATCCTAGGGGATCTTCCTCCACCCAAGGGTGATCCCGTGTTTGAGCTTAAACCATTACCTGATACTCTTAAATATGCTTATCTTGATGAAAAGAAGATATATCCTGTTATTATTAGTGCTAACCTTTCAGAGCAGGAGGAAGAGAAATTATTGAAAACTCTGAAGAAGCACCGTGCTGCTATTGGATATACTCTTGATAATCTTAAGGGCATTAGTCCCACTCTATGTCAACACAAAATAAATTTGGAGAAAGACGCCAAACCAGTTATTGATCACCAACGACGGCTAAATCCTAAGATGAAAGAAGTGGTAAGAAAGGAAATATTAAAGCTCCTTGAGGCAGGTATAATATATCCCGTTGCTGATAGTCAGTGGGTAAGTCCTGTCCATTGTGTCCCTAAGAAGGGAGGTATTACTGTCGTTCCTAATGATAAAGATGAATTGATTCCGCAAAGAATTATTACAGGTTATAGGATGGTAAATGATTTCCGCAAATTAAATAAAGCTACTAAAAAGATCATTACCCTTTGCCTTTTATTGATCAAATGCTAGAAAGATTATCCAAACATACACATTTTTGCTTTCTAGATGGTTACTCTGGTTTCTCTCAAATACCTGTGTCAGCTGAGGATCAAGAAAAGACCACTTTTACTTGCCCTTTCGGTACTTTGCTTATAGACGTATGCCTTTTGGTTTATGTAATGCACCTGCTACCTTTCAAAGATGCATGATGGCTATATTCTCTAACTTTTGTGAAAAGATTTGTGAGGTTTTCATGGATGATTTCTCCGTTTATGGATCCTCTTTTGATGATTGCTTGAGCAACCTTGATCGAGTTTTGCAGAGATGTGAAGAAACTAATCTTGTCTTGAATTGGGAGAAATGCCACTTTATGGTTAATGAAGGCATTGTCTTGGGGCATAAAATTTCAGAAAGAGGTATTGAAGTTGATAAAGCTAAAGTTGATGCCATTGAAAATATGCCGTGTTCTAAGGACATCAAAGGTATAAGAAGTTTTCTGGGTCATGTTGGTTTTTATAGGAGGTTCCGTAAGGACTTCTCAAAAATTTCTCGGCCTCTGACTAATCTATTACCAAACACATATTCCTTTTGTCTTCGATGATGATTGTGTAGAGGCATTTGAAATACTTAAGAAATCTTTGATTTCTGCACCTATTGTTCAGCCACCTGATTGGAATTTACCCTTTGAAATTATGTGTGATGCTAGTGATTATGCTGTAGGTGTTGTTCTAGGGCAAAGAGTTGATAAGAAATTAAATGTTATTCAATATGCTAGTAAAACTCTAGACAATGCCCAGAGAAATTATGCTACTACCGAAAAAGAATTTTTATCAGTTGTTTTTGCTTGTGATAAGTTCAGACCTTATATTGTTGATTCTAAAGTAACTATTCACACTGATCATGCTGCTATTAAATACCTTATGGAAAAGAAAGATGCTAAGCCTAGACTTATTAGATGGGTTCTCTTGCTACAAGAATTTGATTTGCTTATTATTGATAGAAAGGGAGCTGAGAACCCCGTTGTAGACAACTTGTCTAGGTTAGAGAATGTTCTTGATGACCCACTACCTATTGATTATAGCTTTCCTGATGAAGAATTAGCTTCCATAAATGCTTCTCGTACTACTCCATGGTATGCTGATTATGCTAATTACATTGTTGCTAAATTTATACCACCTAGTTTCACATACCAGCAAAAGAAAAAGTTTTTCTATGATTAAGACATTACTTCTGGGATGACCCACACCTTTCTAAAGAAGGAGTAGATGGTGTTATTAGACGTAGTATACCTGAGCATGAACAGGAACAGATCCTACGCAAGTGTCACTCCAAAGCTTATGGAGGACACCACGCTGGAGATAGAACTGCACATAAGGTATTGCAATATGGTTTTTATTGGCCTACTCTCTTCAAAGATGCCTGTAAGGTTGTCTTATCTTGTGATGAATGTCAAAGAATTGGTAATATTAGTAGACGTCAAGAAATGCCTATGAATTATTCACTTTTTATGAACCATTTGATGTTTGGGGCTTTGATTACATGGGACCGTTTCCTTCCTCCAATGGGTATACACATATTTTAGTTGATGTTGATTACGTTACTAAGTGGTTAGAAGCTATTCCAACTAGTAGTGCTGATCATAACACCTCTATTAAGATGCTTAAAGAAGTTATTTTTCCGAGGTTTGGAGTCCCTAGATATTTAATGACTGATGGTGGTTCACATTTTATTCATGGTGCTTTTCGTAAAATGCTTGCTAAGTATGATGTTAATCATAGAATTGCATCTCTGTATCACCCACAGTCCAGTGGTCAAGTAGAATTGAGTAATAGAGAGCTCAAATTAATTTTGTAAAAGACTGTTAATAGATCTAGAAAGAATTGGTCCAAGAAACTTGATGATGCATTATGGGCCTATAGAACTACATATAAGAATCCTATTGGTATGTCTCCGTATAAAATGGTTTATGGAAAAGCATGTCATTTACCTCTCGAACTAGAACATAAAGCATATTGGGCCATTAAAGAGCTCAATTATGATTTCAAACTTGCCGGTGGGAAGAGGCTTTTTGACATTAGCTCACTTGATGAATGGAGAACCCAAGCCTATGAGAATGCCAAACTATATAAGGAGAAAGTTAAAAGATGGCATGACAAAAGGATACAAAAGCGTGAGTTTAATGTAGGTGATTATGTATTGCTATACAACTCTCGTTTAAGATTTTTTGCAGGAAAACTTCTCTCTAAATGGGAAGGCCCTTACGTTCTCGAGGAGGTCTATCGTTCTGGTGCCATAAAAATCAACAACTTCGAAGGCACAAATACAAAGGTGGTGAACGGTCAAAGAATCAAACATTATATCTCAAGTAATCCTATAAATGTTGAAACCAATGTTATTGAAACCGTAACCCCGGAGGAATACATAAGAGACACTTTCTAGCACGCTTCAGACTCCGAAAAGGAATAGGTATGTGGTACGGTAAGTAAACCGACTCCAAAACAGTTCTAATGGCAATTTTTTCTCCGTTTTGGAATATTTAAGAAAATAGGAAAATAAGAAGTGGTCCGGGAAGGACACGAGGCTTCCACGAGGGTGGGAGGCGCGCCCTACCCCCCTGGGTGCGGCCCCCTGCCTCGTGGGCACCTCGTGCGCTCTCCGGACTCCGTTTTCTTGCACGATACTTCTTTTGGTCGGTAAAAATTCATTATATAATCTCCCGAAGGTTTTGACCACCGTATGACGCAAATATCCTTTGTTTTTGTTTCGAGCTTTTTTTCTGACAGATCTAGATCGCCATGACGTCTCCAAGTGCCCCCAAGGACAAGTTCTTCGAGAAGGTCATCAACCCCTACCTTGCAGAAGTGCTGCAACACCCTCAAACCATTGAGATGCATGAGGGGGTGCTGCACATCCGCGATGTTGAGGGACCAAGGAGGACCGGAAGCGTGGAGACAAGGCTCGAGGCAATGGAACAACAAGTTTTCAAGTGTCAGGAGATGGTGGAGCGCGGACTTGACTCCAATCACATAATGATCACGGAGTTCACCAACAACCACAAGCTGGACGCCAAGGACATTGGGGAGGCCATCTTCAAGCTTCACGAGAAAATCGAGCACCTCCAAGCGCAGATCTATGACCTACAAAACCAAAACTGTGAGTGTGAATATAGATTCAAGAGGATGAGTTTGGCTGCAGATTTAAGGATCCCGGAGACTCGATCATCCTTCTATGATGGAGAGCCTATGCCTTGGAAGATGGACGACAAGCCTACATCATCAACAAACCCTTCAACAGCAAAAGAGACATAATCACATGGGTATGGGCACTCCCCTTGGCAAACTGCCAAGCTTGGGGGAGGTGCCCCGGTATCGTATCATCATCACACTCCTATCTTTACCATTTTTCTTAGTTCGATCCTTTTGGTAATATCTTTATCTAGTAGAATGAAGTTTTAGTATGATTTAGTTTTGAGCTTTGCTTTATGATCCTTCTATGTAAGCGAGTCTTTGAGCTATATATAATAAAGATTAGTGTTGAGTCAAGGGCTTGATTATTTTGCTATGATCTTGAGGGAATAAAAGAAAAAGAAATGAATAAAAAGGAAATAAAGAGATCATATTGATCTTATGGAGAGTAATGACTTCACATATAAAGAGTATGATGAATAAAAGTTGTTGAGAGTTGACAAACACAGTTTTGGTCATCGTTGCAATTAATAGGAAGTAATAAAGAAAGAGAGGTTTTCACATATAGATACACTATCTTGGACATCTTTTATGATTGTGAGCACTCATTAAAGTATGACATGTTAAAGAGTTGATGTTGGACAAGGAAGACAATGTAATGGGTTATGTTTTCTTATATCCGAAATAAAGTATATTGTCATGGATCATCCAACATGTTGAGCTTGCCTTTCTCCCACATGCTAGCCAATTCATTGCACCAAGTAGAGATACTACTTGTGCTTCCGAATATCCTTGAACTTGTTTTGCCATGAGAGTCCACCATATCTACCTATGGATTGAGTAAGATCCTTCAAGTAGTTGTCATCGGTGCATGCAATAAAAATTGCTCTCTAAATATGTATGATTTATTAGTGTGGAGAAAATAAGCATTATATGATCTTGTGATGTGGAAGAAATAAAAGCGACGGACTGCATAATAAAGGTCCATATCACAAGTGGCAATATAAAGTGACGTTCTTTTGCATTAAGATTTCGTGCATCCAACCATGAAAGCGCATGACAACCTCTGCTTCCCTCTACGAAGGGCTTATCTTTTACTTTTGTCTTATTACTTATGCAAGAGTCATGGTGATCTTCACCTTTCCTTTTTACATTTTATCCTTTGGCAAGCACCTTGTGTTGGAAAGATCATGATATATATACCCAATTGGATGTAAGTTAGCATGAACTATTATTGTTGACATTACCCTTGAGGTAAAAGGTTGGGAGGCAACACTATAAGCCCCTATCTTTCTCTGTGTCCGATTAAAACTCCATACACATAAGTATTGATTGAGTGTTACCAATTGTGAAAGACTAAATGATAGTTGAGTATATGGACTTGTTGAAAAGCTCTTATATTGACTCTTTCCGATGTTATGATAAATTGCAATTGCTTCAATGACTGAGGTTATAGTTTGTTGGTTCTCAATGAAGTTTCTGATTCATACTTGACATTGTGAATAGATTATTACTTGAGCATAAGAATTCATATGACAATATCCATATATGTTATTGTTATAAGAATTATCATGATGCCCTCATGTCCGTATTTTATTTTATCGACACCTCTATCTCTAAACATGTGGACATATTTATCGTTATCGGCCTCCGCTTGAGGACAAGCGAGTTCTAAGCTTGGGGGAGTTGATACGTCCATTTTGCATCATGCTTTTATATCGATATTTATTCCATTATGGGTTGTTATTACACGTTATGTCACAATACTTATGCCTATTCTCTCTTATTTTACAAGGTTTACATGAAGAGGGAGAATGCCAGTAGCTGGAATTCTGGGCTGGAAAAGGAGCAAATATTAGAGACCTATTCTGCACAGCTCCAAAAGTCCTGAAACTTCACAGAAGTCATTTTTGGAATTAATAAAAAATACTGAGCGAAGAAAATACCAGAGGGGGCCCACACCCTGGCCACGAGGGTGGGGGCGTGCCCTACCCCCCTGTGCGCGCCCCCTGCCTCGTGGACCCCCTGTCAGGCCTGCGGTGCCCATCTTCTGCTATATGAAGTCATTTACCCTGGAAAAAATCATAAGCAAGCTTTCGGGAAGAAACTCCGTTGTCACGAGGTGGAACCTTGGCGGAACCAATCTAGGGCTCCGGCAGAGCTGTTCTGCCGGGGAAACTTCCCTCCGGGAGGGGGAAATCATCGCCATCGTCATCACCAACGATCCTCTCATCGAGAGGGGGTCAATCTCCATCAACATCTTCACCAGCACCATCTCCTCTCAAACCCTAGTTCATCTCTTGTATCCAATCTTTGTCCCAAAGCCTCAGATTGGTACCTGTGGGTTGCTAGTAGTGTTGATTACTCCTTGTAGTTGATGCTAGTTGGTTTATTTGGTGGAAGATCATATGTTCAGATCCATTATTCATATTAATACCCCTCTGATTATGAACATGAATATTATTTGTGAGTAGTTACGTTTGTTCCTGAGGACATGGGAGAAGTCTTGCTATTAGTAGTCATGTGAATTTGGTATTCGTTCGATATTTTGATGAGATGTATGTTGTCTCTCCTCTAGTGGTGTTATGTGAACGTCGACTACATGACACTTCACCATTATTTGGGCCTAGAGGAAGGCATTGGGAAGTAATAAGTAGATGATGGGTTGCTAGAGTGACAGAAGCTTAAACCCTAGTTTATGAGTTGCTTCGAAAGGGGCTGATTTGGATCCATATGTTTCATACTATGGTTAGGTTTACATTAATACTTCTTTTGTAGTTGCGGATGCTTGCAATAGGGGTTAGTCATAAGTGGGATGCTTGTCCATGAAAGGACAGCACCCAAGCACTGGTCCACCCACATACCAAATTATCAAAGTAACGAACGCGAATCATATGAGCGTGATGAAAACTAGCTTGACGATAATTCCCATGTGTCCTCGGGAGCCCTACCACCTACCACCACCGCTTATCCGCCACCGATCCGTATCCATATACCACCACCAATCCGTATCCATAAACACCACCGATATGTATCCATATACCACCACCGCTACCACCATCGCTGCCATATACCACCACTGCTGCCATATCCTACCACTATATATCCACCACCAATCCGAGTTCCTTTCATATTAGGTTTGTTTTCGAGATCCATCTAATTTCCGATTCGTGTTTCCTTGCCTGAGTAGGTTTCGGAAAAAAAATTGCAGGCCCCCGTGCAGTTTTTAGGCCAAAATTTTCGCAGGCAAAAATATGTTTTTCTATACTATTTTTAGGCTTTTCTAAGTCTTTTGAGCCACGTGCCATCATAGTGATTTTTTGTCGCACTTTTTCGTTGTCGCTGCCCCGATTCCGAAAAAAAAGTTAAAAAAAATACGTGCCCATCCTGTCATTTGGCCTGGGAAGAGTTTTGAGACACTCGCCATTATAGTGTTTTTTCGCAAAGAAAAAAGAGCACAAAAAACAGAGCGAAAAAATTCTAGAGTGTGCTTTTCCCTTGTTTACGTGTCGCGCCGTGATTTTGTTCGTGTTCTAGGCTCGCGTCTCTAGTATGGTCTAGCCTAGGACCAACACAGTACCGTCGTTGAGCGTTTATTCAACTTTGCATCTCTGAATTGATTATTGCTGACCTTTTTTGGTACCATATTATAAGCCTTCCTAGCTCCACATACATCTATGTCGTGCATTTGACTCTCCCTGGTAATCGCTCTATCCAAGCTTTAAGAGTTTTGACTACAGCGGTTGCCGATCACCGCCTGCTGCTGTGTAAGAACTGGTAAGAATTTGAGATTTGCTTGACGGATTTGTGACACCCACCACCACCACTTGTTAGTAGTATGTAGGATCATATTCTTGTGTGTTTCTATTGCTGCTAACCATGGCAGGATCACAAGCCGACGAGATTGACTGGGAGAACTTGACGAACAAGGAGCTTCATGATAAGTTTCATCGAACGATGAGTGGACAGGTGCAAGATGTGCTAAACAGATTTGAAGAGGCCATGGAGAAGATAGATGGCATGGAGAAGACGTTCGAAACAAAGCTCAATAACAAGTTTACTGAATTGTTTGCGCCTTTTCCACCACCACCGTCGGCTGCACCTGTCGCACCTGTACAACAACAACAACAACAACAACAACAACAACAACAACAACATCGCCGTCCAAATCAAGTGGGACGAGCACTACGCATTCCCCTTGAGCCTGGTCAAAATTCTGGTGCCGCTATTGATGCTTCTGCAGCTCCTGCTGCTACTGCAGAGGTGGAGGACTATTACGAGGATGAGGTCGATCAAAATCAGAACTACGTGCAACCACCAGCACCACCACCCCAAGTCGTCCTCATGCATATCATCGCAATGGTAGGGCTGCACCACTACCTACGAGATCATGACCATCTTCCTAAACTAAAATTGAATATTCCACCATTTGAGGGTAGATATGTTCCTGATATATCTTACTTGGGAGTTAGAAACTGAACAACGTTTTACATGTTTACAATATCCTGAGGAGCGACGTGTTCCTGCTGCTGTTTGTGCTTTCACTAGTTGTGCATGTGTTGGTGGTCTGAACATTGTAGATTATATCCTATTCCAGCGACTTGGGCTGCTTTGAAAATTTTTATGCGTACTCGCTGGGTTCCACCATACTATCAACGTGAATTGCTTCAAAACTTGCAGCGTTTGAGACATGGAAAAAATTCTGTAGAAGAACATTATCAGGAATTACAAACTGGTATGATTAGATGTGGTATTGTTGAGGATAGTTAAGCTATGCTTGCACATTTTATGGGTGGATTAAATAAACAGATTCAAACCATTCTAGAGTATAAGGAATATAATAATATCACTCGTTTATTCCATCTTGCTTGCAAAGCTGAACATGAAGTGCAGGATCGACGGGCATTGGCGTGAACTAACTTTTCTGCAGGTCGACCTTCATCATGAACACAGCACGCATCCTCTACTTCCGCACGTCCTGCTACACCAGCACCTCCGTCAGCTGCCACCTCCAACCGTGATACAAGAAAGTAGGCACAACCACCACTATTTGCCAAGAGCGCACCTTCTGGGCCTGCACAGAGCTCTTCTTCATCCATGGCATCAACAGGGCAAACACATGATATTATTTGTCGTTGTTGCAAGGGTGGAGGTCATTATGCGAGAGAATGCCCATCTAAGAGTGTGATGATTGCTACTGAGGATGGTGGGTATGAGTCCGCTAGTGACTATGATGAGGAGACTTTGGCTCTTATTACAAGCGAAGAACATGGTGGAGATGATTCTGATCATGAGACACAATACATGGCTCCTGAAGACGCTGGCAGGTATGAATGTTTACTTTCTCAACGTGTTTTGAGTGTGCAGGTCACACAAGCTGAGCAAAATCAGAGGCATAATTTGTTCCATACAAAGGGAGTTGTGATGGAACGTTTTGTTCGTGTCATCATAGATGGAGGGAGCTGCAACAACTTGGCTAGCATGGAGATGGTGGAGAAGCTATCTCTCACCACAAGACCACATCCACATCCTTACTACATTCAATGGTTCAACAACAGCGGCAAGGTTAAGGTAACACGTACTATTCGTGTGCATTTTAGTATCTCTACATATGCTGATTATGTTGATTGTGATGTGGTACCTATGCAAGCATGTTCCTTATTACTTGGTAGACCATGGATTTGATAAAAATTTGTACACCATGGTAGAAACAATCAGTATACTCTTGTTCATAAGGATAAAAATATTACTTTGCTTCCTATGACTCCTGATTCCAATTTGAAAGATGATGCTAATAGAGCTAATAAAGCAAAACAGGATAAAAATAAGAGTGAAAATAAGATTGTGGCAAAAGAATTTGAGCAACAAATGAAGACTAATAATAATAAACCATCTAGTGTTGCTTCTGAAATTAAATTGAAAAGTGCATGTTTACTTGCCACCAAATCTGATATTGATGATCTAGATTTCAGCAAATCTGTTTGCTATGCTTTCTGTGTGCAAAGAGGCATTATTTTCTTTCGAGGATGTACCTTCCTCTTTGCCTCCTGCTGTCACTAACATTTTGCAGGAGTTTGCTGACGTCTTTCCACAAGACGTGCCACCGGGATTACCACCTATTCGAGCGGTTGAGCATCAGATTGACTTAATTCCCGGTGCTTCGCCGCCAAATCGTGTGCCATACCGTACCAATCCAGAGGAGACGAAGGAGATTATGCGTCAAGTATAGGAGCTGCTCAAACAAGGTTATACACGTGAATCTCTTAGTCCTTGTGCTGTTCCTATTATATTAGTGCCAAAAAAGGATGGTACGTCGCATATGTGTGTTGATTGTAGAGGTATTAATAATATTACTATTCATTATCGTCATCCTATTCCTAGGCTAGATGATATGTTTGATGAACTGAGTGGCTCTAAAATCTGTTTGCTATGCTTTTGTGTGCAAAGAGGCATTATTTTCATTCGGGGACTTGCCTTCCTCTTTGCCTCCTGCTGTTACTAACATTTTGCAGGAGTTCGCTGACGTCTTTCCACAAGATGTGCCACCGGGATTACCACCTATTCAAGGGATTGAGCATCAGATTGACTTAATTCCCGGTGCATCGCTACCCAACCGTGCACCATACTGTACCAATCCAGAGGAGACGAAGGAGATTATGCGTCAAGTACAGGAGCTGCTCGACAAAGGTTATATACGCGAATCTCTTAGTCCTTGTGTTGTTCCTATCGTACTAGTGCCGGAAAAGGATGGTACGTCGCATATGTGTGTTGATTGTAGAGGCATTAATAATATTACTATTCGTTATCATCAACCTGTTCCTAGGCTAGATGATATGCTTGATGAATTGAGTGCCTCTACAATATTCTCCAAAGTTGGTTTGCGTAGTGGATACCATCAAATTCGTATGAAATTGGGAGAAGAATGGCAAACAGCATTTAAAACTAAGTATGAATTATATGACTGGTTAGTCATGCCTTTTGGGTTAACTAATGCACCTAGTACTTTCATGAGATTAATTAACGAAGTTTTACGTGCTTTCATTGGACGATTTGTGGTAGTTTATTTTGATGATATACTGATTTATAGCAGATCTTTGGTGGAACATTTGGAACATTTACGTGCTATTTTTATTGCTCTACGTGATGCACGTTTGTTTGGTAACCTTGGGAAGTGCACCTTTTGCACTGACCGTGTATCTTTTCTTGGCTATGTTGTTACTCCACAAAGAATTGAAGTTGATAAAGCCAAGATTGAAGCTATTGAGAGTTGGCCGCAGCCCAAAACGGTCACACAAGTGAGGAGTTTTCTTGGACTCACTGGTTTCTATAGGCGTTTTGTGAGAGATTTTAGCACCATTGCTGCACCTCTCAATGAGCTTACAAAGAAGGATGTGCCTTTTGTTTGGGGTACCGCACATGAAGAAGCCTTCACGGTATTGAAAGATAAGTTGACACATGCTCCTTTACTCCAACTTCCTGATTTTAATAAGGCTTTTGAGGTTGAATGTGATGCTAGTGGAATTGGATTAGGAGGTGTGTTATTACAAGATGGCAAACCTGTTGCATACTTTTTTGAAAAATTGAGTGGTCCTAGTCTGAACTATTCTACTTACAATAAAGAATTATATGCTCTTGTTCGGACCTTAGAAACATGGCAACATTATTTATGGCCTAAAGAATTTGTTATACATTCTAATCATGAATCTTTGAAACACATTAAAAGTCAAGAAAAACTCAACTGTAGACATGCTAAATGGGTTGAATTCATTGAGACTTTCCCTTATGTCATTAAACACAAGAAGGGTAAAGAAAATGTTATTGCTGATGCATTATCTCGTCGTTATACTATCCTTTCACAACTTTACTTTAAAATATTTGGTTTGGAGACCATCAAAGATCAATATGTTCATGATGCTGAATTTAAAGATGTATTGTAGAATTGTAAAGAAGGGAGAAATGGAACAAGTTCGTCGTTAACGATGGATTTGTGTTTCATGCTAACAAGCTATGCATTCCAGGTAGCTCTTATCGTCTTTTGTTGTTGCAGGAGGCGCATGGAGGATGATTAATGGGACACTTTGGCGTGAAGAAGACGGAGGATATACTTGCTACACATTTCTTTTGGCCAAAAATGAGACGGGATGTTGAGCGTTTTGTTGCTCGCTGCACTACATGCCTAAAAGCTAAGTCATGACTCAAGCCTCATGGTTTATATATGCCTTTGCCTGTACCTAGTGTTCCTTGGGAGGACATATCTATGGACTTTGTTTTAGGTTTACCTCGAACAAAGAAGGGGAGGGATAGCATATTTGTTGTCGTGGATAGATTCTCGAAAATGGCACACTTTATACCATGTCATAAAAGCGATGATACTGTTAATGTTGCTGATTTGTTCTTTCGTGAAATTATTCGCTTGCATGGTGTGCCAAATACTATTCTTACAGATCGTGATACTAAATTTCTTAGCCACTTATGGAGATGTTTATGGGCTAAGTTGGGGACTAAACTGCTTTTAATACTACTTGTCACCCCCAAACTGATGGACAAACTGAAGTAGTAAATAGAACATTGTCTACTATGCTTAGGGCTGTTTTGAAGAATAATAAGAAAATGTCGGAAGAATGCTTGCCTCATATTGAATTTGCTTATAATCGTTCATTGCATTCTACTACTAAGATGTGCACTTTTGAAATTGTGTATGGTTTCCTACCTCGTGCACCTATTGATTTGTTGCCTCTTCCATCTTCAGAGAAGGTTAATTTTGATGCTAAACAACGTGCATAATTGATCTTAAAAATGCACGAGCTAACTAAGGAAAACATTGAGCGTATGAATGCTAAATATAAACTTGCTGGGGATAAGGGTTGAAAACATATTGTGTTTGCACCTGGAGAACTTGTTTGGTTACATCTACGTAAGGATAGATTTCTTTATTTGCGCAAATCAAATCTAACGCCACGTGTTGATGGTCCTTTTAAGGTGTTAGAGAAAATAAATGATAATGCATATAAACTTGAGCTACCTGCAGATTTTGGGGTTAGTCCCACTTTTAACATTGCAGATTTGAAGCCTTATTTTGGTGAGGAAGATGAGCTTCTGTCGAGGACGACTTCATTTCAAGAAGGGAAGGATGATGAGGACATCAATACCATTGTTACACCCACAACCCCTGCTACTATACATACTGGACCGATTACTAGAGCTCGCGCACGCCAATTAAATTACCAGGTACTTTCGTTTCTTGGTAATGATTCTAATATTCATGAGAATATGATGCCTAAATTGGATACATTTGTTTTGCTTACAAATGAAGGGCCTAGCTCTGAGAAGTATGAACATTGGAGCAAGAACAAGCATGGAGTTGATGGCATGCGCAAGGGAAACAAGAACGGGGTTTCAAGTGATGATTTCAGGACTTTGAAGCCACCATAACAAGTGCATGAAGCCTTGGAAGAAATATACAAGATGCCACTTCATAAGTTTCATCCAGAGGCTATTCTAGGTGCTGCGTTACCTTATTATTGGGCCAGGCCCATGTAATTTCGAAATATTTCAATATAGGCTATTTTTAGAGTCCGTATGTGTGGGGAAACAAGAGTTAGGGTTGGTTTTGGACCCCTCCTCCAAGGGCCACGAAATTCCCCCCTCCCCCTCTTCCTCCATATATACAACCCTTAGGGCATCATTTAGACTTTGGGTTTTGTTTAGATTAAAAGTTCGCCATAGCTGCAACTTCGCGTACTTCGTTTGTGTTCAACGACCAGACAAAGGCGTCACAGAACCCCACCTTCATTAATAAAGCTTTCCTCTTATATTCGCAATATCCAGATTGCAATCTCAGTTTCTTGCTTGTTCTTCGTTTGCTTGTAGGAAACAGACCCTCATGGTTAGGTTGATCGTGCTCCGGCATGGTCAATAACCCCTCGGAAGTTGGTTTAGCGATTGCTAAGGCGCGACGTCTCACACGTTCGTAGTCGGATGGTCAAGGTCGACTCCCATAGAAAACGATAGCCACCATCTCATCGGAACATTGGGACACCTTCTCCTCTATCAGTGTTCCGCCATGACAGAATCCATGTTGGATGTGCTTCAAAGTCAACTTTCCAAGTTCAAGATGAAGGTTCGTGAAGGAGTCGCTGAAATGTACTTTAGGCTTGCCCTCGTCACAAATGAGATTGCCGGCCTAGGAAGTGAAGATATGGCCGACAAGTTCATCATCAAGAAGATCCTTAGAGCCGTGGATGGAAAATATGATACTATGTCCACATTGATCCAAATGATGCCCAATTACAAAGATCTCAAGCCCATGGAAGTCATTGGAAGAATTGTTGCTCATGAGATGTCACTCAAGGATAAGGAGGAGATCCACAACAAGTCAAGTGGTGCATATAAAGCTTCAAGTGGGGCTTCTACAACTTCAAGAAGCAAGTATCCAATGAGCAATTAAGCCTAATGGTGAATAATTTCAACAAATTCTATAAGAATAGAAACAAAGAGAGAAGTCCCAACTCAAGGCACTATGAGCAAAGATCATCAAGTCGTGACTGAAATTGCTACAATTGTGGAAGACCTAGACACTACTCCAATGAGTGTACCACACCTCACAAGAAAATAGAAGACTCACCTAGAAGGAAAAGTAGAAGAGATGAATCACCTCATAGAGAGAGGAGGAGGAGAGATGATCGTTATGAATGAAGACCCTCTCAAAGAAACAAGGAATCAGATGGGAAATACAAGTTAACCAAGAGCTACTCTAGAAGAAGACATCAAGCTCATGTTGTTGAATGGGTTTCCGGCTCCGACGACCACTCCGAGGGAAGTTACCACTCTGACTCCAACTATAGTCAATATGAAGGTGTTTCTGGACTTACTCTAGTATAATCCAACTCCCATGACATATTGGATTCACCAAATGAAGGAATTGGAAGATGCTTCATGGCTAAACGCCCCAAGGTATCACACCCCGAGTATCTTGATTTCAATACTGATGAGGATGATTTGCTAGGTGATTATGATTTGGTTGTTCATAAAACTAGTGATGTGAGCTATAATGAACTTGCTAGTAATCATGATAGTCAAGATGAAACGAGTGACAATGCTAAGAAGGAGATTGAGCGTCTAACTAAAGAACTAAACACTCATATCTTAGCTCATGAAACAACTAAAGAAGGTCTAGAGAGCTTCTAAGAACTCATGAGAAGCTACGCATTAAGAAGCTAAATTTAGAGCAAGAGCATGAGCTTCTTAAAGCGACCAACGATGATCTTCGAAACAAGAGTTCTTCTTACATTGCCAAACATCTCCTCTTGTCTAATTTTATGCCACAAGTTAAAACTACTCAAGCTAGTAACAAGAGTAAGAAAGGTTCTCCATCTAGTAGTAACAATAAGAATGCTAAATGCAATATTGTTGATTCTGGTAGTTCTCTTGATTCCACTAATGATTCGCTTACCCAAGTTACACTTGAGCAATAAAACACTTTATTGAAAGGAATTATAGAGAAAGGTGTTTACAAGAGTCTTGCTAGGAGTAAGCAATATGAGGAATATGTATGCAAGCAAGGGAGACACCAGAAGAATCAAGGTATTGGCTTTGAACGAAAATTCAATGCCAATGGAGTTGAATGGAAAGAAGATCAATATCCCAAGACGAAGTTTGTTCCTCAACAAGAGAAGTATGGCCCCACTTCTTTTGAGGGAACACAAGCTAAAGATTATCTTCCTCCACAAGACCACAATTTAAAAGGCAAGGACAAACTTCAAGAAGAGATTAACTAATTGGAAGAAGCACCTCAAGCCATGGTCAAGTGGGTTCCCAAGACTTCATCAAGTTCAACTACAACTCCAAGGATTCCCATCAAATTGATGTGGGTCCCAAAGAAGAAGAACTAAAGAGTTCTTGAGGGTGACTTCGCCAACAAATTTCACTCATATTCATTTTGGCAAGAACTTGTGCAACCAACTTCAACATCTTGCACTAGTTCATGGAGTCACAAACCCTCTTGTTGGTAAGACAAGGGACAAGGTATTCAATGCATTCAAGGACATCATCATATGTGCATTTCACTCTATGTCTATGGATATTTTTGTATGTTCCTTGTGGTACTAACCCATGTAGGTATTGAAAGTGCCAAACTCAAGTATTGCACCCAACTCTTGACGGACTACATCAACTTTGAGCATCACATCTACACTATGTACATGAAGTCATCATCAAATAAACCCAAGGTTAGTTCATCCCTCTTTGGGGGATACCTAGGGGAGATTTGCTCTAAGAGTTGAGCTAAAGCAACTCTAATGGTGTGAACACATTTATGTTTTATGTAAAAGTGGTAACCCCACTTGTGCTTAAACGGTGAATATGACCTATGATCAAATGTTTTCATTCAGCTCCTAAGTCAATATACTCATACATAGATGACTATGTCATCGCCCATTGCTTGATAGTTGCTAGAATTGGTTGTGCATGTTTGACACATATTTCATTTGCTATCTCATTGTGTGGGCATGTTAGTATGCATATTTCTCATTCGAGGACATCCATTTGTAGATTGATTGATTTGGTTTATTTGGACAAATAGATGTACAAGAATGCCTAACACTACAAAGAAAGACACATTCGTGACATTTTGGGTCGAACGATTTTTTTTCCTGTCATGCTTATGACACTTCTATGATGATAATTGTGACAAAACCCGGTATCATCATATATGTGGTGGGCTCCTACTTCTATGACAGAAAATGGGCTTTTCATCCTGGGCGGGCCGGGGACACACCTGCATGACATTCTTTGGGCCGTCCATGACGGAAAAAATCATGGTAGAAGCAAGGGCGAGGAAAATTTTGGGGAGTTCCTGGTTACGGTGGGTGGTCGGGGCCGAGCGATGCACGGAGGTTTGCGCATTTCTCTTGTACATCTACGCGCGTGTGTGCGAGGCGTTGGGCTCTAACTGAACCCGAGCGATTGCACTAGCTACGTTACTGATCCCCGATCGATTCCTTGGCTGTTAACTGAACCCGAGTGATTCCTTCGCTACTGCTGCTAACTGAAGCCGATCAAAGCTGCCTCTTGATGAACGGTCCCCGGTGGGGGTTGGATGAACAGTTCCCGGTGGGGGTTGGATGAACAGGATCCCGTAGTAGTAGAGGTCATTGTCGCTGGATGAACAGGACCCCGATCGAGGAGGTGGGGGTGGATGAACAGTAGCCAGTGGAGGGACCCCGTGGAGGGCTGATTGAACAGGACCCCGTGGAGGGCTGGTTGAACAAGACCCCGTGGAGGGCTGGTTGAATAGGAGCCACTGGAGGGATGCTTGAACAGGACCTCGTGGAGGGCTGGTTGAATAGGAGCCGGTGGAGGCTAGATGAACAGGACCCCGTCGATGAACAGTAGCTGGTGGAGGCAGGAGGAAGTTGACGGTGGATGAACAGTAGCAGGTGGAGGCCGGAGGAAGTAGACGGTGGATGAACAGTAGCAAGTGGAGTCCCGTTTTGCGGTATGCCACACCCCTCCCGATGAACTGGACCCCCATTTCGACTGTAGCGCTCGAACACAAGGCTGTTTCCTCCGTTTTGCGGTACGCCACACCCCTCCTGATCAACAGGACCCCGTTTCGACCTTAGGCACTCGAATAGAAGTCCGTTTCCTCCATTCTGCGGTACGCCAGACCCCGTTTCAGCTGTTCCGTCCAAGCCGGTTGGCTCCCGATGAACACGATGCATTATGTTGCCTCCCGATGAACACGACGTAGTTTCTCCGTTCCAACCCAACCGGTTGGCTTCCCATGAATAGGACGCCGTTGCTTCCGTCCATTGCCTCTCCATGTACACGAGCCCTGGCTGTAGGTATGTGCGAGGACGAGTTCAAGAACCCGCCCTGAACAAATTCTTTGGGCCATAAATAATGTTGCCATGTTTCTAAAGTCCGAACAAGAGCATATAATTCTTCATCATAAGTAGAATAATTCACACTAGGCACACTCAATTTTTCAGAAAAGTATGCAACAGGTTTGCCATCTTGTCATAACATACCTCCTAACCCAATTCCAGTAGCATCACATTCTAGCTCAAAAGTCTTATTAAAATCAGGAAGTTGGAGTAAAGGAGCATGTGTCAACTTATCTTTCAATACCGTGAAGGCTTCTTCCTGTGTGGTACCCCAAACAAAAGGCACATCCTTCTTTGTAATCTCATTGAGAGGTGCAACAATGGTGCTGAAATCTCTCACAAAATGCCTGTAGAATCCAGCGCGGCCAAGAAAACTCCTCACTTGTGTGACCGTTTTGGGCTGCGGCCAACTCTCAATAGCTTCAATCTTGGCTTTATCAACTTCAATTCCCTGTGGACTAAGAACATAGCCCAGAAAAGATACGCGGTCGGTGCAAAAGGTGCACTTCCCAAGGTTACCAAACAAACATGCATCATGTAGAGCAATGAAAATAGCACGTAAATGTTCCAAATGTTCCTCCAAAGATCTGCTATAAATCAGTATATCATCAAAATAGACTACCGGAAATCGTCCAATGAAAGCACGTAAAACTTCATTCATTAATCTCATGAAAGTACTAGGTGCATTAGTTGACCCAAAAGGCATGACTAACCACTCATATAATCCAAACATGGTCTTGCACTTGACCCATGTGTTTAGACACTTCATTTTATTTGGTGTTGTGAATGACTCTTATGCCTACCATAGACCTTTCATTGAGCAATTTGTGAATGCTTGCTATGACCTTGAGGTCGATGCTTATTCTCTTGTCAAACATATTTGCATCTCTACCTCACAATTTCATACTTGTCCCCATGATATCTTTGCTTGTGCTCGATTGATATGCTTACATGCCATGTCACAATCCTTTGTCACACCATATGCTTTGCATGATGATGATACTTGTTGGGTGAATCACCTCTTGAATCCTGGGTTTTGCACTAATGATAACCACATTTGTTTTTCCAAGTGTTTGTTGTCCTTACTCCTTTTGAAGGAATCACAAGACGGTGCGACATTGGAGAGTGCCCATTTCGAGCTTCAAGATGACGAATACTTGGTGAACGTCCACTTCAACAAGGCGAAGCCATCTCTTTCCCATGGTGATTTGGTTTTTGATCCGAGGTCGGATCTTTCCCAGGGGGGAGATGATGCGGAGCATCCTATGGACGTCACCATGTCAAGAGTCCGTTCGGCAAGTGACACGTGCGACATCTACTTCACATACACAAAGGTGAATCATCTCCTTTACACGTGCTCACTTGACCCCTTCAAGGATGGTATACTACCTGACACTTCTCCCGTGTGCATGCATAGGTATTGCCAAAGCTTCACGGATGTTGAGGAGTGCAAGCGCCAAGGAACAACTACACCATTCGCGAGGGATGATAGAGGCAACATATGGAGATATATGACAAGAAGCAATAACAATCGTGTGCAAAGCATGTAGATGGTTGTCATCAACCGCATGAAGCGAACAAGTATGAATCATCAATTATGCAACAAGGAAAGCAATCATAGTAATCAAGTCGTGCAAGCTAGTAGTGCGAAGATGCAACATACTAGAGGAAATCATGGCAATCATGTCATGTGAGAAAATAATAGGCATAGGCAATGCACATGACGTACATATCGCAAGCACGAACACAAAGCAAGATCATAGTATCATCATAGGAATGGGTCATAGGCGGAACATGGCAATAATAAGCAATATCTCCACCAAGTTTGCAAATACACATACAAGTACTAGAATCAATCATCATGTGTATTGCAAAGCATGGGTCACAAATGCATGGTAAAGGCATATGAATAAGCATGTCATGCAAAGTGAACATGCCAAGATGGGCATAGAATATGTATTGGACAATAACCCGTAGCCAAGTGAGGGCCATGTAGAAGAAATGCGCGAAGTCTTTGCATGAAGAGAGCGGTGGGAAGGACAATCCATGGGATCCCAAGTCATCATTGCTCTCTAGAGCTCGTTTTGTGAACTCGTGGGATTGCGAGGTTGACAAGCATTCATGGGTACCTACACAAAAGATACACAAACCAAAGAAATTGTGTGCATGGTAAATGTACACATCATCCATCATGATGTGTATGTGCACGTGAGAGTTAGCACAAGATAAGCATCGCTCAAAGAAATTTGATGCATGGTATAAGAACATGTCATCCATCATGAAAGAATAGTTATTGTGTATAACATGATGGGGACACAAATTGAGAATGCAAGTATATGGCACAACAAGAGCATTTGTATTCATGGGGAGCATATTTTGCACATAATCATGGGAATCATGTAATGGATGGGATGAATCAAAATCTCCTAGCATGTATGAGGAAACTATGGGGGTCTCCTCATGAGCAATATTGGAAACATCATATGGAGAATATGGGCAACACCCAAAAACAATGCATATCCGAAGCTAGGTGGTCATGGCATGGCACATGAGATGAATGATGCAAAGGGAGCATATCAATATCATCACAAGAAAAACAAATGCCAATAACCATGGGCTTGTCATCTATGCCATATGTGCAAATTGGGTTTATTTTAATGGCATATGCATAGTCACTACGAAGAGATTGCAAATATGACATATGATTGATCTCAAGCATAGCATATGACAAGTCAAGCGGATTTTCAAACATGATGTGACCTAAAGAATTGTCACAAGAAATCCTATGTAACATGGTATCACAACAAATAGACTCCACATGGCAATCATCAGACTCATCATAAATGCGTAAATCATCGCATGGGGATGTCACACTGTCATGAAGCATGGTAATAGGTTGATCAACATCATGCAAGAAATCGGTGTCAAGAATATCCACTAGTGGGACTAGAGCATCACCTTCACCTATGTTACCATTCTCATTCCACTCAAGTGGTGTAGGTGAGGTGGTAAAGACCAAATGGTGGCCATCTTCATTGTGATGGAACCATCTGGGGGGTGCATCATATTCCACCATGGCCATCATCTTGTCCAAAGGAAGGACGAAGTCGTCGAGGATCGGCGTGTCATCATATATGGGACCTAGCACCAAATGAGAAGACACAATAGAGGTAGAGGTTAAGTCATTACAGTTCAAAATGTCCTCACATGACCTATTGACTATCAAACTCTCTCTATGTGGTGGTTCACTCACTCCCTCAAGGTAGGTGCACTCAAAGTCACATATTATGGAGTCACTCATCTCACTTAAGTGGTGGGGGTTGTGGCTCTCCTCACATGGGAACTGTGGCAACACATCATATATGGGGCTAGTGGTGAAGTCACTCGCACTCTGAATATGGTGGCAAAAGTCACTCAAGTCATCATGCGTCGTCGTCGAGGTGAGATACTCAACCATCTCATCGTCGTCGCCATGGATGAAGGCCGAAGATGGTACATCATCACTCTTGCCTCCTAAGATGGAAGCATCATCCTTGCTCGCCACCTTGTCGCTCGCCTCCAAAGCATGTTCCTTGAGAGGCTCCGTAGTCGAAGTCGTCGCCGCACCGTCTTGAAAAAGAGTCGAAGTAGACTCGGCATCATCAATGCGACAAAGAGGGATGGTGGTGAAGTCGAACTTTGGAGCGTCGTCTTGGAGCTCGTCGGGCTTGGACATCTTGGTGGTATTATCCTCATGCTCGTTCTCATGGAGCTTTGTCGTCGCAGAGTGAGCTTGGGGTGGAGATGTTGGGGAACGTAGCAGAAATTTAAAATTTTCTACGTATCACCAAGATCAATCTATGGAGTCATCTAGCAACGAGAGAGAGGGGAGTGCATCTACATACCCTTGTAGATCGCGCGCGGAAGCGTTCAAGAGAACGGGGTTGATGGAGTCGTACTCGTCGTGATCCAAATCACCGATGATCCTAGCGCCGAACGGACGGCACCTCCGCGTTCAACACACGTACGGAGCGGGGACGTCTCCTCCTTCTTGATCCAGCAAGGGGGGAGGAGAAGTTGATGGAGATCCAGCAGCACGACGGCGTGGTGGTGGAAGTAGCGGGATCCCGGCAGGGCTTCGCCAAGCGCAAGCGGGGAGGAAGAGGTGTCACGGGAGGGAGGGAGGCGCCAGGGCTTGGGGTGCTGCTCCCATGCGCCTCCCCACTATATATAGGGGTGGAGGGGGGTGGTTTCTTGCCCTCCAAGTCCATTGGGGCTTTGGCAAAGGTGGGGGAAAGAAATCTCATCATTTCCCTTCCCCACCGATTGTTATCCCCCCTTTTTAGGGATCTTGATCTTATCCCTTCGGGATATGATCTTATTCCTTCTAAGGTGGGATCTTGGTGCGCCTTGACCAGGGGTGTGGGGCCTTGCCCCCACTACCCACGTTCATGTGGGTCCCCCCATGCAGGTGGGCCCCACTTCGGAACCTTCTGGAACCTTCCCGGTACAATACCAAAAAATCCCGAACATTTTCCGGTGGCCAAGATAGGACTTCCCATATATAAATCTTTACCTCCGGACCATTCCGGAACTCCTCGTGACGTCTGGGATCTCATCCGGGACTCCGAACAACTTTCGGTTAACCGCATACTAATATCTCTACAACTCTAGCGTCACCGAACCTTAAGTGTGTAGACCCTACGGGTTCGGGAGACATGCAGACATGACCGAGACGACTCTCCGGTCAATAACCAACAACGGGATCTGGATACCGATGTTGGCTCCCACATGTTCCACGATGATCTCATCGGATGAACCACGATGTCGAGGATTCAATCAATCCCGTATACAATTCCCTTTGTCAATCGGTACGTTACTTGCCCGAGATTCGATCGTCGATATCCCAATACCTTGTTCAATCTCGTTACCGGCAAGTCACTTTACTCGTACCGTAACGCATGATCCCGTGGCTAACTCCTTAGTCACATTGAGCTCATTATGATGATGCATTACCGAGTGGGCCCAGAGATACCTCTCCGTCATACGGAGTGACAAATCCCAGTCTCGATTCGTGCCAACCCAACAGACACTTTCGGAGATACCTGTAGTGCACCTTTATAGCCACCCAGTTACGTTGTGACGTTTGGTACACCCAAAGCATTCCTACGGTATCCGGGAGTTGCACAATCTCATGGTCTAAGGAAATGATACTTGACATTAGAAAAGCTCTAGCAAACGAACTACACGATCTTGTGTTATGCTTAGGATTGGGTCTTGTCCATCACATCATTCTCCTAATGATGTGATCCCGTTATCAATGACATCCAATGTCCATGGTCAGGAAATCATAACCATCTATTGATCAACAAGCTAGTCAACTAGAGGCTTACTAGGGACATTTTGCTATCTATGTATTCACACATGTATTACGGTTTCCAGTTAATACAATTATAACATGAACAACAGACAATTATCATGAACAAGGAAATACAATAATAACCATTTTATTATTGCCTCTAGGGCATATTTCCAACAGTCTCCCACTTGCACTAGAGTCAATAATCTAGTTCACATCACCATGTGATTAACACTCAAAGTTCACATCGCCATGTGACTAATACCCAAGAGTTTACTAGTCAATAATCTAGTTCACATCACCATGTGATTAACACTCAATGAGTTCTAGGGTTTGATCGTGTTATGTTTACGAGAGAGGTTTTAGTCAACGGGTCTGCAACATTCAGATCCGTGTGTACTTTACAAATCTCTATGTCATCTTGTAGATGCAGCTACCACGCGCTACTTGGAGCTATTCCAAATAACTTCTCTACTATACGAATCCGGTTCACTACTCAGAGTCATCCGGATTAGTGTCAAAGTTTGCATCGACGTAACCCTTTACGACGAACCCCTTTTCCACCTCCATAATCGAGAAAATTCCTTAGTCCACTAGATACTAAGGATAAGTTCGACCGCTGTCATGTGATCCCTTCCTGGATCACTATTGTACCCCTTGACTAACTCATGGCAAGGCACACTTCAGGTGCGGTACACAGCATAGCATATTGTAGAGCCTACGTCTAAAGCATAGGGGACGACCTTCATCCTTTCTCTTTCTTCTGCCGTGGTCAGGTCTTGAGTCTTAATCAATACTCACACCTTGTAACACAGCCAAGAACTCCTTCTTTGCTAATCTATTTTGAACTCCTTCAAAATCTTGTCACGGTATGTATTCATTTGAAAGTACTATTAAGCGTTTTTGATCTATCCTTATAGATCTTGATGCTCAATGTTCAAGTAGCTTAATCCAGGTTTTCCATTAAAAACACTTTTCAAATAACCCTGGATGCTTTCCAGAAATTCTACATCATTTCTGATCAACAATATGTTAACAACATATACTCATCAAAAATTCTATAGTGCTCCCACTCACTTCTTTGGAAATACAAGTTTCTCATGAACTTTGTATAAACCCAAAATCTTTGATCATCTCATCAAAGCGTTCATTCCAACTCCGAGATGCTTACTCCAATCCTTAGAAGGATTGCTGGAGCTTTGCATACTTGTTAGCATCTTTCAGGATTGATAAAACCTTCTGGTTGTATCACATACAACCTTTCCTCAAGAAAATCGTCGAGGAAACAATGTTTTGACATCCTATCTGAAAGATTTCATAAATAATGCAGTAACTGCTAATATAATTCTAACAGACTCTTAGCATCGCTACGAGTGAGAAAGTCTCATCGCAGTCAACTCCTTGAACTTGCCGGAAAACATCTTAACGACAAGTCGAGCTTTCTTAATGGTGACACTTACCATCATTGTCTGTCTTCCCTTTAAAATCTATCTGTACCCAACAGCCTTACGACCATCAAGTAGTTCTTTCAAAGTCTATACTTTGTTTTCATACATGGATCCTCTCGGATTTTATGGCCTCGAGCCATTCGTCGGAATCCGAGCCCACCATCGCTTCTCCATAGCTCGTAGGTTCATTGTTGTCTAGCAACATGACTTCCAAGACAGGATGACGTACCACTCTGAAGTAGTATGCATCCTTGTCGTCCTATGAGGTTTGGTAGTGACTTGATCTGAAGTTTCATGATCACTATCATAAGCTTCCACTTCAATTGGTGTAGGTGCCACAGGAACAACTTCCTGTGCCCTGCTACACATTAGTTGAAGTGACGGTTCAATGACCTCATCAAGTCTCCACCATCCTCCCACTCAATTCTTTCGAGAGAAACTTTTCCTCGAGAAAGGACCCGTTTCTAGAAACAATCACTTTTGCTTCCAGATCTGAAATAGGAGGTATACCCAACTGTTTTGGGTATTCTATGAAGATGCATTTATCCGCTTTGGGTTCGAGCTTATCAGCCTGAAACTTTTTCACATAAGCGTCGCAGCCCCAAACTTTTAAGAAACGACAGCTTAGGTTTCTCTAAACCATAGTTCATATGGTGTCGTCTCAACGGAATTGCGTGGTGCCCTATTTAAAGTGAATGCGGTTGTCTCTAATGCCTAACCCATAGACGATAGTTGTAATTCGATAAGAGACATCATGGTATGCACCATATCCAATAGGGTGCAGTTATGATGTTCGGACACACCATCACAATATGGTGTTCCAGGCGGTATTAGTCATGAAACAATTTCCACAATTTCTTAATTGTGTGCCAAACTCGTAACTCAGATATTCATCTCTATGATCATATCACAGACGTTTTATCCTCGGGTCACGACGATCTTCAACTTCACTCTGAAATTACTTGAACCTTTCAATAATTCAGACTTGTGTTTCATCAAGTAAATATTCTCAGCATCTACTCAAATCATCTGTGAAGTAAGAACATAACGATATCCACTGCGTGCGTCAGCACTCATTGGACTGCACACATCAAATGTATTACTTCCAACAAGTTGCTCTCTTGTTCCATCTTACTGAAAATGAGGCCTTTCAGTCATCTTGCCCATGTGGTATGATTTGCATGTCTCAAGTGATTCAAAATCAAGTGAGTCCAAATGATCCATCTGTATGGACTTTCTTCATGCATATATACTAATAGACATGGTTCGCATGTCTCAATCTTTTCAAAAACGAGTGAGTCCAAAGATCCATCAATATGGAGATTCTTCATGCGTTTTATACCAATATGACTCAAGTGGCAGTGCCACAAGTATGTGGTACTATCATTACTATCTTATATCTTTTGGCATGAACATGTGTATCACTACGATCGAGATTCAATAAACCATTCATTTTAGGTGCAAGACCATTGAAGGTATTATTCAAATAGACAGAGTAACCATTATTCTCCTTTAATGAATAACCGTATTGCGATAAACATAATCCAATCATGTCTATGCTCAACGCAAACACCAAATAATTATTATTCAGGTTTAACCCAAATCTCGATGGTAGAGGGAGCATGCGATGCTTGATCACATCAACCTTGGAAACACTTCCAACACATATCGTCATCTCACCTTTAGCTAGTCTCCGTTTATTCCGCAGCTTTTATTTCGAGTTACTAACACTTAGCATCCGAACCGGTATCTAATACCCTGGTGCTACTAGGAGTACTAGTAAAGTACACATTAATATAATGTATATCCAATATACTTCTGTCGACCCTGCCAGCCTTCTCATCTACGAAGTATCTAGGGTAGTTCTGCTTCAGTGACCGTTCCCCTCATTTCAGAAGCACTTAGTCTCGGGTTTGGGTTCAACCTTGGGTTTCTTCACTAGAGCAGCAACTGATTTGCCGTTTCATGAAGTATCCCTTCTTGCCCTTGCCCTTCTAGAAACTAGTGGTTTTACTAACCATCAACAATTGATGCTCCTTCTTGATTTCACTTTCGCGGTGTCAAACATCGCGAGTTGCTCTAGGATCATCATGTCTATCCCTGATATGTTATAGTTCATCACGAAGCTCTAATAGCTTGGTGGCGGTGACTATGGAGAACCATCACTATCTCATCTGGAAGATTAACTCCCACTTGATTCAAGTGATTGTAGTACTCAGACAATCTGAGCACATGCTCAACGATTGAGCTTTTCTCCCTTAGTTTGCAGGCTTAAGAAACTTGTCAGAGGTCTCATACCTCTTGACGTGGGCATTAGTCTGAAATCCCAATTTCAGTCTTTGGAACATCTCATATGTTCTGCGATGTTTCAAAACCGTCTTTGGTGCCACAATTTTAAACTGTTAGCATCACACACTGAACTATCACGTAGTCATCAAAACGTGCATGTCAGATGTTTCGTAACATCTACAGACGACGCTCGAGGTTCATCACACCGAGAGGTGCATTAAGGACATAAGCCTTCTATGCAGCAATGAGGACAATCCTCAGTTTACGGACCCAGTCCGCATAATTGCTACTATCAACTTTCAACTAAATTTTCTCTAGGAACATATCTTAGTAGAACTAAAGCTTAAGCTACGACATTATTTGCAAAGACCTTTTGACTATGTTCATGATAATTAAGTTCATCTGATTATTTAATGAACTCCCACTTAGATAGACATCCCTCTAGTCATCTAAGTGATACATGATCCGAATCGACTAGGCCGTGTCCGATCATCACGTGAGACGGACTAGTCATCATCGGTGAACATCTCCATGTTGATCGTATCTACTATACGACTCATGTTCGACCTTTCGGTCTCTTGTGTTACGAGGCCATGTCTGTACATGCCAGGCTCATCAAGTCAACCTAAGTGTTTTGCTTGTGTTCCGAGGCCATGTCTGTACATGCTAGGCTCGTCAACACCCGTTGTATGCGAACGTTAGAATCTATCACACCCGATCATCACGTGGTGCTTCGAAACAACGAACCTTCGCAACGGTGCACAGTTAGGGGGAACACATCTCTTGAAATTTTAGTGAGGGATCATCTTATTTATGCTACCGTCGTTTTAAGAAAATAAGATGTAAACATCACATGCAAATCATAAAGTGACATGATATGGCCAATATCATCTTGCGCCTTTTGATCTCTATCTTCGAGGCGCGGCATGATCACCTTCGTCACCGGCATGACACCATGATCTCCATCATCATGATCTCCATCATCGTGTCTTCATGAAGTTGTCTCTCCAACTATTACTTCTACTACTATGGCTAACGGTTAGCAATAAAGTAAAGTAATTACATGGCGTTTTTCATTGACACGCAGGTAATACAATAAATTAAGACAACTCCTATGGCTCCTGCCGGTTGTCATACTCATCGACATGCAAGTCGTGATTCCTATTACAGGAACATGATCAATCTCATACATCACATATATCATTCATCACATCCTTTTGGCCATATCACATCACATAGCATACCCTACAAAAACAAGTTAGACGTCCTCTAATTGTTGTTGCATGTTTTACGTGGCTGCTATGGGTTTCTAGCAAGAACATTTCTTACCTACGCAAAAGCCACAACGGTGATATGCCAATTGATATTTACCCTTCATAAGGACCCTTTTCATCGAATCCGATCCGACTAAAGTGGGAGAGACAGACACCCGCTAGCTACCTTATGCATCAAGTGCATGTCAGTCGGTGGAACCTGTCTCACGTAAGAGTACGTGTAAGGTCGGTCCGGGCCGCTTCATCCCACAATGCCGCCGAATCAAGATAAGACTAGTAACAGTAAGAAAATTGAACAAATCGTCGCCCACAACTACTTTGTGTTCTACTCGTGCATAGAATCTACTCATAAACCTGGCTCTGATACCACTGTGGGGAACGTAGCAGAAATTTAAAATTTTCTACGTATCACCAAGATCAATCTATGGAGTCATCTAGCAACAAGAGAGAGGGGAGTGCATCTACATACCCTTGTAGATCCCGCACGGAAGCGTTCAAGAGAACGGGGTTGATGGAGTCATACTCGTCGTGATCCAAATCACCGATGATCCTAGCGCCGAACGGACGGCACCTCCGCGTTCAACACACGTACGGAGCGGGGACGTCTCCTCCTTCTTGATCCAGCAAGGGGGGAGGAGAAGTTGATGGAGATCCAGCAGCACGACGGCGTGGTGGTGGAAGTAGCGGGATCCCGGCAGGGCTTCGCCAAGCGCAAGCGGGGAGGAAGAGGTGTCACGGGAGGGAGGGAGGCGCCAGGGCTTGGGGTGCTGCTCCCATGCGCCTCCCCACTATATATAGGGGTGGAGGGGGCTAGTTTCTTGCCCTCCAAGTCCATTGGAGCGTTGGCAAAGGTGGGGGAAAGAAATCCCATCATTTCCCTTCCCCACCGATTGTTATCCCCCTTTTTTAGGGATCTTGATCTTATCCCTTCGGGATATGATCTTATTCCTTCTAAGGTGGGATCTTGGTGCGCCTTGACCAGGGGTGTGGGGCCTTGCCCCCACTACCCACGTTCATGTGGGTCCCCCCATGCAGGTGGGCCCCACTTCGGAACCTTCTAGAACCTTCCCGGTACAATACCGAAAAATCCCGAACATTTTCCGGTGGCCAAAATAGGACTTCCCATATATAAATCTTTACCTCCGGACCATTCCAGAACTCCTCGTGACGTCCGGGATCTCATCCGGGACTCCGAACAACTTTCGGTTAACCGCATACTAATATCTCTACAACTCTAGCGTCACCGAACCTTAAGTGTGTAGACCCTACGGGTTCGGGAGACATGCAGACATGATCGAGATGACTCTCCGGTAAATAACCAACAGCGGGATCTGGATACCCATGTTGGCTCCCACATGTTCCACGATGATCTCATCGGATGAACCACGATGTCGAGGATTCAATCAATCCCGTATACAATTCCTTTGTCAATCGGTACGTTACTTGCCCGAGATTCGATCGTCGATATCCCAATACCTTGTTCAATCTCGTTACCGGCAAGTCACTTTACTCGTACCGTAACGCATGATCCCGTGGCTAACTCCTTAGTCACATTGAGCTCATTATGATGATGCATTACCGAGTGGGCCCAGAGATACCTCTCCGTCATACGGAGTGACAAATCCTAGTCTCGATTCATGCCAACCCAACAGACACTTTCGGAGATACCTGTAGTGCACCTTTATAGCCACCCAGTTACGTTGTGACGTTTGGTACACCCAAAGCATTCCTACGGTACCCGGGAGTTGCACAATCTCATGGTCTAAGGAAATGATACTTGACATTAGAAAAGCTCTAGCAAACGAACTACACGATCTTGTGCTATGCTTAGGATTAGGTCTTGTCCATCACATCATTCTCCTAATGATGTGATCCCGTTATCAATGACATCCAATGTCCATGGTCAGGAAACCATAACCATCTATTGATCAACGAGCTAGTCAACTAGAGGCTTACTAGGGACATGTTGTGGTCTATGTATTCACACATGTATTACGGTTTCCAGTTAATACAATTATAGCATGAACAACAGACAATTATCATGAACAAGGAAATACAATAATAACCATTTTATTATTGCCTCTAGGGCATATTTCCAATAGGAGAAGCCTTAGCCTTCATGATTTCTTGTTCCGCCTTGAGAGCACCAATGTAGTTGTCGTCGAGGGACTTGTAGTTCTCGAGGAAGATAGTCTTGGAGATGTGGTTGTGCAATCCCATCATGAAGTGGAACTTCATAGAAATGGGGTCGTCCACGCCGGCTCGTCGCAAGGCATGCTTTATCTCCTTGAAGTACTCGTCGATGGACTTGGATCCTTGGATGGTGTTCTCCAATTGGTGTAGAAGTTGTTCCGTGTAGGTTGGAGGCACGAACTCTTGCCGCAAAGCTCTCTTCGTCTTGGGCCAACTCATGTCGTAGCTCTCCGAAGGTGTGTGAAGCCACCATGCTGATGCGTAGTTGTGGAAGTTCCTTGTGGCACACTTCACTTGATCCTCGGGACGAACTTGATGTAGCTTGAGGTAGTCGTCCATCAAGCGCTCCCACTTGAGATACTCCTCGGGTTCTTGAGTCCCATAGAAAGGAATCTCGTGGTCAGTGTCGATGTCATAGTAGCTCGTGGAAGTCACGGACTTGAGCTTGGGGAGCTTCTCTTGAGCGTAGTCTTGGGGTGCTTGTTGGCGAAGATGTCGTTTATCCGTGGGCGAAGATGCCTTGAAGTCGCTTGTCGAAGATGCCAAGGGAGATGGTGAAGTCGTTGAGCGGTTGTTGGTGTTGAGCTCTTGACCTTCACGTTCTTGTTGGTGATGGTGTCGATGCCGATGTTACTTTGCCAGAGATGGTAGCTCGGAAGCATGTGTACTTGAGCGTCTTCTCGAAGATGAGGAAGATCGGTTGTAGGACTTGATGAGGGCTTTGATCTCCTCCATTTGAACTTGCATCTTGGCATCGGTGGTGTTTTTCGTGGCATCGAACTCGTCGTTGTTGTTGTAGACCGAAGGTGAAATGCCTTGCCTATCCATCACAAGACTCGAGCAAATGTGAGTGGGAGAAAGAGAAGAACTAGACCAAATGTACCTTAACCAATGTTGAAGTTGGATCAATGATCACTCAATAATGTAACAAGGAAATAGCACAATTTATACCGGATCTTGTCAATTCTCACACCTACAAAAGTAAGGCTTATGAAGTAGCTCGGCGAGGACAGTGGCACAAAAATTTGATGCAAAATGTTAGCAAGAGTCAATAATGTTGAAAGAGATTAACAAATTCGCAAGTAAAACAAGTAGACCAATAGCAATACGTGGCACACGGAAACACACACACGGATAGATAAATGGGGTCGTGCAACCAAGGAATGAGCTCAAAATGTGGAATCCACAGAAAATACTCTTGTTGCACCACTCTAGAGAGATGCTAGCTCGATTTCTCAATAGGCGGATACGACACTTGTGCACTACCTATATGAGACAAAATGTAACGACTTCTATCCCAAGTATGCTATGTATATGATGTTCCCGATGTTTCTCTCAAGATGATCGGATATGACAATCTTATGTGCAATGTAGTATGATGCTATGGCTCTTGATTACAAGCTCTTTGTTCACTCTTTTTCTTTGCTTAAAAGCTTATTCTTTTTTTATATGGCCACAATGCGAAATGCACAAACCAAGATAGCAATTGTGTATATACGGGAACAATGGCACAAGGGATGATATGATACCAATATGATATGGTATGTATGCAATGGATGGTGTGGCTCACTAATGTGCACAAGTAACGCTGCCGGCAATACACAAAGGCTAGGCTCGATAGGTAAGTGACGCAATGGGCTAGGGGTTATCAATGCAATTGCAATGGGAATATACAATGGTGTCGTCGAGGTTACCGTCGAGGGTTTCTCATTTGTAAGCCACGGACGGATGATGGTGAAGTGGTTAAAGTCGATGACGACCTCATGGCGATGATGAGTGGCGGTGTTGTCGATGTCGAACCGTTCCTAATTAGCCGAAACACCTTAGGAAACAGAAAAACCGCAAACTCAAAATCTCAAACGTCAAATGTCAAATGGTGGTAGCGGAATGCGGTGGTGGTTGCGAAAGTATTGGTGGAAACCCGGTCAAATGGGTTAAGGTGGCAGAAGGGAATGATGGGCTATACACGGTGTCAGAGTTGAAACCACATTCCCTAAGTAGCCGAAACACCTTAGGAGACACAACTCTCAAGACAAACAAAATTGGGTTAAGTGGGGTGGCGGAAGTGTATGGTGGGAAAGCCTATGCGGAAGTTATGGTGGTGGTCAATGAAGAAGCAACCATCCCTTAGTAGCCTAAACACCTTAGGAGACTCGAATCACAACTCAAACAACCTCAAATGCTAATGGGAACAAAATGGGTTAGGTTGCGGAAATTGGTGGTGGTTATGCGGATGATATGGTGGAGGACCTAGGCAAATATACCAAAATTCCAAAAATTTGATTGAGTCAAATGATGATGGTAGTATTTTTGTGGGATGGGGATGTCAATAGCTACTCAACGAGCTAAAGAATGTCAAAATCAGACTCTGGATGAACTAGTTATGGTCAAAACGGTGAAACACCGAAGGCTGACATGCCACGGGCCGGACATCCGGGGGTCGGTCCGGATTTCCGGGACCTGATGTCCAAAACCTTGCGCGATTTTTCCCTCCAGGAGCCGGATGTCCGGCGGGTGGCCCGGATGTCCGGCCCGACGATTCCAGATCGGGATTTGGACTTCGCAACTCGATTTGGGGCGGAAATTGATGATTTCAAGGGCAAAATTGGAGCGATTTCATGGATGGAAAGTGGGGAAACTTGGGGAGATGCTGGATCCACTTGAAACCAAGAAAATCATGGATCAAAATCAACAAAACATCATCAAACCAACAAATCACAAAAAAATTGGGGGCAACTTTTTGGTGGGGATATTCGTTTTAGGACAAAATCAACAAAATTAGGCTAGAAAACAAGAGGGGTAGGGGCTCCAAATTCGTGATCAACATTGCTCTGATCCAAGAAGATGTAGGGTGGAACCCTAGATGGCCGATCTTTCATGATTGGAGCAGATCCTACGAAGAACATGAGGGGAAACGCGAGGGAAATCATTAGGGGAAACGAGAGGAAACACTCAAATAGACAAGAAACGATCACACATGTGCTAGATCCTCGAAACACAAAGAGATACATGATCCAAATCCAATAAAGGACGATACAAACGGTAACTAGTTCATCTCTGTGAGGAGGTCTTGACGGGTCATCCCATGAAGGGGTCTTCAATCCAAGGTGGATCTTCTCCGTAGAGGCACGGTCTCTCTCGGTGGAGTAGATCCGGTTGGATGAGCAAAGCTCTATTTCAAATGAGCTAAACCTATGCTAAACCTAACAAGAAGGAGGTGGAGAAGTATATATAGTCTAAGGCTATGAAGGGGTAAGTGAGGAGGGGATACATGGGCCTCTAGCCCGGTTAGGCACGCGCAGGTGCCGGACGTCCGGGCTGGGGGCCAAATGTCCGGGGCTTTGGGACGAGCCGGATGTTCGGGCTCTCGACCGGATGTCCGGGCTGAAGTGGCGGTTCGGTTGCTCTCTGTATATGCCGCTGCCAGATTTTCGGGGATGATGCCGCCGGTTGTTGCCGAGGCGCCGGATGTCCGGGCACATGGGCCGGATGTCTGGCCGCAGATGCTTTGGGCGTCTGTTGGTGTAGCTCCTTGGAGACTGCACAGGCGCCGGATGTCCGGCCCTTGGCCCGGATGTCCGGCGTTGTAGCGTCAGCAGCTCCATCTTCTTCCGTCATCGCTTCTAGGCTTCCCTCATGAATTGAATAGTGTGGTTGTTCCTTGGCGCTTGGACTCCTCAACATCCGTGAAGCTTCGGCAATACCTATGCATGCACACAGGAGAAGTGTCAAGTAGTATACCATCCTCGAAGGGGTCAAGTGAGCACGTGTAAAGGAGATGATTCACCTTTGTGTATGTAAAGTAGATGTCGCACGTGTCACTTGCCGAACGGACTCTTGACATGGTGACGTCCATAGGATGATCCGCATCAACTCCCTTTGTATGGAACAAATTATGCCTCTGATTTTGCTCAGCTTGTGTGACCTGCACACTCAAAACACGTTGAGAAACTAAACATTCATACCTGTCAGCGTCTTCAGGAGCCATGTATTGCGTCTCATGATCAGAATCATCTCCACCGTGTTCTTCACTTGTAATAAGAGCCAAAGTCTCCTCATCATAGTCACTAGTGGACTCATACCCACCATCCTCAGTAGCAATCATCACATGCTTAGATGGGCATTCTCTCGCATAATGACCTCCACCCTTGCAACGACGACAAATAATATCATGTGTTTGCCCTGTTGATGCCATGGATGAAGAAGAGCTCTGTGCGGAACCAGAAGCTGTACTCCTGGCAGATGGTGGTGGTGGTGCCTATTTTCTTGTATCTCGGTTGGAATTGGCGGCTGAAGTCCATGGTGCTGCAGTAGGACGTGTGGGAGTAGAGGATGCATGCGCTGTCCATGATGAAGGTTGACCTCCAGAAAAGTTAGTTCGCGCCAATGCCTATCGATCCTGCACTTCACGTTCAGCTTTGCAAGCAAGATGGAATAAACGAGTGATATTATTAGACTCCTTATACTCTAGAATGGTCTGAAACTCTTAATTTAATCCACCCATAAAACGTGCAAGCATAGCTTCATTATCCTCAACAATACCACATCTAATCATTCCTGTTTGCAATTCCTGATAATATTCTTCTACAGAATTCTTTCCTTGTCTTAAACGTTGCAATTTTTGAAGTAATTCATGTTGATAATATGGTGGAACCCAACGAGTACGCATAGCAGTTTTCAAAGCAGACCAAGTAGCTAGAATAGGATATAATCTACAATGTTCAGACCACCAAACACATGCAAAACTAGTTAAAGCACACACATCAGCAGGAACACGTCTCTCCTCAGGATATTGTAAACATGTAGAACGTTGTTCAGTTTCTAACTCCCAAGTAAGATATATATCAGGAACATATCTACCCTCAAATGGTGCAATATTCAATTTTAGTTTAGGAAGATGGTCATGATCTCATACCTCAGGTAGTGGTGCAGCCCTACCGTTGCGATGATATGCATGAGGATGACCTGGTGGTTGTGGTGCTGCTGGTTGCACATAGTTCTGATTTTGATCAACCTCATCCTCATAATGGTCCTCCACCTCTGTAGTAGCAGCAGGAGCTACAGAAGCATCAATAGTAGGTACAGCGGCCCCAGAATTTTGACCAGGCTCAAGGGGAACGTGACGTGCTCGTCCCACTTGATTTGGAAGGTGATGTTGTTTTTGTTGCTGTAGAGGTGCGGCAGGCGCAGCGGGCGGTGGTTGTGGAAGACGCGCAAGCAATTCATTAAACTTGTTATCGAGCTTTCTTTCGAACGCCTTCTCAATGCCATCTATCTTCTCCATGGCCTCTTCAAATCTGTTTAGCACATCTTCCACCTGTCCACTCATCATTTGCTGAAATTTATCATGTAGTTGTTTGTTCGTCATCTTCTCCCAATCAATCTCATTAGATTGTGATCCTGCCATGGTTAGCAACAATAGAAACACACAAGAATATGATCCTATAGACTACTAGGAAGTGGTGGTGGTGTGTCACAAATCCGTCAAGCGAATCTCAAATTCTTACCAGTTCATACCCAGCAGCAGGTGGTGATCGGCAACCGTTGTTGTCAAAACTCTCAAAGATTGGACAGAGTGATTGCTAGGTGGTGTCAAACGCACAATGTAGATGTATGTGGAGCTGGGAAGGCTTATGATATGGTAGCAAAAATGTCAGCAATAATCAATTCAGAGAAGCAAAGTTGAATAAACGTTCAATGACGGTGATGTGCCGGTCCTAGGCCAGACCGTGCTAAAGACACGAGCCTAGAACAGTAACAAATTCACGGCGGTGCACGTAAACAAGGGAAAAGCACACTCTGGGAAATTGTTTTTTCGGTCTTTTTTTTGGCGCCCTCTTTTTTTTGCGGAAAATCACTATAATGGCGAGTGTCTCAAAACTATTCCCAAGTCAAAATAACAGGATAGGCACGAAATTGTTTTGACTATTTTTTTCGGAAATCAGGGCAGCGATGACGAAGAAGTGCGACAAAAAATCACTATGATGGCGAGTGTCTCAAAACGCTCTCTCGGACCTAAAAGTAGGATAGGAAAAAAATTGATCGCCAAAATTTTGGCCTAAAAACTGCCCGGGGGTCTCTAGACTCTTTTTTTTCCGAAACCTACTCAGGCAAGGAAACACGAATCGGAAAATAGATGGATCTCGAAAACGAACCTAATATGAAAAGAACTCGGATTGGTGGTTGATATATGGTGGTGGTATATGGTAGCGGTGGTGATATGGATATGGATCGGTGGTGGTATATGACAGCGGTGGTGGTATATGGTAGCGGTGGTGGTATATGGACACGGATCGGTAGTGGTATATGGATACAGATTGGTGGTGGTATATGGCAGTAGTGGTGGTATAAGCGGTGGTGGTAGATGGCTGGGGCGATGATGATGGTGTGGCGGCGGCGTGACAACTTATGACCAGAACTCGACACTCTAAAAGACTAGACGCTAAGACCAACAACTCGACACGACGAGGCAACCGCAAATTCAACAAAGAAAAATACTGAAAAGACTATGCAAAGGCTCAGACTGGTTCGGATGTGATAAACTAACCCTATTTTTTTTGGCTTTTTCTTGGACTGTAGGTATGAAGAACAGACTCGATCTAAACTACAAAAAACTGTAAAATCTCACCGAGCAACCTGGAAATCTGATACCACTTGATAGAGGCGAGGGTGTCCCGATGTTTCGATGAGATAGCTATCGTTTTCTGTGGGAGTCGACCTTGACGATCCGACTACGAATGTGTGAGACGTCGCGCCTTAGCAATCGCTAAACCAACTTCTGAGGGGTTATAGACCATGCCGGAACACGATCAACCTGGCCACGAGGGTCTACTACAAGCAAACGAAGAACAGGCAAGAAACTAAGATTGCAATCTAGATATTGTGAATATAAGATGAAAGCTTTATTGATCAAGGTGGGGTTCTGTGACGTCTTTGTCTGGTCGTTAAACACAAACGTAGTATGCGAAGTTGCAGCTATGGTGAACTTTTAATCTAAACAAAACCCAAAGTCTAAACGACGCCCTAAGGGTTGTATATATGGAGGAAGAGGGGGTGGAATTTCGTGGCCCTTGGGGGAGGGGTCAGAAACTAACCCTATCTCTTGTTTCCCCACACATACGGACTCATAAAAAAGCTAATACTTATGTATTTCAAAATTACATGGGCCTGGCCCAATAATAAGGTGACGCAGCACCTATAATAGTCTCTGGACGAAATTTGTGAATTGGCATCTTGTATATTTCGTCCAAGACTTCATGCACTCATTATCGTGGCTTCAAAGTCCTGAAATCATCACTTGAAACTCCGTTCTTGTTTCCCTTGCGCATGCCATCATCTCCATGCTTGTTGTTGATCCAATGTTCATCCTTCTCCAAGCTAGGCCCTTCATTTGTAAGCAAAACAAATGTATCCAATTTAGGCAGCATCATATTCTCATGAACATTAGAATCATTACCAAGAAACGAAAGTACCTAATAATTTAATTGGCGTGCACGAGCTCTAGTAATTGGTCTAGTATGTATAGTAGAAGGGGTTGTGGGTGTAACAATGGTATTTGATGTAGTGTGGAACCCTAGATTTTAGATCTTTCACGAAAGGAGCGGATCCCGCGATGAACACGAAGAACACAAGGGGAAACACGGGGAAGACACGGGAGGAAACACTCAAACCAACGAGATTAGGTCACACATATGCTAGATCCAAGTACTCATAGAGATCACACGGACCGAATCCAACAAAGGACGATACATAGGGTAACCGGTTCTTCTCCGTGAGGAGGTCTTGTGGTCTTCCCATTAGGGGTCTTGAACCCAAGTGGATCTTCTCCGAAGAGGTGACGGTCTCTCTAGGAGGAGTAGATCCGGATGGATGAGCGAGGCTCTATCTCTAATGAGCTATCACAATGCTAACCCTAAAACGTAGGTTGGAGAAGAGTATATATAGTCTCGGGGGCGAAAGGGTACACGGGCCTCGGCCCAAGTCACTGCACGCAGGCAGGGCCAGAAGTTCCGGGCGAGGCCGGAAGTTCCGGGCGCCGGAGGTTCCGGGCCAGGTTCCGAGGAGGGTCCGGCCTAACCAGAGAGTTGGCACGGGAGGAGCTGGGCTGGCGTCCGGGGGCCGGAAGGTCCGGCCTGGGTTCCGGGCTGGTTCGGGGCTAACCAGAGAATTGGCACGCCCGGGCTGGTCGGGGTCGTCGGAGGCCCGAAGCTCCGGGTCGGCCGGAGGTTCCGGGCTCTGGCTGGAGGTTCCGGGCTGTCCAGAGAGTTGACGTCTGTCTCTTCTTCTTCAGCTCTCGGCTCCGTGGCTTGTGCGTTATACCTGATCACACATAGCGTCTCGGACTTAGGCAGTAGCCATGTCTCACTCGAAGGAGAGGAAAACTCAAGTAGGAGTGATATCACCTCAGATTGAATAGAACGAGCTCTTGCTCTTGTCATGGGTCCACTCGGAGCTTGGATAGTCGAGGTAGTATCCATGGGGATGACCGTGGGATGCTCCGCATCATCTCCCCCTCCTTGGGAAAGATCCGACCTCGGATCGAAATCCTCATCACCATGGTACGGGGAGAGATCTTTGACCTTGAAGATGTTGCTCACGGAGTACTTGTCGCGTGGGATGTCGATCTTGTAGGCATTGTTGTTGTAGCGCTCAAGCACCTTGAAGGGTCCATTGGCTCGTGGTAGTAGTTTGGACTTGCGTTCATTGGGGAAGCGCTCCTTGCGAAGGTGTAGCCACACAAGATCTCCAATGTTGAATATCATGGGTTGTTTGTTGACGTTGAGCTTGGTCGCGAGGCGTTGTACTTGTCGCTCGATGGTGTACCTTGTATCTTCATGCATCTTCTTGAGGTAGTTCACTCGGGCACTCGCGTCCATGTTGATGCGCTCTTGTAGTGGTAGAGGAAGAATGTCCAATGGGTACAATGGGTTGAAACCGTAAACGACCTCGAAGGGAGACTTGCCGGTAGTCAAATGTCTTGCTCGGTTGTAGGCGTACTCGGCGATGGGTAGACACTCCTCCCACTCCTTGATGTTCTTCTTTATCAACACGTGAAGTAGAGTCGAGAGTTTTTGGTTCGTCACCTCCGTTTGGCCGTCCGTTTGTGGATGGTATGCCGTGGAGAATAATAGCTTGATTCCGAGCTTGGCGCATAAGATCTTCCAAAAGTAACTCAAGAACTTGACGTCGCGGTCCGAGACAATCGTCTTTGGTACTCTATGTAGGCGCAAGATTTCCCTACAAAAAAGATTTGCAACATGTGAAGTATCGTCTATCTTGTTGCAAGGAATGAAATGAGGCATCTTAGAGAATCGGTCCAAAACAACAAACACAAATTTTTTGCCATTTCTAGTTCTGGGCAAACCAAGCACAAAATCCATGCTAATATCTTCCCATGGGTGATACTAAATTGGAAGAGGCATATAGAGACCATGGGATTGAGCTTGAGACTTAGCTTTGCAGCATGTGGAGCACCGGGTGGTGAAGCGTGAGACGTCTCGAAACATCTTGGGCCAAAAATAGTTCTTGGAGAGCGTGGCAAATGTCTTATTGCGTCCAAAGTGTCCCATTAGTCCTCCTCCATGAGATTCCTGCAAAAGTAACAAACGAAGAGAAGACTCAGGGATACAAAGTTTGTTAGCTCTCGTAAGATAATCATATTTGATGTAATATCGTTCCCAAGATGTATGCGTCAAACATTTGGCATAAGGAATAGCAAAAGTAGGATCATGCTCATACAAGTCTTTTATGTGCTCAAAACCAATGACATTTAATTCAAGTTGAGTAACAAGCATGCATATGCGGCAAAGAGCATCCGCAGCAACATTTTCCTTACCTTTAATGTACTTGATGACATAAGGAAAAGAGTCAATGAATTCACTCCACTTAGCATGACGCCTGTTCAACTTAGTTTGACCCTTAAGATACTTAAATGTTTCATGATCGGTGTGAAGAATGAACTCATGAGGGCGGAGATAATTCTCCCAAACATGCAAGACTCTTACTACAGCATATAGCTCTTTGTCATAGATGGGATAATTGAGTTGCGCTCCGGAAAGTTTATCACTAAAGAATGCTATGGGGCTCTTCTCTTGCATTAACACACCTCCTATGCCATGACCGCTAGCATCACAATGTATCTCGAAAGGTTTATCAAAGTTGGGCAAAGCAAGCAAAGGAGCATGTGTAAGCAAATTCTTAAGCTCGTTGAATGCTGCATCTTGAGATGGTCCCCAAACAAAGGGTGCATTCTTCTTGCTCAAAGCATGTAAAGGTAAAGCAATGGTGCTAAAATCCTTGACAAATCTATGGTAGAAACCGGCTAAACCAAGAAAACTACACACTTGTTGCAAGTTTGTTGGTTGGGGCCAAGTTTTAATAGCATTGATCTTAGATTCATCTACATGAACACCCTTAGAAGACACAACGAAACCTAAGAAAACAAGCTTATCAACACCAAAAAGGCATTTCTCCGTATTAGCATAAAGGCGCTCTTTCCTAAGGGTTTGCAACATGGTTCTCAGATGGGTGACATGATCTTTAAGAGATTTGCTAAAAACAAGGATATCGTCAAAATAAACCACAACAAATACACCAATATAGGGTCGAAGACAAAATGCATGAGTCGCATGAATGTACCGGGTGCTTCGGATAAGCCCATTGGCATAACAAGCCATTCATATAAGCCAAATTTGGTCTTAAATGCGGTTTTCCATTCATCACCTTGTTGGATGCGTATTTGATAGTATCCACTTTTAAGATCAATCTTAGAGAAAATTGCGGCTCCACTAAGTTCATCTAGCATATCATCTAGGCGTGGAATAGGGTAACGATAACGCACGGTAATAGCATTGATAGGACAGCAATCGGAACACATGCGATATGTACCATCTTTCTTGGGAACAAGGATTACCGGAATGGCACAAGGGCTCAAGCTCTCACGTACTTGTCTATTGTCGATGAGTTGTTGTACTTGCCGTTGGATCTCCTTAGTTTCCTCGGGATTGACGCGGTATGGAGCCTTGTTAGGAAGGGGTGCTCCGGGGATGAGGTCAATGCGGTGTTCGATGCCTCGTAGTGGAGGTAGACCCGGAGGTAGCTCGTCGGGGAAAATATCTTGGAATTCCTGCAATAGAGAAGATAACACTAAAGGTAGATTGTGAGAGTTGTTAGTTTTTGGTGTCTCGTCCTTGCACAAAAGGACATAGTGCATGACACTTGATGGGTTCTCGCACACTTTTCTCATCTCATGTTTGGTGGCAAATAGGACTAAGTTCTTCTTGTCGCTCATCGTGGAGGCACTCAATTTGGGCTTGTGGCGCTCACTTTCTTTTGGGTGGTTCGCTCTCTCACTATTCTCTCCATGATGGGTGGCTTGCTTGTCAGCGATCACTTGACTTGGAGACATAGGTCGTAGCACATATTCCTTTCCTTTCATTTTGAATCTATAGTGATTTGTAAGCCCGTTGTGAATGACGCCTCGGTCAAATTGCCATGGTCGTCCAAGAAGGAGGTGGCAAATGGACATCAGAACGACATCACACTCCAAGGTGTCTTCGTAAGCTCCGATCTTGAAGGAAACTTGTACCATGTACTCAACTTGGATAGTGTCGGAGTCGCTAAGCCATTGAACCTTGTAGGGATGTGTGGGTGCTTCATCTTGACCAATTGGAGCTTGGAGGATAGTTCTTCACTTCCTAAGTTATGGCAACTCCCTCCATCGATGATGACCTTGACGGACCTTCCATTGATGTCGGCCTTGGTGTGGAAGATATGGCATCTTTGGTCCGCATCTTGTTGATGTTGAAGAGTCAAGACCTTGGAGACAACAAGAGCGGGGCTTGAATATTTGTCACAAAAGACTTGATCATCTTCATCCTTGTTCACTTGCCGGTGCATGGCCACATTCTCAAGGGCTTCCATTTCTCCTTCACTCATGGAGTCATATGTGCCATCGTCGTTGAATATCATTGTGCGCTTGTTTGTACACTCAAAGGACTTGTGGCCTCGGCCGCCGCATGTGAAGCATTTGAAGGAACTTGTCTTGATGGTCTGATCGGTTGGGCTAGATGATCATGAAGCTCTTAGCTTGAAATTTCTTGTATTAGGAGGATGACTTGAGGTTGCCGAAGTTTTCTTGTAACTTGACTTGTCGACGTTGCTTGGGGTAGCTTTGGTTGAGGTAAGAGGTGTTGGAGTCATTGAAGCTTGGTTGTTGGAGAAGCCATAGGACTTGGATGAGAACTTGGCATACTTGAAGTCATCTTGCACTTCACATTCCGCTTTGGTAGCTTGGTGCACTAGCTCGATGTGGTTCGAGTATGGTTGGAAGTCGGCGATCTTCTTGATAGGATGATTGAGTCCATTCAAGAAACGTGCCATAGTTTGCTCATCATCTTCCGTGACATTGGCTCGTATCATGGAAATCTCCATTTCCTTGTAGTACTCTTCAACGCTCTTGGTTCCTTGCTTGAGGAGCTGGAGTTTCTTGGAGAGGTCGCGGTTGTAGTAGGTTGGCACGAAACGTGCTCTCATGACATCCTTCATTTGCGCCCAAGTAGTGATGGGTGGTTCACCTCTTGCCGCACGACACTCAATGACTTGTTCCCACCAAATAAGGACGTAGTCTTGAAACTCAAGGGATGCCATCGCGATCTTCTTCTCTTCCTCATAGTTGTGCAAACAGAAGATTTTGTCAACCTTCAATGCCCGTGAAAGGTACTCTTCGGGATCATTGCTTCCAGAAAACTTGGGCATTGTGAACTTTAGCTTGCCGTAGCGTTGCTCTTCATTGTGTTGGGGTCGAGGGTGATGACGTGCTTGATGAGGAGGATTGTCGCCCTCAACTTGCTCTTGTCTTGGAGGATTTCCAATATCTTCTTCATGGTGAACTTGATGTTCTTGTCGAGCTTGTGGAGGAGGTTGTCGAGCTTAATGATGCACGCGAGCTTGATATATTCATTCTTGAACTTCATCGCGAAGCACTTCTTGTTGCTCACGAGCTTGTCGGTTGCATGTGGCTACAGTTCGACTTGAATTTCGGAGGGCACGTTGCGCCTCGAGTGCTTGAGCTTCACGTAGTTGTTGTTCTTGATGTTGTGCCTCGGCATCTTATGCGTCTTGGTGTTTTCGCGCTCGTTCTTCCTCTTCTTGTTGGCGTTGGCGTTGCCGTTCTTGTGCTTTTGCGAAAGTAGCTTGCTTTTGATGATGTCGATGTTCTTGCGTGCGAACATGCTCTTGAGAGTCACAGTCGTGTAGAGGATTGCAGTTTGCTTGACGGTCTTGGCGTGCGGCTCCTTGAAGAGTATTCGATGTCGAAGTACTTGAGCCGGAGATGGTGTCGTCAGAGTGTCGACTCGAGCGGCTCCGTCTTGAGTAGGACGAAGTGGTAGAAGAGCGGTTGACCAACAAAGCACGAATCTCGTCCATTCTTGCATTGCTCTCTTGCTTTTTTTCGTCGAGCTTGTTGTCGAAGTAGTCTCGTGTACGTTGCTCGGATAGTCGCAAGTCGGTGGCGAGATGGTCGATGCGGTCGCTCAATGCTTGTTGCTCTTGATGCAAAGCTCGTTGTGTGCCAAATAGGTGGATCTTGGTGACGTAGTTGTTCAGGTCGTTGTCTTGCTCAAGGAAGAGTGGGTTGGTATAAGTACTAGGCCTATCCATCATTTCAAGCAAATATGTGAGTGGGAGAAAGAGAAGAACTTATACCAAATGTACCTTGACCGATGTTGAAGATGGATCAATGATAACTCAAATGTGTAACGAGGAAATAGCACAATTGGTACCAGTTCTTGTCAGTTTATCACACCTACACAAAAAGCTTATAGTGGAGCTCGGTTAGGATGGTGGCACAAAATTTATGCAATCGTTAGTGAGACTCAATAATGTTGAAAAAGATTCGCAAATTTGCAATGCAACAAGTAGACCAATAGCAAGATGTAGTACACGGAAACACACACACTGGTACATAAATGGGGTTGTGCAACCAAGGAATGAGCCAAAATGTGGAATCCACGAAAATGCTCTTGTTGCACAACTCTAGAGAGACGCTAGCACGATTGCACAATAGGCGGATACGAAACTTGTGCACAACCTACAAAGCAAAAATGCAACGACTTATATCCCAAGTATGCTATATGTATGGTATTCCGATGATATGATCCAAGATGATCGAGTATGACAATCTTAATATTGTATGATGCTATGGTTCGTGCTTAAAAGCTCTTTGCTTATCTTTCTCTTTTGCTTAAAAGCTTGTTTGGCTTTTTCTCTTTTGAGGTCGTTTCTCATGCAAAACTTTACGAACGAAGATAGCAATTGTGTATGCGATGACAACTTTGTGACACAAGAGATGATACCAAGATTTGCACCACGATGATATGGTATTTATGCTATGGGAAGTATGATCACTAATGTGCACAAGTGACGTTGCCGTCAATACTCAAAGGCTAGTCTCGATGGGTAAGTGACGCAAAAAGGAGGCTCCGAAATCGTGATCAACGTGGCTCATGATACCAAGATGATGTAGGGTGGAACCCTAGACGTTAGATCTTTCACGAAAGGAGCGGACCCCGCGATGAACACGAAGAACACAAGGGGAAACACAAGGGAAACACGAGGAAAACACGGGAGGAAACACTCAAACCAACGAGATTAGGTCACACATATGCTAGATCCAAGTACACATAGAGATCACACGGTCGAAATCCAACAAAGGACAATACATAGGGTAACCGGTTCTTCTCCGTGAGGTCTTGAGCTCTTTCCGTTAGGGGTCTTGGATCCAAGTGGATCTTCTCCGAAGAGGTGACGGTCTCTCTCGGAGGAGTAGATCTGGATGGATGAGGGACGCTCTATCTCTAATGAGCTATCACAACGCTAACCCTAAAAAATAGGTAGGAGAAGAGTATATATTGTCTCGGGGGCGAAAGGGTACACGGGCGAGGCCGAAGTCACTACACGCAGGCAGGGCCGGAAGTTTCGGACGAGGCTAGAAGTTCCGGGCACCGGAGGTTCCGGGCCAGGTTCCGGGGAGGATCCGGCCTAACCAGAGAGTTGGCACGGGAGGAGCTGGGCTGGCGTCCGGGGGCCGGAAGGTCCAGGCTAGGTCTCGGGCTGGTTCCGGGCTAACCAGAGAGTTGGCACGCCCGGGCTCGCCGGGGTCGTCGGAGGCCGGAAGCTCCGGGTCGGCCGGAGGTTCCGGGGGCCGGAAGTTTCGGGCTCTGGCCGGAGGTTCCGGGATGTCCAGAGAGTTGACTCCTATCTCTTCTTCTTCAGCTCTCGGCTCCGTGGCTTGTGCGTTGTACCTGATCACACATTGCATCTCGGACTTAAGAAATAGCCATGTCTCACTCGAAGGAGAGGAAAACTCAAGTAGGAGTGATGTCACATCGGATTGAATAGCACGAGCTCTTGCTCTTGTCATGGGTCCACTCGGAGCTTGGATAGTCGAGGTAGTATCCATGGGGATGACCGTGGGATGCTCCGCATCAGTATTGATGTCCTCATCAGCCACTTAATCACCTCGGGGCTCGACACCGCACCGGTATGTGACTTGCGTTGCTGTGAGGTGGAGCGGTGGAGTCTTGGCGGGGCGACCCACCACTAGCGCCCCCGTCAAGCTTGCCAGGGTAGCCTTGAGACTTGTCTTCTGGGTGACCTCGACCTTGTCAGGCTCACCTGCCCGGCAAGGGAGGTTTTTCCTTAATGATATCTTGCTCATTTGGTTGGTCTTGGTCTTCTTGATTCGCCCTTTGATTTCTCAAAGAGCTATCTCTTCTGCTTGGCCTTGTCTTGGATGCTTGGTGCAATTTGCTTTGCTGTTTTCGTGCCCGAGACTTGCCTGTCCGGGCACAAGTCAGGGGGAAACATACACCCCTATTTGTGTACCCCGACAGAAGCCCCCGGGCCTGAGCCATACGTGCCGCTGGGCACGTTGGGTTTGGCCCAAAAATGGTGCTCGGACATGTGTCGAAGAGATGTTGTGCGTGCAGCGAATTGTTATGATGACTAGTCAGTCCAACGTCCACTCTGCGTAATTACCGCAGGTCGTGGGGTCGTGGGACTGTAGCAGTTAATGTAAAACAGTAACTTTCTGAGGGAAAATGATGAAGAGCCGCTCCCCCCCCCACGTTCGTTCCTCACAAAGGGGTAAACCGCGGAAGAGCATGGCTCATTCACATCCGTTTCTCCATCGTCTTCCTCCTCAAGCGAAAGCACCTGCTCTTGCGCCCACATTCATTTTCAACACTTCATTTGACCTCCCACTACCTCCAGAGCTCCGGAACATGAAGAAGAAGAAGAAAACCGCACTGGTAGAGGCGAGGGTCCCGATCTTTCGATGAGATGATAACTATCGATTTGGTGGAGATGACTTTGACGATCCGACTACAAACATGCACGACCTTGCACCTTAGCAATCGCTAAACCAACTCCGAGAGGTTATTGACCACGCGCGGAGCACAATCAACCTGACCACGAAGGTCTATTCCCGCAAGCAATCGAAGAACAAGCAAGAATATAATAAAGCAATCTAAATATTGCGAATATATATGAAGTATTGATAAAGGTGGGGATCCGTAAGTGGCCTTGGCCTGGTCGTTGGACACAAACGAAGTACACCAAGTTGCAATGGCTAACTTTTAACTAAACAAATCCCAAAGAAAAATCTACTAGATGGATCTACTTATATAGGAGCAAGGAGTGGCGGCCAAGGAGGTGGGAGGACATCACAAGGCAGCCTAAAACTAACCCTAGGTTGTACAAGGCTCATGGGCCCAAGTGGAGGTGATGCAACACCTTTGGACTTGTAGTTTGACTCGGATTCTGCTGCAGCATCAGATTGTTTTGCCGATATCTCAATGCTTCGGGCGAATTTGAAGGTGAATCCAACTGGGTTTGAAAGAGCCCGAAATCTACTTTCCGACAAAAAAAGAATCACCCAATTCAGAGTCCGTATGAAAGAGTTCTTGGCGTTTTGAGTTAGGTATGTCTGTGCAGTCCAAATCTGAATCCAGAACGTGAGAGACTTGGACTTATCTTTTCTTGGCCCAAAAGTGATGTGAGAGGACTTTTTAAATAGCACCTAAACTTATGTTTTTCCCTTATCTTCATATGTGGATTGTACAAATGTCTCATACACCTGCAATTATACATGGCAAAAAAGTGTGTGAAGTATTTTTGTCCTGGATGACATAAATAAATTATTGCATAGTTTGCATTAGAAATCACCTCACAAATATATACACGAGTAACTCTCATAGTTCATAAAATGTAAAGATAAAATATTATCACAAGTAGTATAAGGCATGAAAATATTGCAACTCAATTTGCACATATAAGTGAAGCTCTTATTAATATCAAAAGGATTGACAATGTTCATCATTAAACCATCCCAACGTTGGTGAATAAACCTTACTTGCATCAAATTTACATGCTACAACATGCTTAAATAAGCAAACATGCAATAAGTCATTTGACACAAAATCATCACCAAGATTAGAGGTCATATTAAAATGATTAAACACTGGTTCTTTTGCATCAATAGTTAATTCATTGGGTGCACACAAAATTGTTGGTACTTCAACTGTTTGATCATATGACGCATTCATGACAGTAACACGATTCTCTAAAATAGCTGGTGTGCTCAAATCAATAGATAACTCAACACATGGTGTATTCAAGTTAATTAGGCATGCATCATTCTCATCTGAAAGTGGAAAATCTGTACCTTTGTCATTACCTCTTATGATCAACTCAGACGATCTAGCCACTCTTGGTGGTGATATGTCACATGATGGAGATGTTGTAGTCCTCGCAACAACGAATGTGGTTGTCATAGTACTCCTATTAGCTAAAGAAACGAACTAAACACTAAGACCAGCAACTCGACACGATGATGCATCCGATAATTCAATAATGCAAACAATGAAAAGAAAATTGTAAAGGCTCTGACTGGCTTGGACAAAGGATGAATTGATCTAACTTTTTTTGTGGCTTTTTCTTGGACAATAAGTAAGAAAATAAATCTAATCTCGGGAAAACAGAAAATTCTCACCGAGCAAACTGAAAACTGATACCAGTTGATAGAGGCGAGGGTCCCGATCTTTCGATGAGATGATAACTATCGATTTGGTGGAGATGACTTTGATGATCCGACTACAAATGTGCACGGCCTTGCGCCTTAGCAATCGCTAAACTAACTCCGAGAGATTGACAACGCTGGAGAACGATCAACCTGACCACGAAGGTATATTCCTGCAAGCAATCAAAGAACAAGCAAGAATATAATAAACCAATCTGAATATTGCGAATATATATGAAGTATTGATAAAGGTGGGGATCTGTAACTGGCCTTGGCCTGGTCGTTGGACACAAACGAAGTACACGAAGTTGCAATGGCTAACTTTTAACTAAACAAATCCCAAAGAAAAAGCTACTAGATGGATCTAGTTGTATAAGAGCAAGGGGTGGCGGCCAAGGGGGTGGGAGGACGTCCCAAGGCAGCCTAAAACTAACCCTAGGTCGTACAAGGCTCTTGGGTCCAAGTGGAGGTGATGCAACACCTTTGGACTTGTAGTTTGACTCGGATTCTACTGCAACGTCAGATTGTTTCGTCGATATCTCAACGCTTCGGACGAATTTGAAGGTGCATCCAACTGGGTTTGAAAGAGCACGAAATCTACTTTCCAAAAAAAGAATCACCCAATTCGGAGTCCGTATGAAAGAGTTCTTGGCGTTTTGAGTGAGGTATGTCTGTGCAGTCCGAATCTGAATCCAAAACGTGAGAGACTTGGACTATATCTTCTCTTGGCCCAAAAGTGATGTGAGAGGATTTCTTAAATAACACCTAAACTTCTATTTTTTCTTTATCTTCATATGTGGATTATACAAATGTCCCATACACCTGCAATTAGACATGGCACAAAAGTGTGAAATATTTTTGTCCTGGATGACATAAATTAATTCTTGCATAGTTTGCATTAGAAATCACCTCACAAATATACATGTATGCAATATTTTTGGTCGTATCCAACGTATTCATGTCCTCATCAGCCGCTGTGAAGGGGAAGCAGGCGGCCGCCGTGAAGGAGACGGCTACGGACGGGAGCAAGAAGAGGGTGGCAGATTTGGACAGGAAGCGACGGGAAGATGTGATTTTGTTCCCGTCGAACCTAGACAGTGATGCCCTGGTTGACAGGTATGGATATATGTGGGGGAGGGAAGTTCCCAAGGGACATGGTGCGCCCAAGGTCTTGTCAGAGGGAAAGGATGATCCCCGGATTCGTACCGATTTTTCTGCGCATACTTCCTCTGCGGCCTCTGCCCTCCTGTTTCAGATTTGATTCAGGCGATGATGGTGATATACGGATTCCAATTTTTAGACTTCATGCCAAATGCAATGGCGTGCATGGCGATTTTCGCCCATCTGTGCGAAAATTTCGCCGGGGTTGCCCCCAATGTGGATCTATTCAGGCATTTCTTCGTCCCGCTAGTGGAGAACAAGGCCCACCGCTCTGGGAACGTAAGCTGGATCCCTTGGGTGGCGAGGGAAAGTTGGGATTACCTTCCTGGTCAGCAGCGCAACAGATGGGAGGAGAGCCGAGCAGACTGGTGCTGGATTCAGGACGAGGAGGCCCTAGAATTCTGCCAGGCGCGGAGAGAGTGCATTGTGCACGGCAACGACTGCAGAGAATTCATCCTTGCTGACGATAGGCTCCGCGCGGCACTGAATAGGATCACCCATTTGAAGGCTCTCGGGGTTAACCATCGAGCAAGTGGGAGTTGATTTCCTCCGATGCTGTATTGCGCCGCTACAGAAGAAGGACAGGTTTGCTTGGCGGTATGGAGATGCGGGGGACAGAATACGCCTATACCTGGGCCTGACCAACAATCTGTCAGTCTATGGCCACGCTTGGCTGTGCGAACAACTGTTCGGAAGCCTTGGGCCATTCAAATTGCCGACAAGGGCCGTTCCGCTAAATGTCAATTCCGCACTAGACCAGATCCTGAAGTGGATGCCCGATTGCAATGCCTACGGGGTTGCGGGCAATTAGCAACTACCCGAACTTGATGCAGAGCTCGAATGGGCTTCCAACTTGGTGGAAAGGGATACCAGGGTGGAGACTAACATTTCCAAGTGCACCTCCAAGGCAGAGGCATAGTTCATCAAGAGGCGGATTGAGGAGGACAGGGTGCTCTAGGCGGCCGAAAAGGCGAAGTCAGGAGAGGTAGAGGAAGAAGCACTACTTCAGGATGCTGCTAACGCGACACTACGATCAGAGACCCTTCAAGAAACTGTGTGTGATGCAATAATCGCAAACGGTGTTGTATGAAAACCGTCAGAAATGATGCAAAACATTTGCGATGGAGGATGCATCAAACACGGTTCAGATTTTAGTTGCGAGTGCGATTCAGACCACACAGTTAACTCGTTTGAACTGTTTGCGATGAGGCAGAACAACAGAAACAGGCAGCCATATGAATGTGTGTGCGATGTACGGCATACAGGTCGCTCCGACGAACCGTTTGCTATTAGAGAGTGCAACATAAACGATTAGCCAGATCAAGGTGTGTGTGATATAGGGCATACGGTTCACTCAGACGAACTGTTTTCGATTAGCGAACGTAATAGAAACGGTTCAACTTAACAAGATGTGTGTGATACGTGGCAAACAGCTGAATCGGATGAACTGTTTGCGATGAGAAATTACAACACAGACGGTTAATACAGTTAGTTCGTGTGCGATTCTATGTGTACAAAAAACTTTGAAATATGGAAACTAGTTGCTTGCGGTGGCTAGGAATATCACACATGATGCGTCTGCGAGTACTCGTGTGCGATGATTAGTAAGTTACACATACGTTTCCTTATGTTAACACTTGTGTGATAAATAACACGTGGCACCGGATACGGTATTCGGGTTGTGTGTGTGCTCCACTTAGTCTTCTCGCGCTCTAGCGAATGCTTCCCGCGCTCCAGCGAATGCTTCCCACGCTCCACATGGATGAATTGTAAAATCCATGCCTATTCCCTCACCGGTTTCCCGCCACCAGCTAACGGCTTGCTGCATATAACCCAGGCAGCAACGCACCGCCACGACACTCTGCGAAGATCTAGTCCTCACCCATCTACCATTAGTTATTCCAAGCATGCCAGGCAACGACCAAAGCTTTGACGTCGACGCCTACCTTCGTTACATCTTCGGCGAGGAGAACGAGCTGGAGCAGGTCGGGGAGCAAGAGCTTCATCGGCCGGTGCAGGCACCATGGCCCATCGGCAGCGATATCGGCGTCACAGTCCTTGGGCAGTTTGCCATCCACCGTGCAAAAGATCCAGAGCTGCTCGGCGGCATGATCGACGACCCACCCGAAGAGCCGCCGTCACCAGTGCTCATCGAGAGCCTGATGCCCCGCAAGGAATGGGCAGAGGACCTCTGCGATTCAGTCAAGAGAAAGGCAGCCTACGGCTTCATCATTGCCCGCGGCGGCCGTGTCAACCTCGATCCCGATGATGTGGTGGCCAGGCTCGAGCGCATCCTTGGCGGAGTTGACGTCCCCGACGAAGTAGAGCATCGCCAACATGATATCTTGAGGATGCAGGTGATCGACGAAATTTGCTACCAGGCCAAAGACATGGAAATGGAGCGGTTTCGCGGAGTTGTCATGCGTGGGATTGCACGCTGTCAATCTCTTCTGGAAGAGGCCCAGCAGCCCCAAGAGCCTCCCAGCGCCAGCAGCTACGAAGGCAGAGGCGGGTCGGGACACTCGGAGTGAACGGCCGCAAGGGTGCTGTGCTGATCATGGAGTCCGAGAAGACCATCGTCGGAAGGCCGCCAGCTCAGCCTTTTAGCTTATATTTTATTATAATTGTATGCATATGTAGGTCGTGAGTGTTCTGGGCCTTGCCGCATTTGGCATTTTAAATTATCCTGAATATGTAAGACAATTATTAAGAATTATTAACAGTTTCCATTGTAACTTTGCCTCAACGGTGAGCAGAGCGCGCGCAGGGACACCAGAGCAGAGCGCGCCGCGGCCGCCTCAACGGCGAGCAACCACGTGGTCAACCTTCTGCCATCAATAAATTTTGACCTTGTTTCTCGTCACATTGCTGATTACAACGCAATATGTATAATTGCAAATCTGTTCACACCTATCAAACTAATATGTGTTCACACTTAGCACCGGGCTATAAAAACTACCCACTCAAAAATTACTTCACAATTCCTCTCCTCATCACCCACAAAACTGGTTTTCTCTGTCAAGTCGTTCCGCCATGACAGGTAGGAGGAGCTTAGGGTGGACATATAACCAGGCAGCAAAGACCAAGGCCGCGGAAGCACTAGAGAGGTCCCGCCGCGAAGCCGCAGCCACAGCAGAGATGTCTCGGCGCGCCGCGGAGCCCTCGAACGAGCTCTCACGGGCACACGAGGGCTCTCACAAGCACATTCGCGGCGTCGGCCATCACGACGAGCCAACGTTCCTGAAGTCCTTCACCGGCGATGACGACATTCTCGCTGGCGTCACTACACAGCAAGAGTTGGTCGACGGCTTGATGAAGCTGCTCAAGATCAGCGATGCCTCGGTTGACAAGGCGACCGACCTCGTCGAGTAACTCATGGATGACAATGCGAAGCTCCTCAAGTTGGTCGCCGAGAAGGAGGAGGAGGCCGCTGGCTGGAAGATGCTGCATGAGAAGAGCAGTGCCTCGGAGATGACGCTGAAAGCGGTCGTCGAGGAACTGATGGGTGGCATGAGGAAGCTCCGGATCGAGCGCGAGCAGGAGGTGGAGGAATCCGTGGTTGCTTTCAAGCAAAGTCGTGAGGAATTAAAGAAGGAAGTGCAGGATTTCGCCGCCTGGCGATCCATCGACGAGTAGAGACAGTAGCGACCCAGATCATGTCTGCAATTTCCTTCTTCTCTTGCCCCCGTGTCTTCCGGGCTTTGCCGCATGTGGCATTTTAAATTATCCGGAATATGTAAGACAATTATTATGTGCGCCATTGTAAATTTGTCGTCGTATTATCCGTTGCCATTTTATTTGTGGTCGTATTATACATTGCCCTATGTGGCAATTTAAATTAGGGCGGAATACTAGTTGAAAACACGAACAAAGAAAATGCTGCCATGGGATCACAAGCAAACACCCTCCGTCCAGGTGCTTTAATTAACCCATTAATGGAGAAGTTGTGAGCGAGGCGGGAGGCGGCTAGTGCATGGAGGTCAAAGAGCTCGCTTACCGGTGAGCATGGGCGGCTTTGCTGCTCGCATGTGTCCCGTCGAGCCTGTGAGGTGGACAGGATGCACGCGTCCCGTCGAGCCTGCGCGGCGGACTGCTCGCACGCGTCTCGTCGATCCTGCACTGCGTAGTTCCCGCGCTCGTCCCGTCTAATCAAACAGCTGCACGCACGCCACTGAGTATGGTTAAATTTCGAGACGGTAAATATAATACACCCGTTTGCTATATTAACGTGTCAGCTTTTTGTTTCAGAAAGGACTTTGTTGGCTACTAATGTGTGCGCCTCTTCTCAAACTGGACGATTTTTTTACCACGGCATGTATGTGCCATGTCATGAAACCATGCCAAGTTTCATGTTTTTTGGGTGACTTTTTTATTTACTGGGATTTGAAAACCGAGATTCTCATTGTTTCAGGAAGACGACAAGTTTGTAATTCATTCTCATTCCTTAAACGAGACCTAAACATGCACCCAATGACACATGCACGATTTCCCACCCATTTTGCTTCACCAGAGCATGTGGTTGTAGTTCAAATTTGAATTATGGACTACATTAAATGCATAGAAAACTTAGTAATTAGTAATATATATACAATGGCCGAACAAACCCTGAACAGTTTCAAATTTTAGCCTGACACTCCTATTATTCTATGTTGCCTGTAGAAAACAAAGTTCAAGGCGAGAAGATGCATCAATTATCGTTTCGCCCACAAGAGGGGCATGTTTCCTTACCGGAACCATGAGGGTCGTGACAGGCTCCGGTTTGTAAAAGGCTTGTAATATAGCTTCGCCCAAATTGGACAATTATATATACCATGTAGTGACACCATGCCATGTTTCATGATTTCCTTGTGAGTTTTGGATTTACAGACATTTAAAAACCGAGAATCGTAATGTTTGTGGCCAGGCCAGGACGGCGAGACGGTTGAATTCGTTCCCATTCGTTCCATGGGACCTAAACATGCACCCCAAGGAAACATGTACATTTTTCCTAGCCATTTTGGTGCACTGGAGCATGTATTTGTAGTTCGGATTTGAATGATGGACATTAAATGCCTAGAAAACTCAATTAATGAATAAAAAAGGTCAAACGACCCGTGAATAATTTCAAAGTTCAGCGCGAATCTCCAGTTGTTCCGTGTGCATGTAGAAGAAAATACGAGGCTATAAGAGGGAGTGATTATCGTTTGGCCCACAAGGAGACACGTTTCCCTATCGAAACCACGAGGGTTCTTGCGACAGGCTCCGGTTTGTAAGAGGTTTGTAATAAAGCTTGGCCCAAATTGGCAATGTTTTTACCATGACATATATGTGCCATGACATGCCACCTTGCCACCTTTGATGACTTTCTGGTGAGTTTAGGATTTATGGGGACTTAAAAACTGAGATTCGAAATGTTTGAGGAATAGCCAGGACACTGGTATGGTTGTAATTTGTTCCCATTCCTGGCATGAGACCTAAACATGCACCTAAGGACACATGTATAATTTTTCTAGCCATTTTGGTGAACTGGAGCATGTATTTGTAGTTTAGATTTGAGTTATGGACATTAAATGCCTAGGAAACTCAATTAGTGTATAAAAAGGCCAAACGAACCCTGAATAAGTTTAAATTTCAGCACGGATTGTTGGGGAACGTAGTAATTTCAAAAAAAATTCCTACGCACACGCAAGATCATGGTGATGCATAGCAACGAGAGGGGAGAGTGTGTCCACGCACCCTCGTAGACCAAAAGCGGAAGCGTTGGCACAACGCGGTTGATGTAGTCGTACGTCTTCACGATCCGACCGATCAAGTACCGAACGTACGACACCTCCGAGTTCTGCACACGTTCAACTCGATGACGTCCCTCGAACTCCGATCCAGCCGAGCTTTGAGGGAGAGTTCCGTCAGCACGACGACGTGGTGACGGTGATGATGTTGCTACCGACGCAGGGCTTCGCCTAAGCACCGCTACGATATGATCGAGGTGGATTATGGTGGAGGGGGGCACCGCACACGGCTAAGAGATCAAGAGATCAATTGTTGTGTCTATGGGGTTCCCCCTCCTCCGTATATAAATGGGGGAGGAGAGAGCCGGCCAAGGGGAGGAGGCGCGCCTAAGGGGGGAGTCCTACTCCCACCGGGAGTAGGATTCCTCCTTTTCCTATTTGGAGAGGGAGAGGGAAGGAAGAGGAAGGAGGGAGGAAGGAAAGGGGGGCCGCCCCCCCTCCCAATTCGGATTGGGCTTTGGGGGGGCCCTCCCTTGCTCCTTTCCCCTCCTTTCCACTAAAGCCCATTAAGGCCCATATACCTCCCGGGGGGTTCCGATAACCTCCCGGTGCTCCGGTATTATCCTGATCTCACCCGGAACCATTCCGGTGTCCAAATATAGTCATCCAATATATCGATCTTTATGTCTCGACCATTTTGAGACTCCCCGTCATGTTCGTGATCACATCTGGGACTCCGAACTACCTTCGGTACATCAAAACACATAAACTCATAATATAACCGTCATCGAACTTTAAGCGTGCGGACCCTACGGGTTCGAGAACTATGTAGACATGACCGCGACACGTCTTCGGTCAATAACCAATAGCGGAACCTGAATGCTCATATTGGCTCCCACATATTCTACGAAGATCTTTATCGGTCAAACCGCATAACAACATATGTTGTTCCCTTTGTCATCAGTATGTTACTTGCCCGAGATTCGATCGTCGGTATCTCAATACCTAGTTCAATCTCGTTACCGGCAAGTCTCTTTACTCGTTTCATAATACATCATCCCGCAACTAACTCATTAGTTACAATGCTTGCAAGGCCTATAGTGATGTGCATTACCGAGTGGGCCCAGAGATACCTCTCCGACAATCGGAGTGACAAATCCTAATCTCGAAATACGCCATCCCAACAAGTACCTTTGGAGAAACTGTAGAGCACCTTTATAATCACCCAATTACGCTGTGACGTTTGGTAGCACACAAAGTGTTCCTCCGGTAAACGGGAGTTGCATAATCTCATAGTCATAGGAACTTGTATAAGTCATGAAGAAAGCAATAGCAGAATACTAAACGATCAAGTGCTAAGCTAACGGAATGGATCAAGTCAATCACATCATTCTCCTAATGATGTGATCCCGTTAATCAAATGACAACTCATGTCTATGGCTAGGAAACATAACCATCTTTGATCAACGAGCTAGTCAAGTAGAGGCATACTAGTGACACTCTATTTGTCTATGTATTCACACAAGTATTATGTTTCCGGTTAATACAATTCTAGCACGAATAATAAACATTTATCATGATATAAGGAAATAAATAATAACTTTATTGTTGCCTCTAGGGCATGTTTCCTTCAGTCTCCCACTTGCACTAGAGTCAATAATCTAGATTACACAGTAATGATTCTAACACACATGGAGCCTTGGTGCTGATCATGTTTTGCTCGTGGAAGAGGCTTAGTCAACGGGTCTGCAACATTCAGATCCATATGTATTTTGCAAATCTCTATGTCTCCCACCTGGACTTGATCCCGGATGGAGTTGAAGCGTCTCTTGATGTGCTTGGTTCTCTTGTGAAATCTGGATTCCTTTGCCAATGCAATTGCACCAGTATTGTCACAAAAGATATTCATTGGATCCGATGCACTAGGAATGACACCTAGATCGGATATGAACTCCTTCATTTGCTGCTTCCGAAGCAGCTATGTACTCCGCTTCACATGTAGATCCCGCTACGACGATTTGTTTAGAACTGCACCAACTGACAGCTCCACCGTTCAATATAAACATGTATCCGGTTTGCGATTTAGAATCGTCCGGATCAGTGTCAAAGCTTGCATCGACGTAACCATTTACAACGAGCTCTTTGTCACCTCCATAAACGAGAAACATATCCTTAGTACTTTTCAGGTATTTCAGGATGTTCTTGACCGTTGTCCAGTGATCCACTCCTGGATTACTTTGGTATCTCCCTGCTAAACTAATAGCAAGGCACACATCAGGTCTGGTACATAGCATTGCATACATGATAGAGCCTATGGCTGAAGCATAGGGAACATCTTTCATTTTCTCTTTATCTTCTGCAGTGGTCGGGCATTGAGTCTTACTCAACTTCACACCTTGTAACACAGGCAAGAACCCTTTCTTTATTTGATCCATTTTGAACTTCTTCAAAACTTTGTCAAGGTATGTGCTTTGTGAACAGGCTTCTCTAAAAGTCTGTATAAAACCATATGCTTTGATCACACTATCAAAACGTTTATTCCAACTCCGGGAGGCTTGCACCAGTCCATAAATGGATCGCTGGAGCTTGCACACTTTGTTAGCTCCCTTTGGATCGACAAAACCTTCTGGTTGCATCATATACAACTCTTCTTCCAGAAATCCATTCAGGAATGCAGTTTTGACATCCATTTGCCAAATTTCATAATCATAAAATGCGGCAATTGCTAACATGATTCGGACAGACTTAAGCATCGCTACGGGTGAGAAGGTCTCATCGTAGTCAATCCCTTGAACTTGTCGAAAACCTTTTGCAACAAGTCGAGCTTTATAGACAGTAACATTACCGTCAGCGTTAGCCTTCTTCTTGAAGATCCATTTATTCTTGATGGTTTGCCGATCATCGGGCAAGTCAACCAAAGTCCATACTTTGTTCTCATACATGGATCCCATCTCAGATTTCATGGCTTCAAGCCATTTTGCGAAATCTGGGCTCACCATCACTTCTTCATAGTTTGTAGGTTCGTCATGGTCTAGTAACATAACCTCCGGAACAGGATTACCGTACCACTCTGGTGCGGATCTTACTCTGGTTGACCTACGAGGTTCAGTAACAACTTGATCTGAAGTTTCATGATCATCATCATTAACTTCCTCACTAATTGGTGTAGACGTCACATGAACCGGTTTCTGTGATGAACTACTTTCCAATAAGGGAGAAGGTACTGTTACCTCATCAAGTTCTACTTTCCTCCCACTCACTTCTTTTGAGAGAAACTCCTTCTCTAGAAAGGATTCATTCTTGGCAATGAATGTCTTGCCTTCGGATCTGTGATAGAAGGTGTACCCAACAGTTTCCTTTGGGTATCCTATGAATACACATTTCTCCGATTGGGTTCGAGCTTATCAGGTTGAAGCTTTTTCACATAAGCATCGCAGCCCCAAACTTTAAGAAATGACAACTTTGGTTTCTTGCCAAACCACAGTTCATAAGGCGTCGTCTCAACGGATTTTGATGGTGCCCTATTTAACGTGAATGCGGCCGTCTCTAAAGCATATCCCCAAAATGATAGCGGTAAATCAGTAAGAGACATCATAGATCGCACCATATCTAGTAAAGTACGATTACGACGTTTGGACACACCATTACGCTGTGGTGTCGGGGTGGCGTGAGTTGTGAAATTTTCCGCATTGTTTCAAATGTAGACCAAACTCGTAACTCAAATATTCTCCTCCACAATCAAATCGTAGAAACTTTATTTTCTTGTTACGATGATTTTCAACTTCACTCTGAAATTCTTTGAACTTTTCAAATGTTTCAGACTTATGTTTCATTAAGTAGATATACCCATATCTGCTTAAATCATCTGTGAATGTGAGAAAATATCGATACCTTCCGCGAGCCTCAACATTCATTGGACCATATACATCAGTATGTATGATTTCCAACAAATCAGTTGCTCGCTCCATAGTTCCGGAGAACGGCGTTTTAGTCATCTTGCCCATGAGGCTTGGTTCGCAAGTACCAAGTGATTCATAATCAAGTGATTCCAAAAGTCCATCAGTATGGAGTTTCTTCATGCGCTTTACACCAATATGACCCAAATGGCAGTGCCACAAATAAGTTGCACTATCATTATCAACTCTGCATCTTTTGGCTTCAACATTATGAATATGTGTATCACTACTATTGTAGCGACCCAACCTCAGATGGTCAAGTCTTTGTGCTTATGTGTCATCCCTGGATCGGTATGCTGACACACACAGTACTCGAGAATTTATAACAGAGGTAAATCACATGTATAAATTAACGTAAATACTATTACCTCAATCCATATAGCGAAAGTAACAACAAGGTTGTGGATTCCCATCAACACCAACGGCAAAGTTGAGTGTAGAAATCGTAACCCTAACGTATCACTTACTCGTCGTAAGAAAATCCTGCAACATGAGACGTTGCAGCCACAAAGGGTCAGTACATTGAATGTACTGGCAAATTCACACTGTAGAGCAATGATGAATAATGGCTATCACTACATGCATATACGGCTGGTGGAAAAGCTCTATGGTTATAATGTTTTCTCGAAAACCAATTTTTCCCTACTACAAAGGAATATATTTTATTTAACTACAAAGTTTGTTGAAAACATTGAGAAGGTAAACCCCATCTCAATCCCAATTAAAAGTAATCTTTAACAACCCAACAAAATTAATTTAGAGTGATGAGATCAACATGATAATCCAACTACCAGATACTCAAGATGTCCATAACCGGGGATACGGCTAACCATGATTAGTTTGCACATTCTGCAGAGGTTTGCGCACTTTTCCCCACAAGACTCGATCTCCTCCGTTGGATTTTTCGCACTACATGGTGTTTGCGAAACGGATGACCGAGACACAGTCTTTCAGAAGCGTTAGCACCTTACGAAGGGTAGACAGTACCACCTAGATCCCCTACATCTGCTAGTCTACCAGTGTAAGAGTTCACACGACTTAATCAACTATGCTAGAGCCCATAATGGCTTGTGGCTGCACACGGAAGTTTCTAGCATGAATAATCTTATGATCGCTTTGAGCCTGGGTGGCAGTCCATAGGAGAATCACACGGTACCCCGGGATTTCCAAAAAATACAAGCAACCAGTGGATACCCCAGGTGCCTCAATCCACCCAGATGTGTATTAAAGTTTCCACCTTAAGTTGAACCATTAATTAACAATACTCACATCTGTCATGAATACACTCAAACCCAATCCACGTCTACGAGCATAGCATAGCAGTATAAGCAAAGTAGAAGTAATTCCCAAAGGTTTGATAATAAACAGGTGAATAGGTACTACCTCATCTACTACTTCCCAATACCCACATGTTATCAATCCTACTCATGCAATATCTGAGGGTGAAACTAATGCATAAAAACTGGGTATGAAAGGGATATGATCAAAGTGTGAACTTGCCTGTACTGTTGATGAAGATGATTCGCACTCAAAACACTTGATAGTTCTACTCGTCACACTCCGGTCAATCTATCGTAAGCAAGCAATAGTAACCACCCATAAGCAATCACTCAAAAGATCAGAAAGATCGAAGAAGACGATTCGGAAACACCAAAACCAAGCAAATAACTCTTGCAACATAAAACAACTTCTAACACTACCAAAATTAAGTGAATTTGGCCTTATCAGAAAGTTTAAGTCAAGAGCTTCGATTTGCAAAAAGAATCAATTAAATCGGAGTTATAGAACTCAAGTTACGATCAAACGAAGTTCAAATACAAATCTGTTTGAAATCAAATTTTAAACTTTCAAGAACATGTTTAAGTTGATTATCCGGGTAGAGGGTATCATAACAAAGAAGTGGGCGTTGGTTTCATTGGATTTGGACAAACGAGGGAAAGTAGTGATCGATTGAAGACCAGGGACTAAACTGTAAGAAAATAATTCACAGATAGGTCCCTGGCCGAAATTAAAAAGAAAAACAAAAGACTAAATAACGAACGTTCATTACCGAACGCTAACGAATGAATTCGTTCGCTGCGAAGGGATAAACAGTGAACGTTCTCTGAATAGGACTAACCAAAAACGATCTAAAAGGAAAAACCGAAGAAAACCGGATCGGGTTTTTGCGGGTTTTTACCGGTTCGCGAAAAAAACGCAGCGGCGGATCGGACCGGCAGATCGGCGACGGCGGCTCTCCGGCGAGGCAGGGCGAGGCGCGGGGAGCGGCGACGCGAGGGGATTGGGCGGCGACGGCGGAGCAGCAGGCGGCGGTGGCGCGGTTGCGGGGTCCGGCGGGCGAGGCGCGGGACGGCGGCGGCCGGAGCAGCGGCGGCTCGAGCAGGGCGGCGGCGGCTTTTGCGGCGGCGGCGCTGCGCAGTTGGCGCGGGAGAGGGGTCGGGGCGGCGCCCTTAATAGGAGGGGAGGGGAGGCGCAAGGCGTGGGGGAGGGGGCAAGGCGGCGGCGAAGTCCGTGAAGGTCACGGCACTGCGGCGGCGTATGGGAACCGGCCTCCGGCGTGAGGTCGGGGACGGCGCGGACTGGGTGGTGCTGCTTGGCTGGGTAATGGCCTGTTGGGCCGGCCCAGTTTGGCGGCGGAGGAGAAAAGTTTTTTTAATAAACATTTTTTTCCAAACAAAAAGAATAGAAGCAAAATAAACAAAAAATATTATATAGGAATATAATATATCAAAATTTTCAGAAAAAACATTTTCTTTGACATGAACATTATTCTAGCATCAAATAAAATACACAAAAATTCAAATAAATCAAACAGTGCTACTGCTCTAATAAAATCCAATAAAATCATTTTTATAAAAATACCAAAATGATTTCAAATTTATTTCTCTCCAATTTTCTGTTGTAGGGAATCATTTTACCCTAATTTCTGTATATTTTATTTTTGGAGAAAAATAATTTGAGTAAAACCCAAATAACTCCAATTTGAAAATAATTCCAAAGGAACTTTGAATTTGATTCTTTTAAAACTTTCAACTAAGATTTCATATGTTTTGAAGAAGTCATTTTATCTTCTCTCATGAAAATCATTGAGTTGCATACAGTTTCTGAGTTGGAAAATATTTCCAAATGAAATTCAATATTTTCAAATACCCTTTTCATTTAATTAAATGGAAGAAGTCATGTCATCTTCTCTCTAGGGTTTTGTATTTGAAAAGAATTTGAATTCACGGAGGTCATAAATGCAAAAAGAAAGTTTGGGAAAGTTCTTTTATTCCCTCTCACTTTCAAAAAGTTTCGAATTCCACTCAATTTCACACAATCAATCAAACAATCATCGAATCTATCTATTTATTATAACATTCCAAAATTTAGAATTTTGGGATGTTACAAACCTACCACCCTTAAAACGAATCTCGTCCTCGAGATTCGGAGAGGCTAGAAAGAAATAGGTTAGGTTCGGGGTCTTCTCAAAATCCATCGATCATCACAGGGGGTCTGGGGTGCTACCACCCTTAGAAACATTGTTACGGTCCCATCAATACTCATGTCCTCCATCCTTATTGTTGACAGGAGCAGTCTTCTCAGATCTTCAGGACAATTCCTTCTCTGGCTCTTCCGGTAGTGGCATAACCCTTTTCCTCAATTCTTGTGTCCTTTTATCTTGGTAAGGTTCTTCTAAGACTGGGTCTTCTTATCAGACGGGTCTGGCGCCAATACTAAACAACTACAGATATCTCATGGTGGTCAACAATTTATGGTTTCTCCTGCAGGAAATGGCTTTGGGATGAACCTCACCGTATATCCTATGATTGGCAATAGCTGCCGTGTACAAGGGGAAAAATCGTCCTACCATTCTAAGGTTTAAACAAGGTTTTGATCATCGTCTCTCTACTATTGGTAAGTCACTCAGATTTACCATCCCATATAGCAATGCGAACAATAAGAGTAAGTCGGTATGGTGATCAATCCATCCCGCACCCAAATCATTACCTTGTATACGGTTTAGTGAATCTCGCATTCTAACACTCGGTCATCCTCACAAGCATTGCGGAATTTCTCTTGTCGTCGAACCAAGTTTGGATGAATCCATTGATTCTGCAAGCCAAACAAACATCTACCGTTCCTTCACAACTCTCAGGTTTTGCGTAAACTCCTATTAGATCGTCTGTCGATAAACGTAATCCTCTTCCAGGGTTTTTCCTTCAGCAAGAGTGTGCTTGCTTCTTGGCAGGTCCTGGGGCCTGTGGGTTATGGCCCATCTCATCACTTGAAATCCTTGAACTCATCATCGGGGCAACTGATCATTATTCCAACATCCAACTTCCAGCTTCCTAGCATACGTAAAATCCATCCAATTGTATTGTCTCTCTTCCTTCTATTGGCACCAAAGCAAGACGTGATTACTCAGACTCATCATAGAGTCACAATTGTTCCATATTACTAACATCATACCTCCTTTATATCCAATAGTACTTCATCTCTTCGTCCACTTGAGGTATCCCACATATCGAGATAAAACTCGTACTTATGAAGTCCACTCTGTGGAACATCATTATCCTTTCCAGGGGCCAAGGGTCCTCACAGGGTACTATCACCCTTAAAATGCACAAACTCATCCATAGACCATATTTCTCATATCCTAAAAAATCGTCAAAATCTTTCTTCACAGAGTAACAACTCATAAAATCCAATCAGTACTAACGATGCTAACCTTATTGATTCTCTAATGATTACAATCCCTTGCTTTTCCATTACATGTCTCAACTCAACACCTTGATACAAAAGAGTTGTTCACACTACTTCTACTACTACTACATTACTTCTCACAAACACAACTAATTATCACAAGTCTCCTTCTCCTTGGGACAATCCCTGGCAAGGTGCCCCGCTTCATTATAATGAAAACATATTACTTCTGACAAGTCTCGTGGTTTCCTTATGATTACATAGCCTCCTTGGGTCCTCGGCTTCCTTTTTGGGCAACTGCTGAGGTAGTGCCCTGACTCCTTGCACCTATAACAGGTGATATGGCTCAGATCCTTCCTGGAATCCAATCTACTTCTCTTTCTGGACTTTTCCGTTCCAATAAGGGCTTCTATTTCCTGAGGATCATACTCTACATCCTCTGTCGGCAATTCTACTTGATCCCCACTCATACAATTCTGGGAGATGTGTCCTTCTTCTCCACATGAATAACAAGACTTAGTGCAAAGTTTAATTGGGTCTTCTTTAGGTGTGTCCTCCACCTCTTCCTTCATCGTAGGTTCTTCTAAAATTTCCACGAGGGCTCCTTTCATTACTTCTTTCTTCTGCTAGATGTTTTTTTCGAACCATGGGGTAAATGTGACACTGAGCAGGGTAGGGGGTAGTCCCTTCACACAAGAAACAAGTAATCTGCCTAGTTGGGCATTCTTAAGCTAGGTGACTTTCTTCACAATGAGGGCATTCATCCTTGTGTTCCTTATGGTTGTGTCCTATTTCTCCACAGAGCTTGCATGCACAAGGTTTCTTTATATCACTTCCATAAGGCTTCACAAACCGAGACTTTGGCAAAGTCAACTTAAATTCTTTCCAAGCAGTTACTCCTTGCGATCCATTGATGGTTTGGTTCATCCTCCACTAAGTAGCAGCACCTCCTTCAAAGCACTGAAGAGCATGCTGGGTCATATCCTTTCTGGCTATAGTGTTATTCTCCATATGATCTTCCATGTTCTGAATCCATCGGTCTGGCTCCAATTGACTCATCGGTCCAAAAAAATATGTTTTCATCTCCATTCATCCTCTATTGGGTCCAAGGGTTTGGGGTGGGATAAGAGAGATAGAGAGGGAAGCACACAATACAAACAGTAGTTTTGAAAAGACAGATTTTATTGTGGCTGTCGGAAAAACATCAAACAAATGACAGCTCACAAACGTCGCATCTAACATAGGTATAACAGGGGTTTGGTCTTCTAAAGGTCAATAAATCTTCAAAATCGCCAAACTCTTCAAGTTTTGGGCATGTCTTTGATGGCTTCTTCTGATCGTGCTTGACCTTCTCAAGTTCTTTTGCCAGATCATCTCTGTTGTCGCAAAGTCTATCTTGACGTCCTTTAATATTTCTAGAGCTGCGTTCCAAACTTCCGGGTTTCATCAACCTCGACATGAACCATGATCCTACTGTCCTTCAGTTCTTGACGAATCTTTGATGTCTCAAGGTTTTGCTCCTCTAGCTTGGCTACTTTCAACTTCTAGGTCCTGAGTTCTTCACGAAACGCTTCTTTGTCGAATATAGCTTCCTGCAGGTCCATCTTAAAACTCCTGATATAATACTCCAGATCCTCGCGATACACCAGCTAAGATTAAAACTGCATCCTTTGCTGATAGGTGCTCCATCAGCCTTCTACCATCCAATCCTTACGACGAACTGCATGCTTAACTCAGCACGGTGGCAATAGCATAAGCGGGCGATAACATCATGGATATCCGTGTTTCTGCTCTTTTCATTACCATGAGCTATCATTCCATAGTTGATATCTCCTGCCTTAGGGTTTTCTTGACAAAACTTTGAGTTCTAATGCTCCATGTTCCGGTCTTTCTCCAACACACCTTGATCTCGGGTATTGACAACTTCCATAGTCTGCTAAGTTCTATAAGGGTAGCCTTCCTAGGCCATACAAATCTGGGAATTCTTCAGAGCCTTCAAATTCTCCTAGTCTTCGGAGTCTTCAACTGTTGAGGTTTCCATTATTATAATGCACGGTAAAATCCTCTTCATTCCGAAGTGGTCTTAGCTGTCCAATATCTTGTACTTCTTGGAGTGGTCTCATCCGTCGAATCCTCGTGTGGTCAAATGGGGAAAGGGGTATGGTCTAACTAAAGGGAATATTTGAATAAGCTCAGAAGATAAGAGAGGTAAAAGATCTTTTTGAAAAAAAGAAAGTTTTAGAGAAAATCCTTCCTATGGGCTTGCCAGTTTCTAGGGGTCACGACCTACAGTCAACATGTGCTCTGATACCATCTTGTAGCGACCCGACCTCAGATGGTCAAGTCTCTGTGCTTAAGTGTCATCCCTGGATCGGTATGCTGACACACACAGTACTCGAAGATTTATAACAGAGGTAAATCACATGTATAAATTAACGTAAATACTATTACCTTAATCCATATAGCGGAAGTAACAACAAGGCTGTGGATTCCCATCAACACCAACGACAAAGTTGAGTGTAGAAATCGTAACCCTAACGTATCACTTACTCGTCGTAAGATAATCCTGCAACATGAGACGTTGCAGCCACAAAGGGTCAGTACATCGAATGTACTAGCAAATTCACACTTTAGAGCAATGATGAATAATGGCTATCACTACATGCATATATGGCTCTATGGTTATAATGTTTTTGCGAAAAGCCAATTTTTCCCTACTACAAAGGAATATATTTTATTTAACTACAAAGTTTGTTGAAAACATTGAGAAGGTAAACCCCATCTCAACCCCAATTAAAAGTAATCTTTAACAACCTAACAAAATTAATTTAGAGTGATGAGATCAACATGATAATCCAATAACCAGATACTCAAGATGTCCATAACCGGGGATACGGCTAACCATGATTAGTTTGTACACTCTGCAGAGGTTTGCGCACTTTTCCCCACAAGACTCGATCTCCTCCGTTGGATTTCTCGCACTCCATGGTGTTTGAGAAATGGATGACCGAGACACAGTCTTTCAGAAGCGTTAGCACCTTACGATGGGTAGACAGTAGCACCTACATCCCCTACATCCGCTAGTCTACCACTTTAAGAGTTCACACGACTTAATCAACTATGCCAGAGCCCATAATGGCTTGTGGCGGCACACGGAAGTTTCTAGCATGAATAATCTTATGATCCCTTTGAGCCTAGGTGGCAATCCATAGGATACCCCAGGTGCCTCAATCCACCCAGATGTGTATTAAAGTTGCCACCTTAAGTTGAGCCATTAATTAACAATACTCACATCTGTCATGAATACACTCAAACCCAATCCACGTCTATGAGCATAGCATAGCAGTATAAGCAACGTAGAAGTAATTCCCAAAGGTTTGATAATAAACAGGTGAATAGGTACTACCTCATCTACTACTTCCCAATACCCACATGTTAACAATCCTACTCATGCAATATTTGAGGGTGAAAATAATGCATAAAAACTGGGTATGAAAGGGATATGATCAAAGTGTGAACTTGTCTGTACAGTTGATGAAGATGATTCGCACTCAAAACTCTTGATAGTTCTACTCGTCACACTCCGGTCAATCTATCGTAAGCAAGCAATAGTAACCACCCATAAGCAATCACTCAAAAGATCAGAAAGATCGAAGAAGACGATTCGGAAACACCAAAACCAAGCAAATAACTCTTGCAACATAAAACAATTTCTAACAGTACCAAAATTAAGTGAAATTGGCCTTATCAGAAAGTTTAAGTCAAGAGATTTGATTTGCAAAAAGAATCAATTAAATCGGAGTTATAGAACTCAAGTTACGATCAAACAAAGTTCAAATACAAATCTGTTTGAAATCAAATTTTAAACTTTCAAAAACATGTTTAATTTGATTATCCGGATAGAGGGGATCATAACAAAGAAGTGGGCGTTAGTTTCGTTGGATTTGGACAAACGAGCGAAAAGTAGTGATCGATTGAAGATCAGGGACTAAACTGTAAGAAAAGAATTCATAGATAGGTCCCTAGCCGAAATTAAAAAGAAAAAGAAAAGACTAAATAACAAACGTTCGTTACCGAACGCTAACAAATGAATTCGTTCACTGCGAAGGGATAAACGGTGAACATTCTCTGAATAGGACTAACCAAAAACGATCTAAAAGGAAACACCGAAGAAAACCGGATCGGGTTTTTGCGGGTTTTTACCGGTTCTCGAAAAAAAACGCAGCGGCGGATCGGACCGGCAGATCGGCGACGGCGGCTCTCCGGCGAGGTAGGGCGCGGCGCGGGGAGTGGCGACCCGAGGGGATCGGGCGGCGACGGAGGAGCAGCAGCGGGCGGTGGTGGCGCGGGTGCGGGGTCCGGCGGGCGAGGCGCGGGACGGCGGCGGCCGGAGCAGCGGCAGCTCGAGCAGGGCGGCGGCGGCACTGCGCAATTGGCGCGGGAGAGGGGCCGGGGCGGCGCCCTTTCTAGGAGGGGAGGGGAGGCGCAAGGCGTGGGGGAGGGGCAAGGCGACGGCGAAGTCCGTGAAGGTCACGGCGCGGCGGCGTCGTGCGGGAACCGGCCTCCGGCGTGAGGTCGGGGACGGCGCGGACTGGGCTGTGCTGCTGGGCTAGGCCGTGGCCTGTTGGGTCGGCCCAGTTTGGCGGCGGAGGAGAAAAGTTTTTTTTAATAAACATTTTTTCCAAACAAAAAGAATAGAAGCAAAATAAACAAAAAATATTATATAGGCATCTAATATATCAAAAAATTAAGAAAAACATTTTCTTCGACATGAACATTATTCTAGCATCAAATAAAATACACAAAAATTCAAATAAATCAAACAGTGCTACTGCTCTAATAAAATCCAATAAAAAACATTTTAAAAATACCCAAATGATTTCAAATTTATTTCTCTCCAATTTCTGTTGTAGGGAATCATTTTACCCTAATTTCTGTATATTTTATTTTTGGAGAAAAATAATTTGAATAAAACCCAAATAACTCCAATTTGAAAATAATTCCAAAGGAACTTTGAATTTGATTCTTTTAAAACTTTCAACTCATATTTCATATGTTTTGAAGAAGTCATTTTATCTTCTCTCATGAAAATCATTGAGTTGCATAAAGTTTCTGAGTTGGAAAATATTTCCAAATGAAATTCAAATATTTTCAAATACCCTTTTCATTTAATTAAATGAAATAAGACATGTCATCTTCTCTCTAGGGTTTTGTATTTGAAAAGAATTTGAATTCACGGAGATCATAAATGCAAAATGAAAGTTTGGGAAAGTCCTTTTATTCCCTCTCATTTAACTTTCAAAAAGTTTCGAATTCCACTCAATTTCACACAATCAATCAAACAATCAATCAAATCTATCTATTTATTATAACATTCCAAAATTTGGAATTTTGGGATGTTACAACTATCGAGATTCAACAAAAATAGACCACTCTTCAAGGGTGCATGACCATAAAAGATATTACTCATATAAATAGAACAACCATTATTCTCAGATTTAAATGAATAACCGTCTCGCATCAAACAAGATCTAGATATAATGTTCATGCTCAACGCTGGCACCAAATAACAATTATTTAGGTCTAAAACTAATCCCGAAGGTAGATGTAGAGGTAGCGTGTCGACGGCGATCACATCGACTTTGGAACCATTTCCCACGCGCATCGTCACCTCATCCTTAGCCAGTCTTCGCTTAATCCGTAGTCCCTGTTTCGAGTTGCAAATATTAGCAACAGAACCAGTATCAAATACCCAGGTGCTACTGCGAGCTCTGGTAAGGTACACATCAATAACATGTATATCACATATACGTTTGTTCACCTTGCCATCCTTCTTATCCGCCAAATACTTGGGGCAGTTCCGATTCCAGTGACCAGTCTGCTTGCAGTAGAAGCACTCAGTCTCAGGCTTAGGTCCAGACTTGGGTTTCTTCTCTTGAGCAGCAACTTGTTTGTTGTTCTTCTTGAAGTTCCCCTTCTTCGTCCCTTTGCCCTTTTTCTTGAAACTGGTGGTCTTATTGACCATCAACACTTGATGCTCCTTCTTGATTTCTACCTCCGCAGCCTTTAGCATTGCGAAGAGCTCGGGAATCGTCTTATCCATCCCTTGCATGTTATAGTTCATCACGAAGCTCTTGTAGCTTGGTGGCAGTGATTGAAGAATTCTGTCAATGACGCTATCATCCAGAAGATTAACTCCCAGTTGAATCAAGTGATTGTTATACCCAGACATTCTGAGTATATGCTCACTGACCGAACTATTCTCCTCCATCTTGCAGTTGTAGAACTTATTGGAGACTTCATATCTCTCAATCCGGGCATTTGCTTGAAATATTAACTTCAACTCCTGGAACATCTCATATGCTCCATGACGTTCAAAACGTCGTTGAAGTCCCGGTTCTAAGCCGTAAAGCATGGCACACTCAACTATCGAGTAGTCATCAGCTTTGCTCTGCCTGACGTTCATAACATCTGGTGTTGCTCCTGCCGCAGGTTTGCCACCTAGCGGTGCTTCCAGGACGTAATTCTTCTGTGCAACAATGAGGATAATCCTCAAGTTACGGACCCAGTCCGTGTAATTGCTACCATCATCTTTCAACTTTGCTTTCTCAAGGAACGCATTAAAATTCAATGGAACAAGAGCACGAGCCATCTATCTACAGCAACATAGACATGCAAAATACTATCTGGTACTAAGTTCATGATAAATTTAAGTTCAATTAATCGTATTACTTAAGAACTCCCACTTAGATAGACATCCCTCTAAGCATCTAAGTGATCACGTGATCCAAATCAACTAAACCATGTCCGATCATCACGTGAGAAGGAGTAGTTTTCAATGGTGAACATCACTATGTTGATCATATCTACTATATGATTCACGCTCGACCTTTCGGTCTCAATGTTCCGAGGCCATATCTGCATATGCTAGGCTCGTCAAGTTTAACCCGAGCATTCTGCGTGTGCAAAACTGGCTTGCACCCGTTGTAGATGGACGTAGAGCTTATCACACCCGATCATCACGTGGTGTCTCGGCACGACGAACTTTGGCAACGGTGCATACTTAGGGAGAACACTTTTATCTTCAAATTTAGTGAGAGATCATCTTATAATGCTACCGTCAATCAAAGCAAAATAAGATGCATAAAAGATAAACACCACATGCAATCAATATAAGTGATATGATATGGCCATCATCATCTTGTGCTTGTGATCTCCATCTCCGAAGCACCGTCATGATCACCATCGTCACCGGCGCGACACCTTGATCTCCATTGTAGCATCATTGTCATCTCGCCAACTATTGCTTCTACGACTATCGCTACCTCTTAGTGATAAAGTAAAGCAATTACAGGACGATTGCATTGCATACAATAAAGCGACAACCATATGGCTCTTGCCAGTTGCCGATAACTTGGTAACAAAACATGATCATCTCATACAATAAAATATAGCATCATGTCTTGACCATATGACATCACAACATGCCCTGCAAAAACAAGTTAGACATCCTCTACTTTGTTGTTGCAAGTTTTACGTGGCTGCTACGGGCTGAGCAAGAACCGTTCTTACCTACGCATCAAAACCACAACGATAGTTCATCAAGTTAGTGTTGTTTTACCTTCTCAAGGACCAGGCGTAGCCACACTCGGTTCAACTAAAGTTGGAGAAACTGACACCCGCCAGCCATCTGTGTGCAAAGCACGTCGGTAGAAACAGTCTCGCGTAAGCGTACGCGTAATGTCGGTCCGGGCTGCTTCATCCAACAATACCGCCGAACCAAAGTATGACATGTTGGTAAGCAGTATGACTTGTATCGCCCACAACTCACTTGTGTTCTACTCGTGCAAATAACATCAACGCATAAAACCAGGCTCGGATGGCACTGTTGGTGAACGTAGTAATTTCAAAAAAATTCCTACGCACACGCAAGATCATGGTGATGCATAGCAACGAGAGGGGAGAGTGTGTCCACGTACCCTCGTAGACCGAAAGCGGAAGCGTTAGCACAATGCGGTTGATGTAGTCGTACGTCTTCACGATCCGACCGATCGAGTACCGAACGTACGACACCTCCGAGTTCTGCACACGTTCAACTCGATGATGTCCCTCAAACTCCGATCCAGCCGAGCTTTGAGGGAGAGTTCCGTCAGCACGACGGCGTGGTGACGGTGATGATGTTGCTACCGACGCAGGGCTACGCCTAAGCACCGCTACGATATGATCGAGGTAGATTATGGTGGAGGGGGGCACCGCACACGACTAAGAGATCAAGAGATCAATTGTTGTGTCTATGGGGCGCCCCCTCCTCCGTATATAAAGGTGGGAGGAGAGGGCCGGACAAGGGGAGGAGGCGTGCGCAAGGGGGGAGTCCTACTCCCACCGGGAGTAGGATTCCTCCTTTTCCTATTTGGAGAGGGAGAGTGAAGGAAGAGGAAGGAGGGAGGAAGGAAGGAAAGGGGGGTCGGCCCCCCTCCCAATTCAGATTGGGCTTGGGGGGGCACCCCCTCCCTTGCTCCTTTCCCCTCCTTTCCACTAAAGCCCATTAAGGCCCATATACCTCCCGGGGGGTTCCGATAACCACCCGGTGCTCCGGTATTATCCCGATCTCACCCGGAACCATTCCGGTGTCCAAATATAGTCGTCCAATATATCGATCTTTATGTCTCGACCATTTCAAGACTCCTCGTCATGTCCGTGATCACATCCGGGACTCCAAACTACCTTTGGTACATCAAAACACATAAACTCAAAATATAACCGTCATCAAACTTTAAGCGTGCGGACCCTACGGGTTCGAGAACTATGTAGACATGACCGAGACACGTCTCCGGTTAATAACCAATAGCGGAACCTGGATGCTCATATTGGCTCCCACATATTCTACGAAGATCTTTATCGGTCAAACCGCATAATAACATACGTTGTTCCCTTTGTCATCAGTATGTTACTTGCCTGAGATTCGATCGTCGGTATCTCAATACCTAGTTCAATCTCGTTACCGGCAACTCTCTTTACTCGTTCCGTAATACATCATCCCGCAACTAACTCATTAGTTACAATGCTTGCAAGGCTTATAGTGATGTGCATTACTTTGTCGGCCCAGAGATACCTCTCCGATAATCGGAGTGACAAATCCTAATCTCAAAATACGCCAACCCAACAAGTACCTTCGGAGACACCTGTAGAGCACCTTTATAATCACCTAGTTACGTTGTGACGTTTGGTAGCACACAAAGTGTTCCTCCGGTAAACGGGAGTTGCATAATCTCATAGTCACAGGAACTTGTATAAGTCATGAAGAAAGCAATAGCAGAATACTAAACGATCAAGTGCTAAGCTAACGGAATGGGTCAAGTCAATCACATCATTCTCCTAATGATGTGATCCCGTTAATCAAATGACAACTCATGTCTATGGCTAGGAAACATAACCATCTTTGATCAAGGAGCTAGTCAAGTAGAGGCATACTAGTGACACTCTGTTTGTCTATGTATTCAGACAAGTATTATGTTTTCGGTTAATACAATTCTAGCATGAATAATAAACATTTATCATGATATAAGGAAATAAATAATAACTTTATTATTGCCTCTAGGGCATATTTCCTTCACGGATATCCCGTGGTTCCAGGTTGCCCGTGGAAGAAAATACAAGGCGAAAAGAGGCAGTGATTACGTTTCGCCCACAAGGGAACACGTTTCCCTATCAGAACCATGAGGCTTCTTTGAGAGAAGCTCCAGTTTTTGTAAGAGGTTTGTAATAAAGCTTGGCCCAAATTGGACAATGTTTTTACCGTGACATATATGTGTCATGACGTGACACCATGCCACCTTTGAAGACTTTCTGGTGAGTTTAGGATTTATGGGGACTTAAAAACCAAGATTCGAAATGTTTGAGTACGAGCCATGACACCAGTACGGTTGTAATGCGTTACCATTCCCTGCATCGGACCTAAACATGCACCCAAGGACATATGTATAATTTTTCTAGCCATTTTGGTGAACTGGAGCATGTATTTGTAGTTCATATTTGAATTATGGACATTAACTGCCTAGGGAAATCAATTAGTGTATAAAAAGGCCAAATGAACCCTGAATAAGTTTAAATTTCAGCACGGATATCCTGTCGTTCCATGTTGCCCGTAGAAGAAAATACAAGGTGAAAAGAGGCAGTGATTACGTTTCGCCCACAAGGGGGACACGTTTCCCTATCGGAACCACGAAGCTTCTTTGAGAGAAGCTCCGGTTGGTAAGAGGCTTGTAATAAAACTTGCGCCACAATGGACGAAAAAAATTCCTCGACATATAAGTGCGATGTCGTAACACCATGGCAGGTTTCACGATTTTCAGCTTAGTTTTGGATTTACGGGGATTTAAAAATCGAGATTCTTCTCACGAAATGTTTTCAAATAGCACACGGTTCACTCACGAAAGTCGATATTCAATGAAAACTCCGTGAAACCATATTTTTAAAGTTTCATAAAAATCTAAAAAAAATGTGGGATGTTAAGAAGGTGATGTTTTATTGCGACACAAAATTTCAAGTTGAAAAACATTATGAGATGTGAGCTATGAAAAAGACAAATTCCGCCCTGAAAAGTGACATTACTATTCGGCACTATTCAACACTGATTTTGTCTTTTTCAGGTTTCAACTTGAAATTTTGTGTGCCAATAAAACATCATCCTCTTAACATCCCTCATTTTTCTGAAATTTTTTGAAACTTCAAAACATCTTTTTCTCGTGGTTTTCACCGGTTTCCACCGAATGTTGGTTTCGTATCATATCGCCCCCCCCCCCCCCCGCTAGGCGCGCGATCTGAGTCTTGCGTTCTGACTGGCCAGAACCCAAACCCCACGGATCGTACGTGTGCAACATTGGATGCTCCTAGATCGAACGGCAACCCTGAGCCCTTTCGACAGCATATGCAGTACATGGGTAAGCACTGTGCGCATGCGTCGTGTAGCTCACGTTTCCTTCTCTACTAGTAGGTTTTCATTCAAAACAGGCTACCGTTTCTCGCCACTCCTCTCATCGGGTTCCCGCATCTTCTCCCAGATATGCATGATGTAGATGTTCATTTAATTCTTATAGTTCATCTCATCCAAAATCAATTAGTTTTGTAAAAAAAGCTATTTTAAGATTCATGGAATTGTGCATTGTAAAGGTAAAAACAAAAAGTGACAATTCATTTAGAAAAAAAGGTTTGGGCAATTAAGATATGAAAGATTCTAGAGAACAAAGGAGAAGTGCTTGTATTTTGAGGTTTGTGCATTATGCTTAAGTTCAACCATGGAGTCTTCTAGATTGTACATGTGGCAGAATCTGGTGGAATGTAGATGATATCCAACGGCCAATAGTGCTCGGATTTGCCATCTCTGTACCGTCGGATTGGCTTCATCCAACGAGCAACTTTCATAGGTATTTGGACACTATATATGTGTATAGATGTATAGATATATATAGATGTGTCCCATGCTAGACAAAATAAAGTTTGAGCGCATGCGTGGGACCCCCCCCCCCCCCCCCCCCCCCCCCGCTGCCGCCTCGAAGTTGGGAAACTGACATCATAGGTATTGAACCAGACTTGGAGCCAGGTACGGTGTTCGGTTTGTAATGTACTTGGTGTGGCCCATCGAAGTTGTGCATTTGGGATTTAAACACATCATACACCATCATACCCATACATATTTTCGGGCCGCATGTAGTGTATACGGGGTCTTCTGATCGACCACATCTCCCTTGTGAGGTTTTTTGTGATGACACTGATATCTGTGGGCTCCCCGAGTGTATATATATCATCCCTTTGACCGGTAATGAGGGGTATGTGTTGGCCATGAATGGATTCCTCCTAGTTCATGTTAGGGCTGGTCATCGTCAAATGTCGTTCAACCAAAGCTCGATCTCATGCGTTGTCAGGATTCCCTCCCAGATGCTCGAATTGCTGGGTTCGACCTACATCAAACCATGTGTACGTATCTCGTCCTTAACTACCTTGCCTTCATGGTTGTTGTCTGTATCGAGAGGTAGGCACCACATCTAAATTATACATTATTCTATATTGAAAACACACATCACCCCTTCCCAACGTACATCATTTTGGGCCGCATGCAAGAGGTGCTGGTTTTGTGGTCCCTCTCGTGCGATGTTTATGATGGTTCAATCTATTGGCCCAAGCGGTTTATCGACAATAACAACTGTCATTTGACCAAACGAAAGATTCATTGGTCCGTCTTATGGTAGGTCATGGCGACATGCATGTATGACCAAAGTATCGATCATTACGTGCATCCACACTGCTGACACGAAGTGGGAGGTGGTGAGCCAAGCATCCTAGCTAGGTACGACATTATGTCATTATATATATCCTAGCTAGGTGGTTGTTAGGGTGCTTTCGGGTTTGCGAGGCAGGTGCCACCAAAGTTATGCATTGTGTATTTAAAGTTTTAAACATCCCCAATATTCGTACATATATTTGGCCACTTCCAGGTGGTTCTTGACTTCTAGCCCCTCTCATGGATCTTCAATGACGCGCCCAACCGTGGGCCCGTGGGGTCAAAGTTGTGCATTAGAATTTTGAACATCACATACCACCCTTTTCACTCATATATATTTGGGCCACATGCTGGTGTGGCTGTCTTTTGACCCTCCCTGACGTTATTTTTTGCTGCAAAGACTCTGATGATCCTCAACGGACACGGGGTATAATATCTTAACCGTGTGTGATACAAGTGCGATGTGAATTACCACGACCGCGCAAGCGCGAGCAAATTAAGGTGGAAGTACTGGCTCAACCGTGTGTGATGCAAGTGCACTGAAATCACCACGACCGCGCAAGTGCAAGCAAAGGGTGGAGGTACTGGCTCAACCGTGTGCGATGCAAGTGCGCTGAAATCACCACGGCCGCGCAAGCGCGAGCAAAGGGTGGAGGTACTGGCTTAACCGTGTGCGATGCAAGTGCGCTATAAAACCACCACCTGTGGAAGCTAAAGGCGGGTAAGTTTATTTGGAAATTAGGACGAACCGTGTGCAATAGACCAGCTAGCTAGAAATATAAAAAACAAACTACCCGCCTTGAGCGTTGAAAAAATCGGAGGATCCGCGCCACTTTTCCTTATTATCATACACGCATATTGTTATTGGACCGTGCGCGATCTTGGGGATTGCCGCCCCGCATCAATTCCTTTACCCAAATTTTAGGAGCCGCCGAACTTCAACAGTCGCCCACACTCCTCCAGCACTGACCTTATATTATAGTAAAATTGCAGTAGCCGAGGCATTTGAACCGTCGCCCTCCCTCGTCCACCACCATCTCCACCCACCATTACTAAAATTTTCAGTAGCCGCGGCGTATCCTCAAACACCCCCCCCCCAGTCCCCCACCCGCCCCCTCCCCCCTTCGAACCCTAGCTCGCGGACGCCGCCAGCGCTGCCGCCAACCCTGCAGGTCTACCCGTTCCTCCTAGCTTAGATAATAAAGTTTAGGTTATCCAGGGATTCCCATACCATCGCCCCACTCCCCTGAGTTTTTAGATGAGGCCTGCGGTGTCCCTCCCCACTAGATCCACATCCTCTGCTCCAGAATGTCGCAGACTAAGCTCGACCACGTATCCCGGGGAGCCCGACGAGCGTTCGTCCAAGAAGAGGTTTATCATGGCCTCTCCGGCGGACGTTGGTGAGGTGGCCATCGTTCGCCCCGACCTATCGATCCCGGAGCAACACGTCGCCACGGAAGCCGGCGAAGACGTTCACTATGTTGCAATGCCAAAGGTTTCATGTCAGCGGGCTAGCGTATTACTGTATCTCGGGAAAGCTGGCTACGACATCAAGCTCGTCCACACCGACGGCTCACGCGGGCCATGTCACAGGTTAAGTGGTCCATCCCCAACCCCTCTGGTTCAACCGCCGTTGATCTCTTCGACGGCCCTGCCGCTGATCTCCCCTGCCAAGCGGTCAAGGATTTGCGAGCTTTATACGCCATCAGCCCATTTTGTCACTTCTGAAGGACACGTTCTATGACGACAGCTTGGGATCCTCAATTGCCAAGTCAGATCTCATCGACCACGACCACGACCAGGAGGAGGGCACCCACGAAGGTTCTTCCAAGGTGAAACAGCCCATCTGTGACATCAGAGAGCGCACCATGGGTCTGTGCTCTTCCAACTAGAAGGATCCCGTCCATGAAATGTGAGGCAACATTCTATCAACAAATATTACCTTTTCTAGCTTGCCAACCCGTACCCTTTGTTGTAGTAGCATTTGCCGTGCGGTGCTTTAACTGTGTCGTGTTTAATTATGTCAGTTATGCAAAAATGTATTGTTCAATAGGTCTATGTGATGTTTAAGTATAAATTGTCCACTTTAGTTTCATGAATGGCTATATTTGGTTGTTTATAGTGAGTAGATGCCTTGTTTATCTGTGTTTGGTTGTTAGGTTGGTTGGAGTGAGCATTTTTCAGTTATCGAGCAGATGCCTTGTTTATCTGTATTTGGTTCTTAGTTTGGTTGCAATGAGTATTTGTCCAGTTATCAAGCAGATGCCTTGTTTATCTGTATTTGGTTGTTAGGTTGCTTTTTTAGCATTTGTCCAGTTATCTAGTAGATGCCTTGTTTATCTGTATTTGGTTGTTAGGTTGCATTTTTTAGCATTTCTCCAGTTATCAAGCAGATGCCTTGTTTATCTTTATCTGCTTGTTAGGTTGGTTGTAGTGAGCATTTGTCCAGTTTTCAAGCATATGCCCTGTTTATCTATATTTGCTTGTTAGGTTGGTTGCAGTGAGACTCTGTCCAGTTTTCAATGGCTATATTTGGTTGTCATACTGGTCATTTATGCCTTGTTTATTTCAGTCATTCACAATGTGTGGTTCATTATGTGCAAGTCAGAACTGTGCCGCTCGACTACATCAATACCAGTTTGAATGGCTATATTTGGTTCCAGTTATTCCTGGTGTAGTTAACACATGCCCTTTATTTCAGTTTTACACATTTATCCAGTGTGATGTTTAAGCATTACCTACGTTCTATTCATTTTCAACAACCAGTTTGAATTGCAATATTTGATGGTTGTTAAGCCTGCTGTCGGTAACATTGCCTTCCATTTTATATCTGCTTTAACAGCATGCTGAAACCAACACATTCAAGCTATCATTTGGAGATGATGTTGTTTACCTTTGCTATATTAGCTTGATGTTAAGATTGTTGTACTTATCATGCCTTTCCACTACTTATGCAGGACAACAACGGGAGTGGCTACCATTTTCCGCCGAGGTTAGCTTCATCCCTCGGCTTGTACTCCCCCCGTCGTTCCATAATGTAGTGCATATAGATCCAGGCATGGACACTAGTTAGCTTCTAATATTGACTTGTTGCTTGTAGGTACATATGCCCTTGGCAAGGATCCACGCATCGACCCTTTTTGCATATGGGCCAATGAGATATTGATGAACAAGCATCAAGTGAGGAAACTGATAAGGATTATTAGCAAAAAGATACGAATGGTGGCAAGCAAATTATTTGTTTATGCTCTATCCAACACAACAGTGAGCTGTAGGATGGTAACTACAAACTCTGCAGCCTTCTCTTTTTACTACCCATAATGAGTTGTTAGACAACAATGTCTGAATCTTTTTCATTCCCAGTGGTTCCCGAAGCAGTTCACTCAAGATTACCTCACAAAGTACATGATTGGTGGACGCGCAATGAAGGTTAAAGTATTTCATCCAGACTACAATGAGCATCGAGAAGTCCTAATGAAGACAGTGAAGGATGGACGGGCAGCCATCACAAGGGGTTGGCCTAGAGTCGTGCGCGCCTTACGCATGGAGGATGGCACAATATGGGCATTCCGCTTCACCTTCTCCAGCAACCAGAATGTATTTCACCTCTCTCTTTACAGTCTTTAGTACAACTGTGGTTCATCATTCTTTACTTGGTGCTTCTGTAGTTCTTCAGTATATGTATCTGTGCATTGAATTATGGATTCGTGGTTGAACCTATATTTGTAATAAACATGGTTGGATATGAAATAAGTGATTGCCTACTTTCAAATTCATAACATGTGATTTTTAAATTAGGGATTAATTGGATTAATTATGGATTAAATAGGGATTACACTGCACATGGTTTGCGAAAGCGAAACTTCTGCGATATACGTGGAGATCAGAAACGTTTCTAGGATCCACTACGTGTGCGATCAATCTTCACTGCACACACGACTTTCTCTTGAAAGCTGTTTGCGTTAGGCCACCTTGCGCAAACGTTTATCACACAAAAAGTGTGTGTGCTGGACAGCCTTTGCCACACAGTTTATTTCTATGCACCGTGTGTGATGCATTCAATAACGCAAACGATAAAATTATTAATATCGTGTGCAATGGCAACGCTATCACAAATGATTTAACGGGAAAAATTGTGTCCGATGTACCTGTGAACGAAAACGTTTTCCTTGGAGCGACTGTGTGGGATGTGCATACGAGCGGAAACGTTTAGCGGGGACTGACTATGTGGGATGTACTTGCGACCAGAAACAATTTTGCCGTATAATTGTATTTTGTTATCTGTATTGTACGTATTTCCGTATTTGAGCGCTCGTCGGTCGCACACGACCTCATTTTGCCGAACGTGTGTGCCAGGAGGGCATATCCCCGACGGTTTCTGGGTTGTGTGGGAAGGACCCCCCTATCGCCCACACTCACTTGGAGACGGTTTCAGATGCCGTCGCGAAAAGGGGTTTTAAACCGTTTGTTTAGGACCGACGCGCACCAGTGAAGGGGAAGGGGGAGCCGAAGGCGAGGGCTCTTCCTATGAGAGGAGTGAGGCGCATACCATGGAGGAGGCTGTCGGGGACGATCTTGCCGGGGCTGAGCCTGCCGGGATCGAAGCTTTATTCGCCACAACAGCGGAAGCCCAGGAGGGGGATGAGGCAAAGGCCGTGGAGCGGCCCGATGAGGAGTGGCTATATGCGGGCCTGCAAGCCCCCGAGACAGTCATGGATCAGCACCCCCATAGGCGGGTGGCCAGCCGGGGAATGGTGGCTCCCGCCCGTGCGTCCGCCGCAAAGAAGGTGAAGAAGATCGCCTCCAAGAGCGACGGGGCGAACGCGCCACATCGACATTCTTCTCGCCTCTTCGAGGCCAAGACTCCTCCCGCCAAGCGTCAGGTGATCATAGGAGTCGACTCCAGCTCCCAATCAGACTCGAGCTCCTCACACAGCTCATCCTCGTCGGAGCCCCTTGTGCCCCAAAAGAGCCTAGAGTTGCAGGGAAGCACCGCCGCCCCGACCCTGAAGAGGAGCAGAGCACCTCTACCACCCATGGGGTTCGCATTGGGCTCCATCCTCATTGATTCAGAGTAAGGATAACGACAATTTTCTTGTTTTTTGGCCATGGTTGCTCGTGCTTGTGGGCTTGCTTATTTATTCTCGCTTGCTGTCTTTGGACAGGGAGGATGAGGAGGAGACCCTCATCCACCAGGCCAAGCGGCTAAGGCACATGGAGCCGCCGAGGTCCCCGAAAGGCATGGGCTTGGCGGTGAGCAGTGTGAACGATCCGGTGACAAGCCCCCAGCATGAAGGTGCGGGACCGATTCACCATGCGAAAGATGGTGCACAAGCGCACCCCCATCCCCAATCAGAGTGGAGGGGGAGTCTATTCAGGGTGGGGCCTTCCAGAAAGGGTGCACTCCATCTGCTGATCGATCCGAGGGGCCCCTGGCGAGGACTCCCACGGAAGGCCCTACCCAGGTTGACGCCATGATCACCGGGGAAGGGGGCGACGTTTATCCCCTGTCAACCGAGGTTGCCGGGGAAACTGAAGACCCTCCGCGGCAAACATCTCCCGGTAACCCATTTGTTTTCCTCTATCATGTGGCTCGAAATTCTCTGTCCTCCGATGCTTCTACCTTCTCATCATTGCTTGTTGCCTTTTCTTGCAGGACCATTGGCCGAGGAGCCTGAGCTGTTGGAGGAGGTGGCCAGCATCGGAAAGGATGCTGTTGAGGAGGCCACCGGGATAACCACTGCGGAGGGGTAGGAACACGCCGTCGGGGGCACCCAGGAGCCCCCAAAGGAAATCGAGAAAGTCCCTGGCAGTGCGTCAGGATCAGGGGTGTTGGTTGAAGAGAAAATCCCCCTTCAAACCATGAGCCCTTCTCCCATGTTTAGCGCCTCGGCTGGGACCCCGCAGCCAACTTTGAGCCAATTGGTGTTGGTACTGGCCCAACCTGGTCTCAGAGCCCTAGGTTCTTCGGCAGCAGCGAGCGTAGAGCTGGATGAGGAGATCCAGCATATCATGGCGCCAGTGTCTCAGCAAATTGGAGAAACTGATGGCTCTCTCGATGCAGTCTTGGACCTGTCCTTTCTAGAGTCCGTGGCGGCACGCGTCAAGGAAATGCAGAACCGATATGGACAGAAGTGGTAGGCACTCAAGGAGTAGCACAATTCCGCCAACATCATAGACCAGAAGCTGAGGGACAAGGGCAGCGAGCTGCGCGAGTGGCACGGCAAGCAGTTCCAAGTCCTTATGCGGCAAGAGGAGGTGATCTCTATGTCAAAGGAGGATGTTGCTGCCCGGAAGGCCCGTCTGGTGGAGCATATAGTGCTTTTGAACGCCAGGGAGAAGGATATCTCTTCCCGGGAAGAGAAAAATCTCGAGGCCACCCTTCGCGGCAAAGACGAGGAACTGGAGGTCCTTGTCCACCAACGCACCAAGGAGCTGGAAGACAAGCACAGGGCGGCCCTCGACGCGCTCTCCACCGACTCTGTGGCTCAGCTTAAGAGGATTGCTGATGACCTTGCCGTGGCATCCACCGCTAAAGCTGATCTTGATCAATAGGTGGCCAAGCTGATGGAGGAGCTTGCTGCGAGCACCAAAGAAAACATAATTCTCAAGGAGGAGGCGCAGAAAGTAGAGACCCTTCTGAAGGAGGTGCAATCACAGCTCTCCTCCAAGAGCCAAGACCTCGAGACTGCCAATCGCACCACTGAAGATGTGAAGGCCAGGATCGGCACCCTGGAGAGCTCGGTTGAGTCTAGCGGGGTTCGCGAGAAGCAGCTGATGAAGGACTTGTAGAATGCAAGAGTCCTTCGAAAGGATGCAGAGGACAAGTTGGCGAACCAATCCAAGCAGTTCAACCTTTGGGTCAAGAGCCTGGTCGATATCGCCGAGGGTCTCACTTCCCAGGTCGCAGCGATGGGCATGGAGGGGCCAGTCTTCTCGGTCGGCAGGCATGAGGTCCCGAGCGCCAAGTTAGGGCTCTTCTTCAATGAGTTGACTAAAGGGTTGAAGATCCATGAAGAAGGAAGAGGTGCCCTCTTCGCAAGCGAATCTCGAAAGCTTGCCCGCAATGCCCACTTCATGGTCTTAAGTAACCTCGCCTATCGCCACCCTGAACTCAACCTTGCCGATGGCACTGACATTTCTGCCGCCGAGAAGAAAGTTGGTCCCTTCGCCAAAAGGGTCCTCTCCGTCCCCATGGCTCCATAAGGCCACTAAGTCGGGCCTTGAATCATTCATGTCGCTGCGTGGTCCTGTAACAAAACATTATAAATGTCTTGTGTTTAGATCTCGTACTTCCTTTGCTCATGCTGAACTGATGTTTGCTAAATTCCTTATGCATGCTATCCCTCTTGCGTTTTATCCATGCCTGCTCGTATGGTTTGTTTCTTCCTATGTGCTTTGGTTACCCGCCAGTAGCTTGTTGCCGCGATTGCTACGAGCAACGGGTCCTTAGCATTCAGCTGGCGTAGACACGCCCCCGCAGGTTTTTCCTTGGGCATTTTTTACGCAGCCGCCCGCTCTGTGAGCAGGCTCGAAACAGAGTAGAGGCGCGGACAAACCCGGGAAGTTACCATCACACAAAAGATTTCTTCATAGGAAGCACCTTGGTGTCTGAGGGATAAGCAAATGCAGGCTCTGGAAGTAAAGGAGCTGTCAAACACGTGGACCTGGCTTTCGTCTGTGCTCCCTTCCCTTTCCAATCGTAGCCGCACATTGCGTCTGGACGCCTTGGGGGAATGGCACCTCGTGTGTTGCATTCGGATCCCCGACAAGGGCCAGAAGGGATTGCATATATCTCGTGAGTGGCGGAATATGGTGCAAGGCGTGACCGGTTTCCCCATCCTCCTCTTTACACTTTTAACGACCTTGCGGCAGCTGGCACAAGAGTCACGCGAACGCGGACGGCCTTGCCGGAGCATGCTTGCCGGTGTGTCGACCAACGGATTCGCACTGGCGCTCCACTCAGGATTTTCCCTTAGTAGGGTAAATGCTGGACCGAGTTTTGCGCGGGCTCATCGACGTTTGTCAACGCTAAAAACCCGGTGTAGCTCGATCGCTAACAAGTGAAAGTGGTGGAGGAAGTAATCGTGTACCTTATCACCCCTCTCTTTTTCCCGAACATGGCTCGCATGGCGGCCGTGCTGTTCAGGCCGCCCTAGGTTGCCATGCCGCCGTCACCCACAATTTCTGCCACTACTGCAGCCATGACAGAGAGGTGTGACGAGAATTGGGCGGAACGAATGAAGGAGTGGGCTCGCTTCCTTCCCGATCCGCTGAGTCGCACTTTTTCTTGGGCGTCATGGATAACGAAGCCGTTGATGAAGAAGATGTTGATGAAGATGATGAAGATGACGCGCTGCTTGCACCCTCGTGTTCGCGCAAGCACTTCCCCCTACCTGGCGCGCCAAAGATGTCGTGGTATAACACGACCACCTATGGGATCATCGGTGTGGTTCGGCAAGGGGGAAGCGCGTTGCACAAAGAGCGGAGAGCATAGAGCAGCACGACAGTGATGACACGGGCAGTTTTTACCCAGGTTTGGGCCGCCGCGAGGCGTAAAACTCTACTCCTGCTTTGGTTGATTGATGAAAGGACCGTGGTGGAGATGCAGCGCTCTTGACCGGCAAGGTCGCCTCGGGATGAGAGCAGCCACGTGCGTATTAGTGTACAAGGGTCCGGATCCTTTCTAAGGTTGCCACGGCCCTCCTTTTATAGGTCAAGGGGTCACCACAATGGCAAATTAGTCATTAGGTACTGATTAGATAGAAAACAATGCTATCATACCTAACTCTGCAGACAGGACAAAGTGCATTAAATGCATGGCTTAGTGTCACATCGTGGGTGTAGCCCGGCAAGCCTTGCTATGCCATTCAGCCACCTTCTCGCCTGTCTGCATGACACGTCTTCTGGACAGGTGTCATTTAGGGGTGTCCTTCCTTAGAAATGGTTGCCACGTGCCAAATGACAGCCACTTAATCACCTGGGTGTAGGAGATATGCCCTAGAGGCAATAATAAATGATATTATTTATCTCCGAGTTCATAATTATGTTTATGTTCCATGCTATAACTGCTATGGTTCTCGAGTCTGCAATAACCACGAGGCTCGGAGGAAGACTCATATGCACGTGTGGAATAATAAACGGTAAAATGTATTCCTAGTCTGGCCTCTAAGACTAGCTCAAGTGTTGCATGATGGTTATGTTTTCCTGATCATGGGCATGTCTATGTCAGCAACCTTGAGGGCATAATGTTAAGAGAACATTTGTGTTGAATCGACCCGGCATGATGTTATGCTATAAGATTCATTCGTCACAAGTTTATTGGTACATAACACAGAGATGGTTAACGTTTGCATGATTCCTTAGACCATGAGAGTATCGAGTTTCTTCATGCTTGCTTCATGAACTTTGGGGTTTGTTAAACGTCATCCGTAAATGGGTGGCTATTACGGCGGCTTACGGGTTCATGGAAAAGTGTGTCAAGTAACTTGATAGCTCAAGATTGGGATTTGCTCCTCCGACGATGGAGAGATATCTCTGGGCCCTCTCGGTGTTACGGTATCCATCATCGTCTGGCCAGACACTTTGTGATTTGATCACGGGGATGCCGGAACACGATAACGAGAAAAGAGAACAATACCGGTAACGAGGTAACTAGCATAGTGGACAAGTTGTTGATCCACGGGAATGCCAACATGTCTCACCTCGGGTATTTGTAACATATCGTGAAGCAACAGGAATAGCACACGACAACTGGAGGTTCACTCGAATATTTATTCGTGTGGGTATAGGGGTCAATATGGGTGTCCACGGCTCCGATGTTGATCATTGATCGGAAGGGGTTCCGGGTCATGTCTATACTTCACCGAACCTATAGGGTCACACACTTAAGGGTCATCTATCTGCTTGAATACTAGACAGGGAGTCTGAGAGAAAATCACCGAAAAAGTTTCGGACACCGAAAAGTTTCGGACAGCGGAATCGTACCGCAGAGAGAGGTCATCGGATAAGTTTCGATGATACCGAAAAGTTGTTTCGGGATACACCATTAAGTCAAATTGGTTTCGGCACATGCCTGATAATTCTTGGAGGATGCCAGAATCATTCTGGAAGCTTTTTGGAATTTTCTGAGATAAAAACCGGAAATGTTCTGGAGCTGCCGGAGCCACTTCATATGCGTTTCGCAGATGAAAATCACTAAAACCGGAATTGTTTCGGAACGCGTTGAAAATCATTTTAGTGGGTACTGGAAATGTTCTTAGCCCACATAAATATTTTCAGTTCGATCAGACGCTGAAAAATGTCGTCGTGAATAGTGAAAATCAGCTTTATGGTTACTTTATGGAAAGCCACCTTTTGCGGCTTTGCTCCAAAAGATCTTGGGGATGACATGGATGGATAGGAGCCATTTTTTGGGCCCCTCATGAGGGTGTGGCCGGCCACATGGGGTATCCCCCCTTGGGGACCCTCTTGTTCCTTGGTTTCACTCCTAGGTCCTTGTGGAAGGACTTCATTCATGTGCATTTTGGGTTTTTTGTGAAACTACCCTACCCCCTTGGGATTTCCTATAAATAGAGGTGGAGGGGCAGCCCTCCACACTCATCCCTTGCTCTCATACACATGCCATGCATTATCTGGCTTCTTCTCTCCCTCCCACGAAAAGAGTTTCGTAGGGCCGTAAGGCTGTCTGGGTTCCGGCAGGAACTAGTTCTGGACGGCGAAGCCCTGCCGGATAGATGACACCGTATGTGTGCAACTCTGTAGAGAGATCGTAGTTTCGGTCTTAGTTCGTGAGTGCCTCCCGAAGGGCTGTCCGCGTGACCGTCCGAGTTTCGAAGGTCCTCCCGAAGGGCTGTCCGAGTGACCGTTCGAGTTTCGAAGGTCCTCCCGAAGGGCTGTCCGCGACACCGTCCGGGGGGCTGTTCGACCGCCTCCTGGAGGGCTGTCTGAGGAGCAGATGAGGGTATACATCCTCGCGGTTGGGAGGTTGTAAATCCTAGCTGCGGGGATCTGCACCGCCGATCGTCATCGACTCTACTTCCCGCTGCGCTACGAGTCGGTAATGAAAAAGATCAAACCATGTATGCAGTCTCCATAGTGGTCCTGGGCTGGTGCGTAGGTCGGAAAATTTTTGTTTTCTGCTGCGTTCCCCTACAGTGGCATCAAGAGCCGTGCTATGCGTAGATGCAGGTTTCGATCTAGAATACATGGAGATGTATGGGTATTGCATAATATAATTAGGTAGTAGATGAGATCTATTGCTGAAAATTATTTATGCGGGTGACAGATGAAATCTGTTACCCGAGGTTCTTGTTGCTTCCCTAGAATTTGCGTTTGCTCAATCTCGAGACAGCATGGTGGAATTTGACAAAGTTCTGGCAATCCGTGATCCTGATTGATCATGGAAGTGCTATCAGTTCTTTGGGTTCTGCCGTAGTCAAAAGAAAGATGAAATTCGCAGATGAAAGGGCATTGCAGATATGATCTGCACGGGGGTCATGCGTATGACGAAGTTTAGTATGGGGCTCGAGATTTAATTATCCCGTGTTTCATACACCCCGAGATGTTAATCTAGCAACCTGAATAATCATACTTGATGATAAAACGTTGGTAGCTGCGGTTTAAGTCAAAACCTTAGAAGCCACGTAAAATAAAATTTTGCATAAACCTATTAGAGGCGTCTAACTTGGTTTTGCAGGATGTGCATGTGATGTGGTATAGCAGTGCTCATACTAATTCGATTATGTATGAGATGACTATATGATGTAATTTGATTAACATGACCTACGTGTCATGATTCGGCATGATGGCTGGAGCCATATGATTGCATTTTAATGACCTGCGTGTCAACCTTGTTGTAATGCATTATTTTGTTAGCTATAGAGATAGCAATATTATCTGGTGCATCGACAAGGTGGTGGCAGTCTTCGTGAAGGTGACCACCGACGCGAATGCCGAAGACGAAGAAATGAAATACTTCTCCGTCAGAAAGGGCTATACCATATCATGCTATTATGAATTGCCTGAGATGTTTATCCCTTATGATGCACCCTTCTTGATTGCGCGGTAGTCGCTTTTATTAGGGTGATCTCTCACTTAAAATATCAAGTAGTTAGTGTTGTCCCAAGTGTAGCACCGTCACGGCACCTATCTTTTCGGGGTGCGCCATGGATGCATGGGTACGAACGATTAGAGAAGTGTGAGGCGGGTGAGGTCAGACCTCGCAGCAAGATCACTTGGTTGTCTTGACGTTCATGGCAGGATCGTCCTGAGCTCGGAACACACGCATCGAAAGATGAGCAAGAGTCACATAGAGATGTGATCGGCAAGTTGGCCTACCGATTAAAATTCCCGTTATGAGATGATGATTCTATGGCGATGAATTGAAGTCTGGATCTTGTATCACTCAAAATTAATTGTGAGAGATATTGATTTGAGTGGGAGCGCACTGTTGAATTAACATGTTTAATTCTCAGTGCAATTAATTATGAACAGTGTCTAAGTGTTTCTTGCAAAATAGTTGTAGAATAATGGCTCGCGTTTCCACCTTCCCTATTAAAATTGAATAACTGTTAAATATCTGGTTAAAACTTTACGATTGGTAACGTAATATGAGGATTGTCCTCAAAAGTGCCGAGAAGGACTTTGTCCTATCGCATGCTTTCCGTATCCTCCCGCTAAAGCTATGGATCATGTGACTCTCGTCCTTCGATCCAAAAGCTATAATTCTGTTTCAGTCAAGTGCAATATGTTTGCTTCCATGAAACCCAAACTTCGAAAGTTGGGATAGTTATATGATATTCATGGAACTGAAAATTATTTTCAAATACAAACAAAGCAATGTTTGTTTGCAAGTATTAGTAAAAGTGTTTACTATGCATTTGACTGTTGGGAAAGGGATCCAGAAGAACGCCTATCATATAATGAAAGGTGAATAAAACAACAACTTAAAGAGAAAGGAAGTGTCCAAAGGGTGTTAGTATGACTTACACGCCTAGGTAGTCCGGGGCTAACGCCACTCTTAAGTTGGGTGCTTCTTTTGCGAGTAGGAGAAATACTAAAAGTTAAACTGTTAGAAGTAAAAAGGCAGAAAGAAAGATGACTGGAATATCCAGCTCATGTATGAATGTCATACAAGTTTTGTTGTATAGTAGGCTGGTCAAAGATATAGTTCTTGGGAATTCTGGTTAAACATGTTAATCACTAATTCTTGGGTATTGTGAGTTAATCACAAAGATACCCGCTCGATTGCATTCAATTGCGAATCACTGTAAGAGCTACTGTGGCCTAAAAAGACTAGCCAGAAATGAGGTTAAGGTATACACAGGGAACATAGTAAATGTTACTATACCTTCCATCGGTGTATTGCCGTCTGTATTTATTTTCATAATTCATTTAGAGTTTTACAAACTCTATCCCATTGCATAAGATATCTTGCAAGAAGGTTGTTCATAAGAGAACTTTTTATGTTCGATGTTATGAATAACACAAGGGCCATACTTTCATTATGAATGAGATGTATGTTATGAATATTGATAATAATACAATACCTCTGGGTTTACTTTCATAATTCATTTTAGAGTTTCATACACTCTAGCCCATTGCACAATGTTTGTTGCAAAAGAGTTGTTCATAAAAACAACAATTGTTGTTAAGTATTATGAATAACATAAGGGCCATACTTCCATCATCGATGGGACGTATGTTATGAATATTGAGGGTAATATGATACATCCATAACACTGACGCTAAATGTCGCAAGACTAAAAGAATACCACACAAGTGTGGCACTACATTTGGTCACATTGGAGAAACCCGCATGGAAAATTCCATTATGATGGATTTTGAAGTCTTTTTGATTTTGAATCATCTGACACTTGCAACTTTCCTCCGAAAAGTGATGTGACTAAAATACCGTTCACAGGCAATAAGGAACGAACAACAAACTTATTAGTGATCATACATTTGATGTGTGTAGTCCGATAAGTGTTGTTAGTGGTGGATTTATTTATCTTCAGAAATGACTCAAGTAGATATATGGATATTTACTTGATGAGACGTAAGTCTGGATCTTTTGAAATCATTCGAAAGGTTTTCAAAAATGAAGTAGAAGTTATTGTAACAAGAAAATTATGTTTCTGCAAATTGATTGCACAAAGGAATATTTGAGTTACATGTTTAGCGAATGTCTGATGAGTTGTGAAAGGGGTTTCATAACTTGCACCTCCCGGAACACCACTGCAAGTGAAAAGTCCGTCGAGATGTAATCTAACCATTTATGACATGGTAAGGTCAAAGATGACATAAATAAATTTGCCATTATCCCTTTTAAAGTGATGCTTTAGAGACTGCGGCTTTTACACTGAAAAGAGCTACATCGGGTCTGTTGAAATGAAGCCATGGTATGGTACGCCCAACCATGTTATATCTTTTCTTAACATTTGGAATATGGGGCTTGTGTAAAAGGTTACAAACCTATTCCAAATCAGACCAGTGCTACTTTGTAGGTTATACCAAAATGTTGGGTATTCCTCCCTCACTATACCGAGGCAAATAGTTTTGCCGTGAAACGGTGTGCTTTTAAAGAGAATGGTTCTTTCAAAAAGGTGAGTGGGAGAATAGTGCAACTCGACGAGATAAACAGTATCTAAGTCATCAGATCAAAGGAAAGAGACCTTCGAAGTAATTCCAGAGTTTCCTACTGCGACTGATACGGAAGTTTCTACAATAAAATGTATGAACTTCGGTCGAACTTGCAGCTGAACCACGTAGGCAAGGCTCGTGCAAACCTCTCAGGTGCGCAAACGAGATATTGTTGTTAGACAACATTATACCTACGATACACAAGGAAGCGTTGATGGGCCCTGACTCCGGAATTGGCTAAATGCCAATACAACCCAAGTTAGTTTCCATATAAGTGATTCAAGATTAAAACCTTGATACACCTTTCGGAAGACTTAGAGTCTAACGAATATTTATGGAACTTAAAACTGATATGGATAAAAAGTTTTATCCATAAAGCTCGACTTGTTGAAATAACAAGTTCAAGAGTTGACTACGATGAGGTTGTTTTCATCGTAGCGATGCTTAAAGTCGGTTCGGGTTGAACTAGCAATTAATACATATTTCAATCATGAGATATGAAACATGGATGATAAAAGGATTTCCATCTGATGGAAATGAAAGCTAGGACTTGTATATGATACAGTCCAAAGTAATTTGTCGATCTAGAGGATGCTAGTAGGTATGCAAACTTCAGAGTTCCAGCAATGGACAGAAGAGAGCAAAATGGAGTTGGAATCTTCGTGTTTTGATGAAAGGGTCAAAGGGGTTTTGAGTTCATCAATGGGTAACGAAGATGCTTGTAATTCAAGAAAGTAAGTGGGAGCGTAATAATATTTCTAAAAACCTTATGTGCTTGGCACATTGGTAATTGGAAATAAATTTCCTGACACGAATTAGGACTTCATTTGAAAATAGTTTTTCGATGAAGTGCTTAGGCTAAATAGCCTCAATATTAGGCATGATGATCTATGGAGATAGATTTACCTAATGGGGCTAAGCAATGAATACATATTGACAAGATGCTAAAACCTTTTAGCATTTAAAACGCCAAGGAGTGATTCTTGCCAAAGTCACATGGAAGGAGTTTTTGCAAGACTCGGTGTCCCAAAACACTGATGAGTAAAATACATGATGCAGATTCCACACACTTTTGTGTTTGGATTAATCATGTATTCCATGGTATGTAAAACAACCAGATATGTCCGATACTCCCAAGGTGTTGCGAGTATGGATACTAAAGTGATCAAAGTACTGATCGTGGGGCAACAGTGAAAGATGTCATTGAGTACTAGAGTAAGTACTGATGATATGTTTTCTTGCAAGCGGAGATCATGAAGAGTTCGTTGTAAAATGTTACATCGATAGTCTTCATCTTTTCACCGTGCGATTTTCGATTTAAGTTAAGGGTTTTGTGTAACACACAATGTGGTGGCACAGTTAGTTGGAATTTGTTCAAACTAGTTACTGTGGCGAATTCTATAACAAGGGCTAAGTATGTTGACGCTTTAGAAGCGACAAAGAAGATGTTGAATCATATAGTTCATTCATGAACTTAGTATAGTTCCAAGATGGCTTTTGACAATGGGACACTACTGCAGGTAGTTGCTCCATAACTCAGTCTGAGGAATCCAAGTTCGACCTGTGATTCACATACATACAAAGCCAAGTCCACACAAAATATGAATTTTGTGAAAACGTGAAAACGCGAGGACATACAAAGATACACACGGAACTGAAGTCGTCAGATCCGTTGGACATCAGGCTATACCACAAGCGAAGCATATTTACACCGGTGTTCCACAGGAGTGAAGTGCATTAGCATAAGCTAGATTATTGACTCTAGTGCAAGTGGGAGTCTGTAGGAGATATGCCCTAGAGGCAATAATAAATGATATTATTTATCTCCGAGTTCATAATTATGTTTATGTTCCATGCTATAACTGCTATGGTTCTCGAGTCTGCAATAACCACGAGGCTCGGAGGAAGACTCATATGCACGTGTGGAATAATAAACGGTAAAATGTATTCCTAGTCTGGCCTCTAAGACTAGCTCAAGTGTTGCATGATGGTTATGTTTTCCTGATCATGGGCATGTCTATGTCAGCAACCTTGAGGGCATAATGTTAAGAGAACATTTGTGTTGAATCGACCCGGCATGATGTTATGCTATAAGATTCATTCGTCACAAGTTTATTGGTACATAACACAGAGATGGTTAACGTTTGCATGATTCCTTAGACCATGAGAGTATCGAGTTTCTTCATGCTTGCTTCATGAACTTTGGGGTTTGTTAAACGTCATCCGTAAATGGGTGGCTATTACGGCGGCTTACGGGTTCATGGAAAAGTGTGTCAAGTAACTTGATAGCTCAAGATTGGGATTTGCTCCTCCGATGATGGAGAGATATCTCTGGGCCCTCTCGGTGTTACGGTATCCATCATCGTCTGGCCAGACACTTTGTGATTTGATCACGGGGATGCCGGAACACGATAACGAGAAAAGAGAACAATACCGGTAACGAGGTAACTAGCATAGTGGACAAGTTGTTGATCCACGGGAATGCCAACATGTCTCACCTCGGGTATTTGTAACATATCGTGAAGCAACAGGAATAGCACACGACAACTGGAGGTTCACTCGAATATTTATTCGTGTGGGTATAGGGGTCAATATGGGTGTCCACGGCTCCGATGTTGATCATTGATCGGAAGGGGTTCCGGGTCATGTCTATACTTCACCGAACCTATAGGGTCACACACTTAAGGGTCATCTATCTGCTGAATACTAGACAGGGAGTCTGAGAGAAAATCACCGAAAAAGTTTCGGACACCGAAAAGTTTCGGACAGCGGAATCGTACCGCAGAGAGAGGTCATCGGATAAGTTTCGATGATACCGAAAAGTTGTTTCGGGATACACCATTAAGTCAAATTGGTTTCGGCACATGCCTGATAATTCTTGGAGGATGCCAGAATCATTCTGGAAGCTTTTTGGAATTTTCTGAGATAAAAACCGGAAATTTTCTGGAGCTGCCGGAGCCACTTCATATGCGTTTCGCAGATGAAAATCACTAAAACCGGAATTGTTTCGGAACGCGTTGAAAATCATTTTAGTGGGTACTGGAAATGTTCTTAGCCCACATAAATATTTTCAGTTCGATCAGACGCTGAAAAATGTCGTCGTGAATAGTGAAAATCAGCTTTATGGTTACTTTATGGAAAGCCACCTTTTGGGGCTTTGCTCCAAAAGATCTTGGGGATGACATGGATGGATAGGAGCCATTTTTTGGGCCCCTCATGAGGGTGTGGCCGGCCACATGGGGTATCCCCCCTTGGGGACCCTCTTGTTCCTTGGTTTCACTCCTAGGTCCTTGTGGAAGGACTTCATTCATGTGCATTTTGGGTTTTTTGTGAAACTACCCTACCCCCTTGGGATTTCCTATAAATAGAGGTGGAGGGGCAGCCCTCCACACTCATCCCTTGCTCTCATACACATGCCATGCATTATCTGGCTTCTTCTCTCCCTCCCACGAAAAGAGTTTCGTAGGGCCGTAAGGCTGTCTGGGTTCCGGCAGGAACTAGTTCTGGACGGCGAAGCCCTGCCGGATAGATGACACCGTATGTGTGCAACTCTGTAGAGAGATCGTAGTTTCGGTCTTAGTTCGTGAGTGCCTCCCGAAGGGCTGTCCGCGTGACCGTCCGAGTTTCGAAGGTCCTCCCGAAGGGCTGTCCGAGTGACCGTTCGAGTTTCGAAGGTCCTCCCGAAGGGCTGTCCGCGACACCGTCCGGGGGGCTGTTCGACCGCCTCCTGGAGGGCTGTCTGAGGAGCAGATGAGGGTATACATCCTCGCGGTTGGGAGGTTGTAAATCCTAGCTGCGGGGATCTGCACCGCCGATCGTCATCGACTCTACTTCCCGCTGCGCTACGAGTCGGTAATGAAAAAGATCAAACCATGTATGCAGTCTCCATAGTGGTCCTGGGCTGGTGCGTAGGTCGGAAAATTTTTGTTTTCTGCTGCGTTCCCCTACACTGGGGGCTCGACACCGCACCGATATGTGACTTGTGTTGCTGTGAGGTGGAGCGGTGGAGCCTTGGCGGGGCGACCCGACACTGGCGCCCCCGGCAAGTCTTGACACTTGTCTTCTAGGTGACCTCGACCTTGTCAGGCTTGCCTGCCCGGCAAGGGAGGTTTTTCCTTAATGATATGTTGCTCATTTGGTTGGTCTTAGTCTTCTTGATCCACCCTTTGATTTCTCAAAGAGCTATCTCTTCTGCTTGGCCTTGTCTTGGATGCTTGGTGCAGTTTGCTTTGTTGTTGTCGTGCTGGAGACTTGCCTGTCTGGGCACAAGTTAGGGGGAAACATACACCCCTATTTGTGTACCCCGACACTTGGCAACGTATTGAAGTAACAACTCGGTGATGTTTACCAGCAACACAGACATCTGTAAATTTCTTTGATGTAAGCAAAATGATTCCGACACATATATATAAGTTAAAAAGACGTTGTCCCTCATATAAATCTGACAGTTGTCTGTCTATGTACATGCAAAGATTACTAGTGCTACAAGTAATAACAGCAAACCATTTAAACAAACAGGGTATCAGAACATAAATTACACATGAATTTTGCTGCACCCTAGAAGTACATATGACCAGCTATCTACGTGCTTAAATAGCTATTTAAGTTCAGGCAAATAGGTAATTCTGAACAGTAAGTATCAAAGACATAGATAGACGCAGTCTGTAATAGGATTAACAGGCTATGTCATTATGTAATAAGTAGCAAACTAAATTAAGCCAAGCAGCATAACTGAACAATTTTGCAATCAGTGGCTAACTAAAATTCCGAGAAACAGGTAACTGAACTTAAGCTAGCTCTTTGTATAGGCACACTGGAACTTATTTTTTGCTTACAGGGTTCTACGAAGGGGTCCATGGCATCAATTGCTTGGATACGCAATCCCGATACTTCTTTCTTCCCTCACTCACTGCATTGGTAAGTCGAATGGTTAATCTGATAAGTTGGTGCATCCTTGATATCTTATATGAGGACGGGTTGTTAGACTAATTGTAGCAACACACATCACATTGGCTTTTACTGTATATTTCATGCGATTACATTTGGCATATCGAGATCTAAGCAATCTACAATAGGATGAAAAGACTGGCATCCTTCACATTATTGGCGAACTCGGTTTATAGAAACAAGCAATTCAACCATTCTGTGGGTAAATCAAAAGCGCCACTGGAATATTTTTCACTACCCCAATCATACGCGCAAAAAGGGGCGACGCCACCGTAGGGTCTGGTATGGGCAGCCGCCTCCGGTGGCTGGAAAGTGTGCACCTAGTTTTCGTCGTCCAGTTTAGCCCAGGCTAGTTTTGTTCATCCCAGCGCATGAGTAGGCAATGTAAAAAACGAAAAAAATGTTGCGATTCGGATGGGCCAATAACGTAAGTGCAAGGTAGGCCCTATAGCAGGCTCGCGGCCCAAACGAGCGCCTCCCATATCAATCGACGGCAGAAAAAAAATCCCCAATTCATTAGCTCTAGCCTCCAGTCTGGTTCGCTCCTAACCTAGTCGCTGCTGGATAGACCGACACAACACTTACTTGCACCCTTGTTGGACGCCGGTCGTCGAGCTTCAAGCGAATGGAAGGACAAGAATATGACGATCCAACCTTGGGTGTAGCCTGCGTGGGAGGCAGCGGCGATAGCACAGGCATGGCATCGAGCTTGCGAAACGGACAGTCACGACTTGCAAGAGCAGCATGCGCAACAAGTAGGTCAATCACATCCCTGATTATATCTAATTCAACTGTTCAATTTCTGGGCAATAGTTAAACCTGACGGTGTTGTAAAACTGCTTGTATGTAGGGAATCTATAAGAAATTGAAACCAAGTTCTGCTTACTTTATAACTCCCCCAATCAATACTGAACTGGCTGAACCTGATGTGTCTAATCAAGTTTCCAGTGCAAACATACAAGATCGTGTTGTTCTTGAGCCCGAAGTGTCTAATGAACAGACTGCTAATGAAGGATTTGATGCAAACATTTTACATGCTCCTGGTGATGAACATATAGTGTCTAATGAGGGATCGAATGCAAGCATTTTGCAAGTTGAAGGATTTAGTGTCTAATGATGATCTGCTATGTTGAGAGAGAGATAGAGATTTGTAGGAATTGATGACAAGCAAATTATAGTACAATTTCATGGCTTGAGGAAACGTCGAGGCCATTTACCAGAAATTCCCGGTATCATGACAATATAGCATAAATACTTTTCTAATCTGTTGTTTGAAACTATTGGCGTACTGGTTATAGGTGCAATTACACTTGGATATTTTCGGCCAGAATGAATAATTCAACTAGGTACAGTCCATGTTAGTAGTCGTTGTACACCATGTTACATTTTGTGTTTTTTGGTGCTTACATCATTTAGTGTTTTATAATCTAGCACTACTTTGGATCATTAGCTGGTTTTCAAAGTGCATGTAGCTTTACATTTCTCAAGTTATGCTGATTTCCGGAGTGCAAGTGCCTTCGTATTTTTAAAGTTAAATTTTCGCCCCTGGTAACATGAATTCGTGGATCCGCCACTGCACACAAATCATACATGTAGGCCAGTACGAGTTAAATGAAATGCAGTGACTTACACTAGCTCTTTGTACAGGCTCACTGCGGATCTACTTCGCTTGGGATGTTCCATGTACAAGTCCATGTTACCACTTGCTTGGATGTGCAGGCCTTGTGCTCCTTGCTGTTACACGACGAATGGTTGATCAAATGAGAGGAATCGACCTTGCTGTTGTACCGGAGGACAGGTACTTACAAGGTTATACCGGCGTGCAGGATGTGTACCAGATCCCGTAGCACCGTCATGCATCGCTAAAAAATGGTTTTGCTTGTTTCAGATTATATCTCCAGAAGAAATAAGAGTTGAAGTCAGAGTTGACTAGGCATGTAAGCTAAGAGAGCGGTAAAAGGATATCCAAACATCGTCGGAACAGTGCACAAGGGAGTGATGTGTGGATACCTAGTTCGGGTCAGCGTTTGGGCATGCTCGCCTAGCTAGAGTGCGGGTCACTTCAGAGGCATTGAGGGTGATGCGCTGGCGTTGGTTGGACGCGCACGGATGCAGATCTTGAGCGGCAGCGGAGCGCTACGATGTGGTGGACGAGGCCGTTGGTGAAGCCCCAACGGCCTCGGGTGGTGGAGGTGCGACGATGTGCTCGGTGAAGTACCCCGTTCAGGTGGGAGACGTCAACGATGAAGCACACCTGATGCAGTGGAAGTCGGTGTCTTTGAGGCACGTCGGCTGCGGCGACCGACGTTGTCGGTGGACCACCCGGTGCGGTGGACGAGGGCGTAGATGAGGTAGCTCCGGTGCGGTGGTGAAGCGCGACCATCGTCTTTGTCGTCATCGTCCCACACAGAGGTGGGGAAAGAGATGAGACGAGGGGAGATACGAACTTTGCTTGGCGGCGAATTAGGGATTTGAGCGCTCTAGGCGCGGAAGTGGATGGTGGAGAAGGGAGATTTTGCAGGGCTGGAATTGGGGCCGCCAAATATTTCAATCCGAAACGTGGAAGCACAAAAAATTTTGTCGCTGTTCTTTTGGGGGGGGGTTGGGAGGGAGGGAGGGGGTGGGTGGGTGGGTGCTAGCGTCTGTACGACACACGCGACCACCACGACACGACCCTCGTCTACCTATATTTGAGAATGCAAACGAATATTCTTTCATTTGCAAACGAAGATGTATGTATTACCATTGTAGTGACCCGACCCGAATGGATCAAGTCTCCGCGCTTAAGTGTCATCCCTGGCTCGGTATGCTGACACATACAATACTCGAGGATTTATAACAGAGGTAAATCACATGTATAAAGTAACATAAATACTATTACCTCAATCCAAATAGCGGAAGTAACAACAAAGTTGTGCATTCCCATCAACACCAACGACAAAGTTGAGTGTAGAAATCGTAACCCTAACGTATCACTTACTCGTCGTAAGAATCCTGCAACATGAGACGTTGCAGCCATGTAGGTCAGTACATTGAATGTACTGGCAAATTCACACCATAGGATAATGATGAATAATAGCTATCACTACATGCATATTTGCCTGGTGGAGGCTCTAAGTTTAAGTTTTGCATAAAGCAAATTTTTTCCTACAACAAAGGAATATGTTTATTTATCTAAAAAGTTTGTTGAAAACATTGAGAAGGTTCCTCCAACTCAATCCCAAAATAATAGTTATAACCCAACAAAATTAATTAAGTAAAGTGATGAGATCAAATCAATAATTCAAGTACCAGATACTCAAGATGTCCATAACCGGGGACACGGCTAACCATGATAGTTTGTACACTCTGCAGAGGTTTGCACACTTTTCCCCACAAGACTCAATCGTTGGATTTCTCGCACTACATGGTGTTTGAGAAACGGATGATCGAGACACAGTCTTTCCGAAGCATTAGCTCTTTACTCTGGGTAGACAGTACCACCTACTTCCCCCTACATCTGCTAGCCTACCACTGAAAGAGTTCACACAAGATACTCAACTATGCTAGAGAACATAATGGCTTGTGGCTGCACACGGAAGTTTCTACCATGAATAATCTTATTATCCCTTTGAGCCTGGGTGGCCTTCCATAGGGTGATCACACGGGTACTCCGGGATCCCCTTGGGCAAGCACTGGGTTCTCCAGGTGCCCGGGCTAACCACTGGGCGCTCCAAGGTGCCCCAACCAATCCACCCAGATGTGTGTTAATGTTGCCACCTTAAGTCAAACCTTAGTTAACAATAAACTCTCACATCTTTCATGAATTTCTCTCAAACCAAACCACGTCTACGAGCATAGCAGTATAAGCATAACGTAGTAACTCCCAGGGTTTGAATATAAGACAATAGGTTCTACCTCATCAGCTACTTCCCAATACCCACATGTTATCAAATCCTAACCATGCAATGTTTGAGGATTGAAACTAATGCACAAAAACTGGGTAATTAAGGGATATGATCAAAGTGTGAACTTGCTTTGTACTGTTGATGAAGATGATTCGCACTCATAACTCCTGATAGTTCTACTCGTCACTCTCCATTCAATCTATCGTAAGCAAGCAATAGTAACCACACATAAGCAGTCATGCAAAAGAATCAAAGAACAGATCTCGGAAAACTTCGACAACAAACAATTAACTCTTGCAACAGAAAACAATTTCTAACAGTACCAAAATTAAGTGAATTTGGCCTTATCAAAAAGTTCAGGTCAAGAGCTTCAATTAGCAAATAGAATCAATTAAATCGGAGTTATAGAACTCGAGTTATGAATAAAAGAAGTTTGAATATGAATCTGAATAAATTTCGAAATTTGAAAATTTCAAAAAGTTGATGTGACAGGTTCACTGGATAGGTGAAAACAAGACGAAACTATAGGCACTAGTTTCATCTAATTTAGACGAACCCGTAAAAAGTTATGGCTATTTAAAAAATCAGGGCCAAGCTGTTTTTCGGAAGAAAAATAGCTCTGGCTAAAAGAATTCTAGGTCCAATGTATAAATACATAGACTAATTGATAATCTATTTATTCTATCGTACTAGTCTAGAAATAATAAACTACGAAACTATAAAAAAATACAAAGAAAGATACCTTTATAAGGTAGAGAAAAGACGACTTCCGAGAGAAGAGACAACTTCCAGAAGTCCCGCCGGAGAGGAGAAATACTTTTTTAGTGAATCTAGTCAAACCAAAATATTGATTTAACCCGAATCGGATGATTTTTGGAGGCTCTATGGGTATATATTTATAGGTGGAAAAGAGGTTTAGGGGTCAAAGGCTAGTCAATGTGGGACTAAAACGTAAAAAATCGAAAAGAAAAATGCAGGGCTAAAGTGTTTGGCCGGCCGGCGCACGCGCACTGCAGTTTTTTTTAAACTCTTTTTTTTTAAGAAATATTTTTGAAAATATTTTTTTCTCCAAGCAGAACCGAAAAAAAATAAAAACAGTTACGAGCCTGTCTGCTAACTATGTTGCGCATGTGGGCGACGGATAGTTATAGGCCGCACATGCAGTTTTTTTAAATAGAAATAGAAAAGGGTAAAACTGAATAACGAAAATAAAGATAAAAGTTTATTTAGGCATATTATATATCATAATTTTCAGAAAAAGTTTTTCCACAACATGGACATTTTTGTAGCGTCAAATAAAATCCACATTAATTCAAATAAATCAAACAGTGCTACTGGCTCATTTAAAAATCAGATAAAAATATTTTAAAATACCAAAATGATTTCAAAACCATTTTTCTCCTATTTTCTACTATAGGGAATCATTTTACCCTATTTTCCGTATATTTTATTTTTGGAGAAAAATAATTTGAATAAAAGCCAAATAACTCCAAATTGAAAAAATAATTCAAAAGGACTTTAAAATTTGATTCCTTTGAAACTTCCAACTCATATTTCATATAATTTGAAGAAGCTATTTTATCTTCTCTCATGAAAATCATTGAGTTGCATAAAGTTTCGGAATTTGAAAATATTTCCAAATGGAATTCAAATCTTTTCAAAACCCTTTTTCATTTCTTTAAATGGAAGAAGTCATATTATCTTCACTCTAGGGTTTTGTGTTGAAATGAATTTGAATTCATGGAGATCATAAAATCAAAGATGAAAGTTTGGGAAAGTCATTTCATTCCCTCTCATTTAACTTTCAAAAAGTTTCAAATTTCACTCAATTTCACACAATCAATCATAACTATCTATTTAATATACATTCCAAAATTTAGTATTTTGGGATGTTACAAACCTACCACCCTTAAAATGTATCTCGTCCTCGAGATTCGGAGAGGCTAGCAAGAAATAGGTTAGGTTTGGGGGTCTTCTCAAAATCCATCGATCGTCTCCGGGGTCTCGGGTGCTACCACCCTTAGAAGCATTGATACGGTTTCATAAAAACTCATATACTCCATCCTTATTGTTGACAGTGTCGGTATTCTCAAATTCTCGGGAAAATTCCTTCTCTGGGCTCTTTCGGTAGTGGCATAACCTTTTTCCTCAATTCTGCTGTCCTTCCATCTTAGTAAGGTCCTTCTGAGACTAGGTCTCCTTAGCTGATAGGTCTGGCGCCAATACTAAACAACTATCAATATCTCATGGTGGTCAACAATTTATGATTTCTCCTGCAGGAAATGGGTCCGGGCTTCATTCTCACCGTATATCCTAAGATTGGCAACGGCTGCCTTGTACAAGGGGGAAAAATTGTCATACCATTCTAAGGTTCAAACAAGGTTTTGATTGTCGTCGCTCTACTATGGGTAAGTCACTCAGATTTACCATCCCGTATAGCAAGGCGAATAATAAGAGAAAGTCGGTATGGTGATCAATCCATCCCGCACCCAAATCATTACCTTGTATATGGTTTAGCGAATCTCGATTATAACACTCGGTCATACTCACAAGCATTGCAGAATTTCTCTTGTCGACGAACCAAGTTCGGATAAATCCATTGATTCTGCAAGCCAAACAAACATCTATCGTTCCTTCACAACTCTCACGTTTTGCGTAACTCCTATCAGATCGTCTGTTGATAAAGGGATATCTTCTTCCAGGGTTTTTTTCCTTCAGCAACAATGTGTTTGCTGCTTGGCTGGTCATGGAGCCTGTGGGTTATGGCCCATCTCATCAATTGTAAACCTTAAACTCATCATCCGAGCAACAGATCATTATTCCAACATCCAGCTTCCTAGCATTCTTAAATCCATCCAATTGTACTATCTCCCTTCCTTCTATTGGTGCCAAACTAAAATGTGATTACTCAAACTCATCATGGAGTTAAAATTGCTCCATATTTCCAACATCATACCTCCTTTATACTCCAATAGTACTTCATCTCTTCATATTCTTGGGGTATCCCACATATCGAGATAACACTTATACTTATGAGGTCCACTCCGTGGAACATCATTATTCTTTCCAGGGGTCAAATCTCCTCACAGGGTACTACCACCCTTGAAATGCACAAATTCATCCATAGACCATATTTCTCATATCCTCAAAAATGGTCAAAATCTTCCTTCATAGAGTCACTGCTCATAAAATCCAAATCTTTACCAACGATGCTAACTTTATTGATTCTCAAATTATTACCATCTCCTGCATTTCCATTACATGCCTCAACTCAACACCTCAATAATAAAAGAATTGTTCCCCATACTACTACTATATTTCTCACAGACTCAACTACTCTCCTTGGGACAATCTCTGGCAAAGTGCCCTGCTTCATTACAACGAAAACATATTACTTCTGACGAGTCTCGAGGTTTCCTTATGATTACATTGCCTCCTTGGGTCCTCGGCTTCCTTTTTGGGCAACCGCTGAAGTAGTGCCCTGAATCTTTGCACTTGAAACATTTTATATGACTCAGGTCCTTCTTTGTAGAAATTGGGTTGTTTTGGGGATACATTCTATTTCTCTTCCTGGACTTTTCCGTGCCGATCAGGGCTTCTATTTCCTGTGGGTCATACTCTACTTCCTTTGTCGGGAATTCTACTAGATCCCCATTCATACAATTCTGGGAGATGTGTCCTTCTCCACATGAATAGCATGACTTGGTGCAGGATTTAACTGGGTCTTCTTCGGGTGTGTCCTCCACCTCTTCCTTCATCATAGGTTCTTCTAAAATTTCCATGAGGGCTCCTTTCATTGCTTCTTTCTTCTGCTGGATGGTTATTTGAACGATGGGGTAAATGTGACACTGAGCAGGGTAGTGGGTAGTCCCTTCACACAAGAAACAAGTAATATGCCTAGTTGGGCATTCTTCAGCAGGGTGACTTTCTTCACAATGAGGGCATTCATGGTTGTGTCCTATTTCTCCACAGAGCTTGCATGCACAAGGTTTCTTCATAGCATTTCTATAAGGCTTCAGTTTCTGGGACACAAGACGAGACTTTAGTAGAGTCAACTTAAATTCTTCCCAAGTGGTTACTCTTTGCCATCCATTGATGGTGGTACATCCTCCACCAAGTAGCAGCACCTTTTTCAAAGCATTGAAGAGCATGCCGGGCCATATCCTTTCCGGCTATAGTGTTATTCTTCATGTGATCTTCCATGTTCTGAATCCATCGGTCTGTCTCCAATTGAGTCATTGGTCCAGAAAATATAAGTTCATTTCCATTCATCCTCTATTGGTTCCAAGGGTTTTGAGGTGAGATAAGAGAGATAGAGAGGGATACACACAATACAAACAATAGTTTTGAAGAGACATATTTTATTTTGTGGCTGTCGGAAAAACTTCAAACAAATGACAGCTCACAATCATCGCATCTAACGTAAGTATATAATAGGGGTTTGGTCTTCTTCTGATCGTGCTTGCTGATCTTCTCAAGTTCTTCTACTAGGTCATTATTGTTGACGCGAAGTCTCTCGTGACGTCCTTTAATATTCTGGAGTTGCGTTCCAAACTTCTGGGTTTGAACATCCTTGGCATGAACCATGGTCCTACTGTCCTCCAGTTCCTGACGAATCTCCGGTATCTCAAGGTTTTCTCCTCCAGCTTGGCTACTTTCAGCTTCTGGGTCCTAAGTTCTTCACAATATGATTCCTTGTCAAATACAGCTTCTTGAAGGTCCATCTTAAAATTCTTGATGTAATACTCCAGATCCTTGTGATACACCAGCTAAGGTTTAAATTTCATCTTTTGCTGATAGGTGCTCCATTAGCCCTTTTGTCATCCAATCCTTCCGAAGAAATGCATGCTCAACTCACCACTGTGACAATAGCATAAGCGGGCGATAACTTCATGGATATCCATGTTTATGCCCATGTCATTGCCATGAACTAACATTCCATAGTTGATATCTCCTGCTTAGGGTTTTCTTGACAAAAACTTTGAGTTTTAACGCTCCATGTTCCAGTCTTTCTCCGACACACCATGATCTTGGGTATTGACAGCTTCAATAGTCTAACAAGTTCCATAAGGGTAGCCTTCCTAGGTCATACCAATCTGGAAATTTTTCAGAGCCTTCAAATTCTCCGAGTCTTCGGAGTCTTCAACCGTTGTAGTTTCCATTATTATAATGCACGGTAAAATCCTCTTCATTCCGAAGTGGTCTTAGTTGTCCGATATCTTGTACTTCTTGGAGTGGTCTCATCAGTCAAATCTTCGTGTGGTCAAAAGGGGGAAAGGGTATTATCCAACTAAAAGGGAATATTTGATAAAGCTCAGAAAGGAAGAGAGGTAAAAGTTCTCTTTGAAAATAAAGTTTTTAGAGAAAATCTTTCCTATTGGCTTGCCAGTTTCTAGGGGTCACGTCCTACAGTCAACATGTGCTCTGATACCATCTTGTAGCGACCCGACCCGAATGGATCAAGTCTCTGCGCTTAAGTGTCATCCCTGGATCGGTATGCTGACACACACAGTACTCGAGGATTTATAACAGAGGTAAATCACATGTATAAAGTAACATAAATACTATTACCTCAATCCAAATAGCGGAAGTAACAACAAAGTTGTGGATTCCCATCAACACCAACGGCAAAGTTGAGTGTAGAAATCATAACCCTAACGTATCACTTACTCGTCGTAAGAATCCTGCAGCATGAGACGTTGCAGCCATGTAGGTCAGTACATTGAATGTACTGGCAAATTCACACCATAGGATAATGATGAATAATAGCTATCACTACATACATATTTGGTTGGTGGAGGCTCTAAGTTTAAATTTTGCAAAAAGCTAATTTTTTCCTACAACAAAGGAATATGTTTTATTTAACTAAAAAGTTTGTTGAAAACATTGAGAAGGTTCCTCCAACTCAATCCCAAAATAATAGTTATAACCCAACATAATTAACTAAGTAAAGTGATGAGATCAAATCAATAATTCAAGTACTAGATACTCAAGATCTCCATAACCGGGGACACGGCTAACCATGATTAGTTTGTACACTCTGCAGAGGTTTGCGCATTTTACCCCACAAGACTCGATCTCCTCCGTTGGATTTTTCGCACTACATGGTGTTTGAGAAACAGATGATCAAGACACAGTCTTTCCGAATCATTAGCTCTTTACTCTGAGTAGACAGTACCACCTACTTCCCCCTACATCTGCTAGCCTACCACTGAAAGAGTTCACACAACATACTCAACTATGCCAGAGCCCATAATGGCTCGTGGCTGCACACGGAAGTTTCTACCATGAATAATCTTATGATCCCTTTGAGCCTGGGTGGCATTCCATAGGGTGATCACACGGGTACTCCGGGATCCCCTTGGGCAAGCACTGGGTTCCCCAGGTGCCCGGGCAAACCATTGGGTGCTCCAGGGTGCCCCAACCAATCCACCCAGATGTGTGTTAATGTTGCCACCTTAAGTCAAACCTTAGTTAACAATAAACTCTCACATCTTTCATGAATTTCCAGGGTTTGAATATAAGACAATAGGTTCTACCTCATCAGCTATGAGCATAGCATAGCAGTATAAGCATAACGTAGTAACTCCCAGGGTTTGAATATAAGACAATAGGTTCTACCTCATCAGCTACTTCCCAATACCCACATGTTATCAAATCCTAACCATGCAATGTTTGAGGATTGAAACTAATGCATAAAAACTGGGTAATAAAGGGATATGATCAAAGTGTGAACTTGCCTTGTACTGTTGATGAAGAAGATTCCCACTCATAACTCCTGATAGTTCTACTCGTCACACTCCGTTCAATCTATCGTAAGAAAGCAATAGTAACCACACATAAGCAATCATGCAAAAGAATCGAAGCAAAGATCTCGGAAAACTTCGACAACAAACAATTAACTCTTGCAACAGAAAACAATTTCTAACAGTACCAAAATTAAGTTAATTTGGCCTAATCAGAAAGTTCAGGTCAAGAGCTTCAATTAGCAAAAAGGATCAATTAAATTGGAGTTATAGAACTCGAGTTATGAACAAAAGAAGTTTGAATATGAATCTGAACACACTTCGAAATTTGAAAATTTCAAAAAAGTTGATGTGACAGGTTCACTGGATAGACGAAACTATAGGTGCTGGTTTCATCTAATTTAGACGAACGAGTAAAAAGTTAGGCTATTTGAAAAATCAGGGCCAAGCTGTTTTACGGAAGAAAAATAGCTATGGCTAAAAGAATTCTAGGTCTAATGTATAAATACAGAGACTAATTGATAATCTATTTATTCTACCGTACTAGTCTAGAAATAATAAACTACGAAACTATAAAAAAATACGAAGAAAGATACCTTTATAAGGTAGAGAAAATACGACTTCTGGGAGAAGAGACAACTTCCAGAAGTCCCGCTAGAGAGGAGAAATATTTTTTTCGTGAATCTAGTCAAACCAAAATATTGATTTAACCCGAATCGGATGATTTTTGGAAGCTCTATGGTTCTATATTTATAGGTGGAAAAGAGGTTTAGGGGTCAAAGGCTAGGCAATGTGGGACTAAAACGTACAAAAATAGAAAAGAAAAATGCATGGCTAAAGTGTTCGGCCGGCCGGCGCAAGCGTGCTGCAGTTTTTTTTAAACTCTTTATTTTTAGTAAAAAGAAATGTTTCTGAAAATAAATTTTTTTCTCCAAGCATAACCAAAAAATAAATAAAAACAGTTACGGGCCTGTCTGCTGACTATGTTGCGCACGTGGGCGACGGATAGTTATAGGCCGCACATGCAGTTTTTTTAATATAGAAACAGAAAAGGGAAAAACTAAATAACGAAAATAAAGATAAAAATTTATTTAGGCATATTATATATCAAAATTTTCAGAAAAATATTTTCCACAACATGAACATTTTTGTAGCGTTAAATAAAATCCACATAAATTCAAATAAATCAAACAATGCTACTGGCTCATTTAAATATCAGATAAAAATATTTTAAAATACCAATGATTTCAAAACCATTTTTCTTCAATTTTCTACTATAGGGAATTATTTTACCCTATTTTCCATATATTTTATTTTTGGAGAAAAATAATTTGAATAAAAGCCAAATAACTCCAAATTGAAAAAAAAAATTCAGAAGGACTTTTAATCTTGATTCCTTTGAAACTTCCAACTCATATTTCATATAATTTGAAGAATTCATTTTATCTTCTCTCATGAAAATCATTGAGTTGCATAAAGTTTCAGAATTTGAAAATGTTTCCAACTGGAATTCAAATCTTTTCAAAACTCTTTTTCATTTATTTAAATGGAAGAAGTCATATTATCTTCACTCTAGGGTTTTGTGTTGAAATGAATTTGAATTCATGGAGATCATAAAAGGAACGGTGAAAGTTTGGGAAAGTCATTTCATTCCCTCTCATTTAACTTTTAAAAAGTTTCAAATTTCACTCAATTTCACACAATCAATCAAACAATCAATCATAACTCTCTATTTAATATAACATTCCAAAATATAGAATTTTGGGATGTTACAACCATGCCCGTTTTTTCCTTGCAAATAATTAGTCATTCGAAATGAGATACTATAAATTAATTAACGAGGAGTTATTTGAATTAGAGTGTGTGTCACATAGCGATCTCCAATTCTAACGTGGATTTCACATTTCACGATATCCATTCTACTTTTTTAATACAAATTCATATGTATAAGATGAACACCATGGTAGTGAGAAAACTTCGGATGCATTCAAACATATGACCACACACATACAAAATACCACAACAATCGAGTCAATGTCAACTTTTCGAAACCTAGTATGGCCGAAATAATTACGGAAGCCATATGCATGGTCCTCAATTCAAATCTTACAATGTACACTAAATTGAAACGTCAATATTAAGTGTAGTACTATCTACATTCAAATGTTGTTTTTAGCCGCACCCCTCCTCGGCACATACGCTACATACTTCATGTATTGATCAATCTTCCTCTCCTAACCACCTTACAAAGCTATTGGTTTCCAACACACGTTCATTCTTTCTCTCCATGTTTCGATCTCTAACTCTCTCAACTACACAACCCCCTTTTTCCACTATGTTAACAAATGTATCTCTCTCACACACCTGCCATTGCACTCCATGCCGAGCTTCTATCTCTCTCTCCCTCCCACCCTCTCTCGCTAGATACATGCATTTCCTATCTTGACCCCCCCTGTCGTGCGCACGCACGCACGTTGTCTATCTAGGTCACTCTCCCGAGACTGTCTCACTCTTTCTTCCGCACGACGGCCCACACTCGCTCAATCTCTCCCTCTCTCTCTCTCTCTCTCTCTCTCTCTTTATCTAAGTCTCGATTAACCTCGCTTTCTCTCACACACAAATGATATGTCTCCCTGTTCGGGCCTCGATCGACACACTCTATACTCTCTCACACAGATTCTCTATCTAGGTCAGTCCATCCAAGCCGCCACCACTCTTTCGACCTCAGGGCGGCCCACGCTTGCTCAATCTCTCTCTCTCTCTATGTGGGTCTCGATTGACCTCACTCTTTCTCAGACACAAACGATATATCTCCATGTTTGGGCCCAATTCGACATATTCATATTGTATACTCTCTCACGCACATTGTCTATCTAGCTCACTCTCTCCAACCTATCTCACTCTTTTGATCGCATGACGACCCACACTTGCTCAATGTCTCTCCCTTTATCTATGTATCGATTGACCATGCTTACTCCCATGCACAAAATATATCTACATGTCCGTGACTGGATCATCTCTCAAGCTCTCTCTTACAGCCCTCGCCCTTTCCAAAAGCTCAATCGGACAATATCTCTCCAGAGCATATATATCTTTATAACGAATGCCGGACCACACTCACATTGTATCTTTATCTATCTACGTCTCGATTGACCTCGCTTTCTCACGTCGTATCTTCCACACATTGAAGCTACCTCTCCATCTCTCGCAGAGCTAGAGCTATTTACATTGCGAGGGGGACTCCGACCTTGGATTAATTTGTGAAGGCATTTATTCCAGTGGGTTTAGATTATATTTCGTAGCATTCGGCTCACAACTACTCCAAACACTGTTGCAACCCCGCACCTCCCCCAATTGATTTCCCTCTGGCTCGGTCACCGCTCTCTCGCACGCCCTTTCTCACCTTCCACGTCGCACCATGGTATTTTTGCAAAAAAATCTGTTGTTCTCGTCAATTATTACAAATAAGCTACAAACTACACACCGATAGTCCACCTGTAATGGAACAAATTTCAACCTAGAAATTAAAGTGCTACAAACTACTCACCGAGGGGCCCACCTGTCATGGAATAAATTTGGACCCATATATAAATTAAAAATGAAAAAGGACGCGGATCGAACATGCGACCAGGGCCTTCAAGCAGTGCGTCGATAGGCAACATAGTAGCAATGTTTGTTGTACCGCCCCCCCCCTTTGATGATATAATGTTTTATATTACCATGGCCTATTTAATGGGTAGCATGTTTTAATATTAATTTTAGTACATTAGTGGGACCATCTCGTTAGCACGTACTATTTGCCTTCACTTACTGGTGGGTTCCATCTCTGCACTCTCCCCCCCCCCCCTTCTATGTTTAGACGCATGGGCAAACACGAAGAATAGCGGGCGATGTTGCCATTGACCATATCTGGACGCGTTCACAAGTTACGGCACCAGTTTCACGTACTAGTAGTATTATACATGTAACAAGTTTTCGAACAAAAGTGACCATGACAGACAAGTTAGGCTAGTTGTAGTACTATTTATATACTACTCCGTAATAATTAAATGCATGGATAAATAGATGTATCGCCTAGTGCTCGAACAAGGGGACTGGTCGCACCCTACAAGTATTTGGAATTGACTTCCCTAAAAATATATTTGGAATTGATGTGTTATTTAATATGAAATGTTTGCGATGAGAAGGAATACATGTGGCTTGATGACGTTTTATATTTAATTTGATACGGCTCTAGCAGAACATTCAATCGAGCAAACCATAGATTTAATTTAGTCTGACTCCGACTTTACATTCATGCGACTAATCGAACTAAAATAAATGGAAATGATAAATCCTATATGTTCGGACTTTAAAGCATGGAAATCCAAATGTTTTTCATGGTAAATTTAGATTACGCGGTGGCGGCGTCTTGCGGTGGGAAGCGGCTCCTCTGCTGTGCTCTGTGTGTCGTCGGTTCACTGACCGACGGTGACGGCGACGACTGCGTCTTGTGCTATTGTTGGCGTACTCCTGGACATTGGCCCTAGCTTCAAGGAAGGCCGGAATGTTTTGGACTTTGGTCTCCAAGAGCGAGTCAACTGGCGGGAGGAGGTGACTGGCGTTGGTGCAAGGAAGCGGTTGACGGCGGCGATCCATGCCACTGAGGGGGGCACTAGCACCGGCACAGGGACCGGTGCTGGCAACGGCGTGGCAGAGACATTCGTGTGCACGGGTACTGGCACGGGCGCGCGCATCAGTGCACACGCAGGCGCATGCGCTGGTAGGTGCACGGGCACCGGCATGGCTGCGTGCGTCAGTGCACGCGCAGGCGGATGCGCTGGCAGTGCACGGGCACCGGCACGGGCGCGCGCGTCAGTGCATGTGCAGATGCATGCGCTGGCAGGTGCACAGGCGCATGAAAGTCGGCGAGGGCCTCGTGGAACCTCGTGGCATCAAGCTCGGCGACAATGTGCGGCTCCCAGCCCATCAATGCCAGGTGGATGGGCACTGGCGCAGTCGGGGCGACGGGAGCTGGAACGGGAGCGGGGACAGGCGCGACGTCTTCCTACAAGGCCAGTTCAAGCTCGTCCCAAAGCGCCTTATGTTCTTGAGACTCTGGCTGGGTGTCTTCCTCAGGAAACTGGGAGACTAATGGCAGCCCATCGTGATGCGGCATGGCGTACGGTTAGGTCAGGTTGGTTGGAGGTAGACGACAGGAGAATCTGAGAGGAAGAGAGAAGATTGTAGCGATACTGGGTAGTGCGGGGGTGATTTTAAACTGCAGCACTGGCGCCATTAAAAGTGCGGTCAGTTGGGACGAAGGTGGGCGGTGGAGCCTGGTCAAAGGGCTTGCCTCCCGGTGAGCCTACGCAGCGGCCTGCTTGCACGCCACCCGGTCAGCCGGCACAACGGTCTGCTCGCACGCCTCCCGTCGACTCACACACTTGCTCGGACGGCACCTGCCGATGAGAAGTAGGACTCATGGCGGCACGTAAACGCCCACGGTTTGAATTGTGAAAACGTTCGCGTTAACATGACAGGTCTTTGTTCCAAAATACCTTGGATCTTCATTTTTTTCAACTTTTCATAAGCAGCTTGTCTCAAATTGAGCAAAAAAAAGTACTACAGCATATTTGTGCCATATCACGAGACCATGCTCAGTTTCATGAATTCCAGGTCACTTTTGGATTTTCTGAAATTTAAAATCCAGGATTCAAAACAATATCATAACCTACATCATGAAATGAATTTTCAAGCGATACATCTTTACTGTTGTAGATGTTAATATTTCTTAAGAAAGGATTTGGTCAAAGATTTTGCTTAGTTAGACTTCGGACATGTTATATATGCAGAGTAAAAGGATAATCCCTCCGTACCAGTGCATTGCTTGATATAGTAACTCTAGTACTAGGCACAAACAAACGGGGCTCAATTCTATGCTCATCCTGGTGTAGTACTATTAGTACTAGGCAATGGAGTTGACGGGTGACCTTGGGTAGCGGCGACCGAGGGAATTGAACCGTGCTCGGCACAGTAGGTAATGTGGTCTAGTTACAAGAGCATCCCCCCATTGTTTATCGGTAGTCATTATGGACCGGGGACATGAGGGGGGTTTCCTAGGGCTGGAATTCTGGCCGCCAGATATTTCGACTCGAAACGCGGAGGCTCGAGTGGAGGCTCGAGTGGTTGGGGTTTGCTAATGTGCGTACCACGCACGCCACCAGAAGGACATGAGCCCGGGTCTTTTTTTTAGGATCAACACGAGCCCGGGTCTAGCTGGTACGCCATCGGTGCTACCATTTGACAATACGAGAGGAATCTTTTAAATTGCTGAATGAATCTGTATGTATTACAATGCCCGTATTTTCCTTGCAAATAACTGGTGATTCCAAATGGCACGGTAATTGATTTATGACGAGTTCTTGAATTAGAGTGAGTTTGTGATATAGTGATCTCAACGTGGATTTCACATTTCATGGTATCCCCAATAAGTTTTTCATTGCATTCAAATTTAAAAGATGAACGGTATGGTGGTGAGAAAACTTTGTATGTATCAAGCATATGACCACCCACACACACGAATACAACAACAATCCAGTAAGCATAGTGCATCTATTTTTCAAGACCATGCATGTATGACATGAATTCAAAAATACTCCCCATGTTCCTAAATATTTATCTTTTAGAGATTTCAACAAGTGACTACATACTGAGCAAAATGAGTGAATTTACACTCTAAAATACGTCTATATACATCCGTATGTGGTAGTCCATTTGAAATCTCTAAAAAGAAAAATATTTAGGAACGAAGGGAGTAAAATGTATGCCATGCATGGTCCTCAATTTAATATTTAAAATGCACAGTAAACTAAAACATGAATATTAAGTCTAGTACTACATACATGCAAATTTTGTGTTTAGGTCTCTCCATCGACCCCCCCCCCCACCACACATACTTCATGTATCGATTTATGTTCATTTCTTTGTGAATAGAGCTATTGGTATATGACACACGCGTGCTCATTATTTCTCTTCACGTTTCGATCTCCATTTATGTCATTCATGCCCTCACACTCTCAACAAATTTATTTCTCACACACAACCTCATCGTGCTCTCCATGACAAACGCGCTCTCTCTCTCTCTCTCTCAAGACACGTGTGTTGCCTTTGTAAAACACCATCACCGTGCGCGCACACACAAAGTCTATCTAGGCCATTCTCTCGGTAACTATCTCCCTCCAGCCCTCACCACAGCTTTGCTGCATGATATCTCGGTGTATCGTCTTTAAATTCAAGTGTACGCTAGCCACACTCACTCGATCACTCCCTCTATAAATGACTCGATTGACCTCGCTTTTTCGCGTCGTCTCTCTCACCCATAGACATTCACACTACACCTCTTGCATAGGCGGAGCTATGTAGATTCACGGGGGGGAACCCCTCGACCTTAGATAAAATTGTGAAGCTCTGTTTAGGACTGTTTAGATTATATTTTTGAACGTTATATTTGTCCCCACCCTCCCAAACACCGATGGGTTGTGCACCCCCCCTCCCCGGGAGAATATCATGTGCCCCCACCTTAGATGTTATATGCTGATACGAGTTCCTTGGAGCTTGTAGATCTGAGATATAGCAGCTCACAGGATGTCTTAATATTTTTACAGGAAACCATAATGAGTTTGAGAATTGCAGACAATTTGTACAAAAACTACTCAGATGCCCTTGGATCCCATATCTAACGACCTCGAAGCTCGTATCACCATAGCATCTAAGATGAGGGAGACCTCATATTCTCTTGTATGTAAGAATATCATGTGCACACCATATAAGCTCTTCAGAGCCGTTGGATCCGTGATCCAACAACTCCTTGGTGGTTCGAATGTTTTTTTGCCGAAAAGCCCCCAAAGAGTTCGGGCACTGCTCACAACCACAAAGACTGCTCAGATGCCATTGGATCTCAGATCGAATGGCCTCGAAGCTCGTATCACCGTAGCATCCAAGCTGTGAGAGCACCTGATGTTTTCTCCCACGGGAGAATATGAGGTGCTCCCACGCCGTAGATTCTATGGTGATACGAGTTCTCGGGAGATCTAACGGCTCACAGTAGGAGGTTTAAATGTTTTTGCAATACAGACCTCAAAGAGTTTGGGAATTGCGCAGAAAGTAAAAGTACTACGCATGTGGCATCTGATCACACATCGTACGACCTATATGCTCGTATCTCCGTTGCGGCTAATTAAGCCGCGGGGAGCACCTAGTATGAGCTACTGGGAGCCATTGGATCCAAGATGCAGCGGCACACACGACGCCTGAATGTTTTATTTGCAAAAAAACTTGGAGAGTTTGGAAATTGCGCATAATTACAAAGACTACTCCCAAGCCATTGGATCTTAGATCCAACGACGTAAAAAGTCGTATCACCATAGCATCTAAGCTGCGAGGTGCATGTGATATTCTATGCCGCTGTCATTTTTGTTCCTAAACTTGCAAAATACGTGTAACTGGGGTCGTAACTTGTCTAACCGCGCAAAGTGTTTGTGCAAGAAAAACATCCCACACTGAGATATTGGAACCACACACGAGGGTCCCACTTGTCATTGATCAAATTTGGACCTAAAACTAACAAATCTAAAAGACGAGATTGAAACTGGCAACCTGGAATACAAAGCATACATCGATAGCCTGAAAGAACAACGGTTGTTGGTTTTGTCGCATAACTTGATTTTATACAGTATTACATTGAGTAGAGTAGAGGGCGTGTCTCATCAACACATGCATGAAGTTGGAGGAGCGCTTTGGCGGATTGCAAACACAGCACGTACCTCGTGCGAAAAACAGCATTGCTGGTCATCTGTCAAAGTGTGTTGCGCAAAAACTCCCTATGGAACCAGGGACTTTTGTTCTCCGTCTGACTCAGCCCTCCGTATCCCCAGTAACAATGGCCAGAAAGAGGAGGAAACAGGACTCCGGCAAGCCTCTCCCGGAGTCCCGGTAGAACCTCCCAAGACTCCCGGCAGAGAGCTTGGCGGGAACAACTCCCCTTCGATCGCTGAGCTACACCCTCCCGCCAGACCACCGGTCCCTACGGTCGAGGAATGCACTCCCACGAATGAGGAGGTGCCGCTAATCCTCGTTGCCGAGCCTCAGGCTCCAACTTGGGCGTGGTACATAGTCCATTTCCTCCAAACAGGAGAACTTCCCGAAGAGCAAGAAGAGGCTGAAAGAGTAGCCTGGAGGGCCAGCATGTATTAGTTGGTTGACGACACGCTGTATAGGAGAAGGCCCAACGGTGTGAAATTGAAGTGCATTTGTCTTGGAAGAAGGAAAGGAAGTGTTGGCAGAGATACATAAGGGTATGTGCGGCTCACACATTGGATCGAGGGCTCTGGTTGGAAAAGCCTTCCGGCAAGGATTTTACTGGCCCACAGCCCTCCAAGATGCAGTTGAGTTGGTCACCGAATGTGAATCCATTCAGTTCCATTCCAAGAATATCCATCTGCCTGCCCAAGCTCTTCAGACAATCCCTTTATCATGGTCGTTTTCGGTCTGGGGGCTCGACATCTTGGTCCCCTTCCCCCGTGCTACCGGGGGCTTTGAATTCTTGTTCGTTGCAATCGACAAGTTTACAAAGTGGCCGGAAGTAGAGCCCATGAGAAAGGTGACTGCTCAGTCAACTATCAAGTTCTTGAAAGGATTGGTGTGCCGCTTCGGGGTCCCTGCCCGAATCATCACTGACAATGCCACCCAATTCACGAGCCACGCCTTCATGCAATACGTTCATACCCTCGGAAGCAAGATCTCATTTGCCTCTGTTGCTCATCCAAGGAGCAACGGGCAACCTAAGAGGGCGAACGTAGAAGTGTTGCAAGGACTCAAGACAACGACATTTCATAAGCTGCAGAAGTGTGGCACGCGATGGATCGATGAGCTGCGGTTGGTTCTTTGGTCCCTCAAAACGACACCAAATCGAGCTACAGGGTAGATGAAGGAAATATGCCCTAGAGGCAATAATAAAGTATTATTTATTTCCTTATATCATGATAAATGTTTATTATTCATGCTAGAATTGTATTAACCGGAAACATAATACATGTGTGAATACATAGACAAACAGTGTGTCACTAGTATGCCTCTACTTGACTAGCTCGTTAATCAAAGATGGTTATGTTTCCTAGCCATAGACATGAGTTGTCATTTGATTAACGAGATCACCTCATTAGGAGAATGACGTGATTGACTTGACCCATTCCGTTAGCTTAGCACCCGATCGTTTAGTATGTTGCTATTGCTTTCTTCATGACTTATACATGTTCCTATGACTACGAGATTATGCAACTCCCGTTTACCGGAGGAACACTTTGTGTGCTACCAAACGTCACAACGTAAATGGGTGATTATAAAGGTGCTCTACAGGTGTCTCCAAAGGTATTTGTTGGGTTGGCGTATTTCGAGATTAGGATTTGTCACTCCGATTGTCGGAGAGGTATCTCTGGGCCCACTCGGTAATGCACATCACTATAAGCCTTGCAAGCATTGTGACTAATGAGTTAGTTGCGGGATGATGTATTATGGAACGAGTAAAGAGACTTGCCGGTAACGAGATTGAACTAGGTATCGAGATACCGACGATCGAATCTCGGGCAAGTAACTTACCGATGACAAAGGGAACAACGTATGTTGTTATGCGGTTTGACCGATAAAGATCTTTGTAGAATATGTGGGAACCAATATGAGCATCCAGGTTCCGTTATTGGTTATTGACCGGAGAGGTGTCTCGGTCATGTCTACATAGTTCTCGAACCCGTAGGGTCCGCACGCTTAACGTTACGATGACAGTTATATTATGAGTTTATATGTTTTGATGTACCGAAGGTTGTTCGGAGTCCCGGATGTGATCATGGACATGACGAGGAGTCTTGAAATGGTCGAGACATAAAGATTGATATATTGGACGACTATATTCGGACACCGGAAGTGTTCCGGAGAAGTTTTGGATAAAACCGGAGTGCCGGAGGGGTTACCGAAACCCCCTGGGCAAGTATTGGGCCTTAGTGAGCCTTGAGGGGAGAGAGAGGGCAGCAGCCAGGAGGTGGCGCGTCCCCTCCCATGAGGAGTCCTAATTGGACTAGGGGAGGGGGCGCAGCCCCTCTTTCCCTCTCCCTCTCCCTCTCTTTCCTTCCCCCCTCTCTTTCCTTCCCCCCCTCTCTTCCTAGTTGGACTAGGAAAGGGGAGTCCTACTCCTACTAGGAGGAGGACTCCCCCCCTCTCCTTGGCGCGCCCAAGGCAGCTGGCCTCCCCCTTGCTCCTTTATATAGGGGGGCAGGGGGGCACCTCTACACACAACTTGATATACGATATTTTAGTCGTGTGCGGTGCCCCCCTCCACCATATTACACGTTAATAATACCGTTGCGGAGCTTAGGCGAAGCCCTGCGTCGGTGGAACATCACCATCGTCACCACGCCGTCGTGCTGACGAAACTGTCCCTCAACACTCGGCTGGATCAGAGTTCGAGGGACGTCATCGAGCTGAACGTGTGCTGAACTCGGAGGTGCCGTGCGTTCGGTACTTGATCAGTCGGATCCTGAAGACGTACGACTACATCAACCGCGTTGTAATAAACGCTTCCGCTTTCGGTCTACGAGGGCACGTGGACATCACTCTCCCCTCTCGTTGCTATGCATCACCATGATCTTGCGTGTACGTAGGAAATTTTTTGAAATTACTACGTTCCCCAACAGTGGCATCCGAGCCTGGTTTGATGCGTTGATGCTATGCACAAGTAGAACACAAGTGAGTTGTGGGCGATATAAGTCATACTGCTTACCAGCATGTCATACTTTGGTTCAGCGGTATTGTGAGATGAAGCGGCCCGGACCGACATTACGCGTACGCTCGGGAGCGCTCGTTGCTTAAAGGTGACTGGCGGGTGTCTGTCTCTCTCACTTTAGTTGAACCGAGTGTGGCTATGCCCGGTCCTTGCGAAGGTTAAAACAGCACCAACTTGACAAACTATCGTTGTGGTTTTGATGCGTAGGTAAGAAAGGTTCTTGCTAAGCCCGTAGCAGCCACGTAAAATTTGCAACAACAAAGTAGAGGACGTCTAACTTGTTTTTGCAGGGCATGTTGTGATGTGATATGGTCAAGACATGATGCTATATTTTATTGTATGAGATGATCATGTTTTGTAACCGAGTTATCGGCAACTGGCAGGAGCCATATGGTTGTCGCTTTATTGTATGCAATGCAATCGCCATGTAATTGTTTTACTTTATCACTAAGCGGTAGCGATAGTCGTAAAAGAAATAAGTTGGCGAGACGACAACGATACTACGATGGAGATCAAGGTGTCGCGCCGATGACGATGGTGATCATGACGGTGCTTCGGAGATGGAGATCACGAGCACGGTGCTTCGGAGATGGAGATCACAAGCACAAGATGATGATGGCCATATCATATCACTTATATTGATTGCATGTGATGTTAATCTTTTATGCATCTTATCTTGCTTTGATTGACGGTAGCATTATAAGATGATCTCTCAATAAAATTTCAAGATAAAAGTGTTCTCCCTGAGTATGCACCGTTGCGAAAGTTCTTCGTGCTGAGACACCACGTGATGATCAGGTGTGATAGGCTCTACGTTCAAATACAACGGGTGCAAAACAGTTGCACACGCGGAATACTCAGGTTAAACTTGACGAGCCTAGCATATGCAGATATGGCCTCGGAACACGGAGACCGAAAGGTCGAGCGTGAATCATATAGTAGATATGATCAACATAGTGATGTTCACCATTGAAACTACTCCATCTCACGTGATGATCGGACATGGTTTAGTTGATTTGGATCACGTAATCACTTAGATGATTAGAGGGATGTCTATCTAAGTGGGAGTTCTTAAGTAATATGATTAATTGAACTTAAATTTATCATGAACTTAGTACCTGATAGTATCTTGCTTGTCTATGTTAATTGTAGATAAATGGCCCATGCTGTTGTTCCATTGAATTTTAATGCGTTCCTTGAGAAAGCTAAGTTGAAAGATGATGGTAGCAATTACACGGACTGGGTCCGTAACTTGAGGATTATCCTCATTGCTGCACAGAAGAATTACGTCCTAGAAGCACCGCTAGGTGCCAGGCCTCCTGCAAGAGCAACGCCAGAAGTTATGAACGTCTGGCAGAGCAAAGCTGATGACTACTCAATAGTTCAGTGTGCCATGCTTTACGGCTTAGAACCGGGTCTTCAATGACGTTTTGAACGTCATGGAGCATATGAGATGTTCCAGGAGTTGAAGTTAATATTTCAAGCAAATGCCCGGATTGAAAGATATGAAGTCTCCAATAAGTTCTATAGCTGCAAGATGGAAGAGAATAGTTCTGTCAGTGAGCATATACTCAAAATGTCTGGGTATAATAATCACTTGATTCAACTGGGAGTTAATCTTCCGGATGATAGCGTCATTGACAGAATTCTTCAATCACTACCACCAAGCTACAAGAGCTTCGTGATGAACTATAACATGCAAGGGATGGATAAGACAATTCCTGAGCTCTTCGCAATGCTAAAGGCAGCGGAGGTAGAAATCAAAAAGGAGCATCAAGTGTTGATGGTCAGTAAAACCACTAGTTTCAAGAAAAAGGGCAAAGGGAAGAAGAAAGGGAAATTCAAGAAGAACAGGAAGCAAGTTGCTTTTCAGGAGAAGAAATCCAAGTCTGGACCTAAGCCTGAAACTGAGTGCTTCTACTGTAAGCAGACTGGTCACTGGAAGCGGAAACTGCCCCAAGTATTTGGCGGAAAAGAAGGATGGCAAGGTTAACAAAGGTATATGTGATATACATGTTATTGATGTGTACCTTACTAATACTCGCAGTAGCACCTGGGTATTTGATACTGGTTCTATTGCTAATATTTGCAACTCAAAACAGGGGCTATGGATTAAGCGAAGATTGGCTAAGGACGAGGTGACGATGCGCGTGGGAAATGGTTCCAAATTCGATGTGATCGCCGTCGGCACGCTACCTCTACATCTACCTTCGGGATTAGTTTTAGACCTAAATAATTGTTATTTGGTGCCAGCGTTGAGCATGAACATTATATCTGGATCTTGTTTAATGCGAGACGGTTATTCATTTAAATCAGAGAATAATGGTTGTTCTATTTATATGAATAATATCTTTTATGGTCATGCACCCTTGAAGAGTGGTCTATTTTTAATGAATCTCGATAGTAGTGATACACATATTCATAATGTCAAAGCCAAAAGATGCAGAGTTGATCATGACAGTGCAACTTATTTGTGGCACTGCCGTTTGGGTCATATCGGTGTAAAGCGCATGAAGAAACTCCATACTGATGGACTTTTGGAATCACTTGATTATGAATCACTTGGTACTTGCGAACCGTGCCTCATGGGCAAGATGACCAAAACACCGTTCTCCGGAACTATGGAGAGAGCAACAGATTTGTCGGAAATCATACATACAGATGTATGTGGTCCGATGAATATTGAGGCTCGTGGCGGATATCGTTATTTTCTCACCTTCACAGATGATTTGAGCAGACATGGGTATATCTACTTAATGAAACATAAGTATGAAACATTTGAAAAGTTCAAAGAATTTCAGAGTGAAGTTGAAAATCATCGTAACAAGAAAATAAATTCCTATGATCTGATCGTGGAGGAGAATATTTGAGTTACGAGTTTGGCCTACATTTGAAACAATGCGGAATACTTTCGCAACTCACGCCACCCGGAACACCACAGCGTAATGGTGTGTCCGAACGTCGTAATCGTACTTTATTAGATATGGTGCGATCTATGATGTCTCTTACTGATTTACCGCTATCGTTTTGGGGTTATGCTTTAGAGACGGCTGCATTCACTCTAAATAGGACACCATCGAAATCCATTGAGATGACGCCTTATGAACTATGGTTTGGCAAGAAACCAAAGTTGTCGTATCTTAAAGTTTGGGGTTGCGATGCTTATGTGAAGAAACTTCAACCTGATAAGCTCGAACCTAAATCGGAGAAATGTGTCTTCATAGGATACCCAAAGGAGACTGTTGGGTACACCTTCTATCACAGATCCGAAGGCAAGATATTCGTTGCTAAGAATGGATCCTTTCTAGAGAAGGAGTTTCTCTCGAAAGAAGTGAGTGGGAGGAAAGTAGAACTTGATGAGGTAACTGTACCTGCTCCCTTATTGGAAAGTAGATCATCACAGAAATCAGTTTCTGCGACACCTACACCAATTAGTGAGGAAGTTAATGATAATGATCATGAAACTTCAGATCAAGTTATTACTGAACCTCGTAGGTCAACTAGATCAAGATCCGCACCAGAGTGGTACGGTAATCCTGTTCTGGAGGTTATGTTACTAGACCATGACGAACCTACGAACTATGAAGAAGCGATGGTGAGCCCAGATTCCGCAAAATGGCTTGAAGCCATGAAATCCGAGATGGGATCCATGTATGAGAAGAAAGTATGGACTTTGGTTGACTTGCCTGATGGTCGGCAAGCCATTGAAAATAAATGGATCTTCAAGAAGAAGGCTGACGCTGATGGTAATGTTACTGTCTATAAAGCTCGACTTGTTGCGAAAGGTTTTCGACAAGTTCAAGGGATTGACTACGATGAGACCTTCTCACCCGTAGCGATGCTTAAGTCTGTCCGAATCATGTTAGCAATTGCCGCATTTTATGATTATGAAATTTGGAAAATGGATGTCAAAACTGCATTCCTGAATGGATTTCTGGAAGAAGAGTTGTATATGATGCAACCGGAAGGTTTTGTCGATCCAAAGGGAGCTAACAAAGTGTGCAAGCTCCAGCGATCCATTTATGGACTGGTGCAAGCCTCTCGTAGTTGGAATAAACGCTTTTATAGTGTGATCAAAGCATTTAGTTTTATACAGACTTTTGGAGAAGCCTGTATTTACAAGAAAGTGAGTGGGAGCTCAGTAGCATTTCTGATATTATATGTGGATGACATATTGCTGATTGGAAATGATATAGAATTTCTGGATAGCCTAAAGGGATACTTGAATAAGAGTTTTTCAATGAAAGACCTCGGTGAAGCTGCATATATATTAGGCATTAAGATCTATATAGATAGATCAAGACGCTTAATAGGACTTTCACAAAGCACATACCTTGACAAAGTTTTGAAGAATTTCAAAATGGATCAAGCAAAGAAAGAGTTCTTGCCTATACTACAAGGTGTGAGATTGAGTAAGACTCAATGCCCGACCACTGCAAAAGATCGAGAGAAGATGAAAGATGTTCCCTATGCTTCAGCCATAGGCTCTATCATGTAGGCAATGCTGTGTACCAGACCTGATGTGTGCCTTGCTATAAGTTTAGCAGGGAGGTACCAAAGTAATCCAGGAGTGGATCACTGGACAGCGGTCAAGAACATCCTGAAATACCTGAAAAAGACTAAGGATATGTTTCTCGTTTATGGAGGTGACAAAGAGCTCATCGTAAGTGGTTACGTTGATGCAAGCTTTGACACTGATCCGGACGATTCTAAATCGCAAACCGGATACGTATTTACATTGAACGGTGGAGCTGTCAGTTGGTGCAGTTCTAAGCAAAGTGTCATGGCGGGATCTACGTGTGAAGCGGAGTACATAGCTGCTTCGGAAGCAGCAAATGAAGGAGTCTGGATGAAGGAGTTCATATCCGATCTAGGTGTCATACCTAGTGCATCGGGACCAATGAAAATCTTTTGTGACAATACTGGTGCAATTGCCTTAGCAAAGGAATCCAGATTTCACAAGAGAACCAAGCACATCAAAAGACGCTTCAATTCCATCCGGATTTAGTCCAGGTGGGAGACATAGAAATTTGCAAGATACATACGGATCTGAATGTTGCAGACCCGTTGACTAAGCCTCTTCCACGAGCAAAACATGATCAGCACCAAGACTCCATGGGTGTAAGAATCATTACTGTGTAATCTAGATTATTGACTCTAGTGCAAGTGGGAGACTGAAGGAAATATGCCCTAGAGGCAATAATAAAGTATTATTTATTCCTTATATCATGATAAATGTTTATTATTCATGCTAGAATTGTATTAACCGGAAACATAATACATGTGTGAATACATAGACAAACAGTGTGTCACTAGTATGCCTCTACTTGACTAGCTTGTTAATCAAAGATGGTTATGTTTCCTAGCCATAGACATGAGTTGTCATTTGATTAACGGGATCACCTCATTAGGAGAATGACGTGATTGACTTGACCCATTCCGTTAGCTTAGCACCCGATCGTTTAGTATGTTGCTATTGCTTTCTTCATGACTTATACATGTTCCTATGACTATGAGATTATGCAACTCCCGTTTACCGGAGGAACACTTTGTGTGCTACCAAACATCACAATGTAAATGGGTGATTATAAAGGTGCTCTACAGGTGTCTCCAAAGGTACTTGTTGGGTTGGCGTATTTCGAGATTAGGATTTGTCACTGCGATTGTCGGAGAGGTATCTCTGGGCCCACTCGGTAATGCACATCACTATAAGCCTTGCAATCATTGTGACTAATGAGTTAGTTGCGGGATGATCTATTACGGAACGAGTAAAGAGACTTGCCGGTAACGAGATTGAACTAGGTATCGAGATACCGACGATCGAATCTCGGGCAAGTAACATACCGATGACAAAGGGAACAATGTATGTTGTTATGCGGTTTGACCGATAAAGATCTTTGTAGAATATGTGGGAACCAATATGAGCATCCAGGTTCCGCTATTGGTTATTGACAGGAGAGGTGTCTCGGTCATGTCTACATAGTTCTCGAACCCGTAGGGTCCGCACGCTTAACGTTACGATGACAGTTATATTATGAGTTTATATGTTTTGATGTACCGAAGGTTGTTCGGAGTCCCGGATGTGATCACGGACATGACGAGGAGTCTCGAAATGGTCGAGACATAAAGATTGATATATTGGACGACTATATTCGGACACCGGAAGTGTTCCGGAGAAGTTTCAGATAAAACCGGAGTGCCGGAGGGTTTACCGGAACCCCCCGGGGAAGTATTGGGCCTTAGTGGGCCTTGAGGGGAGAGAGAGGGCAGCAGCCAGGAGGTGGCGTGCCCCCTCCCATGAGGAGTCCTAATTGGACTAGGGGAGGGGCGCAGCCCCTCTTTCCCTCTCCCTCTCCCTCTCTTTCCTTCCCCCCCTCTCTTCCTACTTGGACTAGGAAAGGGGAGTCCTACTCCTACTAGGAGAAGGACTCCCCCCCTCTCCTTGGCGCGCCCAAGGCAGCTGGCCTCCCCCTTGCTCCTTTATATACGGGGGCAGGGGGGCACCTCTAGACACAACTTGATATACGATATTTTAGCCGTGTGCGGTGCCCCCCTCCACCATATTACACCTCGATAATACCGTTGCGGAGCTTAGGCGAAGCCCTGCGTCGGTGGAACATCATCATCGTCACCACGCCGTCGTGCTGACGAAACTCTCCCTCAACACTCGGCTAGATCGGAGTTCGAGGGACGTCATCGAGCTGAACGTGTGCTGAACTCGGAGGTGCCGTGCGTTCGGTACTTGATCGGTCCGATCGTGAAGACGTACGACTACATCAACCGCGTTGTGATAAACGCTTCCGCTTTCGGTCTATGAGGGTACGTGGACATCACTCTCCCCTCTCGTTGCTATGCATCACCATGATCTTGCGTGTGCGTAGGAATTTTTTTGAAATTACTACGTTCCCCAGCAGTAGACTCCCTTCTCCCTAGTCTATAGGGCAGAAGCAGTTATCCCCATAGAACTCATTTACGGGTCACCTCGAGTGCTTGCCTAAGATGATGTAGCGCAGGAACAGCACCAGCGTGATGACACTGTGCTACTCGAGGACAACCGTTTCTGGGCTACTACGCGTGTCGCACGCTACCAGCAGGCCCTGCGTCGCTATCACAGCCGCAGGGCTCATGCCCGGAGTTTTGAGGAAGGCGACCTTCTCCTTAGGCACATTCAGTCCGCCAAGGGTACAAACAAGTTGACGCCGAAGTGGGAAGGCCCTTAACGGGTAGTGCGAGTCACCAGACCTGGCGTAGTCCATCTGGAGACCGGAGATGGCATTCAGTTGCAAAACTCATGGAATATTGAGCATCTCCGTAAGTTCTACTCGTAAGGCACGGCTGTCGGGCCCTACCCGGCAGCCACCCTTTTGTACAGGCCTTGCCGATGTTGCATGTCACCCCTTGTACAAAGCTAGGCGCAGACCCTGAGCAACAGAGAAATAAATGAAGCGCTGGGGGCCCCGACAAATTGCATGCATGCATAAGTATATCATGTTCATGTAGATACGATTTCATGTGGCATAATTTTCATCTCCATTCAACTGCAGGCTCTTACCGTGGACTTGGTCCCGAAGAAGAGAAGAGAAGAAGAGCCTACATGCGATCCCCGGCAAGCCAAACAGATAAGTTTTCTCTCTTATCCACATGTGTTCTGTAAGTAGAGACTTGTGCATATGAAAACCCCGTCACCTTCAAAACTTAGGTGCTCCCATTTCTCTACTCGAACGTTGCTATGGTCGGGGTGGTTGAAGTGGCCTTTGGTGAGAAGGTTTGATGGGGGGCTGGTCCCTCTTTATGGTTTATGCCCGGCAGACCTAGCTCCGCGATAGCAAACTGAGGGTACCGACAGGATAGCCTGCCGGGGAAACTTGTTTACTTGAATGTATAGAGGCATTTCACCTCTTCATGGACATGTTACACGCACAAGTTCTCGGCAAGGTTTATCTTTTTCATTAATATGCTGATCAACAAGCACAAATCTTACAGAACACAAACATGGGTAGAGAAGATTACATAATTTAAACTAAAGTTTGGCAAGTGCCTACATATTTTAGATTGGAAAAAGATAAGTGCCCCGTGATGCCCTTTCTTGTCCATCTCCTCCTAGGCACTGCGCAGGAGGTGAAGGGGGCAAAAGGAGCTCCTGGGTAGAAGCCCAGCCTGACCCCGCTAGGTCCCTCGACAAGGAGCCTGGCGAGAGCAGGAAGGCGCGAGCGAAGGTGATGGTGAAGAGATCGGCGGAGATGACCCGTCAACCACCACCACCAGGGCTAGCAGGACGCGACAGGGCAAACGAAGCTGCAGCCCGCGAGGAAGCCTGCCGGGGTCCAGCTGGAAGGCTGCTGGAGAAGCCGAGGGCACCGTCTTTGCCTCTGCACCCAACTCCCCGGCAAATCACCTTGCCGGAGAGGAGATGCAGGTGCAGATGGTGGTGTCGCCGTCTGACGGTCATGGGGCGGCTGGTGTTCAGCCGGAGTAGGAGTCGTCGTCATCCCGGTCGACGTCGTTGTCATCGCCGTCAATGTCCTCCTCGTCGCTATCGCTCGAGAAGGAGCTTTCATCGTCGGTCGAGCTCTCCGCGCAGCACCCTAAGCGAGCACTCGAGCACCCAAAGACCTTGACGGAGAAAAAATCGGCCTCCATTAATTTAAAATGGAGGACATGCCCCTCCGACAAGCTATGGGCGCGAGCAAAGGTCTTCCAGCCGCGGCAGAAGAACATGACATGAGGAGCCGGGAAATCCACATCCACCCGCATGCCGCCATTCCCGCAGCCCCTTATGTGCAGTTTCAACGCATGCGGTTGTTCGAGCTCCATCGCCCTTGGGAATGGAGTAGGAAGACGGAGGCGACCACGTGGGGGTTTGTACAATCTGATGATGAACTCCATAGGTTGGTCTCCGACGTGGCCTTCCATCGGGGGAGGGACGGCCGGCGGGGGTGCAATCAGAGCGTCACCCCGTCCTCCTTGGCCCTGGGCACCGCGACGACCACGACCTTGCCTGCTCCCACCTCTCGTAGCGGGCTCCGCTCCCGCATCTTTGGAGGGAGGAGGGAGACGCTGTCGAGCAGAAGTTCTCGTCGCCACTGGAGCAGCGCCGGACCCTCGACCTCTAACCATGATAAGCAAGGACTACTACAAGAATGGAGGGAGAAGGAGGTGTGGAGAAACGCCGCCCGCGTCCCCTTTTATAGGCAAGCGGGGCAGGGTGCTAGATTTTTCCATGAAGGTAGCTGCCCCGTTCAACTAGTCCGGCTCCCCCTCGCCCCTAACGGCTCGAAGAATCAAGGCCGACCCTCTGCACTAATCCACGACGACTAGCTTTCTGCCATGGCACTCATTCCCGCACCCTCTGCATCCGCCACCAAATTTGCGCAATGCATGCAATACACATGGCAGAAGCACTTGAAGCGGGAAAGATAATGGGGTAGCGCCCCGTGAATGCGGGACATGGCTACCCCGCAGATCGTGGCCCATTATCTCCCTATTGCAATTGGCGTTACGCGATGCATGGGTGAACCGGAAACTGACCTGGAATCAAGGTTAATGAAGAAGCAAAGAAGATCTCAAAGGACAAGCAACTGCTATCCTCTTGCCTGTGCACTGATAGGGCCTACCCCGACGACGCCTGGCAGCGCGTTCGGGCCAGACCCGGGGGCTCCTGTCGGTGCAACAAACCCTGGGTCAGTTGCGCAGATCGTGCACATGCCTAAGAGCAAAATTGCAGCATCCAGGACCATACCGAGCACAAGTGATCAGCTCTTTGAGGAATCAAAGTGCGGCTCAAGAAGACCAATTCAAGCCAAATGAACAAGATACCACCAAGGGAAAACCTCCCTTGCCGGGCAGGCGAGCCTAGCAAGGTCAAGGTTACCTTGGAGACAGGCCTCAAGACCGTCCCGGCAGGCCTGTCGGGCCCTACGAAGGCAAACTACCCCGCCAAGGCTTCACCACTCCACCTCAGCGATGCAAGTCATCAATCGGTGCGGTGTCAAGCCCCCAAGTGACTAAGTTGTTGTTTTTGCCACATGGTAGCCACTTCCTATGGAAGTCACCTCCAAATGACACTCGTCCAGCAATGTGTCAAGCAGACAGACAAGAAGGTGGTCGAACTGCCTGGCAAGGCTTGCCGGGCATGCCATGATGTGACACTAAGCGGCGCATTTAATGCGCTCTGCCCTGGCTGCAGAGTTAGGTATGGTAGCACTATTTGCTATCTAATAAGGACACAATGACTGATTTGCCATTGTGGTGACCCCTTGATCTATAAAAGGAGGCCCGTGGCGACCATAGAAAGGATTCAGACCCTTGTACACTCATACGCGCGTAGCTGCTCTCGCCCCAAGGCAACCCTACCAGGCTAGAGCGCTGCGTTTCCACCACAATCCACCATCAATGCACCAAAGCAGGAGTAGGGTTTTACGCCTCGTGGCGGCCCGAACCTGGCTAAAATTGCCAATGTGATATCTGTCGTGCTGCGCGACGTTCTCCGCTCTTTGTGCAATGTGCTCATCCCCCATGCTGAACCACAAGGGGCTCATGGCCCCATAGGTGGCCGTGGTTTCCCACGACACATGATGTTTACATAGACAACGTGTATCTGAATTATGGCATGCCAACCCATTTTCTAAAGACATAATATAGTTATATCATCTCATCTTGTTTATATAGTCATTATATTTTAAATTATGTCATTCTATCTATGAATTATATCATGTCGCCGTGTTTCCATCGACGACATGTTTGTGAATTATGGCATGCCAACCACTTTAATAGAAACATCGTATAGTTATATCGTGTCATCCTGTTTACATAGTCATCATATTTTGATGTGTGTCATTCTATCCTGTTTAGTTAGCCATCATATATGTGAAATTGTGTCATGCTATCCTATTTAATTAGCCATCATATATGTGAAATTATGTCATGCTATCATGTTTGGTTAGACAACATAAATGTGAATTATTTCATGCGTTGTTTTCTTCCCTACTATCCATTGCACCTGTCTATCATACAATGTCTATACATTCAATTACTTTTCTTGTTTATTAGCCATTTGAATTGGAGGGGGTGATGGCCGTATCTATGGGATTAAAAACACGGTCTTCAGAAAAGATCGTGCTATCCGCAGATGCAGATAGAACCACCGTTGTACTTTCCGATGAACCAGCCCCACCACACATAACCCAGACTCACGCAGATTATACCCCTACCCAGTTGGACAAAGAACCAGCTACAACCCTTCCAACCCCAACCCCAGCTGATAGTAACCTAGTTCCAGTTGACACAACACCGTCTCCACCACAGAGCACCCAAACACGAGCAGTTAGTAAGGTAACTATAGTGCCTAAAGCACGAGGACCACCACTCCGAACTGCAAGTCAATGCTTAAAGCAGAAGAAGAATTGTTCTTAGGTCAGGTTCCATAGCTATGGTTCATACTCCTTTGCTCTTGCATCACTGTATTTACTCATACCAACTAATTTCAAATTTGAAGGATGCAATTGAAACTCCAATGGCGCAACAGCTATGTTTTAAACCTGTTTCTTTGACGTGTTTGTTGTTGTAACTTGCTCTATGTAGATTTCAGTTTCAATTGAATAAACACTTATGTTATCATGCCATGCACATTACAAGTGTTGTTAGTGTTGTGTAGTTTCCCACACTTATATTCTGTCTATGCTGCTTTGTCTTAAACAGATATGATTTGAACTGTCTCTATCTTGATTTGGCAACAGAAACTAGAATGATATAGACCATACAGTGACCATACTACATAGATATATGTTTGTTTCATGTTGTTATCCTGTCCACCTTACTACTGAACTAGTTTGCCAAAATGAGTTTCATATAGAAAACATGGTAAACCTATGATGTGTCTGCTTGTTTCTCTTTTAGAATGCGGGCAAAATTAAATATTGGAGAAGAGTACCCCGTTATGCAATGGTAAAGGAAGTAATGCAGATAAGGTTCAAGATAGTGAGACATCCCTGTTGGTCTCCAAGAAAGCTGATAAAAACTATCTTGGAGATAGTGAGACAACCCCAAAGTCCTGTCTTGATGTAGTGTTCGAGTTACTGGCCACTACTGCTGGCACTAGCTCTTCGAACTCGCTGGCTGAATCAGTTCGGCTTCTTGAGTCTCAACTTCAAGATGAAAGACATCGATCAGATGTGCTGCGATAGGAAGCTGAAGAACTAAGGATGTTCCTGCAGAATTCAGATGCATACTTTCTGGTGCAACAGCAAGCGCTGGAGGATTTAAGCGCCAAACAAGATAAAGCTAATAAGCTTGCTAAGCGTCTTGCCAGCATCGTGGATACCCAGGATATTGTTTCTTGAGCTCTGATACGTCTCCAACGTATCCACAATTTTTGATTGATCCATGCTATTATATTATCTGTTTTGGATGTTTAATGGGCTTTATTATACACTTTTATATTATTTTTGGGACTAACCTACTAACCCAAGGCCCAGTGCAAATTGTTGTTTTTTTGCCTATTTCAGTGTTTCGCCGAAAAGGAATATCAAACGGAATCCAAACGGAATGAAACCTTCGGGAGAGTGATTTTTGGAACAAACGTGATCCAGAGGACTTGCAGTAGACGTCAAGAAACAATCGAGGAGGCCACGAGGCAGGGAGGCGCGCCTGCCCCCTGGGCGCGCCACCACCCTCGTGGGCCCCTCGCAGCTCCACCGACCTACTTCTTCCTCCTATATATACTCATATACCCCGAAAACATCCAGGAGCACCATGAAACCCTATTTCCACTGCCGCAACCTTCTGTACCCGTGAGATCCCACCTTGGGGCCTTTTCCGGCGCTCCGCCGGAGGGGGAATCGATCACGGAGGGCTTCTACATCAACACCATAGCCTCTCCGATGATGTGTGAGTAGTTTATCTCAGACCTTCGGGTCCATAGTTATTAGCTAGATGGCTTCTTCTCTCTCTTTGGATCTCAATACAAAGTTCTCCTCGATCTTCTTGGAGATCTATTCGATGTAACTCTTTTTGTGGTGTGTTTGTCGAGATCCGATGAATTGTGGGTTTATGATCAAGATTATCTATGAACAATATTTGAATCTCCTCTGAATTCTTTTATGTATGATTGGTTATCTTTGCAAGTCTCTTCGAATTATCAGTTTGGTTTGGCCTACTAGATTGATCTTTCTTGCAATGGGAGAAGTGCTTAGCTTTGGGTTCAATCTTGCGTTGCTCGATCCCAGTGACAGAAGGGGAAATGACACGTATTGTATTGTTGCCATCGAGGATAAAAAGATGGGGTTTATATCATATTGCTTGAGTTTATCCCTCTACATCATGCCATCTTGCCTAATGCGTTACTCTGTTCTTATGAACTTAATACTCTAGATGAATGCTGGATAGCGGTCGATGTGTGGAGTAATAGTAGTAGATGCAGAATCGTTTCGGTCTACTTGTCGCGGACGTGATGCCTATATACATGATCATGCCTAGATATTCTCATAATTATGCACTTTTCTATCAATTGCTCGACAGTAATTTGTTCACCCACCGTAATACTTATGCTATCTTGAGAGAAGCCACTGGTGAAACCTATGGCCCCCGGGTCTATTTTCCAACATATTAATCTTCCGTCAACTAGCTATTTCTGTCACCGTTTATTTTGCAATCTTTACTTTTAATCTTTATCATTAAAATACCAAAAATATTATCTTATCATCTCTATCAGATCTCACTTTTGCAAGTGGCCGTGAAGGGATTGACAACCCCTTTATCGCGTTGGTTGCAAGGTTCTTATTTGTTTGTGTAGGTACGAGGGACTTGCGTGTGGCCTCCTACTGGATTGATACCTTGGTTCTCAAAAACTGAGGGAAATACTTACGCTACTTTGCTGCATCACCCTTTCCTCTTCAAGGGAAAACCAACACATGCTCAAGAGGTAGCAAGAAGGATTTCTGGCGCCGTTGCCGGGGAGGTGTACGCCAAGTCAAGTCAAGATTTGATCTCCCGACAACGAGCCATTTCTGGCGCCGTTGCCGGGGAGTCTACGAACAAGTCAAGACATACCAAGTACCCATCACAAACTCTTATCCCTCGCATTACATTATTTGCCATTTGCCTCTCATTTTCCTCTCCCCCACTTCACCCTTGCCGTTTTATTCGCCCTCTCTTTCCGTTCGCCTCTTTTTCGCTTGCTTCTTGTTTGCTTGTGTGTTGGATTGCTTGCTTGTCATGATGGCTCAAGATAATATTAAATTATGTGACTTTTCCAATACCAACAACAATGATTTTCTTAGCACTTCGATTGCTCCTATTACCGATGTTGAATCTTGTGAAATCAATGCTGCCTTGTTGAATCTTGTCATGAAATATCAATTCGCCGGCCTTCCTAGTGAAGATGCCGCTACCCGTCTAAACAGCTTTGTTGATTTGTGTGATATGCAAAAGAAGAAAGATGTGGATAAGGATATTGTTAAATTGAAGCTATTTCCTTTTTCGCTTAGAGATCGTGCTAAAACTTGGTTTTCGTCTTTGCCTAAAAATAGTATTGATTCTTGGAATAAGTGCAAAGATGCTTTTATCTCGAAGTATTTTCCTCCCGCTAAGATCATCTCTCTTAGAAACGATATTATGAATTTTAAGCAACTTGATCATGAACTTGTTGCACAAGCTTGGGAGAGGATGAAATTAATGATACGTAATTGCCCTACACATGGTATGAACTTATGGATGATTATACAAAAAAATTATGCCGGATTGAATTTTGCTTCTAGAAATCTTTTAGATTCGGCCGCGGGAGGCAATTTTATGGAAATCACTTTAGGAGAAGCTACTAAACTCCTAGATAATATTATGGTTAATTATTCTCAACGGCACACTGAAAGATCTACTAGTAAAAAGGTGCATGCAATTGAAGAGATTAATGTTTTGAGTGGAAAGATGGATGAACTTATGAAATTGTTTGCTAATAAGAGTGTTTCTTCTGATCCCAATGATATGCCTTTGTCTACTTTGATTGAGAATAATAATGAATCTATGGATGTGAATTTTGTTGGTAGGAACAATTTTGGTAACAACGCTTATAGAGGAAACTTTAATCCTAGGCCGTATCCTAGTAATTCCTCTAATAATTATGGTAATTCCTACAACAACTCTTATGGAAATTTTAATAAGATGCCCTCTGATTTTGAGACTAGTGTTAAAGAATTTATGATTTCTCAAAAGAATTTCAATGCTTTGCTTGAAGAAAAATTGCCTAAGATTGATGAGTTGGCTAGGAACGTGGATAGAATTTCTCTTGATGTTGATTCTTTGAAACTTAGATCTATTCCACCTAAGCATGATATCAATGAGTCTCTCAAAGCTATGAGAATTTCCATTGATGAGTGCAAAGAAAGAACCGCTAGGATGCGTGCTAAAAAAGATTGCTTTGTGAAAGCGTGTTCTTCTAGTTTTCATGATAATAAGGATGAAGATCTAAAAGTGATTGATGTGTCTCCTATTAAATCTTTGTTTTGCAATATGAATCTTGATAATGATGGGACTGGAGATGAGTCAACTTTAGTTAAAAGGCGTCCCAATGATTCGGAGTTTTTAGATCTTGATGCAAAAATTGGTAAAAGTGGGATTGAAGAGGTCAAAACTTTACATAGCAATGAACCCACTATTTTGGATTTCAAGGAATTTAATTATGATAATTGTTCTTTAATAGATTGTATTTCCTTGTTGCAATCCGTGCTAAATTCTCCGCATGCTTATAGTCAAAATAAGGCTTTTACCAAACATATCGTTGATGCTTTAATGCAATCCTATGAAGAAAAGCTTGAATTAGAAGTTTCTATCCCTAGAAAACTTTATGATGAGTGGGAACCTACTATTAAAATTAAAATTAAAGATCATTAATGCTATGCTTTGTGTGATTTGGGTGCTAGTGTTTCCACGATTCCAAAAACTTTGTGTGATATGTTAGGTTTCCGTGAATTTGATGATTGTTCTTTACACTTGCACCTTGTGGATTCCACCATTAGGAAACCTATGGGAAGAATTAATGATGTTCTTATTGTTGCAAATAGGAATTATGTGCCCGTAGATTTCATTGTCCTTGATATAGATTGCAATCCTTCATGTCCTATTATTCTTGGTAGACCTTTCCTTAGAACGATTGGTGCAATTATTGATATGAAAGAAGGGAATATTAGATTCCAATTTCCGTTAAGGAAAGGCACGGAACACTTTCCTAGAAATAAAATAAAATTACCTTATGAATCTATTATGAGAGCCACTTATGGATTGCATACCAAAGATGATAATACCTAGATCTATCCTTGCCCTTATGCCTAGCTAGGGGCGTTAAACGATAGCGCTTGTTGGGAGGCAACCCAATTTTATTTTTGTTTCTTGCTTTTTGGTTCTGTTTAGTAATAAATCTTTGATCTAGCCTCTAGTTATATGTGTTTTCATGTTTTAATTAGTGTTTGTGCCAAGTAGAACCTTTGGGAAGACTTGGGTGAAGTCTTTTTGATCTTGCTGTAAAAAACAGAAACTTTAGCGCTCACGAGATTAGCTACAACTTTTTAACTAGAGAGTGCTATTTAGTTGATTCTTTTTGCAGATGATTAATATATAAATTTCTCATGTCCAGCAATTTATTTTAGAATTGTTGGAGTTCCAGAAGTATGCGTTTGATACAGATTACTACAGACTGTTCTGTTTTTGACAGATTCTGTTTTATTCTGTTCATGGTTGTTTGCTTATTTTGATGAATCTATGGCTAGTATCGGAAGTTATGAACCATAGAGAAGTTGGAATACAGTAGGTTTAACACCAATATAAATAAATAATGAGTTCATTACAGTACCTTGAAGTGGTGTTTTGTTTTCTTTCGCTAACGGAGCTCATGAGATTTTCTGTTAAGTTTTGTGTTGTGAATTTTTCAAGTTTTGGGTAAAGATTTGATGGATTATGGAACAAGGAGTGGCAAGAGCCTAATATTGGGGATGCACAAGGCACCCCAAGGTAAAATCCAAGGACAACCAAAAGCCTAAGCTTGGGGATGCCCCGGAAGGCATCCCCTCTTTTGTCTTCGTCCATCGGTAACTTTACTTGGAGCTATATTTTTATTCACCACATGATATGTGTTTTGCTTGGAGCGTCTTGTATGATTTGAGTCTTTGCTTTTTAGTTCACCACAATCATCCTTTCTGTACACACCTTTTGGGAGAGACACACATTAATCGGAATTTATTAGAATACTCTATGTGCTTCACTTATATCTTTTGAGCTAAATAATTTTGCTCTAGTGCTTCACTTATATCTTTCAGAGCACGGTGGTGGTTTTATTTTATAGAAATTATTGATCTCTCATGCTTCACTTATATTATTTTGAGAGTCTTTTAGAACAGCATGGTAATTTGCTTTGGCTATAAAATTAGTCCTAATATGATAGGCATCCAAGATGGATATAATAAAAACTTTCATATAAGTGCATTGAATACTAAGAGAAGTTTGATACTTGACGATTGTTTTGAGATATGGAGATAGTGATATTAAAGTTGTGCTAGTTGATTAGTTGTGAATTTGAGAAATACTTGTGTTGAAGTTTGCAAGTTCTGTAGCATGCACGTATGGTAAACGTTGTGTAACAAATTTGAAACATGAGGTGTTCTTTGATTGTCATCCTTATGAGTGGCGGTCGGGGACGAACGATGGTATTTTCCTACCAATCTATCCCCCTAGGAGCATGCGCGTAGTGCTTGGTTTTTGATGACTTGTAGATTTTTGCAATAAGTATGTGAGTTCTTTATGACTAATGTTGAGTCCATGGATTATGCGCACTCTCACCCTTCCATCATTGCTAGCCTCTTCGGTACCGTGCATTGCCCTTTCTCACCTTGAGAGTTGGTGCAAACTTCACCGATGCATCCAAACCCCGTGATACGATACGCTCTATCACACATAAACCTCCTTATATCTTCCTCAAAACAGCCACCATACCTACCTATTATGGCATTTCCATAGCCATTCCGAGATATATTGCCATGCAACTTTCCACCGTTCCGTTTATTATGACACGCTTCATCATTGTCATATTGCCTGATCATGTAGTTGACATCGTATTTGTGGCAAAGCCACCATGCATATTATTTCATACATGTCACTCTTGATTCATTGCCCATCCCGGTACACCGCCGGAGGCATTCATATAGAGTCATATTTGTTCTAGTATCGAGTTGTAGTCATTGAGTTGTAAATAAATAGAAGTGTGATGATCATCATTAATAGAGCATTGTCCCAAATAAATAAAAAAGAGAAAGGCCAAAAAAAGAAAGGCCCAAAAAAGAGAAAAAAAGAAATAAAAAGGGACAATGCTACTAACCTTTTTCCACACTTGTTCTTCAAAGTAGCACCCTGATCTTCATGATAGAGAGTCTCTTGTTTTGTCACTTTCATATACTAGTGGGAATTTTTCATTATAGAACTTGGCTTGTATATTCCAACAATGGGCTTCCTCAAATGCCCTAGGTCTTCGTGCGCAAGAAAGTTGGATGCACACCCACTTAGTTTGTTTTGTTGAGCTTTCATACATTTATACCTCTAGTGCATCTGTTTCATGGCAATCCCTACTCCTTGCATTGACATCAATTGATGGGCATCTCCCTAGCCCGTTGCTTAGCCGCGTCAATGTGAGACTTTCTCCTTCTTTGTCTTCTCCACATAACCCCCATCATTATATTCAATTCCACCCATAGTGCTATATCCATGGCTCACGCTCATGTATTGCGTGAAAGTTGAAAAAGTTTGAGATTACTAAAGTATGAAACAATTGCTTGGCTTGTCATCGGGGTTGTGCATGATGAGAGCATTCTTGTGTGACGAAAATGGAGCATGACCAAATTATATGACTTTGTAGGGACGAACTTTCTTTGGCCATGTTATTTTGAGAAGACATAATTGCTTAGTTAGTATGCTTGAAGTATTATTATTTTTATGTCAACATTAAACTTTTGTCTTGAATCTTTCGGATCTGAACATTCATGCCACAATAAAGAAAATTACATTGAGAATTATGCTAGGTAGCATTCCACATCAAAAATTCTGTTTTTATCATTTACCTACTCGAGGACGAGGAATTAAGCTTGGGGATGCTTGATACGTCTCCAACGTATCTATAATTTTTGATTGATCCATGCTATTATATTATCTGTTTTGGATGTTAAATGGGCTTTATTATACAATTTTATATTATTTTTGGGACTAACCTACTAACCCAAGGCCCAGTGCAAATTGCTGTTTTTTTGCCTATTTCAGTGTTTCACAGAAAAGGAATATCAAACGGAATCCAAACGGAATGAAACCTTCGGGAGAGTGATTTTTGGAACAAACGTGATCCAGAGGACTTGGAGTGGACGTCAAGAAACAATCGAGGAGGCCACAAGGCAGGGAGGCGCGCCTGCCCCCCTGGGCACGCCCCCCACCCTCGTGGGCCCCTTGCAGCTCCACCGACCTACTTCTTCCTCCTATATATACCCATATACCCCGAAAACATCCAGGAGCACCACGAAACCCTATTTCCACCACCGCAACCTTCTGTACCCGTGAGATCCCATCTTGGGGCCTTTTCCGGTGCTCCGCCGGAGGGGGAATCGATCATGGAGGGCTTCTAGATCAACACCATAGCCTCTCAGATGATGTGTGAGTAGTTTATCTCAGACCTTCGGCTCCATAGTTATTAGCTAGATGGCTTCTTCTCTCTCTTTGGATCTCAATACAAAGTTCTCCTCGATCTTCTTGAAGATCTATTCGATGTAACTCTTTTTGCGGTGTGTTTGTCGAGATCCATTGAATTATGTGTTTATGATCAAGATTATCTATGAACAATATTTGAATCTCCTTTGAATTCTTTTATGTATGATTGGTTATCTTTGCAGGTCTCTTCGAATTATCAGTTTCGTTTGGCCTACTACATTGATCTTTCTTGCAATGGGAGAACTGCTTAGCTTTGGATTCAATCTTGCGTTGCTCGATCCTAGTGACGGAAGGGGAAACGACATGTATTGTAGTGTTGCCATCGAGGATAAAAAGATGGGGTTTATATCATATTGCTTGAATTTATCCCTCTACATCATGTCATCTTGCCTAGTGCGTTACTCTGTTCTTATGAACTTAATACTCTAGATGCATGCTGGATAGCGGTCGATGTGTGGAGTAATAGTAGTAGATGCAGAATCGTTTCGGTCTACTTGTCGCGGACGTGATGCCTATATACATGATCATGCCTAGATATTCTCATAATTATGCACTTTTCTATCAATTGCTCGACAGTAATTTGTTCACCCACCGTAATACTTATGCTATCTTGAGAGAAGCCACTAGTGAAATATATGGCCCCCGGGTCTATTTTCCATCATATTAATCTTCCGTCAACTAGCTATTTCTGTCGCCGTTTATTTTGCAATCTTTACTTTTAATCTTTATCATAAAAATACCGAAAATATTAGCTTATCATCTCTATCAGATCTCACTTTTGCAAGTGGTCGTGAAGGGATTGACAACCCCTTTATCGCGTTGGTTGCAAGGTTTTTATTTGTTTGTGTAGGTACGAGGGACTTGCGTGTGGCCTCCTACTGGATTGATACCTTGGTTCTCAAAAACTGAGGGAAATACTTACGCTACTTTGCTGCATCACCCTTTCCTCTTCAAGGGAAAACCAACGCATGCTCAAGAGGTAGCAAGCTCTTGTGAAGCGGTTTCAGTGCTGGACTTGTTTTGCTGCGACGTTTATTTGCATTGGTCACCAACTTTGACAACCAGTGTATGTAATATGCTGCTTTGTTCCCCATATTTGCACTGGTGGCGAACTTTGCTGCCTAGTGGATGTAATATGTGTAATAGCCGTAATAGCCTAGCGTAAGTTGTTTGCTTATTTATTTCCTTGTTTTCTTGTTTATTTGTTTGCTTGTAGTAAGTGCAATTCTTTTTTCATGGTTTGCTAGTTGCCGCAATAACCTATTTTTTTAAACTAGGCCACAATAACCATGGGCTACTGAAAGTGCGATATATCGACTAGAGGGGAGGTGAATGGGCAATTTTTACAAATTCATCACTGAGGAATTTCAGGGTGAGGAAATTCCTAAGCAACGAACTACTTAGCAGCGGAATAAGTACTTAGATGCAAGCATAACAGAGTAGTAGTACAGTCATCATGATGAAATGAAAACAAGCACAGAGTACAAGTAGCGTAAACACATGATAAGCAGGCTGAAGACAGAGTGACTGAAGAATTAGGACTGAGGAAATTGAGAAAGTCTTCAGTCAAAGTCTTCAAACAGTAATGATCAAGTACAACAGTATATGAATGAGGAAATGGAAGGGTTGAGGAAATAGAACCAGTAGCTCGGTGAAGACAGTGATTTGGTAGACCAGTTCCAACTGTTGTGACAGTCATACGTCTAGTTGGAGCGGCTAGGTATTTAAACTTAAGGCCACACAGTCCTCACCGTATTCTCCTTGAGCTAAGATCACATAGACCTCGCCCAATCACTCGTGGTAAGTCTTCAGGTGACTTCCAAACCGTCACAGACTCGGTCACTCGGCGATCCACAATTTCCTTTTGGATGCTCTAGACCATGACACCTAACCGTCTGGAGGATGCATAGTCCTCAAAGGTAAAAGCATCGGTTCCACACAGGAACAATCTCTTTAGTGATGCTCAATCACTTTGGGTTTGTAGGTGTTTGGGTTTGGGTTTTCCTCACTTGATGATTTTCGCTCAAAGTCCTCGGAGGATGGGATGCTCTCAATGACAAGTGTGAGTTTCTCTCGGAGCAGCCAACCAACTAGTGGTTTTAGGGGGCGGCTATTTATAGCCTAGGGAACAGCCCGACATGATAAGACATAAATGCCCTTCAATGATATGACCGTTAGGTGGGTAGATATTTTGGGACAGCTGGCGCGTAGCACAGCAACGGTCGGAAATTTGAGTATCGAATTCCTCAGGGCTATCATGTTCCTCACTTGTAGGCAATCCGCACTGGCGAATTCCTAACTCCTCAGTCAGAACAAATTCCTCAGAGAACAGAAGATCTTCGTCTCTGTCACTGAAGAAATTGACTGAACTGTATGAGATTTCCAATGGCTTCACTCGAAAGGATTGGTAGGTGTAGGATTTTGAGATGAGCATCACTTGGAAACTTTTCCTTACTTTTACCTCGACCCCCTTTAACAGTACGGTGTTTCCTATGACTCAAGAAAGAGAAAATGAAACTACGAAAACAAAAGTCTTCACGCTTCATATTCCTCGCATGAATATCAAGTCTTCACGGTCACACCAATTTCTTCACTTTCAAAGTCTTCAGAAAGCCAAAGTCTTCAGTTGAAGACATTCATTTTTAGGGGTCGACTTTCTCTGTAAATATCAAACTCCTCATAGACTTATAGACCTGTGTACACTCACAAACGCATTAGTCCCTTAACCTATAAGTCTTCAATACACCAAAATCACTAAGGGGCACTAGATGCACTTACAATCTCCCCCTTTTTGGTGATTGATGACAATATAGGTTAAGTTTTCAACGGGGATAAACATATGAAGTGTAAATACCTATATTGAGGAATTTGATTGCAAGATATAGAAGAACTCCCCCTGAAGATGTGCATATCTTAGGAATTTGCTTTGAATAGAAAATGCACATTGTAGAGTAGAATCATGGAGATCTCCCCCTATATCTTGTAATTCATACACGCATTTAACATATGATATGAAGAATTTGAAATGCATGATGAAATATGGTGACTGATGTAATTCAGCATGCGTGCATTAACATACTTGAGGAAATAGCATGCAGGAAAAAAGAGCAAAAGTATCAGACTACCATAGGACTTAAGTTTACAACTCGATCCAACAAATACTTCAGAAGAACGAGAGTTGTAACTTAACAAAAAAACGCCCATATATAGACCCGCTTGAAGACTAACTCAAATTTCTCCCCCTTTGTCATCGAATGACCAAAAAGGACGAAAAATGAGGACTAACGCCCCTAAAGAATATCATCACAATGTCGATGGAGGAGCGCCAGCGTTGTTGGGGTCGTCCGTTGGAGTTGGGCCTGCCGCAGTGCCGTTCAAATCTTCGGCTTCATCCGTCTCGCGCGATGAAGAATATGAACTGGCAACCAAGTGAGGAACTTTGACCTTCTTGAATTTCTTCGAAGGTGGCTGAGACCAGTCAAAGTCCTGTTGAAAGCCCATCTTCTTGAGGTCTTTATCACCGTAGAGGTGAGACATTATGGCCCAAGTGCGATCAAAAAACTTCATGTAGGTAGTAATGGTTCTTCTTCACAGTGTTTTGCGTGATAGTCATGTTCTGAAGAATTGAACCAAACTGACGCTTGACCCACTTGTGATTGCGATCGACCTTCTGATGAAGACTGAGGAGAAGCTCACAATCAGTCATCACACGAGGAGCAGTGGCTTGAGGAAATTGCTTTGAAGCATTCAGGGTAGAATCATGTGTGGCAGAGTCATCATTGGTGGAATAAGATGCAGCCTTGCAAACCCGTCCATCCAATGGACGAGTGCCTTCATCTATAACAGCAGCCTTGCCCTTCTCATCAGCTGAGGAAATAGTCCTTTTGAGGACTTCAATTGGGGGCAAATAGCTGAGATGATTTTGAAAATCAGCCTTGTAGTTGATTGAAGACCTTGATATGATGAATCTCATGATCCAGGGAGCATAAGGCTTCAACTCAAACGGTGACAGAGCTACATTGGCCAAAGTCCTCATGAAGAAATCGTGGTAGTTGATAGGAATACCATGTATGATGTTGAATAGCAGATTCTTCATGATGCCAACAACCTCTTCTTCATCGGAGTTGTGGCCCTTGATAGGACTAAGGGTTTTGGTCAATATTCTGTACACTGTCCTTGGCACATAGAGCAATTCCTTGACGAGGAATTTGGTCGTTGGAGCTTGGCCTGGATTCAAAGGCTTCATCAGCACTTGCATCAGATGATCTGAGAGTTCCGGTTCAGTAGATGAACCTTGCACCTTCAACGGGAGGACTGACTGGGATGGCGTGAAGCAATTCAGAGGCCGGAGCTTTGTAGTGAGTGTTTTAAGTCATCCAGTCCAGTATCCATGAATTCACATCTTCAACATTGCCAGTGATGTGCAACATGGCATAGAACTGAAGAATGAGTTATTCATTCCGGTCGCAGATGTCGGTGCAGAAGTTGAGCAGCCCAGCGTCATGAAGAACATTGAGGACTGGGGTGAAGCATGGTAGAGACTCCATGTCCACATGAGGAATTTGCTCATGGTCAAAGATCTTGTCTTTATCAAACAGCAGCGAGGAATAGAAGTTCATCTGGCTAGCAGTCCAAAAACGCTTGTGACGAAGTCGAGCAACGTCGTAGGGATTGTAGTTAGTGAAGAAAATATGCTCAGCAAAGAAGTCATCAGCCTTGAACTTCTGCTTCTTGGAGTGAGGATTCTGTGGCTTTGGCTGAAGATTAGCAGTTGAAGTCTTCACAGCCTCTTGAAGCACAGCCTCTGGAGCCACAGGCTGAGGAATTTCAGTGGCTTGTTCATCAGCAGCCTTGGCCTCCATTTCTTTAGCAACATTTTCATCAGCGCTAGTGGCTGGAACTTCTTCAGGAATAGACAGAAGTGAGGCTTTCCCAGTATGAATTTCTTTAGTTTGGACAGGGGACTGAGGAATTTGTTGCAGAGGAGTGGTCAGTGGTGAATTGGGATGATGACTTTCCCAGTAGTCATCATTCATAATTGGAGTTGTAGACCCAATATCCACATCCTCATCTTCTTCATCTATTTCTTCAAAGTCTGCCTCTTTAGTTGTGAACTGAGGCATGGGCGATGATACCAACGGAGTTGAAGGGATATGACCCACTTCAATTTCTTCATCCAACTGCTTTGACGAAGCAGCAGAAGGATTTTCTTCATCTGATTCACTAGGAATCACATATTCCTCACCAAAGGGGACAATCTCCTTTGATGGCATGCTTGATATTGGAACATCATCTATGGTATTTGCATAGGAGCTCGTCAAAGTCTTCACTTTCTTCGGAGCTGAAGACTCTGAGGATGCATATGCTTTCCTTTTCTTCACAGCTGCTCACTCCGCAGCTTTGGTTTTCTTCGCTTCTGATGCAGAAGGAAGGTTGATGCTTTTCATCTGTGCAGCAGGAGCAGAGGAAATTGGTGCAATTTCTTCAGGCGCAACTAATGCAGTTGCCCTGGCATGCTCAGTTTCTTCAGGCACAGTAGCAGATGCTTCAACTGGCCTAGCTTGTTCATCAGGCGCAGCACTAGAGGTTGCCCTGACAGTTTCTTCAGTGGCTGGTATTTCTTCATCAGCCCTAGTACTTTCAGAATCATCAACAGCCTGATCGTCATTAGCTGTGCTTGCATGTTCTTCAGTAGGCTGGGCACATGCCTCAGCCTGAGGAATTTCATGTTGCGATGTAGCTGCAACATTTGAGGTAAATCCCTTTGCCATTCTGACGAATCTGACTTTGACTCCTAGCCAATCTGCACGGTATGCATCAAATTCATCACTGAGTGCTTTGATCTCAGTTTGCATGGTCACAAGTTCATCAGGAGACATTTTGACAACATTTTTCTTCATAAATCGCTCCTTTTTGTACTGAGCTTTCTTCAGTTGTCTGGCCTTTTCAAACTTCCATTTTTCTTCGCCTATGAAGGCTGTCAACATATGACTTTGGCTAGGTGTGAGATTGAAATTAGGCATAGGAGTGTTGGGGTCCTTGTGCCAGAGATCTATGAAGTCAAGGATCAACTTGGGATCCAGCAGAAGAGGCACATTACTGCCTTTGGCTCTAGCGGCCCTTTGTTGTCTGTCTTTGATGATTTCAGCTAATTCTTCATCATCAGCTTCGTCTTCACTAGACGGCACTTGGAAGGAAACCTGCTTCTTGTGAGGACTTGGCCTTGTGCCTCGTCCAGTAGTGGCCCTTTTCTTCAGCAAATTTGCGCCTGTTGAGGACTCAGGAGGAGCTGAAGAACTTGTAGATGCTCCTGAAGCAATAGAGATACCAGTGGTCCTTTGGCAAGAGGCGAGATGCGCAGGTGCCGAGGACTTTGCAGCAGTAGTTGAAGGTTCTGCAACAGTGGGGACTGGAGCTGCATGAGGAATATGCCGTGAGGGCTTTGATGAGCTTGGCCGTGAGGGCACGGCAGCTGAAGAACTGGGCTTGTGAGCAGGCTTCTTTGGCATAGCCTTCCTGGGCTTGCTAGCAGAGGCCTCAGCAGCGGCAGCAGTAGAATCTTCATTGAATTTCTTCACTGCTTCTTTGGCCATTTTGGCCAACTTGGCTTACCGCTTTGCCCATTCATGTGGAAAATCCTCACCACGCTTGATGCTTGTAGGATCAGCTTCTTGGCCAGGTGCCAATGGAGGTCTTGGGCAAGGAGGGTGTAAGGCAAATTTCTTCATGTATTTCGGAGTCACATATCTGTACTCCCTCCATTCCCGTGCACATCTCCTTTCTATTCTCTGAATGCGCACCTTGCGCTGATTTTTGTTCTCCTTGCCATGTTTGGCTTCATCAGGAGTACGGTATTCCTCATAGATGTCATCAGGGATCTCGAAAGTAGTATTCACTTCTGGTATCTTGCCTCCCTTCTGAGGTCTTTTGCCATCAGCCATTTTCTTCAGCTGAGGATTTTGAACAATAGAATTCTCTGACGAGGTATGCAATTTGTCTTTGAGGAACGCTGCAAATGAGTTAAGTTGATGAGAACCTAGAGATTCAGTAGCGGACATGTGTACCTGTGAATAGAGTATAGGTGTGAAGAATTTGGAGAGGTCATATGCGTTCTCAGAAGTTTTTCAAAAGAAACAAGTTTGACGAATTTGACCAGGAGTGTCTTGAGGAATTTCACTAAGCGGTCTTTGACTTAGGTTCCAGAGTTGTATAGATTCAAAATCCACACAATTGAGGAATCTTGAAGAAAAACGTTGCTTAGAGAAACAAATCAAGAACAGATGCATGTGTGGTGTTTAAGATTGTAGAAGCTGAAGAATAAACACCTTTTGAAGATTTTGTGGAAATCATCAGAATCAACAAGGGCAGTAAAAATATATTGTATTTACCCTTGACGAAGAACACAACAAACTGGGAGTAGAAGTTGAGAAGTTCATCCGTTCAGATCTTCCTTGCCCTAACTTGGCGGCGGAAGACACCTACGATGGGGGCGGAGAGAAGATTTCTGCGGCCGGCGCGAGTATGACGGCATGAGGTCGAGGCAGTGAAGCTCTTCCTCACCGGCGACGATAGAAAGTAGCAGCGGCGCTAGGGTCAGGGAGCTCCAGTGAGGGGAGTGAGGTCGAGCGGGGTAAATGCGGTCTGAGGATGGTGAGGGGTATTTATAGCCGAGGTGAAAAACCGTTCGTCCGAGGAAAATGGACGAACGTGCCCCTGACCCTTCTCATCCTAGCAACATGTGTCACCCACGTACTGTGAAGTAGAGATCGTGTGAGATTGTGGGTGAATTTAATAATCTCATCGTGGGATGCGGAACGGTTCGAGCGGCAAAAGCCAAAAATTGAGATATAAAATTTTTAATATTTTGTTCACAAATTCTTCAGCTGACAAGGACATAGTGAAGATTTTGAATGGGTTTCAAATAGAACGCACATGAAGAATTTGTGAAGACTGGGTTGAGTTTAGCATAGAGGGGGAAGGGTCCAATCACATTCACTTAGCAGAAAAGTCAACTTGAAGAATTAGCAATAAGTGAATGTTGTAGAGGACTGAAAACTCAAATATATATATAGTTAATGAAGAACACAGTCGGAAAGAGTGAAGACTTGCAAAGTTGAAGAATTTGAACAACTGAGGAATTTCAAAAATTGAAGAAAAACTCAAATTGATTTTCAACTTTTGTTGGTGGCGTGACCCATCGTATAAGAATGATGATTTCAGACGCCATGTACAATTGTCGTAGGGCTCTGAGAATCAAATTCTTCGTTAATTTCTTCACACTTAGAGGGTTAGTCTTCATTGATTGAAGAAAAATGTTACTTCGTGTGTTGAACATCTAACTCATCAATTTTGCGTAAGTGTTAGGATGTGTGTTCTTTTCAAAGAACATTCGAAGATTCTAAGATATTTAGCTCACACCGCAACTAACTAAATCTCTTCTCATCCAAGGGCTTTGTGAAGATATCAGCTAGTTGTTCTTCAGTCTTCATGTGCTCGATAGAGATGTCGCCCTTCAACATATGATCTCGAAGAAAATGATGACGAATCTGGATGTGCTTTGTCTTCGAGTGCTGAACTGGGTTATGAGCAATCTTGATGGCACTCTCATTGCCACAGTAGAGAGGCACATTCTTCACATTGATGCCGTAGTCCTTGAGGGTTTGCTTCATCCATAGCAATTGAGCACAGCACGAATCAGCAGCAATGTACTCAGATTCAGCAATAGAGAGTGATACACGGTTCTGCTTCTTCAAGGACCAACATACTAAGGATCGTCCGAGGAAATGGCATGCGCCTGATGTTGACTTGCGGTCCACACGATCACCAGCATAGTCAGAGTCAGAATATCCAATGAGATCAAAAGCCGAGCCCTTGGGGTACCATAATCCAAGAGTTGGAGTGTGAGCTAGATATCAAAGAATATGCTTCACAACCTTATGGTGTGATTCCTTCGGTGTAGCTTGAAAACGGGCACACATGCAAACACTAAGCATAATATCTGGCCTAGATGCACATAGATACAATAAAGATCCAATCATGGAGCGGTATACCTTTTGATCGAAGTCAATACCATTTTCATGAGTGCATAGATTTGACGCCTTTGCAATCTTGCATGCCGAATTTCCTCAACACATCCTTGAGCTATTTCTCTTGAGATATGAAGATGTCGTTGCGCTGTTGACGAATTTGAAGACCTAAGAAGAATTTCAATTCTCCCACCATAGACATTTGATATTCCTCACTCATCATATAGGCAAATTCGTCACTGTAATGTTGGTCAGTACAGCCAAAGATAATATCATCAACATATATTTGGCACACGAATAATTCTTCATCATAGGTTTTGGTGAAAAGAGTTGGATCAAGTGAATCGGGTTTGAAGCCTTTCTTCATGAGGAATTCCTTCAAAGTATCATACCACGCCCGAGGGGCCTACTTGAGGCCGTAGAGGGCCTTATTGAGTCTGAAGACTTTGTCGGGATGCTTTGGATCTTCAAAACCTGGGGGTTGAGCAACATATACTTCTTCCTCAAGCTTACCATTGAGGAATGCACTTTTCACATCCATATGATATAAGATGATATTATGATTGTTAGCATAAGCAAGCAATATGCGAATAGCCTCAAGTCTAGCAACAGGTGCAAAAGTTTCATCGAACTCAATTCCTTCAACCTGTGTGTAGCCTTGAGCTACAAGACGTGCCTTATTCCTCACCACAAGGCCGTTTTCATCTTGCTTATTGCAATAGATCCATTTAGTGCCGATGATATTGTGCTTGTGTGGATCTGGTCGCTTGAGAAGTTCCCAGACATTGTTGAGCCCGAATTGATGTAATTCCTCTTGCATCGCTTGAACCCACTCAGGCTCAAGAAATGCCTCATCTACTTTGGTGGGCTCTGTGATAGAGAAAAAATCAAAGTGCCCACAAAAGTTAGACAAAAGTGAAGCCTTTTAGCATGTGAGAGGACCTGGTGCTTTGATGTCGTCGATGATTCTCTCAATCTGCACTTTATTTGCGACGCGAGGATGAGCGGGTTGACGATGTTGATTAGGCTCAGCATTTTCTTCAGAGCCATTTTCCTCAGGTGCACCAGCATGATGTTCTTCACGTTCTGGAATGACTTCTTTAGCAGATTCTTCGGTAGGAATGGCATCCTCAGTAGCCTTGAACTTGATGGATTCCTCAGGTGACATTTCATCTAGCACAGCAGGTAGGTGCTCTCTTTGTGAGCCATTAGTTTCATCGAACCGCACATCTACAGTTTCAACAACCTTGTGATGAACGATGTTGAAGACTCTGTAGGTGTGCGAGTCCTTTCTGTAACCGAGCATAAAACCTTCATGTGCTTTCGGTGAAAATTTAGAATTGTGATGAGGATCTCTAATCCAACATTTAGCACCGAAGACTTTGAAATAACTCACATTGGGTTTCTTGTCAGTGAGGAGTTCATATGAGGTCTTTTCGAAGAATTTGTGAAGATATACCCTATTGATGATGTGGCACGCAGTATCAATTTCCTCGGGCCAGAAGTCACGAGGTGTCTTGTATTGATCAAGCATAGTGCGATCCATCTCAACAAGAGTCATGTTCTTGCGCTCCACGACGCCATTCTGCTGAGGAGTATAAGGAGCAGATAACTCGTGAGTAATACCAAGTTCATCAAGATAGTCATCAAGACCAGTATTCTTGAACTCGGTCCCATTGTCACTTCTAATGTGCTTGATCTTCACACTGAAGTTTGTTGAAGCCCTCGAGGAAAATCGTTTGAAGACTTCTTGTACTTCAGTTTTGAAAGTGATGATATGCACCCATGTGTAACGTGAATAGTCATCAACAATAACAAAGCCATATGAAGATGCAGCATTTGTGAATGTGGCATAATGAGTAGGGCCAAACAGACCCATGTGAAGCAATTCAAATGGACGAGTGGTAGTCATGATAGTCTTTGAGGGATGCTTGGCCTTGGTCATCTTTTGACACCCTCGATGCCAATGACATGCTTCTTTTTCGCGAGCGTGTGCAAGTTCCTCATGCAAGCATGACCTAGTCGTCGATGCCATAACCAGCCTTCTGAAGCATTTTAAAGTAGACACGTGGCAGGTTGTGGTCCTGTAGAGAAATCAACAATATACAGGTCTCCTCTCCTAAAGCCTTCGAAGACTTTGGAATGGTAAGCTTCCATGATCACAACACAACGATACTTGCCAAAGACAACAACCATATCAAGATCACAAAGCATTGAGACAGACATGAGGTTGTATCCTAAGGACTCGACAAGCATGACTTTGTCCATGTGTCGATCCTTTGAGATCGCAACCCTACCTAGACCCAATACCTTGCTTTTTCCTTTGTTAGTGTAGGTGATATGCTTCAGATGGGATGGAGATAAAGCAGTGTCCATCAATAAGTTCCTGTCACCAGTCATGTGATTTGTACATCCACTGTCGAGGACCCACTCAGTAGCTTTGGGTTGATCATCCTACAGATGACATTGTGCATCTTACGAACTCATATACTTCATCAGTGAAGAATATGACATCAAATTCATTAGATCAATTTCATCAAGCAATAGAACAGATATAGCAGTATGAGGACGTGAGAAATGAAAAAAATCATTTCTTCATGATTAGCTTGCGTCCTTTCAAGCATATTCAGGTCTCCAGCAAATTCATCAGACGTTCAAGTTTGTCTAGAGACCTGACCCTGCAAAAGATATTAGTTCTTTTTCTTCACCACCCACATCTGGAGGGGTGGCAAAGAGTTCATCATTCTGCGAGCTCCGCATGAGAAAGGTGGCATAGAGGCCAGTCCACTTCGTTTCACATAAGAGGGGTTAGAGTAAGCATATGAATAAGCAGAGAAATTCTTCAAGGACTTATGAACATAATGATTTGAAGAATAATGCACATATTCATAGCCCTTGGGCTTTCCCCGCGAAGCAGAAGTGTTAGCACGATGATGTTCATATGAGGACTTTGATCCATATGAGGAATTTGATCCATGAGAGGAATTTGGTCCATATGAGGACTTGGATCCATTGAAGACTTTGGTGCATATGAAGAATTCGATCTGGGGTTCCTATTCTTCACAGGTGGTGTCATGATGATATTCACCTAAAGACTTTCAAGGCACCTTTTGGGAACCCAGATTTTCTTCATAGGGGGGCCGTTCCCGCAGCTAGTGCCAACATATCTAGCAAATACTTCACCATTCTAATTTTTGAACAGTTTATAGTTGGAGTCAAATGACTCATCAGAAGAATATGAAGATTCACATGTAAAGCCAGATAAAGTGGATGGATCTACTGGAGGTCCCTTTGCAGCAACCCATGAGGTTTTGGGATACTGCTTAGGTTTTAAGTAGGTCCCATCAGCATTGAGTTTCCTCTCAAAGGCAATACCCTCTTTCCTAGGGTTCCTGTTGAGGATCTGCTCTTTAATCACATCACAAAGAGCCTGATGCCCTTTGAGGCTTTTGTACATGCCTGTCACATACAATTCCTTCAGCCCTGCATTGTCAGTGACACTAGTAGCATCCTCAGATGAGGAATTTGTGATAACAGAGACAGTTGAAGAATTTCCAGCAATAGAAGCATTTGAACTTGTTGGAAATATGCCGTAGAGGCAATAATAAAGTGGTTATTATTATATGTCCTTGTTCATGATAATTGTCTATTGTTCATGCTATAATTGTGTTATCCGGAAATCGTAATACATGTGTGAATACATACACCACAACATGTCCGTAGTGAGCCTCTAGTTGACTAGCTCGTTGATCAATAGATGGTTACGGTTTCCTAACCATGGACATTGGATGTCGTTGATAACCGGGATCACATCATTAGAAGGAATGATGTGATGGAAAGAGCCCAATCCTAAGCATAGCACAAGATCGTGTAGTTCGTCTGTTAAAGCTTTTCTAATGGTCAAGTATCATGTCCTTAGACCAAGAGATTGGCAACTCCCGGATAACCGTAGGAATACTTTGGTGTGCCAAAACGTCACAACGAACTGGGTGGCTATAAAGGCACCTAGGGTATCTCCGAAAGTGTCTGTTGGTGTTGGCGCAAATCGAGACTGGGATTTGTCACTCCGTGTGACGGAGAGGTATCTCTGGGCCTACTCGTAGACATCATCATAATGAGCTCAATGTGACCAAGGAGTTGATCACGGGATGATTTGTTATGAACGAGTAAGGAGACTTGCCAGTAACGAGATTGAACAGGTATAGGGATACCGACGATCGAATCTCGGGCAAGTATCATACCGGTAGACAAAGGGAATTGTATACGGGATTGATTGAATCCTCAACATCGTGGTTCATCCAATGAGATCATCATGGAACATGTGGGAGCCAACATGGGTATCCAGATCCCGTTGTTGGTTATTGGCCAGAGAGATGTCTCGGTCATGTCTACATGGTTCCCGAACCTGTAGGGTCTACACACTTAAGTTTCGGTGACGCTAGAGTTGTTATGGGAAATAGTATGTGGTTACCGAAGGTTGTTCAGAGTCCCAGATGAGATCCCAGACGTCACGAGGAGTTCTGGAATGGTCCGAAGATAAATATTTATATATGGGAAGTCCTTATTCGGTCGCCGGAAGTGTTCGGGGGTTTATCGGTATTGTACTGGGACCACCGAAAGGGTTCCGGGGGTCCACCGGGAGGGTCCACCTGCCCCGGAGGGCCCTATGGGATGAATATGGAGGGGAACCAGCCCCTAGGTGGGCTGGGCGCCAACCCCCCTAGGGCCCATGCGCCTAGGGTTGGGGGGGAAACCCTAAAGGAGGCGCCCCCTTGGCTTGGGCGGCAAGGCTCCCCCCTTGGCCGCTGCCCCCCCTCTAGATCCATCTGGAGGGGCCGCCCCCCCCCCCCCTCTCCCTTGCGGGGGAGGGCTGCCGCACCCTTCCCCTAGCGCAGCCCTCCCCCTCTCCAACACCTCCTCCTCCTCCGTAGTGCTTGGCTAAGCCCTACCGGAGAACTGCAAGATCCACCACCACGCCGTCGTGCTGCCGGAGCTCTTCCCCAACTTCTCCTTCCCCTTGCTGGATCAAGAAGGAGGAGACGTCCCCGGGCTGTACGTGTGTTGAACGCGGAGGCGCCGTTGTTCGGTGCTTAGATCGGAATCAACCGCGATCTGAATCGCTGCGTGTACGACTCCACCAACCGCGTTCTTGTAACGCTTCCGCATCGTGATCTTCAAGGGTATGAAGATACACTCCCCTCTCTCTCGTTGCTAGTCTCTCCATAGATTTATCCTGGTGGTGTGTAGAAAATTTTAATTTCTGCAACGATCCCCAATAGTGGCATCATGAGCTAGGTCTATGCGTAGTTTCTATGCACGAGTAGAACACAAGTTGTTGTGGGCGTCGATTTTGTCAATTTACTTGCCGTTAATAGTCTTATCTTGATTCGGCGGCATCGTGGGATGAAGCGGCCCGGACCGACCTTACACGTACGCTTATGTGAGACAGGTTCCACCGACTGACATGCACTAGTTGCATAAGGTGGCTAGCGGGTGTCTGTCTCTCCCACTTTAGTCGGATCGGATTCGATGAAAAGGGTCCTTATGAAGGGTAAATAGAAATTGGCATATCACGTTGTGGTTTTGGCGTAGGTAAGAAACGTTCTTGCTAGAAACCTATAGCAGCCACGTAAAAACTTGCAACAACAATTAGAGGACGTCTAACTTGTTCTTGCAGCATATGCCGTGCGATGTGATATGGCCAAAAGGATGTGATGAATGATATATGTGATGTATGAGATTGATCATGTTCTTGTAATAGGAATCACGACTTGCATGTCGATGAATATGACAACCGGCAGGAGCCATAGGAGTTGTCTTAATTTATTGTATGACCTGCGTGTCAATGAAAATGCCATGTAATTACTTTACTTTATTGCTAACCATTAGCCATAGTAGTAGAATTAACAGTTGGCGAGACAACTTCATGAAGACACGATGATGGAGATCATGGTGTCATGCCGGTGACGATGATGATCATGGCGCCCCGAAGATGGAGATCAAAAGGAGCAAAATGATATTGTCCATATCATGTCACTATTTGATTGCATGTGATGTTTATCATGTTTTTACATCTTATTTGCTTAGAACGACGGTAGCTTAAATAAGATGATCCCTCGCTAAAATTTCAAGAAAGTGTTCCCCCTAACTGTGCACCGTTGCGAAGGTTCGTTGTTTCGAAGCACCACGTGATGATCGGGTGTGATAGATTCTAATGTTCGAATACAATGTGTGTAAGCCAGATTTACACATGCAAAACACTTAGGGTGACTTGACGAGCCTAGCATGTACAGACATGGCCTCGGAACACGAGAGGCCGAAAGGTCGAACATGAGTCATATAGTAGATACGATCAACATGGAGATGTTCACCGTTGATGACTAGTCCGTCTCACGTGATGATCGGACACGGCCTAGTCGATTCGGATCATGTATCACTTAGATGACTAGAGGGATGTCTATCTGAGTGGGAGTTCATTAAATAATTTGATTAGATGAACTTAATTATCATTAACTTAGTCTAAAAATCTTTACAATATGTCTTGTAGATCAAATGGCCCACACTAATGTTGCCCTCAACTTCAACGCGTTCCTAGAGAAAACCAAGCTGAAAGACGATGGTAGCAACTATACGGACTGGGTCCGTAACTTGAGGATCATCCTCATAGCTTCCAAGAAAGCATATGTCCTTGAAGCACCGCTAGGTGAAGCACCCATTTTCCCAGCAACTCAAGACGTTATGAACGCCTGGCAGTCACGTAGTGATGATTACTCCTTGGTTCAGTGCGGCATGCTTTACAGCTTAGAACCGGGGCTCCAAAAGCATTTTGAGCAGCACGGAGCATATGAGATGTTCCAAGAGCTGAAAATGGTTTTCCAAGCTCATGCTCGGGTCGAGAGATATGAAGTCCCCGACAAGTTCTACAGTTGTAATATGGAGGAAAACAGTTCTGTCAGCGAGCATATACTCAAAATTTCTGGGTTGCACAACCGCTTGTCTCAGTTGGGAGTTAATCTCCCGGATGACTCGGTCATTGACAGGATCCTCCAGTCGCTTCCACCTAGCTACAAAAGCTTTGCGATGAACTAGAATATGCAAGGGATGGAGAAGTCCATTCCTGAGTTATATTCAATGTTGAAATCAGCGGAGGTGGAGATAAAAAAGGAACATCAAGTGTTGATGGTGAATAAGACCACTAGTTTCAAGAAGGGCAAGGGTAAGAAGAACTTCAAGAAGGACGGCAAGGGAGTTGCCGTTACCGGGAAGAAGCCAAAGAATGGACCCAAGCCCGAGACTCAGTGCTTTTATTGCAAGGGAAATGGTCACTGGAAGCGGAACTGCCCCAAGTACTTAGCGGATAAGAAGGCCGGCAATACCAAAGGTATATATGATATACATGTTATTGATGTGTACCTTACCAGCACTAGTAGTGGCTCCTGGGTATTTGGTACCGGTGCGGTTGCTCATATTTGTAACTCAAAACAGGAGCTGCGGAATAAGCGGAGGCTGGTGAAGGACGAGGTGACGATGCGCGTCGGGAATGGTTCCAAGGTCGATGTGATCTCCATCGGCACGCTACACTACAGGAAACAACTACTTTGCCGTCTGCCACGGCGGACGGCAAAGGCTCGAAAGGCGGACGGCAAAGACCTTTGCCATCAGCCGCGGACGGCAAAAGGCTCCGGCAAAGAAGGCTACGGTAAACAGCTGCTTTGCCGTCTGCTTCCTGGAGGCGGACGGCAAAGGCTCTTTGCCGTCTGCGGCGGACGGCAAAGAGGGCGGACGGCAATAATTGCGCTGTCAGTCTGTTAAGTGGCTAACGGCAGACCTTTGCCGTCCGCCGCAGACGGCAAAATTTCTCTGGTCTTTGCCGTCCGCCTTATGATGTCATCTACACGTCACTAGATGGCAGGTTCTTTGCCGTCTGCCACTGATGGCAAAGTGCAGGTTCTTTGCCGTCTGCCACGGACGGCAAAGTCTTTGCCGTCTGCCACTGTAGGCAAACTGACCAAATGGGTCAGCTCCCAGGAAGCACAGTTGGCTGCCACGTGGCTTCTTTGCCGTCCGCGGCAGACGGCAAAGAGCTCTTTGCCGTCGGTGGCAGACGGCAAAGAGCCTGCATATTGTCTGTTTTTTCTGTTTTTTATTAAATCCCACAATTTGCACAGAAAATATATAAGTTTCATATCACATATCCAGCACATATCCAGCACATAAGTTTCATATCACATATCACATCAGTTTCATCCATACACATTGTTCATACATAAGCAAGTTCCATCCATACACATAGTTCCATCCATATATATATTACAATGCAAAGTTTCATCAACATAGCAAGTTAGATGCAATGATCCATATCACATAGTTCCATCCATCATAACAAGCTAGATACAATGCAAAGTTTCATGAAAGGAAAAGCAAGCACTCCATCATAGCAAGCTAGCTTCCATGAAGTGAATGAAATCTGCAAAATGGTAAATAAGAAAGTTAGAAATAGGTGACTAGAACAAGAAGAAGACTAGAACAAGAAGTATATGTCATTTATGAGCTAACTTAGGTGAAATGGATCATATATGAGCTAACTAAGTTGAAATGGGTTGTTTATGATCTAACTTAGTTGAAATGGATCATTTATGAGCTAACTTAGTTGAAATGGGTCGTTTATGAGCTAACTAAGGTGAAGGGCATCGTTTTTGAGCTAAGTAAGGTGAAATGGGTCATTTTGGAGCTAACCTAGGTGAAATGGGTCATTTTGGAGCTAATCTAGGTGAAATGGGTCATTTTGGAGCTAACCTAGGTGAAATGGGTCATTTTAAAGCTAACGTAGGTAAAATGGATCATTTAGGAGCTCATCTACGTAAAATGGGTCATTTTAGAGCTAATTTAGTTGAAATGGATCTTTTTGAGCTAACTTAGGTGAAATGGATCATTTAAGAGCTAATTTAGGTGAAATGGATCGTTTTTTAGCTCACTTAGGTCAAATGGATCGTTTATGAGCTAAATTAGTTGAAATGGATCGTTTATGAGATAACCTAGGTAAGATGGGTCATTTTGGAGTTAACCTAGGTGAAATGGGCCATTTTAAAGCTAACGTAGGTAAAATGGATCATTTAGGAGCTAATCTAGGTAAAATGGGTCATTTTTGAGCTAACTTGGATGAACTGCATCATTTATAAGCTAACCTAGGTAAAATGGGTCATTTTGGAGGAAAATAAGCTAACTCTAGGTCATTATGGTAAGCATATTGGAGGAAATAAAGCTAAGTCTAGGTCTTTATGCATTTGTTAAGCAAAACACTAGAGAAACTTACCGTGATCAGGGAGGTGTAGGAGCGGGGTGGCTAGTGCCGCTACCTGGAGAAGGATCGTGCGATGCGTTTCTGGAGTTAAGCTGCACCAAAGATCATTTCCAATGTCTCGTTAGCATTACGACACACAAATGTTAAGACTACCAAGTAATGTCCATTCAAACTAAACTCACCGTGCTCCCAGGAGCAATCACTGGCATCGGCGGAGCGGGCTGACCGGACTTCTCGCACACAGACTGCACATTTGGTTTTCAGAACAGAGTCATACTAGTTAGTAATGAGACTCAAATGTTAAGACTAGCAAGTAATCTGCAGAAGAAACTTACCACAAGGAGCTCGTACATGGCCCTTGCCTGCATGTCATTCCGTGCCCTCTCCTCCTCCATCATCTTTCTCGTCCTCTCCTCCATCTCCCGCTGCCTCTCCGCCGCCTCCGCCAGAAGTTTCTCCGTTCTATCTCTCTCAGTCTGTATAGCAGCCTGCAACACCACTCACATGACCATTTGTAATCATTGATGGAAGCGCACACAATGTAATGGAGAAAGATAACTGAGTACGTATCACTAACCTTGATGGCGAGTTGCACTGGCCGTTCACGAGGCCTTATCTCAGGAGCGGAGCTCGACTGGCGCGCCTTGATCTCCGGGAGAGTGCTAGGACAACGGATAAGTCCATCTCCAATGGCTATGGAGCCATGGGACCTCCCGCCACCAGATATCATCACCAGCTCTGGATCAATGGGACCCTGGCTCGGGTTAAAGTCCTCCCCTTTCCTCGCCTTCCCCTCATCTCTATATCTCACGAGCTTGTTGTGGGAGGAGATGTTGGTGAAGTTGTTTGCATCATCGAGGTCAGACTGAGAGAAAGCCTTGACTTTCTTGAAAGAGCCAGTGTGGGCCATGGCATACAGGTCGTACACCTCTGGCACCTTATCCGCCTTATTGTGGCGTGCCTGAAAGAGAGAAACAATGAAAATTAGTAATTAAAGGGCTCAAGCTAGCATGATGAATGAATTGCATGAATCATGAAGCAAACCACATACCCAGTTGCGCCCGAACTGATATAAGTTGGAGCTGCCTTGATGGTGTGGCACACCTTCCATTTGGGCACGTTTGTCCTTGGCCTGGTTGTGGAGGGCTAGCCATTCTTGTGAGCACCACTCATCGACCAACACCTCCCAACAATCCATCCGATCCGCACACCATCTCGGAGGCGCCTAAGTTAGCAAATAGAAACTTGAGCGCTACGGCTAAGAATTACTAAATGAAGGAACTTAAGTAGAAGGCCTTAAGAATTACCTTCATGTACTGCTCCTTACTCAGGAACTTATCGCGGCACGCCGGCTTGGTCTTCTTGATACCACGCAAGGCGTAGTAGTCTCGAACAGCCTGCACCCGAGCCTCGTGCCGTAAGTTCTGGAGTAGGCGCTTGCAGACGTTCTGGATAACATTTGCGCTGTCCTCCTCGTATCCCTCCTCACACCTGTAGAATGTCTGCAATCAAATGAGACAATATTGATTAGTACAATTAATAACTAGCTAGTTGAAGATTTTGAAATGTGTAAAGGAGAAATTACCCAGAACGTCCTGATCACCATGTCAGCCCTCGTGTCGCACACGACACCGTCGATAATGACATCCGGCGGGGCCGGGGCAGCCACGTAGTGCTCCCAGCTCAACCCAAGCTCTGGAAGCCGACCCTCACCAGGCAACGTGACAAACCCCGGGAAGTTTTGCCGGCAAAGAACTCCAAGGACGGAGTTGGGCCGGCGGACACTATGATGGTGGTCCCAACCCCTGCAGCATGACAAGGCCAACGCATTAGTTATTTGAAGAAACGTGAATGCAGAAGGTACAAAAATATTAAATGCACTTACGTACCTCTCCCCATCAGGGAAGATCAACCACCTCTGCTCGCGGGTCGCCGGCACGGACGGGAGCCGTGTAGCACCACGCTGGTAGACGGTGCCACCCTCCTCCTCAAGATCAGTCGGCTCCCCGCCATCATCAGCATGGCCACTCGGCTCCTCGGGCTGATCCGGCCAGGTACCCCATCCGGACGTGTGCTCCTCCGGGGTCTCGTGGGCCGAACTCTCGTGGGCCGAAGGCCAGTCGACCCGAGGCTCGTGGGCCCAAGACCCGTGGACCGGAGGCTCGTGGACCGGAGTCCGTGTAGCCTCCTCCTCGGACGAGTCCACCCTAGCAGTCACGTGCTCGGGTGAAACAGCTGGGGGTGGCGGCGAGGAAGGTGCCCTAGCAGTCACCCTACCTCCTCTCCCGCGACCACGTGCCCCACCTCCTCTCTTCCTACCTCGTCCCCTGCTGGGCACCGCGGTCGACGAAGAAGGGCCCGGCGGTGTGGACATACTGTCCAGCAACGCTCGGCGGAGAGGTACGTCTGGAATCGAAGACCTCAGACCACGCGCCGACGAAGAAGGGGCCTTGGCGCGCTCCCGACCAGCGCCCACCATCTTTCAACACCTGCCATGACAAACAGTAAACGAAATTAGTACAACATAAAAAAAGACCGACATGAATAATAATATGTGTATCACTTAAGTGTATCATCATCAAGTACAACATTAAAAAATTTAATACCTGACACTACTAATAATCTCGATCAGTATCATCAATAAATGCATAATCATCATCATCACTATAATCAATGACGGGCTCATAGGGTTCAGTGGCATCAACATGTGCAAGGCCACCTTGACGTAATCGGTCAAGCAATGACAGGTCATCCGCAGCAGTAACCTCTTCTTGTTCCGGCTCTTCTTGTTCCTCCTCTGGGGTGATGTCGGATTCACTGTCGCTGTCTACTTCAATGTTTTGGGGTGAAGTATAGCGGTTCTTGAAACGCTTTTTGGAAAGACGTGTCTCTTGGAAGAATTCTCCTTCATATGTGTCTGGGTTAATGTGAGGTTCATAATCCTCTTCCTTTGGGGGAGATAGTCTAGCACGTGGCGGCACTTCATAAACGACATCCCAACCTTTTAGATTTGGATTAGTTTGGCAGGCCCACGGTAGATAGAATACTTGGGTCGCCTGTTGAGCCGTAATATAGACATCAGGAACATCTAAATGGGTGCTTTGGTTGATTTCAACTAGCCCTATATGTTCATGAGTCCTTCTAGTCTCCTTCGGCTGAAACCAATAACATTTGAAGACTACGACATTCGGTGGGTTTTCACCATAGAATAGAAGTTCATAAATTGCTTCAACTCTCCCATAATACTCGGTACCTCCTTCGCCGATAGCAGATACACAACAATTTGTAGACTTTCGGTCGGCCATAGATAGCTCTTTGCCATAGGTACGAAAGCGATACCCGTTGATGTCGTATTTGTCAAATGAACGGACCTTATAGTCAAAACCATTAGCGACTTGTCTCAATTCGGCGTCCATAGACTCTGAATTAGCCTACAAGTTTAATATGAAAGGATTGTTGCATTACGCACAAATTAGCGAATGAAACCGGGATAGCCGCCTACAAATTAGCCTACAAGTCTAATAGAAATTACCGTTTGTTTGAACCAAGAGATGAAACCGGGATAGCCGCCTCCTTGCTTTGCGAGAAGCTCATACTCTTCGACAGAATCCTTTTGGATCACCGCTCCATACGAGAATAAGGCGACGTATCGACTGTATGAAATATCCAGGAATAAGAGCAGTTCAAAGGAAATAGAAGTTGCGAAACTATGTACCGAGAACTTACTCGATGTACGGCCGCACTTCTATCAGGTTGTTGAAGATATACAACGAAATGGTCCGCCATTGTTCGTTATCCAAAGATACTGGATTTGAAACACTGGCTGGTGCGAGATTCCCTTTGAAAAGGCTGAGGTTGGATCCACCCTTTTTAGGGTCGTCAGCATTGTACCGAGGCTTCGGATTATGCAAATGACGATTTTTGGCTTCGTAGTGTGCTGTCACGAAGTTTGCCGCCTCCTCAGTGATGAATGCCTCAGCCATCGATGCTTCAATTCTACGTTTATTTTTACATTTTTGTCGAAGCGTCTTCTGCATCCTCTCAGTTGGGTAGCACCAACGATTTTGCACGGGCCCCCCCAATCTTGCCTCGGTCGGGAGATGCAAAATCAAATGTTGCATTGGATTAAAGAAGCCCGGTGGAAAGATCTTCTCTAACTTGCAGATCAACTCCGGCGCCAACTCTTCCATTTCTTCTAGCACGCCAGGCGATAGTTCTTTCGCACAAAGAACACGGAAGAAATAGCTGAGTTCTGCCAGTACTAGCCATTCATCCTCAGGGATGAAGCCACGCAACATCACCGGCATTACCCGCTCAATCCATATGTGCCAATCATGACTCTTGAGACCAAATATCTTCAATTTATCAAGACTGGCTCCCCTCTGTAGATTCGCTGCATACCCATCGGGGAACATCAACTGCATTTTCACCCACAAGATAATTTCCCTCATAGCTGGCCTTCCAAGATTGAACCATGCCTTTGGCTTCGTCCAGTTCTGCTTTCCTTTCGGTTCTTTCATGTTTTGTAACGGCCTATCACATAGCGCCTCCAGATCGACTCTAGCCTTAGTATTATCCTTTGACTTCCCATCTATGCCGAACAATGTACCAAAAAGTGCCTCGGCGATATTCTTCTCAGTGTGCATCACGTCGATGTTGTGTGGGCAAAGGAGGTCTTTGAAGTAAGGCAGATCCCATAAGCATGTTTTGTGAGTCCAGGCGTGCTTAGAATTATACCCCTTGAAGTACCCTGGACGCTCTGGATCTGGCTCGAGAGCGTTTAACTGATCCAGGGTCTGTTGGCCTGTCAATGCATGTGGTGCAGAGTTTTTGACAACTCTACCTCTGATGAAGTTCTTCTTGTCTTTCCTGAACTTATGGCGAGGATTCAGGAACTGTCTATGCATGTCGAAGCAAGAAAACTTGCGACCGGCCTGAAGCCAACGAAACTCAAGAGCTCCCTTGCATGTGGGGCACGGGAACCTTCCATGCACACACCAGCCAACGAATAGCGCATACGCCGGCAAGTCATGCGTCGAGTACATGTACCAGACACGCATTATGAAGTTCCGTTTGCTATAGGCATCGTATGTCTTGAACCCATTATCCCAGGCTTCTTGCAATTCGTCCTTAAGCGGTTGCATGTACACATTCATATTTTTCCCCGGATAGTTGGGCCCTGGAATTATCAACGTCAGGAAAATGTTCTTTCTTTGCATAATCTGTCCGGGGGGGAGATTGAGTGGAAAGACAAATACGGGCCAACAACTGTATTGGGCTGCCGTCATACCAAACACACTGAACCCATCCGTGCTGATGCCGACTCGAGGATGCCTCGGATCTGCCGCTTTGTCACCATGTAATTCATCAAACTTTTTCCACGCAACACCATCCGATGTGTGTACAATCATCAGATTCCCATCTGCATCTAGTTCGGTTCTTTTGCCCGTTTTGTGCCATGTCATCTGTCTGGCCGTCTCTTCGACCATGAAAAGACGTTGAAGTCTTGGTACGATTGGCATATACCGAAGAACACTAACGGGGATTTTGGTCTGTGTCTTCTCACCCATACCGTTGTCTACCACAACATACCTGGAAGACTTGCAAATGGGACAATAGTTCAAGTCCGCATAGTCAAGCCTAAACAAGACACATCCTTTCTCACAGGCATGTATCTTATCATAGGGCATCTTCAGTGCACGGAGGATTTTGTCCGACTGGTACAGGTTTGCAGGCATTACATGGCCTTTGGGTAGAAAGCGTCCAAATACTGTCATCATTGCATCGTAGCATTCTCTGCCCAAGTTGAACTGAGCCTTCAGAGCCATTACTTGTGAGATGGCATCCAACTGACAAAGCTCAGTGTGCTCATGGAGCGGACGTTTTGAAGACTCCAACATTTCATTGAAGGCCTTTGCAGATTCCTCCATCTCCTCGTCCGAATCCCGAGCATCATCAAAGTCTTGCACCATGTTTTCCATCCCGGTACCATGCTCGTCGGTGCGACGACGATCCACCTCAGCTCGGTCACGTTGGGCAGACTCACCATGAAATGTCCACACCGTATAATCGGGCGTAAAACCACTCTTCTGCAGGTGTTTGCCCATTTCAGCCTCTGTCCTCTTTTCCCAATTGCCGCACCGTAAACAGGGGCACCAGGTTTTCCTCTGGCCATTTGCAAATGCGGCTCGCACAAACCCCTTGGTTTTTGTGAACCATTCAGTGCTCCATTTGTTCTGACCAGTGTGACCGGTGTACATCCACGCACGATCACTCATCTTGACTTTCAGAGCTACTAGACACACAACAAATATATATATATATAATTCACCATGTATGTATTCATCAGTTGATCTACTTTGTCAATTTTATTACGTCCATGCAACCTACACTCTAATAGGTAATGATAGGTCCTAATCCCACCCGAGTATGTTTAGATTGGGTTCATTTTCCCATGCTATGCCCCGGATCCTACGCAAAATTTCGGCAGCACCTCCCCGCTGTTCTCCTGATACACGTCTCTGCAATAAACAGAGAGGATGTGTACCCGGAGAACAACAGGGGAGGCACTGACGAAATTTATGCGTCGGATCCGGAGCAAAGCATATGGGAAAACGAACCCAATCTAAACATACTCGGGCTGTCCATGGATAGCGTTGGACAATTCGAAAGAATCAAGGTTATAAATATGCAAATGCATGCATATTTATAACTATGACGCTTTCGAACGGGAGACACATATTGGTTACGCATACTGATGATTCAAGACACATATATATCTAGCTATCAAGTTTCATCGGAATAGATCAAATAATTAATGGGGGAGGAGGACATGTCATTTGTGCTCACCCACGAACGAAGGGGCAGAGCTCGTCAAACGCACGGCGAGGTCGTCGAACACCAAACCTCGCAGCGATGAAACAACTGCACATTTAAAACTACCCGATCAACACAATTATATATGATGTTTTTCATAACAAAATCGAAAGATATATGACCTAACTAATAATTCACAAATATATGACCCCGTCGGCTTCTGGAAGGCCAAAGAACACCTTTTCGGGAGGTGTCGGGGGTCGGGGTGTCGTGTCGGTCTCGGGGTGCCGTGTCGGGGTCGGGGTCTCGGGGTCGGGGTGTCGGGTCGGGGTCGGGGTGCCGTGTCGGTGTCGGGGTCGGGGTGTCGGGTCAGGCTCGGGGTCGGGGTGTCGGGGTCGGGGTCGGGGTCGGGGTCTCGGGGTCGGGTCGGGTGTCGGGGTGTCGGGGGTGTCGTGTCGGGGGTCGGGGTGTCGTGTCGGTGTCGGGGTGTCGTGTCGGTGTCGGGGTGCCGTGTCGGGGTCGGGGTGCTGTTTCGGGGTCGGGGGTCGGGTGTCGTGTCGGGGTCAGGGGGTTAGGGGTCGGGGGGTCGGGGTGTCGTGTCGGGGTCAGGGGTTAGGGGGTCGGGTGTCGGGGTGGAGTCGGGGTCGGGTGTCGGGGTGTGGTGTCGGGGTTGGGGGTCAGGGGGTCAGGGGGTCTTCTCATTCTTCTACTACTTCTACTTCTTCTCATTCTTCTACTTCTTCTCATCCCCCATCTTCTTCTTCTTCTTCTTTCTCCTCCTCCTCCTCCTCCTCCTCTTCTTCTTCTTCTTCTTCTTCTTCTTCTTTCTCCTCCTCCTCCTCCTCCTCTTCTTCTTCTTCTTCTTCTTCTTCTTCTTCTTCTTTCTCCTCCTCCTCCTCCTCCTCCTCTTCTTCTTCTTCTTCTTCTTCTTCTTCTTCTTCTTCTTCTTCTTCTTCTTCTTCTTCTTCTTCTTCTTCTTCTTTCTCCTCTCCTCCTCCTCCTCCTCCTCCTCTTCTTCTTCTTCTTCTTCTTCTTCTTCTTCTTCTTCTTCTTCTTCTTCTTCTTCTTCTTCTTCTTCTTCTTCTTCTTCTTCTTTCTCCTCCTCCTCCTCCTCCTCCTCTTCTTCTTCTTCTTCTTCTTCTTCTTCTTCTTCCCCCTTCTACTTAACCTAAACCTAAACTAAAAACCTAAACTACTTAAAACTAAACTATTTAAACTAATTAAACTAAATAACCTAAACTAATTAATTCTAAACTGAAAAAACATAAACTAAAAAACCTTATCTAAACAGAAAAAAAAAACAGAAAAAAAAATGGGAGGGGCTCACTGTGGGGGGCGCCGACGGGTCGGGGAGGGGCCGGCGACGGGGGGCCGGGGCAGGGCGGTGGAGGAGGCGGGGCGGCGGGGGCCCGGCCGGCGGGGGGGCGGGGCGGTGGAGGAGGCGGGGCGGCGGGGGCCCGGGGCGGCGGGGGGCCGGGCGGGGCGGTGGAGGAGGCGGCGGGGGGCGCGGGGTGGCGGGGGCCGGGGCGGCGGTGGGCCGGGGCGGCGGTGGGGCGCGGGGCGGCAGGGGGCCGGGGCGGGGGGCGGCGGGGCGGCGGGGAGCCGGGGCGGCGGGCCGACGGGGCGGCGGGGGCGACGGGGCGGCGGGCGGCGGCGGCGGCGGAGGAGAAGGGCGCGCGAGGACGAAGTGAGTAACGGGCGGGGGGCACTTGCCGTTAGTCAAGTGCCCTCTTTGCCGTCCGCCAGCCTTTGTCGTCCGCCTTTTTGCCTCTTTGCCGTCTGCTAGTGGACGGCAAAGAGGTGGGCCGTTAACATTTTTTCAAATGAGCGGGGGGTGGGGGCCACCACACTCTTTGCCGTCCGCCAGTGGACGGCAAAGATTCTTTGTCGTCAGCTGGCAGACGGCAAAGAGCTGGCAGATGGCAAAGAGCTTCTTTGCCGTCAGCCTTTTCTTTGCCGTCTGCTTATGCGTAGCTGATGGCAAAGAGCTGCTTTGCCGTCAGCTAGCCGACGGCAAAGAGCTGGCAGATGGCAAATTAGCTGATTCCAGTAGTGCTACCTCTACATTTACCTACGGGATTAGTTTTAAACCTCAATAATTGTTATTTAGTGCCAACTTTGAGCATGAACATTGTATCTGGATCTCGTTTAATGCGAGATGGCTGCTCATTTAAATCTGAGAATAATGGTTGTTCTATTTATATGAGAGATATGTTGTATGGTCATGCCCCGCTGGTCAATGGTTTATTCTTATTGAATCTCGAACGTGATGTGACACATATTCATGGTGTGAATGCCAAAAGATGTAAGGTTGATAATGATAGTCCCACATACTTGTGGCACTGCCGCCTTGGTCACATTGGTGTCAAACGCGTGAAGAAACTCCATGCAGATGGACTTTTGGAGTATCTTGATTATGAATCATTTGACACGTGCGAACCATGCCTCATGGGCAAAATGACCAAGACTCCGTTCTCCAGAACAATGGAGCGAGCAACCAACTTATTGGAAATCATACATACTGATATGTGCGGTCCAATGAGCATTGAGGCTCGCGGTGGTTATCGTTATGTTCTCACCCTCACTGATGACTTAAGTAGATATGGGTATGTCTACTTAATGAAACACAAGTCTGAGACCTTTGAAAAGTTCAAGGAATTTCAGAGTGAGGTTGAGAATCAACATGACAGGAAAATAAAGTTCTTACGATCAAAACGTGGAGGGGAATATTTGAGTCACGAATTTGGCATGCACTTAAGGAAATGTGGAATTGTTTCACAACTCACGCCGCCTGGAACACCTCAGCGTAATGGTGTGTCCGAACGTCGTAATCGCACTCTATTGGATATGGTGCAATCTATGATGTCTCTTACCGATCTACCGCTATCATTTTGGGGTTATGCTTTAGAGACTGGCACATTCACTTTAAATAGGGCCCCGTCGAAATTCATTGAGACGACACCGTATGAATTATGGTTTGGGAAGAAACCTAGGCTATCGTTTGTGAAAGTTTGGGGATGCGATGCTTATGTCAAGAAACTTCAACCTGAAAAGCTCGAACCCAAGTCGGAAAAATGCGTCTTCATAGGATACCCTAAGGAAACCATTGGGTATACCTTCTACCTCATATCCGAAGGCAAGATCTTTGTTGCCAAGAATGGATCATTTCTAGAGAAAGAGTTTCTCTCGAAAGAAGTAAGTGGGAGGAAAGTAGAACTTGATGAGGTACTGCCTCTTGAACCGGAAAGTGGCGCAGCTCAGGAAAATGTTTCTGTGGTGCCTGCACCGATTAGAGAGGAAGTTAATGATGATGATCATGAAACTTCGGCTCAAGGTACTACTGAACTTCGTAGGTCCACGAGGACACGTTCCGCACCCGAGTGGTACGGCAACCCTGTCCTGGAAATCATATTGTTAGACAATGGTGAACCTTCGAACTATGAAGAAGCGATGGCGGGCCCGGATTCCAACAAATGGCTTGAATCCATGAAATCCGAGATAGGATCCATGTATGAAAACGAAGTATGGACTTTGACAGACTTGCCCGATGATCGGCAAGCAATAGAGAATAAATGGATCTTTAAGAAGAAGACTGACGTGGATGGTAATGTGACCATCTATAAGGCTCGGCTTGTCGCTAAGGGTTATCGACAAGTTCAACGGGTTGACTACGATGAGACCTTCTCACCCGTAGCGAAGCTGAAGTCCGTCTGAATCATGTTAGCAATTGCCGCATTCTATGACTATGAGATATGGCAAATGGACGTCAAAACGACATTCCTTAATGGTTTCCTTAAGGAAGAATTGTATATGATGCAGCCGGAAGGTTTTGTCGATCCTAAGAATGCTGACAAGGTATGCAAGTTCCAACGCTCAATCTATGGGCTAGTGCAAGCATCTCGGAGTTGGAACATTCGCTTTGATGAGATGATCAAAGCGTTTGGGTTTACGCAGACTTATGGAGAAGCCTGTGTTTACAAGAAAGTGGGTGGGAGCTCTGTAGCATTTCTCATATTATATGTGGATGACATACTATTGATGGGAAATGATATAGAATTTTTGGAAAGCATAAAGGCCTACTTGAATAAGTGTTTTTCAATGAAGGACCTTGGAGAAGCTGCTTACATATTAGGCATCAAGATCTATAGAGATAGATCGAGACGCCTCATTGGTCTTTCGCAAAGCACATACCTTGACAAGATATTGAAGAAGTTCAATATGGATCAGTCCAAGAAGGGGTTCTTGCCTGTATTGCAAGGTGTGAGATTGAGCACGGCTCAATGCCCGACCTCGGCAGAAGATAGAGCGAAGATGAGTGTCATCCCCTATGCCTCGGCCATAGGGTCTATTATGTATGCCATGTTGTGTACCAGACCTGATGTGAACCTTGCCATAAGTTTGGTAGGAAGGTACCAAAGTAATCCTGGCATGGAACACTGGACAGCGGTCAAGAATATCCTGAAGTACCTGAAAAGGACCAAGGATATGTTTCTCGTTTATGGAGGTGAAGAAGAGCTCGTCGTAAAGGGGTACGTCGATGCTAGCTTCGACACAGATCTGGATGACTCCAAGTCACAAATCGGATACGTGTATATTTTGAATGGTGGGGCAGTCAGCTGGTGCAGTTGCAAGCAAAGTGTCGTGGTGGGATCTACATGTGAAGCGGAGTACATAGCAGCCTCGGAGGCAGCACAGGAAGCAGTCTGGAAGAAGGAGTTCATCACCGACCTTGGAGTAATTCCCAATGCGTCAGGCCCGATGACTCTCTTCTGTGACAACACTGGAGCTATTGCCCTTGCCAAGGAGCCCAGGTTTCACAAGAAGACCAGGCATATCAAGCGTCGCTTCAACTCCATTCGTGAATATATTCAGGATGGAGACATAAATATTTGTAAAGCGCATACGGATCTGAATGTCGCAGATCCGTTGACTAAACCTCTTCCGCGAGCAAAACATGATCAACACCAGAACTCTATGGGTGTTCGATTCATCACAATGTAACTAGATTATTGACTCTAGTGCAAGTGGGAGACTGTTGGAAATATGCCCTAGAGGCAATAATAAAGTGGTTATTATTATATTTCCTTGTTCATGATAATTGTCCATTGTTCATGCTATAATTGTGTTATCCGGAAATCATAATACATGTGTGAATACATAGACCACAACATGTCCCTAGTGAGCCTCTAGTTGACTAGCTCGTTGATCAATAGATGGTTACGGTTTCCTGACCATGGACATTGGATGTCGTTGATAACGGGATCACATCATTAGGAGAATGATGTGATGGACAAGACCCAATCCTAAGCATAGCACAAGATCGTGTAGTTCGTCTGTTAAAGCTTTTCTAATGTCAAGTATCATTTCCTTAGACCATGAGATTGTGCAACTCCCGGATACCGTAGGAATACTTTGGGTGTGCCAAACGTCACAACGTAACTGGGTGGCTATAAAGGCACACTACGGGTATCTCCGAAAGTGTCTGTTGGGTTGGCGCAAATCGAGACTGGGATTTGTCACTCCGTGTGACGGAGAGGTATCTCTGGGCCCACTCGGTAGGACATCATCATAATGAGCTCAATGTGACCAAGGAGTTGATCACGGGATGATGTGTTATGAACGAGTAAGGAGACTTGCCAGTAACGAGATTGAACAGGTATAGGGATACCGACGATCGAATCTCGGGCAAGTATCATACCGGTAGACAAAGGGAATTGTATACGGGATTGATTGAATCCTCAACATCGTGGTTCATCCAATGAGATCATCATGGAACATGTGGGAGCCAACATGGGTATCCAGATCCCGCTGTTGGTTATTGGCCAAAGAGATGTCTCAGTCATGTCTACATGGTTCCCGAACCTGTAGGGTGTACACACTTAAGGTTCGGTGACGCTAGAGTTGTTATGGGAAATAGTATGTGGTTACCGAAGGTTGCTTGGAGTCCCGATGAGATCCCGGACGTCGCGAGGAATTCCGGAATGGTCCGGAGATAAAGGTTTATATATGGGAAGTCCTTATTCGGTCGCCAGAAGTGTTCGGGGGTTTATCGGTATTGTACCGGGACCACCAAAAGGGTTCCGTGGGTCCACCGGGAGGGTCCACCTGCCCCGGAGGGCCCTATGGGCTGAATATGGAGGGGAACCGGCCCCTAGGTGGGCTGGGCGCCAACCCCCCTAGGGCCCATGCGCCTAGGGTTGGGGGGAAACCCTAAAGGGGGCGCCCCCTTGGCTTGGGGGGCAAGCCTCCCCCCTTGGCCGCCCCCCCTCTAGATCCATCTGGAGAGGGGGCCGGCCCCCCTCTCCCTTGCCCCTATAAATAGAGGGGAGGTGGGAGGGCTGCCGCACCCTTCCCCTGGCGCAGCCCTCCCCCTCTCCAACACCTCCTCCTCCTCCGTAGTGCTTGGCGAAGCCCTGCTGGAGAACTGCAAGCTCCACCACCACGCCGTTGTGCTACCAGAGCTCTTCCCCAAATTCTCCTTCCCCTTGCTGGATCAAGAAGGAGGAGACGTCCCCGGGTTGTACGTGTGTTGAACGCGGAGGCGCCGTTGTTCGGCGCTTAGATCGGATCGACCGCGATCTGAATCGCTGCCTGTACGACTCCACCAACCGCGTTCTTGTAACGCTTCCGCATCGCAATCTTCAAGGGTATGAAGATACACTCCCCTCTCTCTCGTTTCTAGTCTCTCCATAGATTGATCCTGGTGATGCGTAGAAAATTTTAATTTCTACAACGATCCCCAACAGAACTTTCAGGTGAAGAATTAGCATTCATGTTCAATGCATTTCAAACATGGTGGAATGAATTCATCCTGAGCGGCACTGGTCTGTTGAAAAAGCAATGCATCACGCTCCTTTTGAAGATCCTCATAACTCCCCCTTAGCTTCTCAAGATCTTGCTTTCTTTGAAGAAATTCATAAGAAAGCTTCTCATGATCAGCTAAGAGAGTGTTATGATCACTTTGAAGGTTGTCAAACTTAGACTAAAGTCTCTGAAGGTTATCAGTCAGAGTTTGTGTTCGATCCATTTCTTCACCCAACAGGACATCGCTTTTGTCTAGCATATTTTGAACCTTTTCAAAAGCCTTTTGTTGTTTCACAGCAATCTTAGCAAGTTTAGAATAGCTAGGCTTGAGGTTTTCATCTGATTCATCCTCACTTGATTCAGAGGAGGGGTATTTGAGTACCTTGGCACATTTTGCCATGAAGCAATAGGTGGGAGTGTAGTCATCATCGCAGTCGTCAGCAGTGTTGGGGAAGTCATTTTCCTCAGAGTTGAAGATGGACTAAATGACGAAAGCAGTAGCGAGGGCTAGGCTCGCCACACCAATTTGTGGTGGTTTCGGAAGCTCAATGGGTTGCGGAAGTGCAATGATGGGTTATGCGAGTCGGAGTTGAAGTCACCGTCTCCAAGTAGCCGAAACACCTTAGGAGACACAAACAACAACTCAAACAAGCTCAAACAAAATTGGGTTAAGTTGAGGTGGTGGAAATGTATGGTGGGCAAGGTTATGCGGAAGTTATGGATGTGGTCGATGAAGAAGTAACCATCCCTAAGTAGCCGAAACACCTTAGGAGATCAAATCACCACTCAAGCAACCACTAATGCTATGGGGAACAAAATGGGTTAGGTTGCCGAAGTCAGTGGTGGTATAGCGGATGATGTGGTGAAGGCCCTAGGCAAATATGCCAAAGTTCCAAACATTTGATGGAGTCGAAAGGTGGTTAAACCAAGATGAGGACCTCGGGCATGTTGATAGCTTTGAAACGAGCCAAAGAACACTCAAATCGGTGTCCGGAGCAAAAAGTTATGATGAAAGCGGTGAAGGAGGTCGATGCTGAAATTCTGTGTAATGTTGCTGGTTAGGCCGGAAGTTCCGGGGTTAGGGCCGGAAGTTCCGGGCTCCGGAAGTTTCGGGGGGTAGCCGGAAGTTCTGGGGTCGCGGAAAAAGTATAGGAGAACCCAGGGGTTTTGGGTAAACTTTCTGTTTGGCCCGGAAGTTCTGGGGTAAGGACGGATGTTTCGGGGGACGGAAGTTCCGGGGGAGTCCGGAAGTTCAGGGGATTGTGGAATTTCTTCCGGGACGAACCCTAAATTCCAGATCTGAAAATGGGGGCGGAAAACACGATTTCCAGGGTCAAAATTGAGAAGATTTCGTGGATGGAAAGTGGGGAAAAGATGGGAAAAGCTAGATCCACTCGAAACATAGCGAATCCATGGATCAAAATCAACAAAACACCATCAAAACTAACAAATCAAAAAAATTGGGGCTACTTTTGTGGGGATTTTCGTATTTTGGGACAAAATCAAGCAAAACAAGGCTAGAAAATGGCGGGGGGACTCCAAAAACGTGATCAACGTGGCTCATGGTACCAAGATGATGTAGGGTGGAACCCTAGGGGCCGATCTTTCACGATTTGGAGGGGGATTCCCAAAGAACACGATGAACACACAAGGGAAAACATAAGCGGAAACAATCAAATCAATGAGAAACGATCACACATGTGCTAGATTCACATACTCACGGAGAGATACACGATACAAATCCAACAAAGGGGGATACAAAGGTAACTAATTCTTCCCAGTCCGTGAGGAGATGGGGTCTTGAATCCACGAGGGGATCTTCCCTAGATGGGGTCTTGAATCCACTTGGGGGATCTTCTCCTAGGAGGTATCGGTCTCCAATGGAGTATGTATCAAGCAATGTTGGGGATATCGCTTATCGGGAACTTATCGGTCGATCTACGATAAGGGGTAAATCGGCCAGTTTATCGGCATATCGGCCGATTTATCGCCATATCGGTTGATTTATCGGCTGATTTATCTTAGCGGTCGGTCCATGATAAGCGATAAATCGGCCGATTTATCAGAATATCGGAAGATATCTTGAACAGTGGTATCAAGTGGATGAGCAAAGCTCTATCTCTAAAATGAGCTAAACCAATGCTAACCCTAGAATGGAGGAGGGGGATGAGTATATATAGTGGTAGCCATGAAGGGGTAAGTGTGGGGCGAAAGGGTACATGGGCTTTGGCCCGAGTATGCGCGCAGGCAGGGCCGGATGTTCCGGGAACGGCTGGAAGGTCCGGGCGCTGAAGGTTCCGGGTGAGGGTCCAGGCATGGTCTGGGCTATCCAGAGAGTTAGCACGGTATGGGACGGCGTCGGTGTAGCAGGGCCGAAAGTTCCGGGATGGCCAGAAGTTCCTGGCGCTAGAGGTTCCGGGCGAGCTTCCATGCAGGGTCCGGGCTGTCCAGAGAGTTGGCGCATCCAGGCATCGCCTGGAGGGTTAAGGACCGGACATTTCGGGAAGGCCGGAAGGTCTGGGGGAGGGGCGGAGGTTCCAGGCTATGGCCAGAAGTTCCGGGCTTGGCGGAAACTCTTCACAAGTCTTGACGATGGCTGCTCCTCCTCCCTCTTCGGGACGATCAATGTACCTGATCACACATAGTGTCCATGACTTAGGTAGCAACCATGTCTCACTCGAATGGAAAGGGGAAGCATTTAGGAGCAGGTTCACCTTGTGTCCAATGGCGTATGCTCGAGGTTGAGGTCTCGTCGCATGTCCACTTCGGGTTTGGGGAGTAGTCATAGTGTACATGGAGATAATCATAGGATCCTCCGCATCACGTAGTTTCTTTGAGCTTCAGTAAGAGTATGACTTGCATAGTAATTAATATTAAACTTGTTACCTGATACATCTCTGTCATCTATAATTTTTGATTGTTTCATGCCAATATTCTACAACTTCCATATACTTTGGCAACATTTTATATTATTTCTAGGACTAACATATTGATTCAGTGCCCAGTGCCAGGTCCTTTTTTCATGTTTTTCATTTCGCAGGAAGTCCATATAAAATGAAGTTCAAATGCGATAAAATTTTACGGATATGTATTTTGGAATATATGTGATTTTTGGGAGGTGGAATCAACACAACGGAGGCCCACGACCTTCACAAGGCATCAGGGCGCCATCACCCCCTAGCTACGCGAGGTTACCTTGTGGGCACCTCGTAAGTCGGTTGGGGTCCTTCTTCGGCCGCAAGGAAGCCTATATCAAGAAAAAAATTGTGTTAACATTTCAGCCCAGTCAAAATTACGGATCTCGGGGTTTTCAGCCAGAAAAACAGGAACACAAAATAGAAGAGAACAGAGAATATTCTTTGCTTAGGTACTCAAGTTGTGCCTTCCTATCTGGGAATGGCAACTCTGGTACTGGTTCATAATCATCTTCCATGGGGGCCAGTGATGTATCCACCTCCAAGTTCTCCACTATGACCTCTTCCTCGGGGTCCTCATTAGTGTAACACTCCCACTTTTTCTTTGGAAGCTCCATATGTTCTGCATAGCTTTTAACAAATCTCAAAACAACATTAGGATCAAGATACAGTTCATTACTAACTTCATTAACTCTCCCTGAATTAAGATAAGCTTTTTATGCAATCAAAATCTATTTCAACTTTACCTTCTTCTTCCTCCTCATCACCCAAGCTTCGTTATTAGCAAGTTTACCATCTAATAATTATAATTTCTGAGCTTCAGGCACCAGGCTAGTAATAAAGGAACCTGCAGAGGCTAAGTCTAGTTCTTCCTTAGAATCATACCGAAGTCCTCCATAGAAGAGATTTAATACCAACCAATTCAAGAGTTTATGATGAGTGCAATCATTTAACAGAGTTTGGCACCTTTGATATGCATATACCAAACTTTCTCCCGGTCTTTGTCAAAAGTTTAAAATCCTTTGTCTGGCTTCATAATATTTCATCTCAGGATAAAACTCTGATAGGAAGGATTCTGCAAGCTTGTCCCATGTATCAAAGGTACCTGCAGTGTGAGACACTAACCATTCTTTTGCCGCATTAGCCACGGTGTGAGAAAATTTCATCTTCCTATCGTCAGGGCTAAAAGCATTTAATTTTAATGCCCCACATATATCTTCAAAAAGTTGCAAATGTTGATAAGGATTCTCACCTTCGTCACCTTTAAATTGCTTACTATGTAATAATTTGAGGACACTTGGATTCACCTCATAAGCTACACCAGTGGGGTTAGGACCCAAGGGTGTGAATATCTCTTGCATAGGTGGTCCTCTAAGACGCATGGTTGATAGCTGATTATTATGTCCAAACTCAGCCATGGTTGCTTTGAATCTGCAAACAACTTAGTACACAAAATTCAAACCAAACACAAAACTAAGATCAAAAGCGCTCAGCTCCCGGGCAATGGCGCCAGAAAAAAGCTTGATGGCCTGCAAGTGCACAAGGTTTAGTTGTAGCTTTTTCCAAGTAAGTGCATCGATCCCACAGGGAGCATAGAACCAATCTTTCGTCTTTTCGATGGTGAAATAGTATGCCTGTAAGTTGTGAGTAATCCAAAGCAAGAGTATGGTAATAGAAATGGTGTAAATAATAAGCATGAAACCAATAGGACTAAAGCGTTCACAAGGAGTCTGGAATCCCCTCTAGTGTGCATCTATAGCGGTGCCTAAACACAATCCTACCTCGGACTCCTAAGCCAGTTTGCATATTTCTATTTGTGGGCAGAGCTGGTACAAATACGTGCATACACTCGGCAACCCCATATCACATACGCCACCACCGTTCTTTCCCACTCCGGTTACCAAACGGTGATTAAGGGGGAAGAGGTCCCCCGTGGACGAGCCTATGGGAGGCCTCTATTTTACCCCCTGCTGCAACAATGTGGGACGAAGAGAGATGGGACCTGTCGCGTCACCTACCTCCGCAACCAACCGTTCCGCCAACAGTAATTCGTCCGTCCAAAATTGGCATATGATGTTTTTCAATCTTATTATCCTTTGTCTAAGCTTTGATCTATATGTTGTCATCAATTACCAAAAAGGGGGAGATTGAAAGTGCAACTATCCCTGGGTGGTTTTGGTAATTCCTAACAACATATAGCTCATTGACCTAATGCTATTTCAAGATAAATATTTCAGGAAAGCTCAATGATTGGCATGGCATGGATTAGAAAGTGGAACCCTCAAAATGCTAAGGACAAAAGATTGGCTCAAGCTCAAAACACAAGACTCTACATCTTCATTTTAGTGATCCAAGATCACATTGAGTCCATAGGAAAAGCCAATACTATCAAGAGGGGGTGAGGTGTTGCTTAATGAGTTTCTTGCTCAAAGTGCTTAGTGATATGCTCCAAAACCCTCAACTACTTTCTCACATCCACTTATGTCCCAAACCAAAAGTCAAACTAGGCCCCACCGAAACTTTCTATCCAGCGCCACCGAGTTCAGTTGACATAGCCACTGCCAGAAACCCTAGTCCTTTCAGTCTCACCGATAGGGATCTTGGTCTCACCGAGATGGGATTGTAATCACTCTGTTTCCCTTCGTAACGTTTCGGTCAAACCGAGATGAGCGATCGGTCCCACCGAGATTGCAATGCAAACTCTCTGTTTCCCTTTCGTAACGCTTCGGTCCAACCGAAATGAGCGAATCGGTCCCATCGAGTTTGCCTGACCAACTCTCTGTTAGTCTATTACCAAAATCGGTCTCACCGAGTTTGTGTAATCGGTCTCACCGAGATTACAATATGCCCTAACCCTCACGAAATTGGTCCCACCGAGTTGACATGTCGGTCCCACCGAAAATCCTAACGTTCACATTTTGAACTAAATCGGTCCGACCGAGTTCTCTGATTCGGTCCCACCGAGTTTGGTGATTTATGTGTAACGGTTAGATTTTGTGTGGAGGCTATATATACCCCACCACCCACTCTTCATTCGTGGAGAGAGCCATCAGAACATGCCTACACTTCCAACATACATTTTCTGAGAGAGAACCACCTACACTTATGTTGAGGTCAAGATATTCCATTCCAACCACATAAATCTTGATCTCTAGCCTTCCCCAAGTTGCTTTCCACTCAAATCTTCTTTCCACCAAATCCAAATCCTGTGAGAGAAAGTTGAGTGTTGGGGAGACTATCATTTGAAGCACAAGAGCAAGGAGTTCATCATCAACACACCATTTGTTACCTCTTGGAGAGTGGTGTCTCCTAGATTGGCTAGGTGTCACTTGGGAGCCTCCGTCAAGATTGTGGAGTTGAACCAAGGAGTTTGTAAGGGCAAGGAGATCGCCTACTTCATGAAGATCTACCCGAGTGAGGCAAGTCCTTCGTGGGCGACGGCCATGGTGGGATAGACAAGGTTGCTTCTTCGTGGACCCTTCGTGGGTGGAGCCCTCCGTGGACTCGCGCAACCATTACCCTTCGTGGGTTGAAGTCTCCATCAACGTGGATGTAGGTGTAACGCCAACGATACGGCTATATCTCCCACGTGTCGAGGCACGACTTAGAGGCATAACCGCATTGTGGTTTAGTCGCAAGAAGGGTCATCTTCGCACAATCCCATGTAATGAACAAGAAAGGGATAAAGAGTTGGCTTACAATCGCCACTTCACACAATACATAAATAAAATCATACATCATTCAGAGAACACACATAGACCGACTACGGTCAAATCCTAATGAAAAGAAGACAACCCAACTGCTAGATCCCCGATCGCCCCAACTGGGCACCACTGCTGATCAACAAGAAAAGAAACAACACAACGAACAAGATCTTCATCGAGCTCCCACTTGAGCTCGGTTGCGTCACCTGCGCTGGTATCCTCGACACCTGCAACTGTTTGGAAGTATCTGTGAGTCACGAGGACTCAGCAATCTCACACCCACAAGATCAAGACTAATTAAGCTTATAGGAAAGGATGGGGTAGTGAGGTGGAGCTGGATCAAGCACTAAGCATATATGGTGGCTAACATACGCAAATGAGAGCGAGAAGAGGAGCAACGGAACGATCGTGAACTAGCAATGATCAAGAAGTGATCCTGAACTCCTACTTACGTCATTCATAACTCAAACCGTGTTCACTTCCCAGACTCCGCCGAGAAGAGACCATCACAGCTACACACACGGTTGATGCGTTTTAATTAAGGTCAAGTGTCAAGTTCTCTACAACCGGATTTTAAAAAATTCCCATCTGCCACATAACCGCGGGCACGGCTTTCGAAAGTTAATACCCTGCAGGGGTGTCCCAACTTAACCCATCATAAGCTCTCACGGTCAAAGAAGGATAAACCTTCTCCCAAGAAGACCCGATCAGTCTCGGAATCCCGGTTACAAGACATTTCGACAATGGTAAAACAAGTCCAGCAAAGCCGCCCGAATGTGCCGACAAATCCCGATAGGAGCTGCACATATCTCGTTCTCAGGGCACACCGGATGAGCAGTCCGTACAACTAAAACCAGACCTCAAGTTTCCCCGAGGTGGCGCTGCAAAGGGCTCTAGTTTGGACCAACACTCCGAGGAGCACTGGCCCGGGGGGGGTAAAATAAGATGACCCTCGGGATGCGCGACTCCCAAGGGAAAAAGGCTAGGTAAGGCAAATGTAAAACCAAGGTTGGGCCTTGCTGGAAGAGTTTTATTCAAAGCGAATTGTCAAGGGGGTCCCATAAATCACCCAACCGCGTTAGGAACGCAAAATCAAGGAACATAACACCGGTATGACGGAACTAGGGCGGCAAGAGTGGAACAAAACACCAGGCATAAGGCCGAGCCTTCCACCCTTTACCAAGTATATAGATGCATTAATAATATATAAGAGATATTGTGATATCCCAACATAAACATAATCAAACAAGGAGCAATCTTCATCTTCACCTGCAACTAGCAACGCTATAAGAGGGGCTGAGCAAAAGCGGTAACATAGCCAAACAACGGTTTGCTAGGAAAGGTGGGTTAGAGGCTTGACATGGCAATATGGGAGGCATGATATAACAAGTGGTAGGTAGCGCAACATAGCGATAGAGCGAACAACTAGCAAGCAAAGATAGAAGTGATTTCGAGGGTATGGTCATCTTGCCTGAGATCCCGCAAGGAAGAAGAACGAGTCCATGAAGAAGACAAACGGACGTAGTCGAACGAATCCTCACAACTCCGGAATGAAACCGAAGCTAACGAGAGAAGCAACCCGGAAAGAAACAAACAACATAGTAAACACACAAACATAAACATGGCATGATGCACAATCAAGTATGATGCATGTCCGGTTTAGTGAGGCATGGCATGGCAAAGTGCACAAACGAAACTACAAGTTAAGTGGAGCTCAATATGCAACGAGTTGCATATTGACGAAACACCACATCAATTGTTTAGTTCTCTCGGTTATGTACCCAACAATATTAAATGTTGATTAACATGGCAAGAGGTGAAGCATAAGTAAACTAACTATCTAGGCAATTTAAGTGAGGCCGGAACAACAAACAATAATTCCGGAAAATCCTCATGTCATTTAGCAATTTTTAATGCAAACATCAATTTTAGACATTTTAAATGTTGTTATCATGATGCGGATGACTTATGCAAGGTATATGCAATTTATGAAAGTGTTGGTATAAAATGATACGAGGCATTTGTTACCGTGGTGGAAGAAAGGGGTGCCATGGCAACGAATCCGCGAATAATGCCACGGCAACATAACGGTGATCCGACAACTCGTCGAGATGTCGGTGCAAAAGAAACTGTGGATGAACGGAACATGCAAACGATGGTGGGGTGATCCCGGTTACCGGGTTCCCACGGGTTAGTGGCATGGAAACGAGTGACAATTTGGACACGGTGCAAGCACGAGCATCTCATACAACATGCATTCGTTCATGGGCGGCGTCTCGGGGTTATACCTTCGAAGCGTGCATTTTCGGAACGGATCAAGTTCGACGGGATGTAGGGGTACACGGGCCGTAGTGGAAGTAGTCGTACTCGCGACGGTAGTGGGAGTAGTTGTACACGGCGGAGGTAGTTGTTCAGGGTCTTGGCGGGTCGTCGTGTAGCCGTACATGTTCGTCGTGGTACACGGTTCGAAGTCGTACATATCCCGTAGATGTTCAGGGTCACCGTGAGGAACTTGTCGAAACCAGGGTCTCGGTTGTCGGTAGAGATACTTGGTGAAATCCACGGGTGTCAGTAGTTGTACATGGCGAATCCACGCTCGATGACTGTTGGACTTGACGTCAACAGCAACAGGGGCGCGAAGCAGGGACTTGGCGGCAGCGGCAGGAACTTGGCACGGCGGTCTCGCGCGGCACTCTAGGAGGCAGCAAGGCGCGGGGACGGCAGGGGCGAGGGAGCACGGGAACCTGCCAGAACCGAGGCTAGGGCGGCGGCTTGAGGAGGCGGACGAGCTCCAGGACGGGCGCGGCTGGAGGTTGCCGCTGTAGGACTGGCCAGCTTGCACGATCGCACAAGGCTACGGGCGCTCGGGTCTGCTGCTCGCTGATGAGCACACGAGGCAGCGACGACGGGTGGAGACGCGAGCTGCAGGCGCTCACGGACGGCGCGGAGTGGCGACCTACTGCTGGTTGCCGGAGCGGGCGAGACAAGGGACGGCGGAGCGCCATGGCTGAGGGAGCAGAGGAGGGGGCGAAGCAGAGGAGGAGGCTTGGGCGCTGGAGGGAGCAGCACGGCAGCGCCATGGAGGGGCACGGCTGGCCAGGAGGGCGTCGTGTAGGAGCAGGAGAAGGGGGGGCGTCGCGTGGGGGGCGCTGGGGCTCGCTCGCTAGGGTGGCGATGGCAAGGAGGGGAAGAGGCGCTCGGGCCTTGTAGCGCGGGGAGCTCCTCTCCCTGGCGATGTGTGGCGGCGCGAGGGAAGGAGACGAGAGGGAGCAAGCGAGAGGAGGGGTTCGGGCTAGGTTAGCGAGGGGGCTGCTGGGCCTTGGGCCATGGAGGTGGCTAGGCTGCGGATGGGCCTAGATGGCCTGCTGGCTCTCTCTCTGATAGAGGCAAAGGTGTCCCGTCTTTCGATGAGATGATGAATATCGCTTTGATGGAAGTCGACTTTGACGATCCGACTACGAACGTGCGAGGACGTCGCGCCTTGGCAATCGCTAAACCAACTCCGAGAGGTTATCGACCACGCCGGAGCACGATCAACCTGACCACGAGGGTCTGTTTCCTGCGAGCAAACGAAGAACAGGCAAGAAACTGAGATTGCAATCTGGATATTGCGAATATAAGATGAAAGCTTTATTGATCAAGGTGGGGTTCTGTGACGCCTTTGTCTGGTCGCTGAACACAAACGAAGTACGCGAAGTTGCAGCTATGGCGAACTTTTAATCTAAACAAAACCCAAAGTCTAAACGACGCCCTAAGGGCTGTATATATGGAGGAAGAGGGGGGGAATTTCGTGGCCCTTGAGGAAGGGGTCCGAAACCAACCCTATCTCTTGTTTCCCCACACATACGGACTCTAAAAACAGCCTATACTTATGTATTTCGAAATTACATGGGCCTGGCCCAATAATAAGGTGACGCAGCACCTAGAATAGCCTCTGGACGAAAGTTATGAAGTAGCATCTTGTATATTTCGTCCAAGGCTTCATGCACGCATTATGGTGGCTTCAACGTCCTGAAATCATCACTTGTAACTCCGTTCTTGTTCCCCATGCGCATGCCATCATCTCCATGCTTGTTCTTGCTCCAATGTTCATCCTTCTCAAAGCTAGGCCCTTCATTTGTAAGCAAAACAAATGTATCCAATTTAGGCAGCATCATATTCTCATGAACATTAGAATCATTAGCAAGAAACGAAAGTACCTGGTAATTTAATTGGCGTGCGCGAGCTCTAGTAATTGGTCCAGTATGTATAGCAGCAGGGACTGTGGGTGTAATAATTGTATTGATGTCCTCATCATCCTCCCCTTCTTGAAATGAAGTCGTCCTCGACGGAAGCTCATCTTCCTCACCCAAATAAGGCTTCAAATCTGCAATATTAAAAGTGGGACTAACCCCAAAATCTGCAGGCAGCTCAAGTTTATATGCATTATCATTTATTTTCTCTAACACCTTAAAAGGACCATCAGCACGTGGCATTAGCTTTGATTTGCGCAAATCAGGAAATCTATCCTTACGCAAATGTAACCAAACAAGATCTCCAGGTGCAAACACAACATGTTTTCTACCCTTATCTCCAGCAAGTTTATATTTAGCATTCATACGCTCAATGTTTTCCTTAGTTAACTCATGCATTTTTAAGATCAATTCAGCACGTTGTTTAGCATCAAAATTAACCTTCTCCGAAGATGGAAGAGGCAACAAATCAATAGGTGCACGAGGTAGGAAACCATACACAATTTCAAAAGGGCACATCTTAGTAGTAGAATGCAATGAACGATTATAAGCAAACTCAATATGAGGCAAGCAGTCTTCCCACATTTTCTTATTATTCTTCAAAACAGCCCTAAGCATAGTAGACAATGTTCTATTGACTACTTCAGTTTGTCCATCAGTTTGGGGGTGACAAGTAGTACTAAAAAGCAGTTTAGTCCCCAACTTAGCCCATAAACATCTCCAAAAGTGGCTAAGAAATTTAGTATCACGATCTGAAACAATAGTATTTGGCACACCATGCAAGCGAATAATTTCACGAAAGAACAAATCAGCAACATTAACAGCATCATCGCTTTTATGACATGGTATAAAGTGCGCCATTTTCGAGAATCTATCCACGACAACAAATATGCTATCCCTCCCCTTCTTTGTTCGAGGTAAACCTAAAACAAAGTCCATAGATATATCCTCCCAAGGAACACTAGGTACAGGCAAAGGCATATATAAACCATGAGGATTGAGTCGTGACTTAGCTTTTTGACATGTAGTGCAGCGAGCAACAAAACGCTCAACATCCCGTCTCATCTTTGGCCAAAAGAAATGTGTAGCAAGTACGTCCTCCGTCTTCTTCACGCCAAAGTGTCCCATTAATCCTCCTCCATGCGCCTCCTGCAACAACAAAAGACGAAGAGAGCTAGCTGGAATGCATAGCTTGTTAGCACGGAACACAAATCCATCATTAACGACAAACTTGTTCCAGGTTCTTCCTTCTTTACAATTCTGCAATACATCTTTAAAATCAGCATCATGCACATATTGATCTTTGATGGTCTCCAAACCAAATATTTTGAAGTCAAGTTGTGAAAGCATAGTATAGCGACGAGACAATGCATCAGCAATAACATTTTCTTTACCCTTCTTGTGTTTAATGACATAAGGGAAAGTTTCAATGAATTCAACCCATTTAGCATGTCTACGATTCAGTTTAGCTTGACTTTTAATATGTTTCAAAGATTCATGATCAGAATGTATAACAAATTCTTTGGGCCATAAATAATGTTGCCATGTTTCTAAAGTCCGAACAAGAGCATATAGTTCTTTATCATAAGTAGAATAATTCAGACTAGGCCCACTCAATTTTTCAGAAAAGTATGCAACAGGTTTGCCATCTTGTAATAACACACCTCCTAATCCAATGCCACTAGCATCACATTCAAGCTCAAAAGTCTTATTAAAATCAGGAAGTTGGAGTAAAGGAGCATGTGTCAACTTATCTTTCAATACCGTGAAGGCTTCTTCCTGTGCGGTACCCCAAACAAAAGGCACATCCTTCTTTGTAAGCTCGTTGAGAGGTGCAGCAATGGTGCTAAAATCTCTCACAAAACGCCTATAGAAACCAGCGAGTCCAAGAAAACTCCGCACTTGTGTGACCGTTTTGGGCTGCGGCCAACTCTCAATAGCTTCAATCTTGGCTTTATCAACTTCAATTCCCTGTGGAGTAACAACATAGCCAAGAAAAGATACTCGGTCGGTGCAAAAGGTGCACTTCCCAAGGTTACCAAACAAACGTGCATCACGTAGAGCAATAAAAACAGCACGTAAATGTTCCAAATGTTCTTCCAAAGATTTGCTATAAATCAGTATATCATCAAAATAGACCACCACAAATCGTCCAATGAAAGCACGTAAAACTTCGTTCATTAGTCTCATGAAAGTACTAGGTGCATTAGTTAACCCAAAAGGCATGACTAACCACTCATATAAACCAAACTTAGTTTTAAATGCAGTTTTCCATTCATCTCCCAATTTCATACGAATTTGATGGTATCCACTACGCAAATCAACTTTGGAGAATATTGTAGAGCCACTCAATTCATCAAGCATATCATCGAGCCTAGGAATAGGATGACGATAACGAATAGTAATATTATTAATGCCTCTACAATCAACACACATACGCGACGTACCATCCTTTTTAGGCACGAGTATAATAGGAACAGCACAAGGACTAAGAGATTCGCGTATATAACCTTTGTCGAGCAGCTCCTGTACTTGACGCATAATCTCCTTCGTCTCCTCTGGATTGGTACGGTATGGTGCACGGTTGGGTAGCGATGCACCGGGAATTAAGTCAATTTGATGCTCAATCCCTCGAATAGGTGGTAATCCCGGTGGCACGTCTTGTGGGAAGACGTCAGCGAACTCCTGCAAAATGTGAGTGACAGCAGGGGGCAAAGAGGAAGGCACGTCCTCGAATGAAAATAATGCCTCTTTGCACACAAAAGCATAGCAAACAGATTTGCTGAAATCTAGTTCATCAATATCAGATTTTGTGGCAAGCAAACATGCACTTTTCAATTTAATTTCAGAAACAACACTAGATGGTTTATTATTAGGTTTCATTTGTTGCTCAAATTCCTTTGCCACAATCTGATTTTCACTCTTATTTTTCTCCTGTTTTGCTTTATTAGCTCTATTAATGTCATCTTTCAAAATGGAATCAGGAGTCATAGGAAGCAAAGTAATATTTTTATCCTTATGAACAAGAGTATACTGATTGTTTCTACCATGGTGTACAGAATTTTTATCAAATTGCCATGGTCTACCTAGTAATAAGGAACATGCTTGCATGGGTACCACATCACAATCAACATAATCAGCATATGTAGAGATACTAAAATGCACACGAACAGTACGTGTTACCTTAACCTTGCCGCTGTTGTTGAACCATTGGATGTAGTAAGGATGTGGATGTGGTCTTGTGGTGAGAGATAGCTTCTCCACCATCTCCATGCTAGCCAAGTTGTTACAGCTCCCTCCATCTATGATGACGCGAACAGAACGTTCCTTCACAACTCCCTTTGTATGGAACAAATTATGCCTCTGATTTTGCTCTGCTTGTGTGACCTGCACACTCAAAACACGTTGAGCAACTAAACATTCATACCTGTCAGCGTCTTCAGGAGCCATGTATTGCGTCTCATTTTCAGAATCATCTCCACCATGTTCTTCACGTGTAATAAGAGCCAAAGTCTCCTCATCATAGTCACTAGCGGACTCATACCCACCATCCTCAGTAGCAATCATGACACGCTGAGATTTGCATTCTCTCGCAAAATGTCCTCTTCCCTTACAACGACGACAAATAATATCACTTGTGTGCCCTGTCGATGCCATGGAAGAAGAAGAGCTCTGCACAGGCCCGGCAGGTGTGCTCTTGGCAGAGAGTGGTGGTTGTGCCTGCTTTCTTGTATCACGGCTGGAGGTGGCACCTGATGGAGGTGATGGTGAAGTGGAAGTAGAAGATGCACGCGGTGTCCATGATGAAGGTCGACCTGCAGAAAAGTTAGTTCGCGCCAATGGCTGTCGATCCTGCACTTCACGTTCAGCTTTACAAGCAAGATGGAATAAACGAGTGATATTATTATAATCCTTATACTCTAGAATGGTCTGAATCTCTTTATTTAATCCACCCATAAAACGTGCAAGCATAGCTTCATTCTCCTCAACAATACCACATCTAATCATGCCAGTTTGTAATTCCTGATAATATTCTTCTACAGAATTTTTTCCTTGTCTTAAACGCTGCAATTTTTGAAGTAATTCACGTTGATAATATGGTGGAACCCAACGAGTACGCATAGCAGTTTTCAAAGCAGCCCAAGTAGCTGGAACAGGATATAATCTACAATGTTCAGACCACCAAACACAGGCAAAGCTAGTGAAAGCACAAACAGCAGCAGGAACACGTCTCTCCTCAGGATATTGTAAACATGTAAATCGTTGTTCAGTTTCTAACTCCCAAGTAAGATATATATCAGGAACATATCTACCCTCAAATGGTGGAATATTCAATTTCAGTTTAGGGAGATGGTCATGATCTCGTACCTGAGGTGGTGGTGCCGGCCTACCGTTGCGAATATATACCTGAGGTCGACCTGCTGGTGGTGGTGCTGGTGGCTGGACGTAGTTCTGATTTTGATCAACCTCATCCTCATAATCGCCCGCATAATCGTCATCCTCCTCAGCCGCCGCAGGAGCAGGAGCCAAAGAAGCATCAACAGTAGGGACAGCAGCACCCGAATTTTGACCAATCTCAATTGGAACGCGCTGTGCCCGTCCCACTTGATTTGGAAGGCGGCGTTGGAGATGTGGTTGTTGTTGTTGTAGAGGTGCGACATGTGCAGCCGGTGGTGGTTGGGGAAGACGCTTGAGTAATTCAGTAAACTTGTTATCCAGCTTTGTCTCAAACGACTTCTCCACGGCATCTATCTTCTCCATAGCCTCTTCAAATCTGTTTAGCACATCTCCCACCTGGCCACTCATCATTTGCTGAAATTTATCATGCAACTCCTTGTTCGTCATGTTCGCCCAATCAGTCTCATCGGCTTGTGAACCTGCCATGGTTAGCAGCAATAGAAACACAAAAGAATATGATCCTGCAGACTACTAGAAGTGGTGGTGATGGTGGTGTGTCACAAAACCTTCAAGCGAATCTCAAATTCTTACCAGTTCTTACCCAGCAGCAGGTGGTGATCGGCAACCGTTGTAGTCAAAAACTCTCAAAGCTTGGATATAGCGATTACCAGGGAGAGTCAAACGCACGATGTAGACTTATGTGGAGCTGGGAAGGCTTATAATATGGTAGAAAAATGGTAAGCAATAATCAATTCAGAGATGCAAAGTTGAATAAACGCTCAACGACGGTACTGTGCTGGTCCTAGGCTAGACCGTGCTAGAGACGCGAGCCTAGAACACTAACAAAATCACGGCGCTGCACGTAAACAAGGGAAAAGCACACTCAGGGATTTTTTTTTCGCTCTTTTTTTTTTGCGCTCTTTTTTTTTTTGCGCTCCTCTTTTTTTTTTTTTTTTGCGAAAAAATCACTATAATGGCGAGTGTCTCAAAACTCTTCCCAGGTCAAACTGACAGGATGGGCACAAAAATTTTTTGACTATTTTTTTTTTCGGAAATCAGGGCAGCGACGACGAAAAAGTGCGACAAAAAATCACTATGATGGCGAGTGTCTCAAAACACTACCCGGGGCCTAAAAATAGGATAGGGAAAAAATATTTTTGGTTGCCGAAATTTTGGCCTAAAAACTGCCCGGGGGTCTCCAGACTCTTTTTTTTTTTTCCGAGACCTACTCAGGCAAGGAAACACGAAACGGAAAATATATGGATCTCTAAAACAAACCGACTATGAAGAGAACTCGGATTGGTGGTGGATATATGGCGGTAGTATATGGCAGCGGTGGTGGTATATGGCAGCGGTGGTGGTATATGGATACGGATTCAAAGCGGTGGCGGATAAGCAATGGTGGTAGATGGCAAGGCGATGATGATGGTGCGGCGGCGGCGTGACAACTTATGACCAGAACTCGAAACTCTAAAAGACTAGACTCTAAGACCAGCAACTTGACACGACGATGCAACCGCAAATTCAACAAAGCAAAAACCCTAAAAAGATTATGCAAAGGCTCAGATTGGTTCGGATATGATGAACTAACCCTAATTTTTTTTTGTGGCTTTTTCGTGGACTGTAGGTATGAAGAACAGACTCGATCTAAACTACGAAAAACTGTAAAATCTCACCGAGCAACCTGGAAATCTGATACCACTTGATAGAGGCAAAGGTGTCCCGTCTTTCGATGAGATGATGAATATCGCTTTGATGGAAGTCGACTTTGACGATCCGACTACGAACGTGCGAGGACGTCGCGCCTTAGCAATCGCTAAACCAACTCCGAGAGGTTATCGACCACGCCGGAGCACGATCAACCTGACCACGAGGGTCTGTTTCCTGCGAGCAAACGAAGAACAGGCAAGAAACTGAGATTGCAATCTGGATATTGCGAATATAAGATGAAAGCTTTATTGATCAAGGTGGGGTTCTGTGACGCCTTTGTCTGGTCGCTGAACACAAACGAAGTACGCGAAGTTGCAGCTATGGCGAACTTTTAATCTAAACAAAACCCAAAGTCTAAACGACGCCCTAAGGGCTGTATATATGGAGGAAGAGGGGGGGGGAATTTCGTGGCCCTTGAGGAAGGGGTCCGAAACCAACCCTATCTCTTGTTTCCCCACACATACGGACTCTAAAAACAGCCTATACTTATGTATTTCGAAATTACATGGGCCTGGCCCAATAATAAGGTGACGCAGCACCTAGAATAGCCTCTGGACGAAAGTTATGAAGTAGCATCTTGTATATTTCGTCCAAGGCTTCATGCACGCATTATGGTGGCTTCAACGTCCTGAAATCATCACTTGTAACTCCGTTCTTGTTCCCCATGCGCATGCCATCATCTCCATGCTTGTTCTTGCTCCAATGTTCATCCTTCTCAAAGCTAGGCCCTTCATTTGTAAGCAAAACAAATGTATCCAATTTAGGCAGCATCATATTCTCATGAACATTAGAATCATTAGCAAGAAACGAAAGTACCTGGTAATTTAATTGGCGTGCGCGAGCTCTAGTAATTGGTCCAGTATGTATAGCAGCAGGGACTGTGGGTGTAATAATTGTATTGATGTCCTCATCACTCTCACTCTAAACAAATAAAAAGCAAAACAGGGATAAGAAAGAAAAGAAAAGAAAGAGGGGTTAGGGGAAGAAGTTGGACATGGGGATTATTTTCCCGGACTCAAAAAAAAGTGCTCATTCCAAGAAAAACGGAGTGGGTAAGATTGCACGGTTTAAATTCAAATGCATTTGAATTTAATTCAAATGGTTTGAACAAGGAGTAGGATTACAAAGTGTCCAAAATGTTGAACATTTATGAAGGGCCTCGATAAGAGGGAAAAGAATTGTTGGCAAGGCTTGGAGGTGAAACTTGAAGTGGAAATAGGCATGGGAATTATTTTGCAAGTGTGTTCCGGTTAATATCAAACTAATGGAATATTTGTAATAGCTCCATAAATATTAGGAGGATATGTTATAAAGAGAAATCACCATGTGAATTCCCTCGATTTAAATGGATTGAAGATCCATGCAATTTATTTAGTTGAGTTTTTATGCAAAGATTAACGACATTATGGCATGATGACATGATGCAATGCAAAATTAAAAGAGCAAGCACAAAAGAAACACACGGTGATCACGAGAATATGGAAGTCTTCTGAACCGTCGGTCTCGGGGCGTTACAGTACGATAGCACCACCTATCGGAACCACGGATAAAAAATCTCCGTGTCGACATTGCATTTGCTCCCTCAAACTCCTCCCTTTACCTTCATATGCAATTGTTTTACATTCTGCTGCTATACTCTTAGAATTGCATGTGTAGGTTGATTGCTTGACTTGTGCAAAGTTGCTAAAATCTGCCAAGAACTAAAATTGGGAAAAGGCTAGATTTTTATTTGGTCAAGTAGTCTAATCACCCCCCCCCCCCTCTAAACATACTTTCGATCCTACAATAGCACACTAGGGTTCATCCATATCCCTGAGAACTAGGGGAACTACTCACTCATGAAGGAACAAACATCATAACATTAGTGATGGAAGACATGAATGAATCATACATGTAATATACAAGTCGCCCCCTTTAGGGTTCTTTCTTTAGATTTCAATGAATAGGATGTGGGTGATGATGATGATGACAATGGTGATGATGTTGAAGCCTTCCCGGTGACGGTGTCAGAGTCGACAACATCCTCCTTCAGATGGCTCCGGAGGCTAGGGTTCCTGCTTTTGGACTAGTTTCTGGTCTCCGTAGGTATCTGATCCATGATCCGATTCCACGGGGTGGAAATAGTTGATCTGGTGGCGGTGATGGCACTCCATACGACCGCCCATACGAGCAGGTGCGATCGTATGGAACACCGTCTTTTGCACTTGAGGCTCGGCGATGATTTCTTCTTTGACCTTTTTGCTTGATTCTTTTATGGTAAGTGATAATCACTTTAAATACGTGATTCCACTACCATTACCTGAGATTTCTTCCATAAAATATTGTTGGGTCCAAAAAAGCCTTATTTGATAAAAACGACAAAAAGAAGTGTGCGAACACTGTAAAATTCCACAAAGCCTACCGAGTAGGCACAAAAAATACTAGCAGAATAATCACATAATTTGGACTCATCAAATGAATCTAACCCTACAACCAAATCCCTCGGCTTATATAGGCACCGCGGGTACCTAGGGTTACATGTAGGTCGGCTACATCAAGGGATAAACATGTCGATGATTCAAATGTATCTTGGAGTATGCGCCAAGTCTTCGGAAGATTCCATCTTGAGGCAAATGTGTCCCACGGCTGGGGGTCCTCGGCCCAACCAATGATTGGGGGACCGACGTGGCTAGCACCCTCTAATTCAGGACACCATCACCATGCAACCCACATTGCATTGAATAGTGTCACATGATTATATGATTTGGTTGTATGAACCCTAGAGAGAGCATTCTATCACACCTCATTTATCATCTCTTCCGGTTCTATTAAAAAGTTAAGTTCCGCAACTTCCTTCCCATGCAAATTTAGCCCCTCAAAACGATCCTCCATAGTTGGGATTATGTCACGCCCAATATGTGATCCTATCAGAGAGGAACTCGAATGTCCCACCAAGGATAGAGCCACATATGCAAACGCTTTTGCAAGGTGGATATCATTACATTGTACCATTACATAATAGATGGGGATACATACAAAGGGCATACAAATGCCACAAGAATACATCAACATCATACATGAGAACAACATCCGACTATGGATGAAACACAAACAGAAACTCAAACAACATCCACCCTACTAGCCCAGGCTGCCGACCAGGAACCTATTGCTACCTCTTGAGCATGCGTTGGTTTTCCCTTGAAGAAGAAAGGGTGATGCAGCAAAGTAGCGTAAGTATTTCCCTCAGTTTTTGAGAACCAATGTATGAATCCAATAGGAGGTTACACGCAAGTCGCCTTGTACCTGCACAAACAAATAAGAACCTTGCAACCAACGCGATAAAGGGGTTGTCAATCCCTTCACGGCCACTTGCAAAAGTGAGATCTGATAGAGACAATAAGATAAATATTTTTGGTATTTTTATGATATAGATTGGAAAGTACAGATTGCAAAATAAACGGCGACAGAAATAGCAAATTGATAGGAAAATAATATGATGGAAGATAGACCCGGGGGCCATAGGTTTCACTAGTGGCTTCTCTCAAGATAGCATTATCTACGGTGGGTGAACAAATTACTATCGAGCAATTGATACAAAAGCGCATAGTTATGAGAATATCTAGGCATGATCATGTATATAGGCATCACGTCCGCGACAAGTAGACCGAAACGATTCTGCATCTACTACTATTACTCCACACATCGACCGCTATCCAGCATGCATCTAGAGTATTAAGTTCATAAGAACAGAGTAACGCATTAGGCAAGATGACATGATGTAGAGGGATAAACTCAAGCAATATGATATAAACCCCATCTTTTTATCCTCGATGGCAACAATACAATACGTGCCTTGCTGCCCCTGCTGTCACTGGGAAAGGACACCGCAAGATTGAACCCAAAGCTAAGCACTTCTCCCATTGCAAGAAAGATCAATCTAGTAGGCCAAACCAAACTGATAATTCGAAGAGACTTGCAAAGATATCAAATCATACATATAAGAATTCAGAGAAGAACCAAATATTGTTCATAGATAATCTTGATCATAAACCCACAATTCATCGGATCTCGACAAACACACCGCAAAAAGAATTACATCGAATAGATCTCCAAGAGAATCGAGGAGAACTTTGTATTGAGATCCAAAGAGAGAGAAGAAGCCATCTAGCTAATAACTATGGACCCGAAGGTCTGTGGTAAACTACTCACACATCATCGGAGAGGCTATGGTGTTGATGTAGAAGCCCTCCGTGATCGATTCCCCCTCCGGCAGAGCACCGGAAAAGGCCCCAAGATGGGATCTCATGGGTACAGAAGGTTGCGGCAGTGGAAATAGGGTTTTGTGGTGCTCTCGGATGTTTTCAGGGTATATGAGTATATATAGGTGAAAGAAGTAGGTCGGTGGAGCCACGAGGGGCCCACGAGGGTGGGGGCGCGCCTCCCTACCTCGTGGCCGCCTCGTTGCTTCCTTGACATCCACTCCAAGACTCCTGGATTGCGTTTGTTCCAAATATAACTCTCCCGAAGGTTTCATTCCGTTTGGATTCTGTTTGATATTCCTTTTCTGCGAAACTCTAAAATAGGCAAAAAAAAACAGCAATTTGCACTGGGCCTTTGGTTAGTAGGTTAGTCCCAAAAATAATATAGAAGTGCATAATAAAGCCCATTAAACATCCAAAATAGATAATATAATAGCATGGAACAATCAAAAATTATAGATACGTAGGAGACGTATCAAGCATCCCCAAGCTTAATTCCTGCTCGTCCTCGAGTAGGTAAATGATAAAAACAGAATTTTTGATGTGGAATGCTACCTAGCATAATTCTCAATGTAATTTTATTTATTGTGGCATGAATGTTCAGATCCGAAAGATTCAAGATAAAAGTTTAATATTGACATAAAAATAATAATACTTCAAGCATACTAACAAAGCAATCATGTGTTCTCAAAATAACATGGCCAAAGAAAGTTATCCCTACAAAATCATATAGTCTGGCTATGCTCTATCTTCATCACACAAAATATTTAAATCATGCACAACCCCGATGACAAGCCAAGCAATTGTTTCATACTTTTGATGTTCTCAAACTTTTTCAATCTTCATGCAATAGATGAGCGTGAGCCATGGACATAGCACTATATGTGGAATAGAAGGGTGGTTGTGGAGAAGACAAAAAGGAGAAGATAGTCTCACATCAACTAGGCGTATCAACGGGCTATGGAGATGCCCATCAATAGATATCAATGTGAGTGAGTAGGGATTGCCATGCAACAGATGCACTAGAGCTATAAGTGTATGAAAGCTCAACAAAAGAAACTAAGTGGGTGTGCATCCAACTCGCTTGCTCACGAAGACCTAGAGCATTTTGAGGAAGCCCATCATTGGAATATACAAGCCAAGTTCTATAATGTAAAATTCCCACTAGTATATGAAAGTGACAACATAGGAGACTCTCTATCATGAAGATCATGGTGCTACTTTAAAGCACAAGTGTGGTAAAAGGATAGTAACATTGTCCCTTCTCTCTTTTTCTCTCATTTTTTTATTTGGGCCTTTTCTATTTTTTTATGGCCTCTTTTTTTTCTTTTCGTCCGGAGTCTCATCCCGACTTGTGGGGGAATCACAGTCTCCATCATCCTTTCCTCACTTGGGACAATGTTCTAATAATGATGATCATCACACTTTTATTTACTTACAACTCAAAAATTACAACTCAATACTTAGAACAAAATATGACTCTATGTGAATGCCTCTGGCGGTGTATCGGGATATGCAATGAATCAAGAGTGACATGTATGAAAGAATTATAAAGGTGGCTTTGCCACAAATACGATGTCAACTACATGATCATGCAAAGCAACATAACAATGATGAAACATGTCATAACAAACAGAACGGTGGTAAGTTGCATGGCAATATATCTCGGAATGGCTATGGAAATGCCATAATAGGTAGGTATGGTGGCTGTTTTGAGGAAGGTATATGGTGGGTGTATGTGAAGGAAATATGCCCTAGAGGCAATAATAAAGTTATTATTTATTCCTTATATCATGCTAACTTTTTATTATTCATGCTAGAATTGTATTAACCGGAAACATAATACTTGTGTGAATACATAGACAAACAGAGTGTCACTAGTATGCCTCTACTTGACTAGCTCGTTGATCAAAGATGGTTATGTTTCCTAACCATAGACATGAGTTGTCATTTGATTAATGGGATCACATCTTTAGGAGAATGATGTGATTGACTTGACCCATTCCGTTAGCTTAGCACTCGATCGTTTAGTATGTTGCTATTGCTTTCTTCATGACTTATACATGTTCCTATGACTATGAGATTATGCAAGTCCCGTTTACCGGAGGAACACTTTGTGTGCTACCAAACGTCACAACGTAACTGGGTGATTATAAAGGTGCTCTACAGGTGTCTCCGAAGGTACTTGTTGGGTTGGCGTATTTCGAGATTAGGATTTGTCACTCCGATCGTCGGAGAGGTATCTCTGGGCCCACTCGGTAATGCACATCACTTAAGCCTTGCAACTAATGAGTTAGTTGCGGGATGATGTATTACGGAACGAGTAAAGAGACTTGCCGGTAACGAGATTGAACTAGGTATTGAGATACCGACGATCGAATCTCGGGCAAGTAACATACTGATGACAAAGGGAACAACGTATGTTGTTATGCGGTCTGACCGATAAAGATCTTTGTAGAATATGTGGGAGCCAATATGAGCATCCAGGTTCCGCTATTGGTTATTGACCGGAGACGTGTCTCGGTCATGTCTACATAGTTCTCGAACCCGTAGGGTCCGCACGCTTAAAGTTTCAATGACGGTTATATTATGAGTTTATGAGTTTTGATGTACCAAAGGTTGTTCGGAGTCCCGTATGTGATCACGAACATGACGAGGAGTCTCGAAATGGTCGAGACATGAAGATTGATATATTGGAAGCCTATATTTGGATATCGGAAGTGTTCCGGGTGAAATTGGGATTTTACCAGAGTACCGAGGGGTTACCGGAACCGCCCCGGGACTTAATGGGCCATAGTGGGCCTTAGTGGAGAAGAGGAGAGGCGGCTAGGGCAGGGCCGCGGACCCCTCCCCCTCTAGTCCGAATAGGACAAGGAGAGGGGGGCGGCGCCCCCCCCCCCTTTCCTTCCGCTCTCCCTCCTCTCTCCCCCCTTCTCCTAATCCAACAAGGAAGGGAGGGAGTCCTACTCCCGGTGGGAGTAGGACTCCTCCTGGTGCGCCTCTTCCTGGCCGGCCGCATCTCCCCCCTTGCTCCTTTATATACGGGGGCAGGGGGGCACCCCAAAGACACAACAATTGATTTGATCTTTTAGCCGTGTGCGGTGCCCCCCTCCACCATAGTCCACCTCAATAATACTGTAGCGGTGCTTAGGCGAAGCCCTGCGTCGGTAGAACATCATCATCGTCACCACGCCGTCGTGCTGACGAAACTCTCCCTCAACACTCGGCTGGATCGGAGTTCGAGGGACGTCATCGGGCTGAACGTGTGCTGAACTCGGAGGTGTCGTGCGTTCGGTACTTGATTGGTCGGATCGTGAAGACGTATGTACATCAACCGTGTTGTGCTAACGCTTCCGCTTTTGGTCTACGAGGGTACGTGGACAACACTCTCCCCTCTCATTGCTATGCATCACCATGATCTTGCGTGTGCGTAGGCAATTTTTTGAAATTACTACGTTCCCCAACAGTGGCATCCGAGCCTGGTTTTATGCGTAGATGTCATATGCACGAGTAGAACACAAGTGAGTTGTGGGCGATATAAGTCATACTGCTTACCAGCATGTCATACTTTGGTTCGGCGGATTGTTGGATGAAGCGGCCCGGACCGACATTACGCGTACGCTTACGCGAGACTGGTTCTACCGACGTGCTTTGCACACAGGTGGCTGGCAGGTGTCAGTTTCTCCAACTTTAGTTGAACCGAGTGTGGCTACGCCTGGTCCTTGCGAAGGTTAAAACAGCACCAACTTGACAAACTATCGTTGTGGTTTTGATGCGTAGGTAAGAACGGTTCTTGCTCAGCCCGTAGCAGCCACGTAAAACTTGCAACAACAAAGTAGAGGACGTCTAACTTGTTTTTTGCAGGGCATGTTGTGATGTGATATGGTCAAAGGATGATGCTAAATTTTATTGTATGAGATGATCATGTTTTGTAACCGGGTTATCGGCAACTGGCAGGAGCCATATGGTTGTCGCTTTATTGTATGCAATGCAATCGCCCTGTAATGCTTTACTTTATCACTAAGCGGTAGCGATAGTCGTAGAAGCATAAGATTGGCGAGATGACAACGATGCTACGATGGAGATCAAGGTGTCGCGCCGGTGACGATGGTGATCATGACGGTGCTTCGGAGATGGAGATCACAAGCACAAGATGATGATGGCCATATCATATCACTTATATTGATTGCATGTGATGTTTATCTTTTATGCATCTTATCTTGCTTTGATTGACGGTAGCATTATAAGATGATCTCTCACTAAGTTTCAAGATAAAAGTGTTCTCCCTGAGTATGCACCGTTGCCAAAGTTCGTCGTGCCCAGACACCACGTGATGATCGGGTGTGATAAGCTCTACGTCCATCTACAACAGGTGCGAGCTAGTTTTGCACACGCAGAATACTCAGGTTAAACTTGACGAGCCTAGCATATGCAGATATGGCCTCGAAACACGTAGATATGATCAACATAGTGATGTTCACCATTGAAAGCTACTCCATTTCACGTGATGATCGGTTATGGTTTAGTTGATTTGGATCACGTGATCACTTAGAGGATTAGAGGGATGTCTATCTAAGTGGGAGTTCTTAAGTAATATGATTAATTGAACTTAAATTTATCATGAACATAGTACCTGATAGTATCTTGCTTGTCTATGTTGATTGTAGATAGATGGCCCGTGTTGTTGTTCCGTTGAATTTTAATGCGTTCCTTGAGAAAGCAAAGTTGAAAGATGATGGTAGCAATTACACAGACTGCGTCCGTAACTTGAGGATTATCCTCATTGCTGCATAGAAGAATTACGTCATGGAAGCACCGCTAGGTGCCAAACCTGCTGCAGGAGCAACACCAGATGTTATGAACGTCTGGCAGAGCAAAGCTGATGACTACTCGATAGTTCAGTGTGCCAAGCTTTACGGCTTAGAACCGGGACTTCAACGACGTTTTGAACGTCATGGAGCATACGGATGTTCCAGGAGTTGAAGTTAATATTTCAAGCAAATGCCCGGATTGAGAGATATGAAGTCTCCAATAAGTTCTATAGCTGCAAGATGGAGGAGAATAGTTCTGTCAGTGAGCATATACTCAAAATGTCTAGGTATAATAATCACTTGATTCAACTGGGAGTTAATCTTCCGGATGATAGCGTCATTGACAGAATTCTTCAATCACTGCCACCAAACTACAAGAGCTTTGTGATGAACTATAACATGCAAGGGATGGATAATACGATTCCCGAGCTCTTCGCAATGCTAAAGGCTGCGGAGGTAGAAATCAAGAAGGAGCATCAAGTGTTGATGGTCAATAAGACCACCAATTTCAAGAAAAAGGGCAAAGGGAAGAAGAAGGGGAACTTCAAGAAGAACAGCAAGCAAGTTGCTGCTCAAGAGAAGAAACCCAAGTCTAGACCTAAGCCTGAGACTGAGTGCTTCTACTTCAAGATAAGAAGGATGGCAAGGTGAACAAAGGTATATGTGATATACATGTTATTGATGTGTACCTTACCAGAGCTCGCAGTAGCACCTCGGTATTTGATACTGGTTCTGTTGCTAATATTTGCAACTCAAAACAGGGACTACCGATTAAGCGGACACTAGCCAAGGATGAGGTGACGATGCGCGTGGGAAACGGTTCCAAAGTCGATGTGATCGCCGTTGGCACGCTACCTCTACATCTACCTTCGAGATTAGTATTAGACCTAAATAATTGTTATTTGGTGCCAGCGTTGAGCATGAACATTATATCTGGATCTTGTTTGATGCGAGACGGTTATTCATTTAAATCGGAGAATAATGGTTGTTCTATTTATATGAGTAATATCTTTTATGGGCATGCACCCTTGAAGAGTGGTCTATTTTTTATCGATCTCGATAGTAGTGATACACATATTAATAATATTGAAGCCAAAAGATGCAGAGTTGATAATGATAGTGCAACTTATTTGTGGCACTGCCGTTTGGGTCACATTGGTGTAAAGCGCATGAAGAAACTCCATACTGATGGACTTTTGGAATCACTTGATTATGAATCACTTGGTACTTGCGAACCATGCCTCATGGGCAAGATGACTAAAACGCTGTTCTCCGAAACTATGGAGCGAGCAACTGATTTATTGGAGATCATACATACTGATGTATGTGGACCAATGAATATTGAGGCTCGCGGCGGGTATCGTTATTTTCTTACCTTCACAGATGATTTAAGCAGATATGGGTATATCTACTTAATGAAACATAAGTCTGAAACATTTGAAAAGTTCAAAGAATTTTAGAGTGAAGTTGAAAATCATCGTAACAAGAAAATAAAGTTTCTACGATCCGATCGTGGAGGAGAATATTTGAGTTACGAGTTTGGTCTACATTTGAAACAATGCGGAATACTTTCGCAACTCACGCCACCCGGAAAACCACAGCGTAATGGTGTGTCCGAACGTCGTAATCATACTTTACTAGATATGGTGCGATCTATGATGTCTCTTACTGATTTACCGCTATCATTTTGGGGTTATGCTTTAGAGACGGCCGCATTCACGTTAAATAGGGCACCATCGAAATCCGTTGAGACGACGCCTTATGAACTGTGGTTTGGCAAGAAACCAAAGTTGTCGTTTCTTAAAGTTTGGGGCTGCGATGCTTATGTGAAAAAGCTTCAACCTGATAAGCTCGAACCCAAATCGCAGAAATGTGTCTTCATAGGATACCCAAAGGAGACTGTTGGGTACACCTTCTATCACAGATCCGAAGGCAAGACATTCGTTGCTAAGAATGGATCCTTTCTAGAGAAGAGGTTTCTCTCGAAAGAAGTGAGTGGGAGGAAAGTAGAACTTGATGAGGTAACCGTACCTACTCCCTTATTGGAAAGTAGTTCATCACAGAAACCGGTTCATGTGACGTCTATACCAATTAGTGAGGAAGTTAATGATGATGATCATGGAACTTCAGATCAAGTTGTTACTGAACCTCGTAGGTCAACCAAAGTGAGATCCGCACCAGAGTGGTACGGTAATCCTGTTCTGGAGGTTATGTTACTAGACCATGACGAACCTACGAACTATGAAGAAGCGATGGTGAGCCCAGATTCCGCAAAATGGCTTGAGGCCATGAAATCTGAGATGGGATCCGTGTATGAGAACAAAGTGTGGACTTTGGTTGACTTGCCCGATGATCGGCAAGCCATTGAGAATAAATGGATCTTCAAGAAGAAGACTGACGCTGACGGTAATGTTACTGTCTATAAAGCTCAACTTGTTGCGAAAGGTTTTCGACAAGTTCAAGGGATTGACTACGATGAGACCTTCTCACCCGTAGCGATGCTTAAGTCTGTCCGAATCATGTTAGCAATTGCCGCATTTTATGATTATGAAATTTGGCAAATGGATGTAAAAACTGCATTCCTGAATGGATTTCTGGAAGAAGAGTTGTATATGATGCAACCAGAAGGCTTTGTCGATCCAAAGGGAGCTAACAAAGTGTGCAAGCTCCAGCGATCCATTTATGGACTGGTGCAAGCCTCTCGGAGTTGGAATAAATGTTTTTTTAGAACAGAGACGCTAGGAGCGTCCGGCTTTAATTTAATAAAGCCCACAACATAGGCAGCGTAACAGACACAGTTTGAACCTCGAACACGAGCACGGAGGCTCGGGCCACGACGACGCGTAGGCACAAGAGTTTAGACCGGGCCAACAGACGCACGCAGCAATGCAATACAGGCCCGGAGGCAGAGCATAGAGCACGCAGGCTCGCTCGCTAGACAAAAGGGCCACTTCACGACGTAGAAGTGGCGGATGGCTCCCTAGCCAAAACGTAGATCTGGCGAAGACGTTCTTGGGCATGCTTCAGTTTTTCAGCATCCTTGCGCCTCGCCAACGGACTCCACTGCTGCAGAAGAAGTTTGCATTTGTAGATTATGTTAGCAGGGTGTGATGGGAAGATACCCTCGATTGTGAGTTTGTTCCTAGTGAGCCAGACGGCCCAGGTCAAGGCGCCGATGCAACTCCAGAGCACACGTTTGTTGCCACCGTGAACCGAGTCTACTATGGTAGCGAGGTCGGACGCGGACCGGGGGTCCCAGGAGGTGTTGGCCGCTGCACGAACGGCGCTCCAAGCAAAACGTGCCAGCGGACAGCGGAAGAATACATGGGTCGCATCCTCCATGACGTTACAAATCGCACACAGGCCGGTCGACGGCCCATTGCGTTTGGCGACGTTTGCCGAAGTGGGCAGTCTATTACGGAACAGTTGCCAAAAGAACACCTTAATCTTAAGCGGAAGGCGCGCGCTCCACAAGCCATTTGGCACCTGGAAGGATGGGCCCTGGCAAAGCTTACGGTAAAGAGACTTGACCGAAAACTTGCCCGACGGGGTGAGGGCCCAGGTGACTGTGTCCTCGGTCGACGACAGCGAAACCGGCGCAATGCAATCAAGCAGTTCCGTTAAGTGAGCTTGTTCTGCTCTCGTTAACTCTCTCCGAAAATGTAACGCCGGAGGGGAAGAGGCAAGAGCCATGGAAACTGTTTGCTCTGGGTTCACAGCCAGAGCATAGAGGTTTTGGAAATCAGACCAAAGGGGTTGGGATCCCACCCAGTGGCCGAGCCAGAAACGAACCGACCGACCGTTACCAATGGAGAACTTGGCTCCCATAGTGAAAGCCGGCCGGACCGCTTGGAGATCGTTCTAGAAAGGACATCCCCTCGTCGCACCCTCGAAGAAATTCCCGTTCGGGAAGTACTTGGCACGCAACAGGTCGACCCACAGACCCGTCGCTCCCTGCGAGAGCTTCCAAATCCATTTGCACATGAGTGCAATGTTCTGGATTCTGGTATTTGTGATCCCTAGCCCTCCTAGGTCCTTGGGACGGCACACCGCAGCCCACTTCACCATGTGATACTTGCGTTTTGGTCCCGATCCTTCCCAAAAGAAATGGGACCGCGGTGTGTCCATCTTGGCGTGAACCCCTTCCGCCAGGAGGAACAGACCCATAGCAAATTGCGGCAGCGAGGAGAGGCTCGCGTTCGTTAGCACCAGCCTAGCTGCAGAGGATAGGAACTTCCCCCTCCGCGGGCAGACCCGCTCTCCCACCTTGGTCCAGAGCGGAGCCCACCCGTCGATCTTGATGCGTTTGGCATCCAACCGGAGACCGAGGTAGGTAAACGACATATTGCCAAGTTTGCAATTGAGCAGGTCCGCAATACGTCTACCTTCAGCCACCTCCATGCCCATGGGCATCACTTCACACTTGTGGAAGTTGATTTTAAGCCCTGACATGAGCTCAAAGCTAATCAGCAAGGCTTTGACCGTAGCCACACTATGGAGGTCGGGTTGGAACAACAATAGCGTATCGTCCACGTATTGCAAGTGTGAAATCCCCCCTGGGATGAGGTGTCCCAACACCCCTTTTATGTGTCCTGCCTCCGTTGCTTTCCGCAGCATAGCCGCCAACGCATCGGCGACAAAGTTGAACAAGAGCGGCGACATGGGATCGCCTTGGCGTAAGCCACGCTTGTTCCTGGAGAAGTGCCCTACTTCTCCATTCACCGATACCGCAGTTTGGCCCCCCGAGACCAATTGCATGACTCGGTGCACCCATAACGGCGAGAAACCTCGATTGGTGAGGATCTGCCTGAGGCCAGTTAACGCGGTCATAGGCCTTCTCGAAGTCTAATTTAAGGAGGATCGCGGGTTCGTGCGTGCGCTTAAGCTCGTGGAGGGACTCTTGCAGAGCTAGCGGCCCCTCCAAAATGTTTCTACCACGTATGAACGCCGATTGAGAGCGACTAATGGTGCTATGGGCGATCGGTGAGAGCCGAGTGGCGCAACCTTTGGCGCAGATTTTTAACGGAACGTTAATCAGCGTGATGGGTCTGTACTGGCGAATGTTTTCTGCCCCAGGCACTTTTGGGATCAGCGAGAGTACGCCGTAGTTTAACCTAGCATTGTCCACAAAGCCACGCATGAAGCCATTACACACCTCGTATATGGGATCGCGAAGCAATGGCCAAAAGTGCTTAAACATCGCCACCGGCCACCCGTCCGGCCCCGGAGCCGTGTCTGCTCTCATGCTTAGGAGAGCGTCATCAATCTCCTTAGGGAGAAACGCGAGCCCCAACTCTTCGTTCTCGCTATGGAGGACCTTTTGGGATGGGAGCCACACGTCCGCGCTCAGACACGCGTGTTGCGCCTCGTCAGTCCCCATCAGACTTATGTAGAAGTCGTAGATATGTTGGGTAATCTCCAATTGTTGCAGAAGAGGCCCCTACTCCGTCTGCAACCTAAGAATTGAGCATTTCCTGTGCCTGCCATTCGCGTACGCGTGGAAATACTGAGTATTCACATCTCCTTTGACCATCCACTTGAGGCCTCCCCTACGCCTCCAGTATTCCTCCTCAGATCGCAGCAGAGCTTCGACTTGCCCTTCCAAGGCGTATCGATGCGCCCATTCTTGCTCTGAGAAAGGACGTGTGTCCGCTTGATTGTCTAGCAGAGTTATTTCATCAAGTAGCCTCTCCCTGAGGACCTTGTCAGCATGCCCCTGGTTCGCACCCCATCCCTTTAGGCTTGCGCGGAGGCGACCCCCGACAGCGATCCAAAACTCCATAGGGCCGCGTTGCTGGCCTGCGAGTTGGACGCTTCACAACCATCTCTCCCTAAAGATGGTGTCGAAATCAGGAACCTCAAACCACGCGGTTTCAAAGAAGAAACGCGTGCTGCGGCGAATCCTATCTTCCCCTGAAGATAAGATGAGGGGAACATGGTCCGATCCGATCCTTGTTTCAGCAAGGAGCGAACATAGCGGAAACACCACTTCCCAGTCCGGAGACATGAAAACACGATCCAAGACAGATCGCACCGGGGCTAGTTGCTTGTTAGTCCAAGTATACCTTGCCCCAGTTCTGGCCACTTCCCTAAGTGCCATAGACGCAATAGCATTGTTGAACATGGCCACCCTTGGCCAATTGATATTGTCGTTGTTTTTATCTGCACCCAAACGAATCAGGTTAAAGTCACCTCCCACCATTAACGGGATTTGAGCTGCCGAAACCTCCCTCACCTTGGCTTCAAGTTCTCCCAAGAACTCGGCCGAGCGTGAGTGATCTGCTGATCCATAGACTTGCACGATCACAAGCTCGCGTAGCGACGCTCGCACGCGGATGTTAGCAGCAATGAAGAAGGTGCCGACCTCCCAGGTCAGCACCTCGAACGTGGCGTTGCAGAAACCGAGCAGCATACCGCCCGAATGGCCCGTCGCCGGCTTATGGTGCCAAACAAAGCGCTCTAGGGGATCTATGGCTAGGATATCGTGGTGTCTAAACTCTGATCTAATCGTTTCCTGAAGCCCTACGATATCGATGGCTTCTTTCCTAATATATTCCTTGAGTTGGATGCGCTGACCCGCGTGACCGAAGCCACGAATGTTCCAAAGGAGCGCACGCATCTAGATGACGCGGTTGCGCAGGCGCACCCCCCTGGAGGTGATCGCCTTGGCCACGCGCCTGACCTTGCCGCAGCGAGGCGAGGAAGGAGCAGCAACCCCTGTTGCTGTCTCCCCTTCGGGCCGGATCGCTAGCGACGTCGAGGGCTCAGCCTCAAGTGCCAGACGATCCGCGTGTTGAGCGGCCGCCGCTGCCAGCGCCGTCTGCGCCATCTCCTTCGCACGCACCAACGAGATGAGTTCGCTCACCCCTCCCTCACCCATCGATTCCACCCCACTCACCCCCCAAAACCTCACTCAAATGATCATCCGAAAAGGAGTCCAGAATTGTAAAACGGGGCAAGGGGTTACCGGAGGTTTCCAGGTTCTTCTGGGCTTGTAGGAGTTGGGCGCGTTGGAGAGACGGAAGGTTCCCTTTGGCACCCTTGGCCCGTGCACTGACCCGCACTGGAGCCGCCTGCCCCCCCCCCCTACCACGGCCTTGGAGCGCTTGGCCTTCGGGAAGGGCGCCGTCTTGGACGCCTCCTGAGCGAGCGGGCCGGGGATAGGCACAGCCAGAGCCATCAATGCCTGGCGCGGTGTCGCCGGAGCCCCTAAGAGCTCTGCAGCACGCCCGGCCTCCGCGGTGACCTTGCGAACCGCCACCTTCTTGAGCTGCTTCACCGCGCCAAGCTTGTTGCTGCTGCGGCCGCCTTGGGTCGGAGAGCGCGAGGAGAGAGGCAGCGAGTCCACCGACGCCGCGCCAGGGGTGCGGGCATCGGCCAGCGGCTCCACCATCAGGTCCGAGACCACCGCCACCGCCATCCTCGCCGGAGGGGACGTGACCGACCCCAGGTTGGAGCCGTACTGGTTCGGGATCGAGAGCTCCATCTCCGCGGACCCCCCCCCTCCCCCCCGCAAGTGGCTGCTCCATCATAGGCATCTGCACATGATTCGCCGCCCCGCCTTTGTTGGTGATGCCCAGCTTCTCCCACGCCGCCGTATCGATGGAGTCGTCCTCCATACTAGCATCAAGGTCCTTGTCACCAGCCTTGTCATCGTTACGCCCCATCCCATCCGGACCCTGGCTGCGGTTGGGGGGAGGGGGGTTAGGGGAAGGGAGGGCAGGCGCCTCGAGTTGCTCCGGGGGAAGCTCGGGCTCGACGGAGATGTTGAAGCCTTCGCCGTTAAACCAAATCTGGACCTGACCGCGGATCTTGCTTGGATTGCGGCAGGCGAAACGCATGCGGACCGGCCCCGGACGGATCAGCGACTCCTCATCAACCAGCAGTGGACGGCCGAGCATAATGGTGGCCGCCATGAGCCGGTCGGAGCGGCGCTGCTTGGGTGGGATGCCGCCTAGCTTGACCCACACCTCCGGCATTGCCAATCCCTTGGGCGCATCGAGGACCGCATCTCGAATATCCACCATGAGGTTGTTGAGGGATAAGAAAAGCTTGCCGCTCCGCGTAGCCATCCTGAGCATCGCGGGATCTGGGAACACCACCATGAATGCGCCACCTTGGAGAGGAGAGCTCTGCCAGTCCCAAGCTCCCTCAAAAAGGTGCGGCAGCTCCACTTCTAGGATCTCTTGCGTGAGCGCACCTGAAGGCATGGAGAGCACCGCCGTGTTGGCCCCCAACAGGATCTGCGGCTCCTCCAACGCCTCTTCCGGGAACTGGAGGCAGAAGAATCCCTCGCCGGAGATGGCGTGCCCCGTGGTTTGGAGGAGCAGGGGCTTGCCACGGGTCGGGCACTGCGCCGAAGTGTGCCCCTCCTTGGTGCACACCACACACAGCGGCTTGAAGGTGCAGAGGTTCTGGAAGTGGCCCGTGCGTCCACATTTGAAGCACTCCGGGCCGTCGACTTCTGCAATGGGGATCGGCTCCTCCTCCGTGCCCTTGGACGAGCCAGGCGCCTCAGATCTGGGCGGGAGGGGCGGTTTGGGGACCGCCGCCCCCGCAGACTTGAACTTCTGTTTCTTCGCGAAGGGGTCGCCGACGCGGTCGCCACCCGCAGTGGACTGCTGCCCCTTGCGCTTGAGCTCGAGACCGCGTTTCTTGTACTCTTCCTTCTTCTTCTTCTTTCGTTCCTGCTCCTTGAGCCACCAGGCGGGAGGCGGACCCCATCCGCCCTCATCGTCGGCCCGCCCGCGGTTGCGATCCCGCGGCGGCTCCATGGGCGGCTTCTCCCCCCGGCGGTCTTGCTTGGATCCCATCGCCACCACTTCCGCGACAGATCTCAACAGAGGAGGTGGGGAAGGAGTGGGTGAGGGAGTAGGTGTGAGAAACCGGGCAGAGTGGCCGAAACGCCGCACCTCCGATTTGGAGGCTGGAAACCCTAACGAAATGTTTAGGGTTCCACGGGGTAGCCAGAGCCATTTATATGGCTGCGCGGAACGTGGGGGCATGGGCTGGGCCTCCACCAGTGGACCGGGCTGGGTCCTGAGAGCGGGCGAGACCCCCTGCGCCACAGGCGCTACCCGAGGCTGGGCCGCCGCGCGCGTTTGCCCCGGACTTGGGCCGCTTGCCACCCGATGGGCCTGGCCCGCCAACGCCCCCGGCGAGACATCCCCAACCCTAGCCTGCGCTCCGCCAGGATCCGCCGGCGCCACCACCGTGGCCGCGGGGGCCGCCCGCACCGGCCAGCGCAGAGGCTGCGCTGGCTGCAGGAGCAGCCCCGCGTCGGAAGCTTCAGGGCTGCCTCGGCCCTCACCCCGCGGAGAAGCGCATGGCACCCTGCCCCCGGCAGCGCGGCCCACCTTGGGCCATGACCTCCGGGCGCAAAAGCACGCCGGCACCTGGCCTTGAAGGAGCCCCCGAGCTCCTCCGCGCGCGACACGAAGTCACCAATGGAGCAGGCCGCACGGCCGCCCGCCCCTGACCCCGCCTCGTCACACGGCTCCACCTCCTCTTCGCCGTCAGAGACCTCGTCTGCCAGAACCCAGAAACGACTCCCCGACCACTTGGCCGCGCCCTGGGAAGGCACAGCCGCCCTCCTGGCCGCCGGCGAGACGGCCACCGACCAGCCTCCCTCCAAGGCCTGAGCACCAGAGCCGAGGTCACCGGGAGCGAGGCCAGGTGCGGAATCGCCACCAACAGCGCCTGGGGCGCCCGCAAACGCCTCCATCTCACTCGTTCAGCTCGCAGGAATAAATGTTTCGATAGTGTGATCAAAGCATTTGGTTTTGTACAGACTTTTGGAGAAGCCTGTATTTACAAGAAAGTGAGTGGGAGCTCTGTAGCATTTCTGATATTATATGTGAATGACATATTGCTGATTGGAAATGATATAGAATTTCTGGATAGCATAAAGGGATACTTGAATAAGAGTTTTTCAATGAAAGACCTCGGTGAAGCTGCTTATATATTGGGCATCAAGATCTATAGAGATAGATCAAGACGCTTAATTGGACTTTCACAAAGCACATACCTTGACAAGTTTTGAAGAAGTTCAAAATGGATCAAGCAAAGAAAGGGTTCTTGCCTGTGTTACAAGGTGTGAAGTTGAGTAAGACTCAATGCCCGACCACTGCAGAAGATAGAGAGAACATGAAAGATGTTCCCTATGCTTCAGCCATAGGCTCTATCATGTATGCAATGCTGTGTACCAGACCTGATGTGTGCCTTGCTATAAGTCTAGCAGGGAGGTACCAAAGTAATCCAGGAGTGGATCACTGGACAGCGGTCAAGAACATCCTGAAATACCTAAAAAGGACTAAGGATATGTTTCTCGTTTATGGAGGTGACAAAGAGCTCATTGTAAATGGTTACGTTCATGCAAGCTTTGCACTGATCCGCACGATTCTAAATCGCAAACTGGTTACGTGTTTACATTGAACGGTGGAGCTGTCAGTTGGTGCAGTTCTAAACAAAGCGTCGTGGCGGGATCTACGTGTGAAGCGGAGTACATAGCTTCTTCGGAAGCAGCAAATGAAGGAGTCTGGATGAAGGAGTTCATATCCGATCTAGGTGTCATACCTAGTGCATCGGGTCCAATGAAAATCTTTTGTGACAATACTGGAGCAATTGCCTTGGCGAAGGAATCCAGATTTCACAAGAGAACCAAGCACATCAATAGACGCTTCAATTCCATCCGGGATCTAGTCCAGGTGGGAGACATAGAAATTTGCAAGATACATACGGATCTGAATGTTGCAGACCCGTTGATTAAGCCTCTTCCACGAGCAAAACATGATCAGCACCAAGACTCCATGGGTGTTAGAATCATTACTGTGTAATCTAGATTATTGACTCTAGTGCAAGTGGGAGACTGAAGGAAATATGCCCTAGAGGCAATAATAAAGTTATTATTTATTTCCTTATATCATGATAAATGTTTATTATTCATGCTAGAATTGTATTAACCGGAAACATAATACTTGTGTGAATACATAGACAAACAGAGTGTCACTAGTATGCCTCTACTTGACTAGCTCGTTGATCAAAGATGGTTATGTTTCCTAACCATAGACATGAGTTGTCATTTGATTAACGGGATCACATCATTAGGAGAATGATGTGATTGACTTGACCCATTCCGTTAGCTTAGCACTGGATCGTTTAGTATGTTGCTATTGCTTTCTTCATGACTTATACATGTTCCTATGACTATGAGATTATGCAACCCCCGTTTACCGGAGGAACACTTTGTGTGCTACAAAATGTCACAACATAACTGGGTGATTATAAAGGTGCTCTACAGGTGTCTCCGAAGGTACTTGTTGGGTTGGCGTATTTCGAGATTAGGATTTGTCACTCCGATCGTTGGAGAGGTATCTCTGGGCCCACTCGGTAATGCACATCACTTAAGCCTTGCAACTAATGAGTTAGTTGCGGGATGATGTATTACGGAACGAGTAAAGAGACTTGCCGGTAACGAGATTGAACTAGGTATTGAGATACCGACGATCGAATCTCGGGCAAGTAACATACTGATGACAAAGGGAACAACGTATGTTGTTATGCGGTCTGACCGATAAAGATCTTCGTAGAATATGTGGGAGCCAATATGACCATCCAGGTTCCGCTATTGGTTATTGACCGGAGACGTGTCTCGGTCATGTCTACATAGTTCTCGAACCCGTAGGGTCCGCACGCTTAAAGTTTCGATGACGGTTATATTATGAGTTTATGAGTTTTGATGTACCGAAGGTTGTTCGGGGTCCCGGATGTGATCACGGACATGACGAGGAGTCTCGAAATGGTCAAGACATGAAGATTGATATATTGGAAGCCTATATTTGGATATCGGAAGTGTTCCGGGTAAAATCGGGATTTTACCGGAGTACCGAGGGGTTACCGGACCCCCCCCCCCCCCCGGGGACTTAATGGGCCATAGTGGGCCTTAGTGGAGAAGAGGAGAGGCGGCTAGGGCAGGGCCGCGCGCTCCTCCCCCTCTAGTCCAAATAGGACAAGGAGAGGGGGCGGCGCCCCCCTTTCCTTCCTCTCCCCCTCCTCTCTCCCCCCTTCTCCTAATCCAACAAGGAAGGGAGGGAGTCCTACTCCCGGGGGGAGTAGGACTCCTCCTGGCGTGCCTCTTCCTGGCCGGCCGCACATCCCCCCTTGCTCCTTTATATACGGGGGCAGGGGCACCCCAAAGACACAACAATTGATTTGATCTTTTAGCCGTGTGCGGTGCCCCCGTCCACCATAGTCCACCTCGATAATACTGTAGCGGTGCTTAGGCGAAGCCCTGCGTCGGTAGAACATCATCATCGTCACCACGCCGTCGTGCTGACGAAACTCTCCCTCAACACTCGGCTGGATCGGAGTTTGAGGGACGTCATCGGGCTGAACGTGTGCTGAACTCGGAGGTGCCGTGCGTTCGGTACTTGATCGGTCGGATCGTGAAGACGTACGACTACATCAACCGCGTTGTGCTAACGCTTCCGCTTTCGGTCTACGAGGGTACGTGGACAACACTCTCCCCTCTCATTGCTATGCATCACCATGATCTTGCGTGTGCGTAGGAATTTTTTTGAAATTACTACGTTCCCCAACAGTATGATACCGGCGAAAGGTGCGCAGTATTAGAGAGGCTAGCAATGGTGGAAGGGTGAGAGTGTGTATAATCCATGGACTCAACATTAGTGAGAAAGAACTCACATACTTATTGCAAAAATCTATTAGTTATCGAAATGAAATACTACACACATGCTCCTAGGGGAATAGATTGGTAGGAAAAGACCATCGCTCGTCCCAGACCGCCACTCATAAGGAAGACAATCAACAAATAAATCATGCTCCGACTTCATCACATAACGGTTCACCATACGTGCATGCTACGGGAATCACAAACTTTAGAACAAGTATTTCTCAAATTCACAACTACTCAACTAGCATGACTCTAATATCACCATCTTCATATCTCAAAATAATTATCAAGTATCAAACTTCTCGTAGTATTCGATGCACTTTATATGATAGTTTTTATTATACCCATCTTGGATGTTCATCATATTAGGACTAATTTTTATAGCCAAAGCAAATTACCATGCTGTTCTATAAGACTCTGAAAATAATATAAGTGAAGCATGAGATATCAATAATTTCTATAAAATAAAACCACCACCGTGCTCTAAAAGATATAAGCGAAGCACTAGAGCAAAATTATCTAGCTCAAAAGATATAAGTGAAGCACAAAGAGTATTCTAATAAATTCCGATTCATGTGTGTCTCTCCCAAAAGGTGTGTACATCAAGGATTATTGTGGTAAACTAAAAATCAAAGACTCAAATCATACAAGACGCTCCAAGAAAAACGCATATCATGTGGTGAATAAAAATATAGCCTCAAGTAAAGTTACCGATAGACGAAGACGAAAGAGGGGATGCCTTCTGGGGCATCCCCAAGCTTAGGCTTTTGGTTGTCCTTGAATTTTACCTTGGGGTGCCTTGGGCATCCCCAACCTTAGGCTCTTGCCACTCCTTATTCCATAATCCATCAAATCTTTACCCAAAAACTTGAAAACTTCACAACACAAAACTCAACAGAAAATCTCATGAGCTCCTTTAGTATAAGAAAACAAATCACCACTTTAAGGTACTGTAATGAACTCATTCTTTATTTATATTGGTGTTAAACCTACTGTATTACAACTTCTCTATGGTTCATACCCCCCCCCCCCGATACTAGCCATAGATTCATCAAAATAAGCAAACAACACACGAAAAACAGAATCTGTCAAAAACAGAACAGTCTGTAGTAATCTGTATCAAACATATACTTATGTAACTCAAAAAATTCTGAAATAAATTGGTGGAAATGAGGAATTTGTCTATTAATCATCTTCAAAAATAATCAAACTAAAAGCACTCTCCAGTAAAAAATGGCAGCTAATCTCGTGAGCGCTAAAGTTTCTATTTTTAACAGCATGATCATAAAGACTTCACCCAGGTCTTCCCAAAGGTTCTACTTGGCACAAACACTAATTAAAACATAAAACCACATATAATCAGAGGCTAGATGAATTATTTATTACTAAATAGAAACAAAAATCAAGAAACGAAAATAAAATTGGGTTGCCTCCCAACAAGCGCTATCGTTTTAATGCCCCTAGCTAGGCATTGACAATTTCGATGATGCTCACATGAAAGACAAGAGTTGAAGCACAAAGATAGCATCACAAATCTCATGAAAAACACATCTAAGTCTAAGATACTTGCTATGCATAGGCATTTTATAAGCAAACAAATTATCAAGACAAGCAAAAACTAGCATATGCATGGAAGAAAAAGGAAACGATAGCAATCTCAACATGACGAGAGGTAATTTAGTAACATGAAAATTTCTACAACCATATTTTCCTCTCTCATAATAATTACATGTAGGATCATAAGCAAATTCAAAAATATATCTATCACAAAACATATTCTTAACACGATCCACATGTATGCAAAGTTGACACTCTTCCAAAATAGTGGGATTAACATTAGCTAAAGTCATGACCTCTCCAAACCCACTTTTATCAAAAACTTCATAAGATTGAACATTCTCCAAATATGTGGGATCTAAAGTTGACACTCTTCCAAACCCACTTTCAATAATATTGCAAACACTATTATAAATCTCATATTCATCATGTGGCTTAAATAAATTTTCAAGATCAAAAGAAGAATCACCCCAATCATGATCATTGCAACAAATAGTAGTCATAGCAAAACTAGCATCCCCAAGCTTGAGGTGTTGCATATTATTAGCACAATTGACATCAAGAGAATTTATAGTAAAATCTTTGCAATCATGATTTTGATTCAAGGAACTATCAAGTATGGGTGCAATAGCAATAATCTCATGTTTAACATAAGGAACTATAGAAAATTCATCTCCATAAATATTGACATCATGGCCATAAGAATAGCAAGCATCATGTTCATCAAGGGATATTTCAATCAAATCATCGGAATCATAATTGTCTATAGATTTGTGCATATCATTATTTTCTTCCAAAGCAACGGTCATTCTCTCAATAAATTCCTTAACATAGGCATTATGAGCATAGTTTTCATAGCAATATTTAAGTATGTCGGAATTTTCAGATTTGTAGAGATTAATATCATACTTTTCAATCAAAGAAGCAACTTCATGAGCACCCTTAAAAACGACAAATTCTTCAATTTGTTCGATATCATAGTAACTATAAACACCCTTTCCATAAGAAGATAAGATTTCATTATCATTAAACTCACATAGGTAGGGAAGGTGTTTTTTAGGGTTCTTAGAGCAACAAGTAAAATCATAAATTTCACAAAGATTCCAAGCATAGCATAGCAAACTATTTATTTGATACCATAAGAGCTTCCCCTTTTCAGACTAACGATGGCGCACAAAATGAGCATGCTCATCTAAAGATTTCCCATCAACTAGGCTAGTTGGGGTTTCAGCATGAGCGCATAAGGATCGAAGATGATCCAAGTAGAACACTTTAAGTGGACCCATATTATAGATTTTTAGCAAGAAAAGATGCAAGAAAATACAAGGCACATGGAAACACAAACAAAGATACATACGGGAAGAAGGCGAAGAAAAGGCAAAGGTGAAGTGGGGGAGATGAAAACGAGAGGCAAATGGCAAATAATGTAATGCGAGGGATAAGAGTTTGTGATAGGTACTTGGTATGTCTTGACTTGTGCGTAGATCTCCCAGGCAACGGCGCCAAAAATGGCTAGTTGCTGGGAGATCAAATCTTGACTTGAGTTGGCGTAAGCCTCCCCAGCAACGGCGCCATAAATCCTTCTTGCTACCTCTTGAGCATGCGTTGGTTTTCCCTTGAAGAGGAAAGGGTGATGCAGCAAAGTAGCGTAAGTATTTCCCTCAGTTTTTTGAGAACCAAGGTATCTATCCAGTAGGAGGTTACACGCAAGTCGCCTTGTACCTGCACAAACAAATAAGAACCTCGCAACCAACGCGATAAAGGGGTTGTCAATCCCTTCACGGCCACTTGCAAAAGTGAGATCTGATAGACACAATAAGATAAATATTTTTGGTATTTTTATGATATAGATTGGAAAGTAAAGATTGCAAATAAACGGCGGCAGAAATAGCAAATTGATAGGAAAATAATATGATGGAAGATAGACCCGGGGGCCATAGGTTTCACTAGTGGCTTCTCTCAAGATAGCATAATCTACGGTGGTTGAACAAATTACTGTCAAGCAATTGATAGAAAAGCGCATAGTTATCAGAATATCTAGGCATGATCATGTATATAGGCATCACGTCCGCGACAAGTAGACCACAACAATTCTACATCTACTACTATTACTCAACACATCGACCGCTATCCAGCATGCATCTAGAGTATTAAGTTCATAAGAATAGAGTAACACATTAGGCAAGATGACATGATGTAGAGGGATAAACTCAAGCAATGTGATATAAACCCCATCTTTATCCTCGATGGCAACAATACAATACGTGCCTTGCTGTCCCTGCTGTCACTGGGAAAGGACACCGCAAGATTGAACCCAAAGCTAAGCACTTCTCCCATTGCAAGAAAGATCAATCTAGTAGGCCAAACCAAACTGATAATTCGAAGAGACTTGCAAAGATATCAAATCATACATATAAGAATTCAGAGAAGAACCAAATATTGTTCATAGATAATCTTGATCATAAACCCACAATTCATCGGATCTCGACAAACACATCGCAAAAAGAATTACATCGAATAGATATCCAAGAGAATCAAGGACAACTTTATACTGAGATCCAAAGAGAGAGAAGAAGCCATCTAGCTAATAACTATGGACCCGAAGGTCTGTGGTAAACTACTCACACATCATCGAAGAGGCTATGGTGTTGATGTAGAAGCCCTCCGTGATCGATTCCCCCTCCGGTGGAGCACCGGAAAGGCCCCAAGATGGGATCTCACGGGTACAGAAGGTTGCGGCGGTGGAAATAGGGTTTCATGGTGCTCTCGGATGTTTTCGGGGTATATGAGTATATATAGGTGAAAGAAGTAGGTCGGTGGAGCCACGAGGGGCCCACGAGGGTGGGGGCGCGCCTCCCTACCTCGTGGCCGCCTCGTTGCTTCCTTGATGTCCACTCCAAGTCTCCTGGATTGCGTTTGTTCCAAACATAACTGTCTTGAAGGTTTCATTCCGTTTGGATTCCGTTTGATATTCCTTTCTGCGTGAAATAGGCAAAAAAGCAGCAATTTGCACTGGGCCTTTGGTTAGTAGGTTAGTCCCAAAAATAATATAAAAGTGCATAATAAAGCCCATTAAACATCCAAAACAGATAATATAATAGCATGGAACAATCACAAATTATAGATATGTTGGAGACGTATCACCTATCCCAAGATCGACGAAGAAGAAGAACTCCAAAACAAGTAAACATCGCTCTCACGTCATGATCATCGCATTACGTGTACCTGCAACTGTTGTTGTAGTAGTCTATGAGCCACGAGGACTCAGCAATCCCATTACTATGGGTATCAAGACTAGCAAAGCTTAATGGGTAAGGAATGGATAAGTGGTGAGGTTGCAGCAAGCGGCTAAGCATTGTATGGTGGCTAGCTTACAAATACAAGAATAAGATGAGAAAATACGCAAACGGTCGCAAACTAGTAATGATCAAGAAGTGATCCTGAACTACTTACGTTCAAACATAACCCCACTCTGTTCTCTTCTCGAACTCACTCGAAATAAGACAGTCACGGTTACGCACGCGGTTGGTGTATTTTATTTCAAGTCTGGTGTCAAGTTCTCTACAATCGGATATTAAAAATTCCCATCTGCCACATAACCGCGGGCACGGATCTCGAAAGTTTAAACCCCGCAGGGGTGTCCCAACTTAGCCCATGACAAGCTTAGGATCCGCAGAGACAATCCTCCATTGCGGGACCCTTCGATCAGACTCGGAATCCCAGTGCACAAGACATTTCGACAATGGTAAAACAAGTACAGCAAGACCTCCCGACGTGCCGACACCCTGATAGTAGCCGCGTGTATCTTGTCTCATGCCACGACGGATGAGTGACGGTACAGGTGCCAAAATAACCCAGGTTGCCCCGGGGCGGCCCCGCACAATGCTCTAGTTTGGACCAACACTCATGAGGAGCATTGGCCCGGGGGTTGATTAATAATCCTCGGGTGCTAGCCGGTCCCTATGCAAGTTTTAGTTGTTATTAAGCAAATGGTAAAACCAATGTTGGGCCTTGCTGGAAGAGTTTTATTCAAAGTGAACTATCAAGAGGGGCCCATAAACCCTCATCGTGGTAGGGACGCAAAATCAAGGAACATAACACTGGTATGACGGAAACTAGGGCGGGAAGAGTGGAACAAAACACCAGGCAAAAGGCCGAGCCTTCCACCCTTTACCAAGTATATAGATGCATTAATTAAATAAGAGATATTGTGATATCCCATGATATCCATGTCCCAACGTGGAACAACCTGCAACTGCACCTGCAACTAGCAACGCTATAAGAGGGGCTGAGCCGGTAACATAGCCAAACAACGGTTTGCTAGGATGGTGGAAAAGGTTAGAGGCTATCATGGCAATTTGGGAGGCTTGATAAACAAGTGGTAGGTAGCGCGACATAGCGATAGCATCGAGACAACTAGCATAGCAAAGATAGTAGTGAGATCCAAGGTGATGGTCATCTTGCCTGAAATCCCGCTAGGAAGAAGAACGAGTCCATGAAGAAGACGAACCAACATAGCCAAACGAATCCTCACGGTCGCAACGAAACAGGAACTATCGAGAAGAAGCATGATAATCCACAAGTATAGGGGATCGCAACAGTTTTTGATAAGTAAGAGTGTCGAACCCAACGAGGAGCTAAAGGTAGAACAAATATTCCCTCAAGTTCTATCGACCACCGATACAACTCTACGCACGCTTGACGTTCGCTTTACCTAGAACAAGTATGAAACTAGAAGTACTTTGTAGGTGTTGTTGGATAGGTTTGCAAGAAAATAAAGAACACGTAAATAAAAGCTAGGGGTTGTTGTAAGTAAAGAAGCAATAAAGTAAATATAGCGAGTGTGGAAAAGTGGTGGTAGGAGTTGCGAAATTGTCCCTAAGAAATTGACTACTTTACTAGACCGATAGCAAGTTTCATGTGGGAGAGGCCACTGCTAGCATGTCAACCCTTACTTGGAATTCTATGCACTTATGATTGGAACTATTAGCAAGCATCCGCAAATACTAACGTTCATTAAGGTAAAACCCAATCATAGCATTAAGATATATTGGTCCCCCTTCAATCCCGTATGCATCAATTTCTATGCTAGGCTGAAGCTTCTGTCACCCTTGCCCTCCAATACATAGTCCTATCACCATACAACTAACCCTATGGTGTGATCCACGCGCACGCTCGTATGATGGGCACCAAAGGACAGCAACATAACCACAAGCAAATTAAATCAATCATAGCAATTCATCAACCACCGATAGGACAACGAAAATCTACTCAGACATCATAGGATGGCAACACATCATTGGATAATAATATGAAGCATAAAGCACCATGCTCAAGTAGGCATCTTACAAGCATCAATACAACATGCTACTAGAGCAATATTGACACAACAATGACATGAACTTGAATAGCAGGTAACATGCTTCAAATAACATCAAGGTTCAGGTTCATAGTCATCAGGATTAATCCAACATGATCAATGCAACAAGCCACTTTATAACACAGATTATGACTTGGTGAAAAACAGGGCATACAAGTGAGCAGGAATAACATGTTGACATGTTGGTGTCATGAAACAATGATGCGACAGTGAAAGATCGTAGCAACCAAAAGTATGGCATTAAAGTATAGGCTATAAGTGGCAAAACATGATTAGTAAGCATCTCCATATAACCTCCAGATCAATGGCATTCATCAAGACAATATTGCAAGTTATAACAGATTCTCAGACTTGTGAAAAAAACCAGAGCAAGGCTGAAAACAGATTTATGATGCATACTTTGATACAACAAAAGTACATGCTACAGGAACATTTCATGGCATAAAAGGGCAAGGTAAGTATGTACATATCATGAACTACAAAACATGAACTCTGAGCTACTGCTAGAAAACAATAGAACATGCTCAAAACATCATGGCAAGAACGCAAACGATAACAGATTCACAGACAGTGGAATTTACTGGACATAGCAGGAACAGCTACAAGTAGACATGCTTGCAAACTTGTTTAACTCAACGTAATGCATATAATGGAAAGTGAATGCAACCAACAGTAAGATGGCATGTTTATGCAACTACTCATGTCAAGACCATGGTCATAGGATGCATAGAACACTAGCTATTCACATGGCAAAACTGAACTTACTGATAACAGGCTGACAAAAACATTATTTAGCAAGTTTCGAGCACGGTAATGACAAGCTAAAGCAGGCGACGATTACAAACAAGGGCATGTACTAAAAGAGCATAACAAGATCTACAAAACATCCTTACTGAGCATCTCTAGAGTATGCATAGATTCACTAGTAGCATCAAGTTAACATGGCAACATAATATAGCAGGTTCAGACTTACCAGAAAACACCGTCACTGAAATCAGTAACAACAAGTACCGTACTTTGCATGCTTGTGCTAGTCACCACAAGGCATATCAAAATACATGGATTGCACCACAGCAAATATGGCATGAATGTGCTCCTAAAACATCTGGCCATGATGCTGAAAAGAAAATCACACAAAATACTATGAAAAAGACAAATAGGCATGTTATGACAATTTCCAGCAGATAACATCACTTAGCACTTTTGCAACATGATTATGACATGAAGATGCACCCTATCATGAATGTAACCACCACCATCATCAAGATCACAGAGAGCAGATCATTTGCATATGTAGATCATTCCAATCGGACAAACACACACATACTTATGACATTCACAAAATGCATGTATGATATGAATGTCCAGGGACTTGGCCGTTTTGAAGCGAAACAGAGTGAGCGCGAGATAGTTATGGAGTGCACAGGGCGGAGGATAGGAGGGCTCGCTCACCTCGGGCCCGTGGGCCGGCTCGGGGCGGATTGGTGGCGGGCCGGTCCGATTCGGCTGAACCGGACGGGTCCTCTCCGGTTCAGGGGTGCGGGTGGCCAGGCCCATACGTCGGTGACGCGGATGAGGCCAGCAGGAGGGCAGGGCGGCAGGGTGGTACTCTGGTGAGGGCGCGAGGGCGGCGGCAGGATCCAAAGGGGCCGGGGACGGGCGGAGACGGGCGCCGGCGGCCGGATCCGGGCGCGGCCCTCCGGATCGGAGCACGGGGCGGAGACGGCGGTGGTGGGCAGCGCGGGACGGCGATGCGGCAAGGTGGCGGCGCACACGAGGCGGAGGCGGCGGGGTCGGCGACGAGGAGGCGCGGGGTGCTCGGGGCAGTGGAGCTCGGCTCCTGGGCGGCGTGCGCTTGGCAAGCGGGCGGCCAGCGGCGCGCCCTTCCGATTCGATCGGGATCGAGCATGAGGAGCGGCGCGACTCGGGAGCGCGGGGTGCTCGGGCCCAGGGCGGGCCGCGGATGGGCCTGGCGGCTAGTGCGGCGGTGGACAGCTGGGGGGCCGACATGGCAAGCGAGGAGTGGGCGAGGGGAGCGACTGGCGGCGGCGCCACTGGAACGCCGCCAAGTGGTGAAGCGGGGTTTGCCGACACTGAAAACGAGGCCGGCGGTGGCTGAAGGTAGGTGGGGGTAGGGTTTCCGAAAATGGGGGGTGTAGGGGCCTATATATATGCATGAGGGGCTAGGATTAGGGGTTTTAGTCCGTTTTCGGACCTTACGATCTCGATCGTGCGGCTCCGAGTGGAGGAGGGGGTTAGGTGGGCTTAGATGGGCTGTGTAGAGCGGGTTGGGCAGAGAGGAGAGGGGAGAAATGCAGCCCAGCAAGGTTTCCGGAGACCGAAAACGTCCGACGAATAAACCAGCAACGGTGTCGCTACGAATGACGGTTGGGCTATCAAACGGACTCCGAATGCGATGAAATTTGGCAGGCGGTCTACCTACAGCATAACGAGACCGCACGCCAACTTTCACCCCATTCCGAGAACATTTTATGCCACTTATAAAATAATATTTCGGAGGTGTCGCGGGAGCGTGCAAGTGTAGCTGGGCTCAGAACGGGCAATAGGGAGAACTAGGAGACCCGAACGGATGCAAGTTTTGAAAAACATGCAGATGCAATGCACATGATGACATGGCAAAGTGCTACACGCAAGCGAATGACACGGCAATGACGGTGAATAACTGGAAGACACCTGGCGCATCGAACTCGGGGCGTCACAACTCTCCTACACTAACAGAAGATCTCATCCCGAGATCTAGGGATGAAAACCGGAAGGGAAGAGGAAGATGCAAAACAAAGTTGCTCCTTCGACAAGTGAGTGAAACCAACGAATCTTGGAAGGTTAGAAACATATGAAGAATGGTATGAGGAAGAAGCAAGAATTTAAAACCACTCCGGTTGAAACCAACTGAGAAAGGAAGAATTTTGGCATCACTCTTGTTGAAAAGAGGGCAAGACTTGATAAACATGAAACAAAATTGAATAGAGGACACAGCACTCCTGTTGAAAAGAGAACCAAAACTTAATGAGATGGAAAGAACATGGAAAAGAGAGTAACAACACAATGCCTGTGGAATAAATGAACAGAGAAGAACTAGCATCTTCTACCACAAGTTAATTTGAAAGCATCCTTGCGAAGAAGGATTGAATGGAGTTGTTGGAAATTCAACAACGAAAAGAATAAGCTTGTTGTGGGCTTATGGAAAACATCTCAAAATTATGAGGTGATAACCGGCCACTACCAAATGATTGAATAGCTCGGAGGAATGAAGAAATGCAAAACTCCACTTCAAAAGACTACGGAGAATTATTTGCACCTCAAGAAGTAAGAAGAAGAATACTTGAGCTTCGCCTACAAGAATCTTGATGAACACTTGAGGAATGACTTAAATCATGAAGAACCACCATGAAGAACTCCGGTAACAAAAGGATGACGAGATAGAAATGAAGGATGAAAAGAGTAAGATTAAACCTTGCGGTGATTTAGATGGAGGTTCCGACGAGATAGCCGAGAAAACTTTGAACTCCAGAAAGAAAAGATGAAAACACTTGGGATTAGAATTTATTCATCATGAACAAACTCTGAAGGAAGGGATTAATCAACTTGATGAAAGAAGAATAAGAATTATGTTATGCTTATCCTGCATCAATTAAATTGATGAGAAGCAATGGATTTACATACAACTTATTCGCATTGGATAAGATTAAGGGGAGATATAGCGCAAAACTTGGGAAGGTCTTCCTGAACCAGTGATAGGACTGGAAAGAACGAATGAATTGATATGATAAAAAAGGAAAAGGAGTCTTGAACGAACCACCGTGAGAATTTTAAAATGAATAAAGAAAGAGAATTACTCTCCAGAAATCATTACAGACGCATGAAGATACTTGAAGGAATTTTTTACAAGAGAACGAAGAGATCACGAGCCGATTAGAGGATAGTTGAACGATGCACCGGAAGAATATGGAGACGAACGAAGAGGCATCAATTCCAAATAATTGGAGAATGAAGTTGAAAACTTAGAACAAAGAAACATTCTGAAATGAAGGCCTCCGGATAATCAAAACGGAAAACAACTCCTGAAATACTCTGCATGGTAAGAAAAGAATCGCACGCTTGGAAACAATTTGAGAGGATAACATCGAGCTAGCACCGCGAATCTTCAAGAGAACGGAGCAAGATTTAGAGAAAAACTCTTCTTCGGTCTTCCAATGTTGAGAATGACGACGAGGAACACTGCCAAAATTGTTGAGATACTCCGGAAGAATGAAAAACCCAAAGTTGAAAAGAATTTGAAAGCGATCTTGGAGAAGACATTTGACTGATGAGAATTCATTCTTACATCAAACTTTGACAGAATTTGATAATAACTCCTTGAAAATATTAGAAGATCCAGGTAAGATCCTGGGAAAAGACCTGTGGGTTAGCGCCCACTGAAAGAAACACCGTTGAGAATGATCGGTTGAGAGAGAGATGATACGCCGAAACGATTGAAAGACTTAAATGAGGTGATAACCTCGAATTAACTTGAATGCAACCGCGAATCTTCTGAGATGTCCTCAGCACTCCGAGATGATTTAATGACGAGAGGCGAACGATCAAGGAAAGCATTTGAGCCAAGGCAAAGAATACGATCAACAACGAAAAAACTTGAATTGGATCCACCAGAAAGAAAACGAGGCGAACTGATACGTCCATTTTGCATCATGTTTTTATATCGATATTTATTGCATTATGGGCTATTACTTCACATTATGTCACAATACTTATGCCTTTTCTCTCTTATTTTACAAGGTTTACATGAAGAGGGAGAATGCCGGTAGCTGGAATTCTGGGCTGGAAAAGGAGCAAATATTAGAGACATTCTGCACAACTCCAAAAGTCCTGAAACTCCACGAAAGTCAGTTTTGGAATATATTAAAAATATTGGGTGAAGAAAGCACCAGAGGGGGGCCACCCACTGTCCACGAGGGTGGAGGGCGCGCCCTACCCCCTGGGCGCGCCCCCTGCCTCGTGGGCCACCTCGAAGCCCCCCGATGCCCATCTTCTGGTATAAGGTGTCTTTCACCCTGGAAAAATCAGAAGGAAGCTTTCGGGTCGAAGCGTCGCCGTCTCGAGGCGGAACCTTGGCGGAATCAATCTAGGGCTCTGGCGGAGCTGTTTTGCCGGGGAAACATCCCTCCGGGAGGGGGAAATCGTCACGATCGTCACACCATCGATCCTCTCATCGGGAGGGGGTCAATCTCCATCAACATCTTCACCTGCACCATCTCCTCTCAAACCCTAGTTCATCTCTTCTATCCGATCTTTGTCTCCAAACCTCAGATTGGTACCTGTGGGTTGCTAGTAGTGTTGATTACTCCTTGTAGTTGATGCTAGTTGGTTTATTCGGTGGAAGATCATATGGTCAGATCCTTTATGTATATTAATACCCCTCTGATTATGAACATGAATATGATTTGTGAGTATTTACGTTTGTTCCTGAGGACATGGGAGAAGTCTTGTTATAAGTAGTCATGTGAATTTGGTATTCGTTCGATATTTTGATGAGATGTATGTTGTCTTTCCTCTAGTGGTGTTATGTGAACGTCGACTACATGAAACTTCACCATTATTTGGGCCTAGGGGAAGGCATTGGGAAGTAATAAGTAGATGATGGGTTGCTAGAGTGACAGAAGCTTAAACCCTAGTTTATGCGTTGCTTCGTAAGGGGCTGATTTGGATCCACATGTTTCATGCTATGGTTAGGTTTACCTTAATTCTTCTTTCGTAGTTGCAAATGCTTGCGAGGGGGGTTAATCATAAGTGGGATGCTTGTCCAAGGAAGGGCAGTACCCAAGCACCGGTCCACCCACATATCAAATTATCAAAGTAACGAACGTGAATCATATGAGCATGATGAAAACTAGCTTGACGATAATTCCCATGTGTCCTCGGGAGTGCTTTCCTTTATATAAGAGTTTCTCTAGGCTTGTCCTTTGCTACAAAAAGGATTGGGCCACCTTGCTGCACCTTGTTTACTTTTGTTACTTGTTACCCATTACAAATTACCTTATCATAAAACGGTCTGTTACCGATAATTTCAGTGCTTGCAGAGAATACCTTATTGAAAACCGCTTGTCATTTCCTTCTGCTCCTCGTTGGGTTCGATACTCTTACTTATCGAAAGGACTACGATAGATCCCCTATACTTGTGGGTCATCAAGACTCTTTTGTGGCGCCGTTGCCGGGGAGTGAAGCGCCTTTGGTAGGTAGAATTTGGTAAGGAAATATTTATATAGTGTGCTGAAATTTACTGTCACTTGTTACCATGGAAAATGATCCTTTGAGGGGCTTGTTCGGGGTATCTTCACCCCGACCAGTAGAGCAAAGAGTTGCTCCTCAACCTACTGAACCTACTGAAAATGTTTACTTTGAAATTCCTTCGGGTATGATAGAGAAACTGCTAGCTAATCCTTTAACAGGAGATGGAATATTACATCCCGATATGCACAAGTTTGTGGATTATTTAAGCTTGCAGGTATGCCCGAGGATGTTATCAAGAAGAAGGTCTTCCCTTTATCTTTGAAGGGAAAGGCATTGACATGGTTTAGGCTATGTGATGATATTAGATCATGGAACTACAACCGATTGAAATTGGAATTTCATCAGAAGTTTTATCCTATGCATCTGGTTCATCGTGATCGTAATTACATATATAATTTTTGGCCTCGTGAAGGAGAAAGTATCGCTCAAGCTTGGGGGAGGCTTAAGTCAATGTTATATTCATGCCCCAATCATGAGCTCTCAAGAGAAATTATTATTCAAAAAATTTATGATCGGCTTTCTCTCAATAATCGCTCCATGCTCGATACTTCTTGTACTGGTTCTTTTATGATGAAGACTATTGAATTCAGATGGGATTTATTGGAAAGAATTAAAAGAAACTCTAAAGATTGGGAACTCGACGAAGTTAAGGAGTCAGGTATAACACCTAAGTTTGATTGTGTTAAATCTTTTATGGATACCGATGTTTTTCATGAATTTAGCACTAAATATGGACTAGACTCTGAGATAGTAGCTTCTTTCTGTGAATCATCTGCTACTCATGTTGATCTCCCTAAGGAGAAGTGGTTTAAATATCATCCCCCCATTGAAGTAAAATTTGTTGAACCTATTAAAGTTGAAGAAAAGACTATCACTTATAATGTTGATCCTATTGTTCCTACCGCTCATATTGAGAAACCATCTTTCCCTGTTAGAATAAATGATCATGCTAAAGCTTCAACTGTGGTTCGTAAGAGTAATGCTAGAACATGTACACCCTCTGAGAAAATTAAAGTTGAACCTAGTATTGCTATGGTTAAGGATCTCTTGGTCGATAATATTGATGGGCATGTTATTTACTTCTGTAATGAAGCTGTTAGAATTGCTAAACCCGATACTAAAAATAAACATAGACCTGTTGTCGGCATGCCTGTTGTTTCTGTTAAAATAGGAGATCATTGTTATCATGGCTTATGTGATATGGGTGCTAGTATGAGTGCAATACCTCATTCCTTATACAAAGAAATTATGCATGATATTGCACCTGCTGAGATAGAAGATATTGATGTTACAATTAAGCTTGCCAATAGAGATACTATTTCACCAATTGGGATTGTTAGGGATGTTGAAGTCTTGTGTGGGAAAGTTAAATATCCTACTAATTTTCTTGTTCTGGGTTCCCCACAAGATGACTTTTGTCCCATTATATTTTGTAGACCCTTCTTGAATACTGTTAATGCTAGGATAGATTGCGAAAAGGATATTGTTACTGTTGGTTTAGGGGATATGTCTCATGATTTTAATTTTGCTAAGTTTCGTAGACAACCCCATGATAAAGAATTGCCTAGTAAAGATGAAATTATTGGTCTTGCTTCTATTGCCGTGCCTCCTAATGATCCTTTAGAACAATATTTGCTAGACCATGAAAATGATATGTTTATGAATGAAAGAAGGCAAATAGATGAAGTATTCTTTAAAGAGGGACCTATTTTGAAACACAACTTGCCTGTTGAAATTCTAGGGGATCCTCCTCCACCCAAGGGTGATCCCGTGTTTGAGCTTAAACCATTACCTGATACTCTTAAATATGCTTATCTTGATGAAAAGAAGATATATCCTGTTATTATTAGTGCTAACCTTTCAGAGCAGGAAGAAGAGAAATTATTGAAAACTCTGAAGAAGCATTGTGCTGCTATTGGATATACTCTTGATGATCTTAAGGGCATTAGTCCCACTCTATGCCAACACAAAATAAATTGGATAAAGACGCTAAACCGGTTGTTGATCACCAACGACGGTTAAATCCTAAGATGAAAGAAGTGGTAAGAAATGGAATACTAAAGCTTCTGGAGGCAGGTATAATTTATCCTGTTGCTGATAGTCAGTGGGTAAGTCCTGTCCATTGTGTCCCTAAGAAGGGAGGTATTACTGTTGTTCCTAATGATAAAGATGAACTGATCCCACAAAGAATTGTTACAGGTTATAGAATGGTAATTGATTTCCGCAAATTAAATAAAGCTACTAGAAAAGATCATTATCCTTTACCTTTTATTGATCAAATGCTAGAAAGATTATCCAAACATACACATTTTTTGCTTTTCTAGATGGTTATTCTGGTTTCTCTCAAATACCTGTGTCAAAAGAGGATCAGGATCTTATAGACGTATGCCTTTTGGTTTATGTAATGCACCTGCTACCTTTCAAAGATGTATGACTGCTATATTCTCTGACTTCTGTGAAAAGATTGTTGAGATTTTCACAAATGATTTCTCCGTGTATGGAACTTCTTTTGATGATTGCTTAAGCAACCTTGATCGGGTCTTGCAAAGATGTGAAGAAACTAATCTTGTCTTGAATTGGGAGAAGTGCCACTTTATGGTTAATGAAGGTATTGTCTTGGGGCATAAGATTTCTGAAAGAGGTATTGAAGTTGAGAAAGCTAAAGTTGATGCTATTGAAAAGATGTCGTGTCCCAAGGACATCAAAGGTATAAGAAGTTTCCTTGGTCATGCCGGTTTTTATAGGAGGTTCATTAAAGACTTCTCAAAAATTTCTAGGCCTCTGACTAATCTCTTGCAAAAAGAGGTTCCTTTTGTCTTTGATGATGATTGTGTAGAAGAATTTGAAATACTTAAGAAAGCCTTGATTTCTGCACCTATTGTTCAGCCACCTGAATGGAATTTACCCTTTGAAATTGTGTGTGATGCTAGTGATTATGCTGTAGGTGCTGTTCTAGGACAAAGAGTTGATAAGAAATTAAATGTTATCCAATATGCTAGTAAAACTCTAGACAGTGCCCAGAGAAATTATGCTACTACTGAAAAATAATTTTTAGCAGTTGTATTTGCTTGTGATAAGTTCAGACCTTATATTGTTGATTCTAAAGTAACTGTTCACACTGATCATGCTGCTATTAAATATCTTATGGAAAATAAAGATGATAAACCTAGACTTATTAGATGGGTTATCTTGCTACAAGAATTTGATTTGCATATTATTGATAGAAAGGGAGCTGAGAACCCCGTTGCAGACTTGTCTAGGTTAGAGAATGTTCTCGATGACCCACTACCTATTGATGATAGCTTTCCTGATGAACAATTAGCTGTCATAAATGCTTCTCATACTGCTCCATGGTATTCTAATTACATTGTTGCTAAATTTATACCACCTTTCACATACCAACAAAAGAAAAAAAATCTATGATTTAAGACATTACTTCTGGGATGACCCACACCTTTATAAAGGAGTAGATGGTGTTATTAGACGTTGTGCACCTGAGCATGAACAGGAACAGATCCTACGCAAGTGTCACTCCGAGGCTTATGGAGGACACCACGCTGGAGACAGAACTGCACATAAGGTATTGCAATCCGGTTTTTATTGGCCTACTCTTTTCAAAGATGCCCGTAAGTTTGTCTTGTCTTGCGATGAATGTCAAAGAATTGGTAATATTAGTATACGTCAAGAAATGCCTATGAACTATTCACTTGTTATTGAACCATTTGATTGGGGTTTTGATTATATGGGACCTTTTCCTTCCTCTAATGGGTATACACATATTTTAGTTGTTGTTGATTACGTTACTAAGTGGGTAGAAGCTATTCCAACTAGTAGTGCTGATCATAACACCTCAATTAAGATGCTTAAATAAGTTATCCAAGGTTTGGAGTCCCTAGATACTTAATGACTAATGGTGGTTCACATTTTATTCATGGTGCTTTTCATAAAATGCTTGCTAAGTATGATGTTAATCATAGAATTGCATCTCCATACCACCCACAGTCTAGTGGTCAAGTAGAACTGAGTAATAGAGAAATTAAATTAATTTTGCAAAAGACTGTTAATAGATCTAGAAAGAATTGGTCCAAGAAACTTGATGATGCATTATGGGCCTATAGAACTGCATATAAAAATCCTATGGGTATGTCTTCGTATAAAATGGTTTATGGAAAAGCATGTCACTTACCTCTTGAACTAGAACATAAGGCATATTGGGCCATTAAAGAGCTCAATTATGATTTCAAACTTGCCGGTGAGAAGAGACTATTTGACATTAGCTCACTTGATGAGTGGAGAACCCAGGCCTATGAGAATGCCAAACTGTTTAAAGAAAAAGTTAAAAGATGGCATGACAAAAGGATACAAAAGCATGAGTTTAATGTAGGCGATTATGTTTTGTTATACAACTCTCGTTTAAGATTTTTTGGAGGAAAACTTCTCTCTAAATGGGAAGGTCCTTACGTTATCAAGTAGGTCTATCATTCCGGTGCCATAAAAATGAACAACTTCGAAGGCACAAATCCAAAGGTGGTGAACGGTCAAAGAATCAAACATTATATCTCAGGTAATCCCATAAATGTTGAAACTAATGTTATTGACATCGTAACCCCGGAGGAGTACATAAGGGACACTTTCCAGAATGTTTCAGACTCCGAAAAGGAATAGGTATGTGGTACGGTAAGTAAACCGACTCCAAAACAGTTCTAATAGCAATTTTTCTCCGTTTCAGAATATTTAAGAAAATAGGAAAATAAGAAGTAGTCCGGGAAGGACACGAGGCATCCACGAGGGTGGAGGGCGCGCCCTACACCCCTGGACGCGTCCACCTGCCTCGTGGGCACCTCGTGTGCCCTCCGGACTCCGTTTTCTTGCACAATACTTCTTTTAGTCGGTAAAAATTCATTATATAATCTCCCGAAGGTTTTGACCACGATACCATGACAAAACCCTCTGCTTTTGTTTCGAGCTGTTTTTCTGACAGATCTAGATCACCATGACGTCTTCAAGTGCCCCCAAGGACAAGTTTTTCGAGAAGGTCATCAACCCCTACCTCGCGGAGCTGCTGCAACACCCTCAAACCATTGAGATGCGTGAGGGGGTGCTGCACATCAGCGATGTTGAGGGACCAAGGAGGACCGGAAGCATGGAGACAAGACTCGAAGTAATGGAGCAACAAGTTTTCAAGTGCCAGGGGATGGTGGAACACGGACTCAACACCAACCACATGATGATTGGTGAGTTCACCAACAACCACAAGCTAGATGCCAAGAACATTGGGGAGACCATCTTCAAGCTTCACGAGAAAATCGAGCACCTCCAAGCCCAGATCTATGACTTGCAAAACCAAAAGTGTGAGTATGAATATAGATTCAAGAGGATGAGTTTGGCTGCAGATTTGTGGATCCTGGAGACTCGATCATCCTTCTATGATGGTGAGCCTATGCCTTGGAAGATGGACGACAAGCCTACATCATCAACAACTCCATCATCACCACCTCCGAAGAAAGAGACATAATCACATGGGTATGGGCACTCCCCTTGGCAACTGCCAAGCTTGGGGGAGGTGCCCCGGTATCATATCACCATCACACTTCTATCCTAACCGTTTTTCTTAGCTCGATCCTTTTGGTTATATCTTGATCTAGTAGAATAAAGTTTAGTATGATCTAGCTTTGAGTTTTTGTGTTGATTCTTATCTATGTAATCGAGTTCGTGAGCTATATATAATAAAGATTAGTCTTGAGTCGAGGGCTTGGTTATCTTGCTATGATCTTGAGGGAATAAAAGAAAAAAGAAAGAAATAAATAAAAAGATCATATTAATCTTATGGAGAGTAATGACTTCACATATAAAGAGTATGATCAATAAAAGTTGTTGAGAGTTGACAAACATAGTTTTGGTCATCGTTGCAATTAATAGGAAGTAACAAAGAAAGAGAGGTTTTCACATATAAATATACTATCTTGGACATCTTTTATGAGCACTCATTAAAATATGACATGCTAAAAATTTGATGTTGGACAAGGAAGACAACGTAATGTGTTATGTTTTCTTATATCCGAAATAAATTATATTGTCATGGATCTCCAACATGTTGAGCTTGCCTTTCCCCCTCATGATAGTCAAATTCTTTGCACCAAGTAGAAATACTACTTGTGCTTCCAAATATCCTTAAACCCAGTTTTGCCATGAGAGTCCACCATATCCACCTATCGATTGAGTAAGATCCTTCAAGTAAGTTGTCATTGTTGCAAGCAATAAAAATTGCTCTCTAAATATGTATGATCTATTAGTGTGGAGAAAATAAGCTTTATACGAGCTTGCGATATGGAAGAAATAAAAGCGACATACTGCACAATAAAGGTCCCTATCACAAGTGGCAATATAAAGTGACATTCTTTTGCATTAAGATTTTGTGCATCCAACCATAAAAGCACATGACAACCTCTGCTTCCCTCTGCGAAGGGCCTATCTTTTATTTTTGCCTTATACCTTATACAAGAGTCATGGTGATCTTCACCTTTCCTTTTTACACTTTATCCTTTGGCAAGCACTATGTGTTGGAAAGATCCTGATATATATATCCAATTGGATGTGGGTTTTCATAAAGCATTATTGTTGACGTTACCCTTGAGGTAAAAGGTTGGGAGGCAAAACTATAAGCCCCTATCTTTCTCTGTGTCCGATTAAAACTTCATACCCATAAGTCTTGCGTGAGTGTTAGCAACTGTGAAAGACTAAATGATAGTTGAGTATGTGGACTTGCTGGAAAGCTCTTATCTTGACTCTTTCCGATGTTATGATAAATTGCAATTGCTTAAATGACTGAGATTATAGTTTGTTAGTTTTCAATGAAGTTTCTGATTCATACTTTACATTGTGAATAGATTGTTACTTCAGCATAAGAAATCTTATGACAATATATATATATGCTGCTGTTTTAAGAATGATCATGACGCCCTCATGTCCGTATTTTATTTTATCGACACCTCTATCTCTAAACATGTGGTCATATTTTTCGATATCGGCTTCCGCTTGAGGACAAGCGAGGTCTAAGCTTGGGGGAGTTGATACGTACATTTTGCATCATGTTTTTATATCAATATTTATTGCATTATGGGCTATTACTTCACATTATGTCACAATACTTATGCCTTTTCTCTCTTATTTTACAAGGTTTACATGAAGAGGGAGAATGCCGGCAGCTGGAATTCTGGGCTGGAAAAGGAGCAAATATTAGAGACCTATTCTGCACAACTCCAAAAGTCCTGAAACTCCACGAAAGTTAGTTTTGGAATATATTTAAAATATTGGGCGAAGAAAGCACCAGAGGGGGGCCACCCACTGTCCACGAGCGTGGAGGGCGCGCCCTACCCCCCTGGGTGCGCCCCCTGCCTTGTGGGCCACCTGGAAGCCCCTCGATGCCCATATTCTGGTATAAGGTGTCTTTTGCCCTGGAAAAAAATCAGAAGGAAGCTTTCGGGACGAAGCTCCGCCGTCTCGAGGCGGAACCTTGGCGGAGCTGTTCTGCCGGGGAAACATCCCTCCGGGAGGGGAAAATCGTCACCATCGTCATCACCATCGATCCTCTCATCAGGAGGGGGGCAATCTCCATCAACATCTTCACCAGCACCATCTCCTCTCAAACCCTAGTTCATCTCTTATATCCGATCTTTGTCTCCAAACCTCAGATTGGTACCTATGGGTTGCTAGTAGTGTTGATTACTCCTTGTAGTTGATGCTAGTTGGTTTATTCGGTGGAAGATCATATGTTCAGATCCTTTATGCATATTAATACCCCTCTGATTATGAACATGAATATGATTTGTGAGTAGTTACGTTTGTTCCTGAGGACATGGGAGAAGTCTTGTTATAAGTAGTCATGTGAATTTGGTATTCGTTCGATATTGTGATGAGATGTATGTTGTCTTTCCTCTAGTGGTGTTATGTGAACGTCGACTACATGACACTTCACCATTATTTGGACCTAGGGGAAGGCATTGGGAAGTAATAAGTAGATGATGGGTTGCTAGAGTGACAGAAGCTTAAACCCTAGTTTATGCATTGCTTCGTAAGGGGCTGATTTGGATCCACATGTTTCATGCTATGGTTAGATTTACCTTAATTCTTCTTACGTAGTTGCAAATGCTTGTGAGATGGGTTAATCTTAAGTGGGATGCTTGTCCAAGGAAGGGCAGTACCCAAGCACCGGTCCACCCACATATCAAATTATCAAAGTAACGAACGCGAATCATATGAGCATGATGAAAACTAGCTTGACGATAATTCCCATGTGTCCTCGGGAGCGCTTTCTTTTATATAAGAGTTTCTCCAGGCTTGTCCTTTGCTACAAAAAGGATTGGGCCACCTTGCTGCACCTTGTTTACTTTTGTTACTTGTTACCCGTTACGAATTACCTTATCATAAAACTATGTGTTACCGATAATTTCAGTGCTTGCAGAGAATACCTTACTGAAAACTGCTTGTCATTTCCTTCTACTCCTCGTTGGGTTCGACACTCTTACTTATCGAAAGGACTACGATAGATCCCCTATACTTGTGGGTCATCACTAACAATGATTAAGTAGACGAAAATTCACCGGTTGAGACCATTGAGGAAAGAATGAAGAGGCTTCGCACGGATGAAATTGATGCTCGCATAAAGGCTAAGACTCCGGGAAGAAAAGGGGTGGGAGGGCGGGAAAAACGAAGGCAACTTGGAACGGGGAACCAACGAATAACTTGAAGAGAAAAGCACCGGTTGAAATAATTGAGGAAAGAATGCAAAGGTGAAAGAACATGCGGTGCCCCCATCTTTGGTTTTGGTAATTGATGACAATCTCTATGGACTAATGGTTGCCTTGAGTTATATTTGAAGGATTTGTCCATAGGCATTTCTTGAAGTCCATGTGTTGGTTTCAAGGAGTTTATGTGGTGACCAAGGTGTTATTAAGGAATTATCCAAAGATTGGTCATGTGAGAGTTGAGCTTATTGCAAGCATGTCTTGAAGAAGAAGATTGTGTGATCATTCATGTTTACCTTCAAGACATCATCCAAATGAAGAGAGTTGGAAAGAGTCAAGGTTGATCAAGACTAAGTCAAGAGTGAATCAAGTTGATCAACACACAAAGCGCACAAGATGTACCAAGGGATCAAGCGGTCCCATGGTATGGTAAGCATTGTCAATTACGCTTTGTGTACTAACCCATGGTCTTCGTGAGAGTTCTTTGTGGGGTTAGGTTGCGGTGTGCAAGTTCAAGTGAAGCGGGCAAGTTCAAGTAAAGCATCACGAAGAGATCAAATGCTTGAAGCCATTGTGGTGACAATGGTCTTGTGAAGATGTGTGGAAGGGTGGCTCACCCATAGTGGAGTATGGGGGAGCAATCAACTAGTCTTCATCGAGCCAACGCAATCAAGAAAGGTGGTCCATCTTGAGGGAGTCAAGATCGTCATCATCTAGCTCAAGTGGACCATGTGCAAGGCAAAGGTTTGCTCTTGATAGGTTTTCTATTTTACCGGTCTCATGATGGTAGTTGGGAGACCGGGTTATAGGATCGATTGTCGTACTATCAAGGGGGGCTCTCGATGAGTAGCTTGATCGTATTGTTCATAGAGAGCTCAAACCATTGCATCCTTGCATCATCTTTATTGGTTCTTGTTTGGTTCTTCTCTTTGTGAGTTTTGGAGCTTATGGTCATCTTGATGACAAGCTCGAGTTCATCAAAAATGGAGTTCACTCGCATCTTCTATGATGTTTTTGATGTTGGAGGTTATGCCGGTTCTTCTCGGTTGGAGGTTTCACTCCTCTATTTGTTGGCATACCTCCCCTGCCTCTTCTTACTATAACCGCCGTTTTGATGCTACTCGTCGTCTTGTATCCAACAAGCTTGAGTTTTCTCAATTCGGAGCTCATATGAAGAAGTTTTGGCAGTTCTGTTTTTCTCCCTGCGGTAGTACCGCGGTGGCAGCGGTAGTACCGCTTGTAGCGTCAAGCGGTAGTACCGCTCCAGTACCGCTCTACTACCGCCTCGATTTTGGGTCTGCTCTTTTCGTGTCGGGTTCAGCGGTAGTCGCGCGGCAGTAAGGCACGGTAGTACCGCCTATTAGCAGTAGTACCGCTCCGGTCGAGCGGTAGTACCGCTACTACACTACTGCCACCGTACTCTGCTCTGTCCTGCCTCCTTTTGTCCCGTGTTCTGCTCCTCCAGCGGTAGTACCGCTGGGGTGAGCGGTAGTACCGCTTATCGGCGGTACTACCGCCCCAAGGTTCTTGTTTTGTTGCTCCTTTTCACTGCTTCTTCCGCCCGAGCGGTAGTACCGCTCGTGTGCGGGCTGAGCACATAACGGTTGGATTTTCCCCCTCCTATAAAAGGGGGTCTTCTTCCCCAATGAACCTTATCCTTTGAGCTCGTGTTCTTCCCCCATTGTTGACCTTCTTCGAGCTTGCTAACTCTCAATCCCTCCATGGATTCTTGCTAGTTTTTGAGGGAAAAGAGAGGGGAGATCTAGATCCACATTTCCACCAATCACTTTCTCCTCTATGTGAGGGGAACCCCTTGGATCTAGATCTTGGAGTTCTTGGTGTTCTCCTTCTTGTTCTTCCTCTCATTTTCCTCCCTAGCATTAGTTGCTTCGGTGGGATTTGAGAGAGAAGGACTTGGGCACTCCGTGTGCCCTTGCCATTGCATTTGGTGCATCGGTTTGAGTTCTCCACGGTGATACGTGGAAGTTACAAGTTGAGAAGCTTATTACTCTTGGGTGCTTGGTACCCTTGAGCTTGTTCCTCTTGGGTGCTTGGGCACCCTAGACGGTTGGTGGTGTTCGGAGCTCAATCATTGTGGTGTAAAGCTCCGGGCAAGCGTTGGGGTCTCCAATTAGGTTGTGGAGATTGCCCCGAGCAATTTGACGGGTTCTGGTGACCGCCCCAAGGGTTGCCAAAGTGTACGGGTTCGGTGACCGCCCCCAAGGGTTGCCATTTGTACGGGTTCGGTGACCGCCCTCAAGGGTCCCTTAGTGGAATCACGGCATCTTGCATTGTGCGAGGGCGTGAGGAGATTACGGTGGCCCTGGTGGCTTCTTGGGGAGCATTGTGCCTCCACACCGCTCCAAACGGAGATTAGCATCCGCAAGGGTGTGAACTTCGGGATACATCGTCGTCTCCGCGTGCCTCGGTTATCTCTTACCCGAGCCCTTTACTTATGCACTTTACTTTGTGATAGCCATATTGTTTCTTGTCATATATCTTGCTATCACCTAAGTAGTTTTTCTTGCTTAGCATAAGTTGTTGGTGCACATAGGTGAGCCTAGTTGTTGCAGGTTTTGTGCTTGACAAATTAACCACTAGGTTTATTCCGCATAGGGGGCTCCTATGGTCGGTTGAGGCTCTGATACCAACTTGTCACGCCCAATATGCGATCCTATCCGAGAGGACTCGAATGTCCCACCAAGGATAGAGCCGCATATTGAAACACTTTTGCAAGGTGGATATCATTACATCATACCATTACATAATAGAACGGGATACATACAAAGGGCATACAAATGCCACAAGAATACATCAACATCATACATGAGAACAACATCCGACTACGAATGAAACACAAACAGAAACTCAAACGACATCCACCCTGCTAGCCCAGGCTACCGACCAGGAACCTATCCCAAGATCGACGAAGAAGAAGAATAACTCTAAAACAAGTAAACATCCCTCTCACATCATGATCATCGCATTACCTATACCTGCAACTGTTGTTGTAGTAATCTGTGAGCCACGAGGACTCAGCAATCCCATTAGCATGGGTATCAAGACTAGCAAAGCTTAATGGGTAAGGAATGGATAAGTGGTGAGGTTGCAGCAAGCTGTTAAGCATTGTATGGTGGCTAGCTTACGAATACAAGAATAAGATAAGAAACTACGCAAACGGCCGCAAACTAGTAATGATCAAGAAGTGATCCGGAACTACTTACGTTCAAACATAACCCCACCGTGTTCTCTTCTCGAACTCACTCGAAATAAGACAGTCACGGTTACGCACGCGGTCGGTGTATTTTAGTTCAAGTCTGGTGTCAAGTTCTCTACAACCGGATATTAAAAATTCCCATCTGCCACATAATCGCGGGCACGGCTCTCGAAAGTTTAAACCCTGCAGGGGTGTCCCAACTTAGCCCATGACAAGCTCACGATCCACGGAGACAATCCTCCATCGCAGGACCCTCCGATCAGACCCGGAATCCCAGTGCACAAGACATTTCGACAATGGTAAAACAAGTACAGCAAGACCTCCCGACGTGCCGACACCCTGATAGTAGCCGCGCATATCTCGTCTCATGCCACGACGGATGAGCGATGGTACAGGTGCCAAAATAACCCAGGTTGCCCTGGGGCGGCCCCGCACAGTGCTCTAGTTTGGACCAACACTCATGAGGAGCATTGGCCTAGGGGTTGATTAATAATCCTCGGGTGCTAGCCGGTCCCTATGCAAGTTTTAGTTGTTATTAGGCAAATGGTAAAACCAATGTTGGGCCTTGCTGGAAGAGTTTTATTCAAAGCGAACTGTCAAGAGGGGCCCATAAACCCTCATCGTGTTAGGGACGCAAAATCAAGGAACATAACACCGGTATGACGGAAACTAGGGCGGGAAGAGTGGAACAAAACACCAGGCAAAAGGCCGAGCCTTCCACCCTTTACCAAGTATATAGATGCATTAATTAAATAAGAGATATTGTGATATCCCATGATATCCTTTATATCCATGTCCCAACGTGGAACAACCTGCAACTGCACCTGCAACTAGCAACGCTATAAGAAGGGCTGAGCCAGTAACATAGCCAAACAATGGTTTGCTAGGATGGTGGAAAATGTTAGAGGCTATCATGGCAATTTGGGAGGCCTGATAAACAAGTGGTAGGTAGCGCGACATAGCGATAGCATCGAGACAACTAGCATAGCAAAGATAGTAGTGAGATCCAAGGTGACGATCATCTTGCCTGAAATCCCGCTAGGAAGAAGAACGAGTCCATGAAGAAGACGAACCAACGTAGCCAAACGAATCCTCACGGTCGCAACGAAACAGGAACTATCGAGAAAAAGCACAACCGGAAAGAAGCAAACAACATGGTAAACACACAACACATAACATGGCATGATGCTCATTCAAGTATGATGCATAACAAGGCTATATGATGCTACTCATGGCAAGAGAGGATGCATACTAGAACCACACATCAAAGCAAGTTTAAATGAGGCCGGAATCAACATACAACAATTCCGGAAACTCCCCATATGCAAATTTCGAAATTGGTCCAGATCTGAATAACACATTATGTTGAAGTTGTTAAAAGCAGGTTAAGGTGCACCATGATGATCTACGCATCTTTCTAGTCAAGTTACATATAAAGTTTATTTAATTCGGAGCTACGGCCTAGAAGATATGAGCAAAACAAGTTAAACATGGCATTGATGCAAATGCAAGCAAAACACAATCACAAACACTCCAAAACATGGATGCAACAAGGCATGATGAAACTACATGCAAAACCATGAAAGTTTCATATAGAGCACGCTCAAAATGGAGCAACGGTTCAACACATACACATGAAACAAGTTTAGAGGACAAGCTGTCCAAAACACTAGGCATCTTACAAGCATCAATACGACATGCTACTAGAGCAAGATTGACACAACCATGACATGAACTTGAATAACACGTAACATGCTTTAAATAACATCAAGGTTTAGGTTCATAGTCATCAGGATTAATCCAACATGATCAATGCAACAAGCCACTTTATAACACAGATTATGACTTGGTGAAAAACAGGGCATACATGTGAGCAGGAATAACAGGCTGACAGAAACATTATTTAGCAAGTTTAGAGCATGGTAATGACAAGCTACAACAGGCGACAATTACAAACAAGGGCATGTATTGATAGAGCATAACAAGATCTACAAAACATCCTTACTGAGCATCTCCAGATTATGCATGGATTTACCAGTAGCATCAAGTTAACATGGCAACATAATATAGCAGGTTCAGACTTAGCAGAAAACACTAAGTCACTGAAATCAGCAACAGCAAGTATCCTACTTTGCATGCTTATGCTAGTCACCAAAGGTGATGAGGACATCAATACCATTGTTACACCCACATCCCCTGCTGCTATACATACTGGACCAATTACTAGAGCTCGCGCACGCCAATTAAATTACCAGGTACTTTCGTTTCTTGGTAATGATTCTAATGTTCATGAGAATATGATGCTGCCTAAATTGGATACATTTGTTTTGCTTACAAATGAAGGGCCTAGCTTTGAGAAGGATGAACATTGGAGCAAGAACAAGCATGGAGATGATGGCATGCGCATGGGGGACAAGAACGGAGTTACAAGTGATGATTTCAGGACGTTGAAGCCACCATAATGCGTGCATGAAGCCTTGGACGAAATATACAAGATGCTACTTCATAACTTTCGTCCAGAGGCTATTCTAGGTGCTGCGTCACCTTATTATTGGGCCAGGCCCACGTAATTTCGAAATACTTGAGTATAGGCTATTTTTAGAGTCCGTATGTGTGGGGAAACAAGAGATAGGGTTGGTTTCGGACCCCTTCCCCAAGGGCCACGAAATTCCCCCCTCTTCCTCCATATATACAGCCCTTAGGGTGTCGTTTAGTTTGGGGTTTTGTTTAGATTAAAATTTCGCCATAGCTGCAACTTCGCGTACTTCGTTTGTGTTCAACGACCAGACAAAGGCGTCACAGAACCCCACCTTGATCAATAAAGCTTTCATCTTATATTCGCAATATCCAGATTGCAATCTCAGTTTCTTGCTTGTTCTTCGTTTGCTAGCAGGAAACAGACCCTCGTGGTCAGGTTGATCGTGCTCCGGCGTGGTCAATAACCTCTCAGAGTTGGTTTAGCGATTGCTAAGGCGCGACGTCCTCGCACGTTCGTAGTCGGATCGTCAAAGTCGACTTCCATCAAAGCGATATCCATCATCTCATCGAAAGATGGGACACCTTTGCCTCTATCAAGTGGTATCAGATTTCCAGGTTGCTCGGTGAGATTTTACAGTTTTTCGTAGTTTATATCAAGTCTGTTCTTCATACCTACAGTCCACGAAAAAGCCACAAAAAAATTAGGGTTAGTTCAGTATATCCGAACCAATCTGAGCATTTGCATAATCTTTTTAGGGTTTTTGCTTTGTTGAATTTGCGGTTGCATCGTCGTGTCAAGTTGCTGGTCTTAGAGTCTAGTCTTTTAGAGTTTCGAGTTCTGGTCATAAGTTGTCACGTCGCCGCCGCACCATCATCATCGCCTTGCCATCTACCACTATTGCTTATCTGCCACCACTCTGAATCCGTATCCATATACCACCACCAATCCGTATCCATATACCACCACCGCTACCATATACCACCACCGCTGCCATATCCTACCACCATATATCCACCACCAATCCGAGTTCTTTTCATATTCGGTTTGTTTTAGATATCCATCTATTTTCCGTTTCGTGTTTCCTTGCCTGAGTAGGTCTCGAAAAAAAAAGTCTGGAGACCCCCGGGCAGTTTTTAGGCCAAAATTTCGGCAACCAATTTTTTTCCCTATCCTATTTTTAGGTCCCGGGGAGTGTTTTGAGACACTCGCCATCATAGTGATTTTTTTGTCGCACTTTTTCGTCGTCGCTGCCCTGATTTCCGAAAAAAATAGTCAAAAAGATTTTTGCCCATCCTGTCAGTTTGACCTGGGAAGAGTTTTGAGACACTCGCCATTATAGTGATTTTTCGCAAAAAAAAGGAGCGCAAAAAGAAGAGAGCGAAAAAAAGAGCAAAAAAAATTCCAGTGTGTGCTTTTCCCTTGTTTACGTGCAGCGCCGTGATTTTGTTAGTGTTCTAGGCTCGCGTCTCTAGCACGGTCTAGCCTAGGACCAGCACAGTACCGTCGTTGAGCGTTTCTTCAACTTTGCATCTCTGAATTGATTATTGCAGACCATTTTTGCTACCATATTATAAGCCTTCCCAGCTCCACATACATCTACATCGTGCGTTTGACTCTCCCTGGTAATCGCTCTATCCAAGCTTTGAGAGTTTTGACTACAACGGTTGCCGATCACCACCTGCTGCTGGGTAAGAACTGGTAAGAATTTGAGATCCGCTTGAAGGTTTTGTGACACACCACCATTTCCTAGTAGTCTGCAGGATCATATTCTTTTGTGTTTCTATTGCTGCTAACTATGGCAGGATCACAAGCCGATGAGACTGATTGGGAGAACATGACGAACAAGGAGTTGCATGATAAATTTCAGCAAATGATGAGTGGCCAGGTGGGAGATGTGCTAAACAGTTTTGAAGAGGCTATGGAGAAGATAGATGCCGTGGAGAAGTCGTTCGAGACAAAGCTGGATAACAAGTTTACTGAATTACTCAAGCGTCTTCCCCAACCACCACCGGCTGCACATGTGGCACCTCTACAACAAAAACAACCACATCTCCAACGCCGCCTTCCAAATCAAGTGGGACGAGCACAGCGCGTTCCAATTGAGACTGGTCAAAATTCGGGTGCCGCTGCACCTACTGTTGATGCTTCTTTGGCTCCTGCTACTGCGGCGGCTGAGGAGGATGACGATTATGCAGGCGATTATGAGGATGAGGTTGATCAAAATCAGAACTACGTGCAGCCACCAGCACCACCACCAGCAGGTCAACCTCAGGTATATATTCGCAACGGTAGGCCGGCACCACCACCTCAGGTACGAGATCATGACCATCTCCCTAAACTGAAATTGAATATTCCACCATTTGAGGGTAGATATGTTCCGGATATATATCTTACTTGGGAGTTAGAAACTGAACAATGATTTACATGTTTACAATATCCTGAGGAGAGACGTGTTCCTGCTGCTGTTTGTGCTTTCACTAGCTTTGCATGTGTTTGGTGGTCTGAACATTGTAGATTATATCCTGTTCCAGCTACTTGGGCTGCTTTGAAAACTGCTATGCGTACTCGTTGGGTTCCACCATATTATCAACGTGAATTACTTCAAAAATTGCAGCGCTTAAGACAAGGGAAAAATTTATTAGAAGAATATTACCAGGAATTACAAACCGGCATGATTAGATGTGGTATTGTTGAGGAGAATGAAGCTATGCTTGCATGTTTTATGGGTGGATTAAATAAAGAGATTCAGACCATTCTAGAGTATAAGGATTATAATAATATCACTCGTTTATTCCATCTTGCTTGTAAAGCTGAACGTGAAGTGCAGGATCGACAGCCATTGGCGCGAACTAACTTTTCTACAGGTCGACCTTCATCATGGACACCGCGTGCATCTTCTAATTCCACTGCACCAGCACCTCCATCAGGTTCCACCTCTAGCCGTGATACAAGAAAGCAAGCACAACCACCACTATCTGCCAAGAGCGCACCTGTCGGGCCTGCACAGAGCTCTTCCTCTTCCATGGCATCGACAGGGAACACAAGTGATATTATTTGTCGTCGTTGTAAGGGAAGAGGACATTATGCGAGAGAATGCAAATCTCAGTGTGTAATGATTGCTACTGAGGATGGTGGGTATGAGTCTGCTAGTGACTATGATGAGGAGACTTTGGCTCTTATTACACGTGAAGAACATGGTGGAGATGATTCTGAAAATGAGACGCAATACATGGCTCCTGAAGACGCTGACAGGTATGAATGTTTAGTTGCTCAACGTGTTTTGAGCGTGCAGGTCACACAAGCAGAGCAAAATCAGAGGCAGAATTTGTTCCATACAAAGGGAGTTGTGAAGGAACGTTCTGTTCGCGTCATCATAGATGGAGGGAGCTGTAACAACTTGGCTAGCATGGAGATGGTGGAGAAGCTATATCTCACCACAAGACCACATCCACATCCTTACTACATCCAATGGTTCAACAACAGCGGCAAGGTTAAGGTAACACGTACTGTTCGTGTGCATTTTAGTATCTCTACATATGCTGATTATGTTGATTGTGATGTGGTACCCATGCAAGCATGTTCCTTATTACTTGGTAGACCATGGCAATTTGATAAAAATTCTGTACACCATGGTAGAAACAATCAGTATACTCTTGTTCATAAGGATAAAAATATTACTTTGCTTCCTATGACTCCTGATTCCATTTTGAAAGATGACATTAATAGAGCTAATAAAGCAAAACAGGAGAAAAATAAGAGTGAAAATCAGATTGTGGCAAAAGAATTTGACCAACAAATGAAACCTAATAATAAACCATCTAGTGTTGTTTCTGAAATTAAATTGAAAAGTGCATGCTTACTTGCCACAAAATCTGATATTGATGAGCTAGATTTCAGCAAATCTGTTTGCTATGCTTTTGTGTGCAAAGAGGCATTATTTTCATTCGAGGACGTGCCTTCCTCTTTGCCCCCTGCTGTCACTAACATTTTGCAGGAGTTCGCTGACGTCTTCCCACAAGACGTGCCACCGGGATTACCACCTATTCGAGGGATTGAGCATCAAATTGACTTAATTCCCGGTGCATCGCTACCCGACCGTGCACCATACCGTACCAATCCAGAGGAGACGAAGGAGATTATGCGTCAAGTACAGGAGCTGCTCGACAAAGGTTATATACGCGAATCTCTTAGTCCTTGTGCTGTTCCTATTATACTAGTGCCTAAAAAGGATGGTACGTCGCGTATGTGTGTTGATTGTAGAGGCATTAATAATATTACTATTTGTTATCGTCATCCTATTCCTAGGCTAGATGATATGCTTGATGAATTGCTCTACAATATTCTCCAAAGTTGATTTGCGTAGTGGATACCATCAAATTCGTATGAAATTGGGATATGAATGGAAAACTGCATTTAAAACTAAGTTTGGTTTATATGAGTGGTTAGTCATGCCTTTTGGGTTAACTAATGTACCTAGTACTTTCATGAGACTAATGAACGAAGTTTTACGTGCTTTCATTGGACGATTTGTGGTAGTCTATTTTGATGATATACTAATTTATAGCAAATCTTTGGAAGAACATTTGGAACATTTACGTGATGTTTTTATTGCTCTACGTGATGCACGTTTGTTTGGTAACCTTGGGAAATGCACCTTTTGCACCGACCGAGTATCTTTTCTTGGCTATGTTGTTACTCCACAGGGAATTGAAGTTGATAAAGCCAAGATTGAAGCTATTGAGAGTTGGCCGCAGCCCAAAACGGTCACACAAGTGCGGAGTTTTCTTGGACTCGCTGGTTTCTATAGGCGTTTTGTGAGAGATTTTAGCACCATTGCTGCACCTCTCAACGAGCTTACAAAGAAGGATGTGCCTTTTGTTTGGGGTACCGCACAGGAAGAAGCCTTCACGGTATTGAAAGATAAGTTGACACATGCTCCTTTACTCCAACTTCCTGATTTTAATAAGACTTTTGAGCTTGAATGTGATGCTAGTGGAATTGGATTAGGAGGTGTGTTATTACAAGATGGTAAACCTGTTGCATACTTTTCTGAAAAATTGAGTGGGCCTAGTCTGAATTATTCTACTTATGATAAAGAACTATATGCTCTTGTTCGGACTTTAGAAACATGGCAACATTATTTATGGCCCAAATAATTTGTTATACATTCTGATCATGAATCTTTGAAACATATTAAAAGTCAAGCTAAACTGAATCGTAGACATGCTAAATGGGTTGAATTCATTGAAACTTTCCCTCATGTCATTAAACACAAGAAGGGTAAAGAAAATGTTATTGCTGATGCATTGTCTCGTCGCTATACTATGCTTTCACAACTTGACTTCAAAATATTTGGTTTGGAGACCATCAAAGATCAATATGTGCATGATGCTGATTTTAAAGATGTTTTGCAGAATTGTAAAGAAGGAAGAACCTGGAACAAGTTTGTCGTTAATGATGGATTTGTGTTCCGTGCTAACAAGCTATGCATTCCAGCTAGCTCTCTTCGTCTTTTGTTGTTGCAGGAGGCGCATGGAGGAGGATTAATGGGACACTTTGGCGTGAAGAAGACGGAGGACGTACTTGCTACACATTTGTTTTGGCCAAAGATGAGACGGGATGTTGAGCGTTTTGTTGCTCGCCGCACTACATGTCAAAAAGCTAAGTCACGAATCAATCCTCATGGTTTATATATGCCTTTGCCTGTACCTAGTGTTCCTTGGGAGGATATATCTATGGACTTTGTTTTAGGTTTACCTCGAACAAAGAAGGGGAGGGATAGCATATTTGTTGTCGTGGATAGATTCTCAAAAATGGCACACTTTATACCATGTCATAAAAGCGATGATGCTGTTAATGTTGCTGATTTGTTCTTCCGTGAAATTATTCGTTTGCATGGTGTGCCAAATACTATTGTTTCAGATCGTGATACTAAATTTCTTAGCCACTTTTGGAGATGTTTATGGGCTAAGTTGGGGACTAAACTGCTTTTTAGTACTACTTGTCACCCCCAAACTGATGGACAAACTGAAGTAGTCAATAGAACATTGTCTACTATGCTTAGGGCTGTTTTGAAGAATAATAAGAAAATGTGGGAAGAATGCTTGCCTCATATTGAGTTTGCTTATAATCATTCATTGCATTCTACTACTAAGATGTGCCCTTTTGAAATTGTGTATGGTTTCCTACCTCGTGCACCTATTGATTTGTTGCCTTTTCCATCTTCGGAGAAGGTTAATTTTGATGCTAAACAACGTGCTGAATTGATCTTAAAAATGCATGAGTTAACTAAGGAAAACATTGAGCGTATGAATGCTAAATATAAACTTGTTGGAGATAAGGGTAGAAAACATGTTGTGTTTGCACCTGGAGATCTTGTTTGGTTACATTTGCGTAAGGATAGATTTCCTGATTTGCGAAAATCAAAGCTAATGCCACGTGCTGATGGTCCTTTTAAGGTGTTAGAGAAAATAAATGATAATGCATATAAACTTGAGCTGCCTGCCGATTTTGGGGTTAGTCCCACTTTTAACATTGCAGATTTGAAGCCTTATTTGGGTGAGGGAGATGAGCTTCCGTCGAGGACGACTTCATTTCAAGAAGGGGAGGATGATGAGGACATCAATACCATTGTTACACCCACAGCCCCTGCTGCTATACATACTGGACCAATTACTAGAGCTCGCGCACGCCAATTAAATTACCAGGTGCTTTCGTTTCTTGGTAATGATTCTAATGTTCATGAGAATATGATGCTGCCTAAATTGGATACATTTGTTTTGCTTACAAATGAAGGGCCTAGCTTTGAGAAGGATGAACATTGGAGCAAGAACAAGCATGGAGATGATGGCATGCGCATGGGGGACAAGAACGGAGTTACAAGTGATGATTTCAGGACGTTGAAGCCACCATAATGCGTGCATGAAGCCTTGGACGAAATATACAAGATGCTACTTCATAACTTTCGTCCAGAGGCTATTCTAGGTGCTGCGTCACCTTATTATTGGGCCAGGCCCATGTAATTTCAAAATACTTGAGTATAGGCTATTTTTAGAGTCCGTATGTGTGGGGAAACAAGAGATAGGGTTGGTTTCGGACCCCTTCCCCAAGGGCCACGAAATTCCCACCTCTTCCTCCATATATACAGCCCTTAGGGCGTCGTTTAGACTTTGGGGTTTTGTTTAGATTAAAAGTTCGCCATAGCTACAACTTCACGTACTTCGTTTGTGTTCAACGACCAGACAAAGGCGTCACAGAACCCCACCTTGATCAATAAAGCTTTCATCTTATATTCGCAATATCCAGATTGCAATCTCAGTTTCTTGCTTGTTCTTCGTTTGCTCGCAGGAAACTGACCCTCGTGGTCAGGTTGGTCGTGCTCCGGCGTGGTCAATAACCTCTCGGAGTTGGTTTAGCGATTGCTAAGGCGCGACGTCCTCGCACGTTCGTAGTTGGATCGTCAAAGTCGACTTCCATCAAAGCGATATCCATCATCTCATCGAAAGACGTGACACCTTTGCCTCTATCAAAAGGCATATCAAAATACATGGATTGCACCACTGCAAAGATGGCATGAATGTTCTCCTAAAACATATTGCTATGATGCTGAAAAGAAAATCACACAAAATACTATGAAAAAGACAAATAGGCATGTTATGACAATTTCCAGCAGATAACATCACTTAGCACTTTTGCAACGATGATTATGACATGAAGATGCACCCTAACATGAATGTAACCACCACCATCATCAAGAGCACAGAGAGTAGACCATTTGCATATATAGATTGTTCCAATCGGACAAACATGCACATACTTATGGCATTCACAAAATGCATGTATGATATGAATGTCCAGGGACTTGGCCGTTTTGAAGCGAAACAGAGTGAGCGCGAGATAGTTATGGAGTGCACAGGGCGGAGGATAGGCGGGCTCGCTCACCTCGGGCCCGTGGGCCGACTCGGGGCGGATTGGTGGCGGTCCGGGGGGGTTTCCGCGGGCCGGTCCGGTTCGGCTGAACCGGACGGGTCCTCTCCGGTTCAGGGGCGCGGGCGGCCGGGCCCACGCGTCGGTGACACGGACGAGGCCAGCAGGAGGGCAGGGCGGCGGGGTGGTATACCGGTGAGGGCGCGAGGGCGGCGGCAGGGTCCAACGAGACCGAGGACGGGCGCCGGCGGCCGGATCCGGGCGCGGCCCTCCGGATCGGAGCACGGGGCGGCGCTGGGGTGGAGACGGCGGCGGTGGGCTGCGCGGGGCAGCGATGCAGCGAGGTGGCGGCGCACACGAGGCGGAGGCGGCAGGGTCGGCGACGAGGAGGCGCGGGGCGCTCGGGGCAGTGGAGCTCGGCTCCTGGGCGGCGTGCGCTAGGCAAGCGGGCGGCCGGCGGCGCGCCCTTCCGATCCGATCGGGAACGAGCAGGAGGAGCGGGGCGGCTCGAGGGCGCGGGGCGGGCCGCGGATGGGCCTGGCGGGCCGGTGCAGCGGTGGAGAGCTGGGGGCCCGACGTGGCAAGCGGGGAGTGGGCGAGGGGAGCGGCTGGCGGCGGCGCTGGCCACTGGAATGCCGCCAAGTGGCGGAGCAGGGCTTGTCGATGCTGAAAACGAGGCCGGCGGCGGCTGAAGGTAGGTGGGGGTAGGGTTTCCGAAAATGGGGGGGCTAGGGGCCTATATATAGGCATGAGGGGCTAGGATTAGGGGTTTTAGTCCGTTTCCGGACCTTATGATCTCGATCGTGCGGCTCCGAGCGGAGGAGGGGGTTAGGTGGGTTTAGATGGGCTGTGTAGAGGGGGTTGGGCCTAGAGGAGAGGGGAGAAATGCAGCCCGACAAGGTTTTCGGAGACCGAAAACGTCCGACGAATAAACCAGCAACGGTGCCGCTACAGATGACGGTTGGGCTATCAAACGGGCTCCGAATGCGATGAAATTTGGCAGGCGGTCTACCTACAACATAACGAGACCGCGCGCCAACTTTCACCCCATTCCGAGAACATTTTATGCCACTTATAAAATAATATTTCGGAGGTGCTGCATAGCTGGGCTCATAACGGGCAACGGAGAGAACTGGGAGACCCGGACGGATGCAAGTTTTGAAAAACATGCAGATGCAATGCACATGATGACATGGCAAAGTGCTACACGCAAGCGAATGACATGGCAACGACGACGAATAACTGGAAGACACCCGATGCATCGAACTCGGGGCGTCACAGATTAGTCGTGCGCTAGGCTCTCCATTATCGTACTCACGACCACTACCGCCACTTCCCCCACCATCCATTGTCGGCGGACCACCCGCAACTCCTTCGTTTGCCCAACCATTGACGATTCCCCTGACATCGATTGGATCCTTCCCCATGTTTTCGCGAGTGCCTTTCCCCTTGTGTTCTTGTTCCACCATGTAAATCTCTAAAAAACTCAACAAACACAAGAAACCTAACACTCTCAACCGCCTAGGAAGGTCTGGCGGGGATCAGCCGGAGAGAAAGTAAACCCTAGCGTGACCATAGGGGAAAGATTTCGCGCTTAGGCAGACCTCACAGAATTATGTAACCTGTTTTAGAGATGGGGGTGATGCAGCTGAATCAAAAAGTTTAGCACAGCATATACACTTCTTTAAACATACTCTACTATCGTTTTTGCCTTTGGGCCATGAGAAACGTAGTGTATATACTCTCCGAGAAAGGAGAAAACTGGACATTGACGTGAAGTAGTGAGGAGACCCGTTTGACATGGTAGTCGGTGTTCCGCAACTCCGCCGGCGAGTCCGGTCCGAGGTTGCGGAGCGAGAGCGAGCGTCGTAGACGAAGTAGTCGAAGTATGCGAAAGTAAAAGTGACACAGGGAGATGGACGAGACCAGCTTTATTAATCAATGATCAGGTGTTACAATGATGGCTCCTCGTTGCTTTATATAGGGGGTAGGTGGTCAAGGGATAAGTACCCACTTAGCAAAAAGAGGGGAAACGGGAGGGGCCGGCCTGTAGCGTTGCACGCGGCCACCGCCACCCCATCCGGGTGACCCGGTTTCCCAACACTCCCCCTTGGGTAATTATCCGTATATCCATGCCTCAAAACTCCGAAAAACCCAGTGGGAAAAAATGTGGAGAAAGAACACACAGTATACGTTGTTGTATTGCACGAATTGCCTCGTCAAAAACCTCGTGTGAGAAACATCAGGAAAACTCACTCAAGGGAAAAAGAGTACAATCCACTCAACCATCAAGTTGAGTACTCGATCATCAGGATTGAGATTTTAGCGACGAGTTTGTGAAGTTTCTCCCCCTGAACCTTGCATCTCTCTAAGTCTCATCATACCGATTCCACGCACACACCTCTCTAAGGTTGATGCCGGTAATGATTTAGTGAACATATCAGCAAGATTGTCACAGGACTTAGTATGCAAAACTCTCACCTCGTTCAACTGTTGCAGCTCATGTGCATAGAAGAACTTGGGACTAATATGCTTTGTGAGGTTACTCTTCACATAACCCATCTGGACTTGTGCAACACAAGCAGCATTATCTTCATAGATAATGGTAGGGGTTTGTACGGTGTTCAGCCCACATGTCTGCTGAATGTGGCCGATCATCCGCCGAAGCGATACACACTCTTTTGACGCTTCGAATAGTGCCATGATTTCCGAGTGGTTCGTGGAAGTCGACACAAGTGTTTGCTTGGACGATTTCCAGGAAAACGCAGTTCCACCACAAAGGAAAACATAGCCAGTCTGCGATTTGCAATCATGCGGGTCCGACAGGTACCCAGCATCGGCATAGCCTGTAATAGATAGGTCTTGATTCCTATTATAAAATAGACCAAGATCTTTGGTCCCTTGCAGGTAACGGAAGACGTCCTTGACACCTTTCCAATGTCTTTTGGTAGGTTCAGAACTGTACCGAGCAAGCAAACTGACGGCGAACGCAATGTCTGGCCGTGTACAATTTGCGAGGTACATGAGTGCTCCAACTGCACTCAGGTAAGGAACCTCTGGTCCCAGAGTTTCCTCCCCCTCTTCCTTTGGCCTGAACGGGTCCTTGTCTGGCTGTAAAGATCTTCCGACCATCGGGGTCTTAGAAGGATATGCCTTATCAAATCCAAATCTTTCCAACACCTTCTGGGTGTAGGCCGACTGGTGCACTAGAATCCCATCAGGGGAATGTTCAAGTTGCAGACCTAGACAGAACTTGGTTTTACCCAAATCCTTCATCTCGAATTCCGACATCAGGTAGGAACTCGCTTCCTCAATATCCTCAGGTGTACCGATTATGTTTAAATCGTCCACGTACACCGAGATTATACAGAATCCATCTTGGGATCGCCATATAAAAACACATGGGCAATCTTTATTGCTCGTGTAGCCCTTCTCATGAAGGAAATCACTTAAGCGATTGTACCACATTCTACCGGACTGTCTGAGTCCGTACAGTGCCTTTTGAAGTTGAACACTGTATAGACCCCTATTTGCTCTATCATGGTTCGGAACAGGGATACCTTCTGGAACCTTCATGTATATGTTCGAATCCAAGTTACCATATAGGTAAGCAGTGACAACATCCATTAGTTTCATTTTCAAGCCCATGTTTACTGCCATCGAGATCAAGTATCTAAAGGTAACTCCATCCACGACTGGGGAATAAGTCTCCTCAAAATTGACACCTGGTCGTTGAGTGAACCCTTGAGCAACGAGCCTTGCTTTGTACCGTACTACCTTATTATTTTCATCTCTCTTTCGAACAAAAACCCACCTATGGCCAACAGGGCGAATGTGGGGAGGAGTTCGACAAACTGGTCCGAACACCTTCCTTTTGTTGAGAGATAATAATTCGGCAGTAATTATCTGCTGCCAATCTTTCCAATCCGACCTTTTCTTGCAATCAGCGAGCGTGTTAGGCTCAGGGTCAAGATCTATGATTGAGGCAATTTTTGTAGCAAAGTTGATGTCGACAATCACCGTTGCTCGGTTCAGGGACTCCCCCGTATCAATATAATTTATGGCCATTTCGTCATGGAGCGCATCAGGCGCAAACACTTGCTCTACCAAATTTCCCATTATGGGAGCAAGGTCCGTTAGATTTCCCGCGCCGATGTGTGCGCTCACATCTCCACTGGGTGTTTCCCCTATGGGAAAGTTTAAGTCCGGAATTTCGTGCACTGAATTTTCCGTACTTGTGCCAGGTCTCGACTGGCTCCCCGTTTCAATTTGGGGTACTTTGGTGACAGGCTGTGATAAATCTCTCTTATCCTTTTTCGTCGGGCGTCCCCGAGTACTTGGGATTTGAGAAGCCGGATTTCTCGTCCTTTTAGGCCTTTGGACGGGAGCGGGCATACCATCATTTTTCTTCGGTATTTCAACCCTTTCCGGTGCATTGCGCGCGTGCACATGTGATTTTGTCACAGTCTTTAAGTCACTAAAGTGGTCGGGCAGTTGATTTGCTAAAGACTGCAAATCTATTATCTTTTGGACTTCTCTCTCAGTCTTAGCAGTGCGCGGGTCATGAGCGTGGATCCCCGTGGCTTGCCACGTGATTTCTCGACTTTTAGCATCAAGGTGTTGATTCTCTCCCCCTAAAGTCGGGAAAAGATCCTCGTCAAAAATGCAATCAGCAAAGCGAGCCGTGTGACAGTCTCCTGTCATGGGGTCCAGATACCTGATTATGGACACAGTCTCATAACCAACGTATATCCCCGACTTACGGAGTGGGCCCATCGCCGATCGCTGAGGGGGTGGTATTGGTACATATACCTGGCAACCGAACCTACGAAGGTGGGAAATTTTCGGTGCCGACCCTTGCACAAGTTGAACAGGAGAGTGGATGTTGTAGGCCGACGGTCGAAAGTTGATGAGATTAGCCGCGTGTAACACCGCGTGGCCCCAACATGTAGTTGGTAAATTACAACCCTGAAGGAGCGGTCGGGCAATGAATTTAATTCTTTTAATCAATGCCTCGGCAAGTCCATTTTGTGTATGAACATGTGGTACCGAGTGCTCAACTTTGATTCCCATTGCCATGCAATAATCATCGAACGCCTTTGAAGTAAATTCTCCGGCGTTGTCCATTCGAATAGACTTTATACGATAATCCGGGAAATTATTCCGCATTTGGATGATCTGTGAGATCAATTTGGCAAAGGCATGGTTCCTTGTTGACAGCAGGCAAACATTGGACCATTTAGAGGAAGCATCAATGAGCACCATGAAGTACCGAAACGGCCCCGTGAGGGGCTGAATTGGACCGCATATGTCCCCTTGGATACGTTCCAAGAACGCGGGGATTTCATCCCTCACCTTGAGGGGCGATGGCCTAATGACTAACTTCCCCTTAGCGCATGCGGAGCACACGAAATCATCAGGATTCGGGAAGTTCTTCACGTTAACATTATGGCCATGCGAGTTGTTAATTATATTTCTCATCATCCTAAGTCCGGGGTGGCCTAACCTATCGTGCCAGAGGCAGAAGAGTTCAGAGCTTCTAAAGACGGTCTTGAGGGTAGTGTACACGGGCGGTGCTACTATCTTAGTGTAGTATAGCCCTGTGTCAAACGAAGGAAGCCTCTCGATAACATGTTTACCACCTTCATCCCGCTTTGTGATGAGTAGGCATTCCTTGCCGTTTTCATCATCGGTCTCAACATGGAAACCATTAGCGCGGATGTCTCTAAAGCTCAATAGAGTACGAGTCGACTCCGGGTACAACAACGCATCATTAATGAGCAAAGTTGTTCCCATGGGGAGTATAATAGTGGCTCGTCCGGAGCCAACTATGTGAGAACCGCAGCCGGCGATTGTCATAATACTTCCCGGAGATTTTTTAATGGACTCAAAGTACTTAGTTTCTCGTAAAATGGTATGAGTGGTGGCGCTATCGGCAAGGCACGTTTCCTCCATTCGGGCGCCACACGCGTTCTAAAATATGACATCTAATTAATGTAATGAGGAAGAAAATACATTAAAAATAAATGCACACATCTCAGAACATAACAGGCTATCATGTATAAATAATGGAATAAATGAATAAATGTCATCCAATCGCCAAAGTAAAGAATAAGTTTATGCTCTCATAGAGCTTACAACCAAATCGAATTTATTCAATTTTATTGTAGCAAAGCACGGAATCGTGATAACCAAAGAGGTATGCTAAGTGGACTCGGTGAAGAAGCCATTCACTTCCGCCGCAATCTCCATACTAGTGAGCTGATCCTCCTCAGAAATTATCTTGGAGGCAGCATCAATGTCTAGTGGCGGCGCTGCCGAGGCGGCCACATGGTCAACCTCCATGGCGACGTGGGCCTCGGTAGAGACCGCCAAAGCTGCCGCGATGGGCACCACGGGGGTCGCATCTATAGGCGCAGCAGGGGGGTAGCAATCATCACGGGTGCCGCCATGGGCGCCGGTGGAGCTCCCTCCTGAACCAAGGCGAGGTGCGTCTCACGCGCCTTCCGAGCCTTATATGCAGCAACGACCTCCTGTGGTGCGCGGCACTGGCGGGAGAAATGCTCCACCGAGCCACAACGGAAGCAGTCCTGAGGCCGTTGTCCTCCCTTGCCCGGCTTGTTCTGCTTAGCCGGGGCGGGGGGGTGAGGGCCCTTCTTCTTGCCCTTTCGGCCCCTCTTCTTCTGTTGAGGCTTGCGGACTTTGAGAGCGTGCACCTCCTGGCGAGAACTCCCCCCAAGTGGTTGCGCGACAAAGTTCTTTTTGAGAACCTCGTCTTGCGCCTCCGCCACCTGGAGGACGTCAATCAACTCTGAATACCTCGTGTAGTTCCCCTGGCGGTAGTTCCGTGAGGACTGGACCGCGTCGGGGTGGAAAGTGGATAGGGTTTTCTCAATCTTCTGGGAGTCGGTAATCTCAGTACCACACAACCGAAGAGTCGTACAAATCCGGTGCAGAGCCGAATTGTACTCCCCAACCGTCTTGAAGTCCGCAAACCTCAGACGGATCCACTCTGCCTCTGCACGTGGCTTCACAGTGTACTTCAGCCGCTCGAACCGCTGCTTAAGAGCGGTCCAAAGGCCAGAAGCACTGCGCTCAGCCATATACTCATCTTTCAGAGTAGGTGACAGGTGATGACGGAGAAAGTGCAGAGCCTGCGCATTCTCAGTCTCGAACTTGGGATCAGTGACGGCCAGCTGGGCCCCCTTACCGATCGCCCTCAGGAGGGTTTTGCCCTGGAGAAAGATCTCGCAGTCCGAGGACCATGACAGGTAGTTCAATCCTGTCTGGGCCAACTCAGGAAACTCCTTGTGGGCAATTCCGGCCATCTGCGATTTATGCAAAAATCATGAGATTACAGCAGGTAATCTTTTGCACAAAGCGATGTTGATAAACTTATTCAATAAAATGACGTTCCACTATTTAAAACATGCTATTATATGACATACTAAATGATTAAGAGTGCTAAACAATTAATCTACAGCAGTAAAATCATACAATAATATCATGTTACAAAAAATAGCATGTTAAGCGGATCTAGTATGAGAAAACTAGCCCAAAAATTGAATTCCCGAGGTATTTTTAAGCCCGAATACGCATTTTCAGCGAAAACAGACAGTTCCAGGGGGTTCTACGCGAAATATTGCTGCAGGAATAAAAATCGCGCAAGAACTGAAAAATGCAGGGGCTAAACCGCAATTTTTACGCGACAGCCAGCGCCCCTCTTTTTTTTTATTGGAGGGATCCCACGGCCGCGGCCCATCCGGCCCAACAGCCAGTGGGCCGGCCCAGGCGCTGCGCTCGGATTAGGCACGCGCCGCTAGGGGAAACCCTAGCGCCCAGGGGCGGCGGCGGCCTGGGGCCGGCCAGGTCGCGCGGCGGGGGCGGGCGCCACCCGGCGGCGGCCTGGGTGGGCCAGCTCGCGTGACAGAGCCTGCACGCGGGGGGCGGCTGGGGCTGGCCATGGCCAGTGGCTCGGCGCGGCCAAGGCGCGCGGCGCGGCCACGGGACGGCGCGGCCACGGCGCGCGGCGCGCGGCCACGGCGGGGCACGGGGCGGCCAGCTCGAGCCCCGGCGACGACCGGCGCGACGGCGGCGGCCACGCCACACGACGCGGCGTCGAGTCGACCATCGAGACGGCGGCGGCGGCGTCAGCAGGACGCGGTGCAGCGTGCTTGGTACGGTGTCATCTGGACGCCGGCCTCGGGATGCGGATCTTCGTCGTGTTCGTCCGGAACTCCGACGGCGCATGGCACATCTGGTGCATTTGCGGCGGTACCGCGACCATCGGGGTCACGATCTGTACCGACTCCCTATAGTGCAGTCAACAAGTCCCTCGTAGTCCAAGAACATCGACATTGGTCGGCGACGTGTTCGTCCGCTCGGTTCTTGGGAGGAAAATCCGCACCATAGGTAGATGTATCCGAAAAAAAAACTAATCGCAAAAACGGAATCGTAGGAACGAGAGTAATCCATTTTGCAAAGAGTGGGGATCGGATCTTATACCTCCGCGGGATCGACGAAAGCCTGCGTGATGCAGGCTTGACGCAGGCTTGACGGAGAGTTGATGAAGCGAAGCGTGCTGATAACGTGTTCCGCAACTCCGCCGGCGAGTCCGGTCCGAGGTTGCGGAGCGAGAGCGAGCGTCGTAGACGAAGTAGTCGAAGTAGTCGAAGTATGCGAAAGTAAAAGTGACACAGGGAGATGGAGGAGACCAGCTTTATTAATCAATGATCAGGTGTTACAATAATGGCTCCTCGTTGCTTTATATAGGGGTAGGTGGTTAAGGGATAAGTACCCACTTAGAAAAAAGAGGGGAAACGGGAGGGGCCGGCCTGTAGCGTTGCACGCGGCCGCCGCCACCCCATCCGGGTGACCCGGTTTCCCAACAGTCGGCAAGTTTCAAAGCTTCGTCTGCGGTTTAGGAAGTCCTCCCTCTCTTCACGGCCCTCCTACTACTCCCCACCCCCAGCACAGCGACGCATCACCGCGGGAAGCACGCACCGGCTTAGGCATCGCAAGCTCCCTAGTCCCCTTCCCACCCCACACGGCGAGATCTTGGTCTGATCTCGCTAGCGCGTGGTCAGATCCACCACACCCGCTCACCAAGCCATCGCGCGGCGGAGACCCGATGTCGGCGGCGGTCGAGGAGCAGATGGTAGTGAAAGCGATCCGGGAGGAGTGCCCGTGGGAGTCCCTTCCCAAGCGTCTCCAGTCCACTCTCCACACCAAGGACGAGTGGCACCGCAGGTATTTAGAGCCTGTTCGTTAGAGCTCCAGATCCTCATTTTACAGCTCCCTGCTCCTGATCCTCCGAGAATCCACTCCCATGAGGATCTGGATGAGGTGGATCAGCTTTACAAGAGTGTTGGGCTATCTCCTAAAACACTGATTTGTGGGTTTAGGAATAAATAGACCATACTACCCTTGATTGTGATACTTTTGTCACTCCTCTGCATATACGTCCGGCATACCATGACATGTTGTGAACATTAACATATTACTACCTCCGTCCGGAAATACTTGTCATCAAAATGGATAAAAAGGTATGTATCTAGAACTAATATACATCTAGATACATCCCCTTTTATTCATTTTGATGACAAGTATTTCCGGACGGAGGGAGTATATAGGAATAGGAATATTGTATGGAGCGTTAGTTGACAATTCATTTTGAGCTTTTCTGAAGCATCATCTTACGTTGATTGCAATTATAACCATCACATGTGTGTGCTACAAGTGGTCCCATTATTATCACACAACAACAGAGTGGTCTATGTATATAACAATATATGTTATATGTGTAGCAACTTATCCAAGTGTATATAATGAACATGATCAATCTAAATAGATGAAATAAAATGTTCTACCCATAGTTGTCTCGGAACAAAAAATAGTATGACATAGAAAATATTCACAACATCTAGCTTGTAGATTCAGCAATTGCCTTTGCAAGGTCATCACGGAACTTATCCATTGACCTACCACTCGTGCTTGATGTTGATGAGTCTGATGCATCTTGAGAAATAATATATTTCCTATACCTCGTCGGTATTGTCGGTACATAGTTAGGACTCCAATCAAATCTACGAAAATGCTTATCAGTCATACCATGCTCCCTTATGAAATTGTGCAAAGCCATGGTTGCTGCAACAATCATCTTTTGCTTGTACAATGGGTAGCTTGGCATCTTGAGAAGAATTCGCCATTTCATCTTCCATACACCAAAAGTTCTCTCAATGACATTCCGAATACTTGAGTGCAGATGGTTAAATTTTTCTTTCTCGCCACTAGGAGCAACACCTCTTCGGAAGTCAGGAACGTGATATCTTTGTCCCTTAAATGGTGAAAAATAGCCTGGACGATTTGGATAGCCAACATCAGCAAGATAATATTTTCCTGAAATATAGATGTGTAAGTCACACCAACATGAAATAGATGCAATAATGCACAATCTGATATGAACATACAGTAGAAAAATACCTTCCGGAGGATGCAGGAAGACATCTTTATCTGCGACTAATGCATGATAAAGCACACTATCGTGCATAGCACCTGGCTGGCCAATAGACGCATATGTGAAGCACATGTCAAAATCACATACAGCCATCACATTTTGAGTTGTACTACCTGATCTGCCAATATATCTAATGACATCCTCAGGCTTAACAGTTGCAAGTATGTGGGTTCCATCAATAGCTCCAATGCAGTCTTTGAAATGTAGCCACATCCTCCTATCATTTCTGATCCTATCATGAACAGTAGAGAAGTTTGGATCTTTTGGTCGCACAAAATCTTTAGACATCTTTACCAAGCTGTGCAGAACAAGATCAAACTTTCTACTGATTGTGCCACCGGAATGCTTAAATCGATTTTGCACTCCCCGATTTGAGTGACATCCACCACAGATGTACAAGAAGAGTGGTAGAGCTTCAAAAGTACTCATATGCGTAGTTGATTTCAGACCATACGTACTCACCAAAAGATCATGCAGATTGTGAAACATTGTAGAATTCATACGGAACATGCGGTGGCTCTCCCCTGGAGTGCGCAAGGTTTCTTTCACCCAGCCCATTCCACTGAGAATTGAAGTCCTAGGTTCATTCTTATCCAAGTAGGCCATGTGGTACTTTTCAACAACAGTTACAACAGAAGCAAGATTGCTTATCATCATTTCATGTAGGTGCATCAGCTGTACATCTTCGTCATTGTTATGGCCGGTTTAGCTAGGCCCACCGGGCAATCTTAGCCCACAAGTTATCTTAGGTTAATTCTTATGCAAGTTATCTAGGTTATAAATATAGGCTGTAAGACTCTTTTTGGAATCAAGCAATAAGAATATAATTATCCCTATTGCCCGGCTCCCAGAGTAGCCGGAACCCTAGCCGCCGCCGCCATCTTCCTCCTACGCGACGGTGCCCAGCCGCCGGCGCGCCCGCTCATCGCCTCGCCCCACTCCATCCTTCCCCTACAACCTACGGAGCAGGTCCGGTAGGATCCCTGGTTCTACCAATTTGGTATCCAGAGACTCGGGTTCGATCATGTCGTCATCAACACCCACGCCGCCGCTGCCCATCATCACCACCGCCCCGATGACCACTGCTGGGTCCCCAACGCCGCCGGCCCCGGTCACCTCCGCTGCGCCGACAACCGCCGTTTTCACGCCGGAAGAAGTCACCAGCATCTTGCGGGATCTCGTGACGGCCGTCCAGGGCATCCATTGGTACCTGGCCGGGCCGCCCGCACCTCCGCCGGCTGCGACTACCGCCGCCTACGGCCACCCTGCGCTGCCGTGGCCGTCCCAGGGCGCGCCTGCAATGGGCGGGCCACCGCTGCCGCCGTTCCAGGCGGGGCACCCCAGCGGGCTGCCTCCGCCGCTGCTGCACCTGCCCTGGTCCTCGGTACCCGCGGCGATCGCCGGGGCCCATCCGTCGTTCCAGCCGCCGCCCGCCCCAGTGCCGTCCTGGCCGCAGTGGCCCGTGGCGGTTCTCGCGGCGCCATCCGCGCCTTCCGCGCCCGCCCCAGCGCCGCAGTGGCCGCACTAGCCCGTGCCAGCCCCAGCCGCGCCGCCCGCGCCGGTCCAGCTCCCACCGCCGCCGCCCAGCTCCGAACTGGGCCAGTCCACATTGGGAGACCTCCCGATCCAGCAGGTCCGGTTTCCGCCGTCACCGTCCCAGATCCCGGCCTGGCTAACCGGGACGTCGCCATCGCCAGTTTACACGGAGGCCGGGAACCCACCGGTACCCACGCTGCAGTCTGGGGCCTCGTCCGGCTCCGCGGGGGCCTATGACGGTCTCCCCACCGTTGACCGGGCGCCGTCATCATCACTGCTCCGCACCGTTGAGCCGGTCGGCCATGGCGCGCCGACCCAGACGCCGCCACGGTTCGCCAAGATCGACTTCGCCACTTATGACGGCACGGAGGACCCGCTTAACTGGCTCAACCAGTGTCAGCAGTTTTTCCGTGGACAGCGCACGCTCGCGTCGGAGCGCACTTGGCTGGCATCCTACCACCTCCGCGGTGCAGCCCAGACCTGGTACTACGCCCTCGAGCAGGACAAGGGCAGCATGCCTCCTTGGGAGCGCTTCCGCGAGCTCTGCCTCCTTTGTTTTGGGCCCCCGACCCGCGGGAGCCGCCTGGCGGAGCTAGGCCGCCTTCCCTTCACCTCCATGGTTCAGGACTTCGCCGACCGTTTCCAGGCCCTGGCATGCCACGCGTCGGGCGTGACGGCGCAGCAGCGGGCCGACCTCTTTGTCGGTGGACTTCCGGATCACATCCGCGTGGACGTGGAGCTTCAGGGACCCCAGGATATCCAGACGGCCATGTACTACGCCCGTGCGTTCGAGCGCCGCGCGGTGGCCGTCCAGCAGGAGTCACCGTCCCGGTCCACTGGGTCGCTACCCTGGCCAGATCCCGCTTCGTGTCGGCCTGTTCAGGCTTCCGCGGCACCCCTCGCCGCGACCGCGGCGCGCCCGTTCCGCTGGCTCACCTCGGCCGAGCTACTCGAGCGTCGCCGCCAAGGGTTGTGCTTCAACTGCGACGAGCCCTACACGCCCGGCCACGCCTGCCCGCGACTCTTCTACCTGGAGGTTGCAGACTACATTCCGGAGGACGCCGTCGCCGCCGACCTGGCCGCCCCAGCTGTCGAGAAGGTGTTTGACGCTGGTTGATCGCCTTGAGGATTCCGCAAGCGCTTCCCCACCTTACAGCTCGAGGACGAGCTGTTTGTGCAGGCGGGGAGAAGTGTTATGGCCGGTTTAGCTAGGCCCACCGGGCAATCTTAGCCCACAAGTTATCTTAGGTTAATTCTTATGCAAGTTATCTTAGGTTAATTCTTATGCAAGTTATCTTAGGTTAATTCTTATGCAAGTTATCTAGGTTATAAATATAAGCTGTAAGACTCTTTTTGGAATCAAGCAATAAGAATATAATTATCCCTATTGCCCGGCTCCCAGAGTAGCCGGAACCCTAGCCGCCGCCATCTTCCTCCTACGTGACGGCGCCCAGCCGCCGGCGCGCCCGCTCATCGCCTCGCCCCACTCCATCCTTCCCCTACAACCTACGGAGCAGGTCCGGTAGGATCCTTGGTTCTACCAGTCATGCTCTTCATTTGAGTAATTACTCCCTCCACTATCACTTTCGCTTGAGGACATCTATGCATATAACATACATGAGACAATTCACAATGAGAAACGAGTCGATGGCAATAATGACATACATAAATAGGAATAAGATTCAAATGACTGTATTCATATAGATAATTTGTGACAAACCGGACAGGGTCTTACAAGCCAAATAAATTACTAAATGGAACTTGAAAGATAGGAGTGTTGAAGGCATATTACTTATAGGAATGCCTTAACAATTACAACCAAAATATTATAATCTATTTGCCATACTTGGCATTATATTTCCTTTTAAGCCAGTCAAATCGTGCACGAGCATCAGGTATGGTCATAAACATTTCTCTTTGCTCCTTTACAAAAATTTCAAAAGCAATGAAGCGCTCATTAGTGCCAATGACACCACCACATTCTGTAACCAGAGTCATGGCATCTTTGATGGTACAAACTTAGGCATCCTCCCTCTTCTGAGCAATGGATTCAATGGCTGCTTGCGACTTCTTGCTCAGCTCAACAATTTTGTTCAAATGGTCTTGCATGATCACATAACCACTCCTTGACTTTTTTCCTTTTCCGTCTATAGGACCACCTGCTCTTTTTCCTTTACTAGCAAGATGCCCGCGCATTGCACGGAACATCAAGATGCATTTTTTTATAAAACACCTGTTGTGATTGACCCATGCGGGAGTAATCCCATGTGTAAAAACTAATGATATCTTGAGAAAGAGGAGAGATAAGGTGAGGAGGAGTAGGGCGTGGTGGTGATTGGTGGTTGGACTGAGCGGAGGCATGGGGATGGACGACGCCGGCAGCGGCCACCATGCCAAATTGTTCCAGAGGCTTCCTTTTTTAATTGCTCAACAATGAGGTTGTGGGAGATAAGGATGAACGAGGGAATGCCTTATCTGCAAATGTGGAGAGAGGTGCGGGTATCTTTTTGCAAAATTGCCATAGTTTGCTTTCTATCCGTCAGATATAGATCGGACGGTCTATATTGCAAGATGGCAGGCACACCATCATCACCAACTCGGTTTTTTATAAGAGTAGAGATTATTAATAATTGGCGACTCATCTTCGTCCTCACTTTCTGTCGTTGTTCTCATCTCTTTGGTCTTCAGCATCAACATTCTGAGGACTTTGAGGCAAGCTACCATTAGCAGGAGACCAATGGTCTTCACCAGTGTTGCGCAAGTCTTCAAAGATCTTGGCCAAAAGGTCCTCATTTTGAAGTCCAGCCTTCTGAAACCTACCACAACCTTGGTATTTCTGTCAACACCAAGTACTAAACGTTAGACATCCACGGATGGTGAAGCATGTTTTGTATGTGCAGAAAATAAAAAACGACTAGTACCTCACTTTTTAAAGATTTTTCCAACGCTCCGCAGAAGCTGTAACCGTTTGCTTCACAGAATCCCAGCCCATACCTGTCTCCTTTTTCAAACTCTTCCAAATGTAGTACGCACTTTTTAGTTTTATCCCATTTGTTCTTAAACTGTCTTTTGTTGTACTGTATTCCAGTCTTCTGGTAGAATTTATCAATCACTGTCATATACCCAGTATTTTTCATATGTGTATTTGGGCGATTTCCAGCCTCAGCTTGTTCCTTGAACAACTCACAAACCAAGCGAGTGTGTTCTTCATTCCACTCAGCAGTTGCTTCCATTGCTACTGTGTTCGGCATAAATCCACGTAAGCAACGGTACCAGCTGCTGATAAAAATTAAATGAAGTTGGAGATATGCACGGAACAAGTCTTCTAATATTATTACTAATATATATGAAGGTATAAGTACCTCACAATAAATAAATTAGCTAGTACTACTACTAAGAAATCTGATAGTACGTCTAATCTATTATTTAGGGAAGCGACTCATTGGCAGCATATATATAAAAGGAACAGAACACACTCACATTCAGTAATCAGCTAGTGAGAGGCGTACATCTGCACTTCGTACTAGTTATCTACAGCCAATCTGAAATCTATCTTGAATATACATGATTTTCTATGAAACCGAGTTCCTCAATCAATCGTGGCACATGTCGTGTTGGAATTAGAGAGGGGATGGGAAAATCTTGATACAAGCAATGCGGACAGGTGAACATGAACCAATATACAACCTAGGGTTTGGGGATGGGAACCATACCTTAACAGGATAAATGAAAGAAGCGAGTCAGCGGTGTAGCAGGTCGCCTTCATCGGTCTCCGGTGACGGCCGTGGCTGCCGCCGGTCGCCTCTCTCTGTTCCTCGTACGAGAGAGAGAGAAGATGGAACAGATTAAGCAAAGCGGTATGAGATTTTAGGGGTTAGTAATGGCAATGGTGGGTAATATCTCTTAACTTCTCTGTGCCTTTTGGATTCCACAAAAATAGAATCGACCTGTTGGTCGCTTCTCCGCGCTAGTGTATTTTCTGCTCCGCTCCTTGCCGATCCCCGGATCGTATTTTCTCGGAGCCCGGGCATTCGGCTCTGCTCCCTTGACTCCCGTACAGAATCTGAGAGCAGGATCCGTACCGAACACAACTTCCTCTCTTAACTCTCCATGGTTTCGCTCTGCTGCAACCTGCAATCCGTGGTGGTTGCTTTTGAGTTCAAAAAGCGACTACAATTAATCAGTAGAGACAATTCGACACAGGTTCAGCTATATACCTGGCACTTCCCTAGCTCTCATCCTTACTAGCTGCATTCAGGTAGGAGGCTTCGGAGTGGCATGTGATGGTCTCAGTTTGGTGTGGAACATTGCAGGGCTTGGGTTTAGAGTACATCATAGGTGAAAGATGGACTCTCTTGTTACCTCTCGCATAAGCTTGTGAAAGCTTTTTGTTTGGTATAGGTAGATTGGGTGAAAGTGAACCAAGCCTGTCAAGTTCCCCCGAAGCCTGTGAAGCACATGATATTCGGTTTCTTTAAAGAGCATACAACATGTAACTCTAATATAGTTTCTTGTGATTTGAACCTAGGACCAACCAATTGTTTGTAGAACGAGCTAGCCATGACACCAATGCAACTGTTATGTTCTGTATGTAGAGGTCTGTTGTCGCTCTGTTCCAGAATATAAGGTGGATTGATTTCTGTGCAAGTCAACCATTTCAATGTTTGACCAAGATTATAGAATAAAACAACAATATCTGCAATACCTAATAGATAAAATGTGAAACTACTTTTCATGATGCATCAAATATATAAATTTCATATTGTGGATATTGATATATTTTTTCTAAAAACTTAGTCAAACATGCACTCGTTTGACTTTTGAAAAAACAAATACACCTTATATAAAGGAACGGAGAGAGTATATGCAAAAGGAAGTGAAATCCATGTGCTAGATTTGTTTCCAAGTAAGTCTAATAACATGCGCACGTGCTAGAATGTGTATAAGTAGGAAAAATAGAATTAACTCAATCCCACAAGTATGCAACATGATTAATTTCCTAGATCCACAACCCGTTGATGTTAGTAGATCTTAATTGTTAATATGAATCTCAAGGTGACAGAGCGCTCAATACCCAGCAAAAGATGGCTCCGGGCAGATCTCAAGCGGAAATGCCTGGGTCTGGCCTCCTGCAGTGAACCATTGCGTGTCAGAATTCGCGTATCACTTACCTTTTCGAGTGGGATGAGAATACAACGTTCTTTCATGCAAATGCGGCAAAGCGTCAGCGGCGTAACATCAGTTTAAGTTGAGGAAGGGGGTGGTACAATGCATCGATCAAGAGGGCATGCAAGAGCTCGCCTTCAGCCACTTCGTGCAGCTGTTGGGAAGCACGGCCGAGAGGGAGCACACGGTTAACTTGGCGGAGTTGGATCTATCTCACGAGGAGCTCGCGGAGCTTGACAAACCTGTCACGGCGAAGGAGGTTTGGAAGGCCATCAAATCGTTGCCAGCCGACAAGGCCCCTGGGCCAGATGGGTTTACGACACAATTTTACCAAGTAATGTGGGATATCATCAAGGCGGAGATGCTGGCCGCAGTGCAACAGTTCTTTCATGGGGATAACCGCAGCTTTGAATTGCTTAACGAAGCCCTAATCATCCTGCTACCAAAGAAGGAGGATGCGGTGGACATTGGCGATTACCGGCCCATAAGCCTTCTTCATAGTTTTGCAAAGATCATCGCAAAGATTCTTGCGGGCCTTCTTGCAAAAAAGTTGGGCAGTCTAGCGGGGCGCAATCAGAGTGCATTTACTTCAGGAAGAAGTATTCAGGACAACTTCGCCTTGGTCCATCAGACGGTTAAGGTTTTACACAGTAAGCAGGTGCCGTCGTTGTTTCTCAAACTGGACGTGGCAAAGGCATTCGACTCGCTTGCTGGAGGTGCTCGACCGCAGCGGTTTTGGTGTGAGGTGGAGATATTGGATCTCTTCGATGTCGGCACCCATGAGGGTGATGATCAATGGCTTGTGGGGCAATTTACAATTGCCATGATCATTAATTCTGCAGGTCGTGGGGTAGCGTGCAGAGGGAGGCCGAACACATGAACGGCGAGCCAGACACATTCAGATGGATCTGGAGGAATTTGGGTGCTACTCGGCAAGGACTGCCTACCGTGCTTTCTTCTTTGGCTTAACTGAGATGCCTGTAGCAAATGAAGTTTGGAACTCTTGGGCGCAACCGCAATTGAAGTTCTTCGCGTGGTTGGTCGTCAAGAACGGGGCTGGACCTCTGATCGCCTTGCCGCAAGGGGCCTACCACACCAGCCGAGCTGCCCGATGTGTCTGCAAGAGCCTGAAACTCTTGATCATTTGCTTGTGCAATACTCTCTGGCGCGCACGGTGTGGTTCGAGGCGTTGAGGGTTAAGGGCTGGGAAAGCTTCAACCCATCCCAGCAGGACGTGGTGGTGGACTGGTGGACAACGACTAGTAACACCACGGCGGCGGCAAGGAAGGAGCTGAACTCTTACATCATCCTAGTGCTGAACTCCATCTGGAAGGAAAGGAACAGGAGTGTTTTTGACAAAATCTCCTTGACCACTAGTGGAATAACGGCTCACATCGCTGATGAGTGGAAAGTGTGGTAGTTTGTGCAGCAGAAGAGGCGGGTAATTCGTGAAGCTGTGGGCGACTGAGAGTAGTCTGTCTTAGGTGTGTGTGGTGGATGGTGGACAAGGGTTTCGGCTAGCCTAAGGGCCGGCCTCTTGTAATTCTTAAACTTGCTTTCTCTCTTAATTTATGAACGCGCAATTCTCATGCGCGTTCCGGGAAAAACTCATAAGTTCATCAAAATGTCGAAGAAAGACGAGGTTCTAGCGTACATATTCATTCTTTTTGGAAAATGAAAGCTCTATTACCTCACCATCTGCGTTGAAAATCTAGCATACGCGGTACCCACAATACTAAGACAATTGCTTTGTACTACATCGCGACAAAATTTATTTGTAATCATAAAAGATCATGTGGACTAGGCAATGAGTAATAGGATGAGACATGCCTTTACTTTTTTCTCTTCCTCCCTTTTTGGCTTGGACTGCCCCTGTATCTTTGGCCCATAAGAGTTATGTTGCGCCGGAGAGATAAAGGAAAAACATATTGTCCATGTATTGTAATGGGGCATAAATATGTTATATGCATCGCCATGATTTATTTGTCATTTTATTGTTATAAGATCATGCAAGAATATGTAGAGTGCTATCTTATGTTTCTTTTGTTCCTTGGCATTCCATCTCCCACCTCACCTCCATCGTTTCATGTTTTGACGATTTTTTCTGACCGTTTTTCTTGAAAACTGCTTCTACTGCTCCATGTTGTATTGATAGAAAGGGCTAGGCAATCTACATGTACTCTTCAACACCCTCTCTCACGTGTGACGCGCGAAAGTCAACACGTGAATAGACTCAGAGGTATAGCTCAAGAGGCCTATACGTGATCACAGAGGGAGGCAGCAGCAGTTTTTGGATAAATTACGAAAGCCAGGACTTGAACTCAAGACCTTAAGCCCTGATACCATGTTAAGCTTCATGCACTAGTCAACGCAACCAAAAGTCCGAACTGATGGAAAGGGCTAGGCAATCTACATATACACTTCAACATCGCACACTGCCCTTGGGCCGGCTGCCCGCCTCCTCCACGCTGCTCTGCTCGCTGGCTTGCGCACTTTGTTAATGGGCCATGTTGGCCCTTTGCGTCGGCCTGTCCGCTAGTGCAGCGACAATAGCGGTTTAGAAAAACATGGGCCAACCCCTCCATGCTGCGCTGCTTGCGCACTTTGTTAATGGGCCACGTTGGGTCTCTGCGTCAGCTTGCCAGTGTGGCGGCAATCCGGCTTAGAAAAATAAATGCCTGTCTCTAGGATTTGAACCCAGGACGCAACCTCAAGTGGTATGCACAAACCTACTGGTCTCACGTACCTTTGTGTCAAAGAAGGGAACATATTCTTTATATCTGTTTCCTGTTCCAATATTTTCGTCCGTCACGATAAGTACCGGAAAAATTCAAAGATCTGGTCTTCCTTATCAGCCGTGTCCGATTGTGACTCATGCATGATTGATTTCAATAGCCCAGCAATACGTCGTCATGACTTTCGTGCAAAACACAAACACTCACAGCCGCGCCTAACCCTCCTCCTATAAATACAACAGCAGCCGAGCCTCCTCCTTCGCTCCACTGCACTGGAGCTCAACTGCATGTCTAATTTCTTCTTTCAGGTCCAGAATGAAATGAGTGACTAACATAGTCTCACTAACTACACCCTCATACAGTCTAACCTGGATTGGTTAAACTGACTACAATACCCCACTGATCCCTGTTGCTTCAGCACAAGCAAATCTCGCATACAAGTTCTGTGCACATTCATATAAAATTTCTGTAAAATAGCAGCACCGAACTGAGGGGACGCCTGAAACCATTGTGCTGCATTACCATGCAAGTGCAGAGATGCAGACATCAATTTGAGCGCCTCTGGAATTTGGTACAAAAGAAATATGCGTGACCAAATACGAAACCCTTCTCCCTCAAATCTGGGGAACTCCATTTTCGGCATCCAGGGGCGCTTGTGGCTGTTCTCGTCAGGCGGGTGTGACGGGTTCAGAACCTGCGTTACCTCAGGTATACGCTGTTGTGGTGGTGCATCCGAGAGATGACAATCCTGCAACAACAAAGACAAATCAAACAACTCTTCATGGTCAGCGGAGGTACGCTGGTTTTGTAGGCTGGAGTGCAATCCATTCTTCATGACTTGGCACACAAAAATATTGATGTTTGTGGAGTGGGTGTAAAGGAGGGAGCCTTCTAGTTAAGGGTTGGTGTTCTAATAAGGTACCTTTGTACCAATACTTCGTGTCTTACAAATATCATTGTAGGTTCCTTCATAAGAGGCCTTCCCAAAGAACTCCCTTGTAGTACTTCGTATCTTGATTCCCGTTCTTGACATAGAGTTAAATTTTCAGGAGTAATCTTGTGTTGTTAATTTTTGTGGCAGGATTGTGGATTATTGCATCCGAAAACGATTACAATGGAATACCTGCTTTGCCCGTCGAGTTTACAGGGAAGGGGAATACTATGAAGAAATGATGCGCTATCTCCGGCGCAATCTTGCAGTACGTTTCTAATACCTCCCATTTTCCTGATAACATTTTAGAATAATTTTTTTGCATAAGGTTGGGCACTTGTTGAGGGAAAATTTCAATCCTCTCTTGATAAACATTCACTAGCGCATTACTATACCCTTTTTTTAACCTGTTATGAGTAAAATACAGTGCGAATACAACATCTTTTGTGCTGGGTGCAACCAAGTCACAGAACTTCACAAGTCTTCATTTCGGTCCCATAACTTGATCATTGGGTGCAGTCCTGATCAATTAGGTGCCACCCTGAGTGTCAAGTGCCACGCTCAGGCCTCAGGCCTCCTGAAATTTAAAATCACCACCCGCTGGACATGCCACACTTATCTTTTTTCCCTACCGCCCCCTCCTGATCGCTGCACCTTTTCTCTAACTTCTCATCTTCTGCACCGTCAATCTTCCCCAGACGGTTTACCGGTTTAGTACTGATGGTGGTGGACAATCGTCAAAGGTGGCTGCCCTTTTGTTCATCAACTGCGAGACGCATGCATCACCAACTTCATTTGATGCCTTTTCTCACACCAAGTCTAACAGTGTGACGCGAAAGGTTGGAAAAATACACGAGATCATGCCGAACAAGGGCAGCACCTAATCACGTGCATTGCACTGCGTCGTGCGTGCCTATCAACATGTCCCCATAAATATGTTATCTTTTTGGGAGAACAAAGCAATCTATTCTTGGCCGCAGCAGCAGAATGTTCTCTATCTCTCAGGCCAGCCTGTTTGTCTCCATGTTCACTTTGTCAGAGAAGACAAATCACAAGAATGTAACACAAAGGTGAACAGAGTGGAGGAAGAAAATGCTATGGCTAGGTTCAGTGGGATGTTTTGCAAAATTCCAAGAGACCCACACATAGAATGTGATACATCGGCCCCTGGGCAAGTGAGATTATCCCAGGTGTCACCTTGACCTGTCCTGCGTACACTATTAAGTTTGTGACCAAAATTAGGACAGTAAAGTTTTTTTTTGAACTTTTGAGGAATATGACGGTGTTTACCCCATTTGGATTTTGCTGCCACACTTGACCCGTAGCTGTTATGTCGTGTCAAGTTTTTCCAATTTAATGAATTTTCTCTGATTTTGACCAGTTAGGTCCACATGTTTGGATGACATGGCTAGTGAATTGGATCCGAACTCCAAAGCGCAAACCAGCTCGGTGCGTCTTCCCTATCCGCACGACCAGACCTGCTTTCTTGCCCACCAGCACAATCCGCAGACCCACCTTAGCCCAGTAGACTGCACCTGTTTGGTGGTGTGGTCAAGCCAGATTCACTCTGTGCGACTACATGGTAGGCTAGAGATGAGCAAACAGCGGCAAGGAGGAGCGGCAACGCGCGATAAAGCTCGCCGGCAGCACTCGCTGGTTACTCCACATGGGCGGGTTTGCCGGTAAGGCGGTCAGGTTGTTTGGGTAGGTAGTACACTCCCAACTGGTTTACGCTTCCTAGTTGGAATGCTAGTCACCAGCCATGTCAGCCTGACAAGTGGACCTAGCCTCTCCAAATTGTCGCAAATTATTATACTGGGTTGAACTTGACACAATGTAACAACTTTGGGGTAAAATGTGGCAGAGAACTTTAAATGAGGTAAACATCAAACGGGTAAAATGTGGAATTTACTCTTTGATTTTAGATACCTTGTTTTCATACTGTATCTTGCCAGTTACAGTTTCTATTATTTTTCTGTAATTGCTTCTGCAAGCTCATGTTGCTCTTTTGTTGATGTGTTCTGATGGTTGTTGGGTATATGGTATGATTCAACATTCTCTTATCTTGAAAATATGAAACAACACTTGGAATTACATCTTGCATGGAACTGTCATTTTTGTTAATGTAACAGAAACCAGTCTAACCCAACCCAGCTTGTTACAAAGAATGGCTCTCCTATGGTAAATAGTTCACCTGAAAAGCTCAAATATCTCACTTCATACATAATGTTTTGCAGTTATACCCATACCATCTTGCAGACTATATGTGCCGAGTATTGAGGATCTCACCATTCAGATATTACTGTGACATCCTGTTCGAAACTATGAAGAACGGTAATCTGTTGTTAACAGCAAGATTCTTTCAAAGAATTCTATCTTGTGCTGCAGTCCTACAGATCAGTTTTAATTATTTTCTGCTGGAAAATTTCCACATTTATAAAGTAATAATGGGCTCCTTTGAAATCTGCTGGTATCCCAGGTTGATTCAATTGTTTTTCATCTGTTCAGTTTTGTAGAACAGGGAAATGTAATGTTAGGTGTGTGCCAGCCTTCACCCCCCACCCCTCAACCCCCACAATTTTTTTTGGTTTTCCACCTCTTGCTTTATCATGGGCACTTGGAGCAAGTCCAGCTATCATCACTCACTAATGATAGTAGAAGAAAAATATGGCTCTTCAGTCTTTTTGTAAATTTCACATACGTCCTAGTGTACAACATGCCGGTTGCCAATGGCTGTTTGTTGAACTCTCCTCCCCTGTCATCCGCTCTTGGGCGCCTCCCTACATGGATCTCGGCTGCGCGCTGGTGCTCACGGTGGCTGCGCTTGGGTGGTGTGTTTGCAGCGACTTGGCTTCACTCCATGCTCTTGGTAGCAAGCAGTAGCTCTCCCCCCTCTTGTTAGCCAACATACCTAACCTAGCACGGCCTGGTGGACGCAGGTGGCAGATTGTTGCTTGTGGAGCTGTGGTGCTCCTGCTGTTCAGGCTCGCGAGTGGGGCTGTGGACTGTGCTGGGCACTCGGAGCCCCGTCTGATGGTGTCCTGGATTAGGGGGTACTCACAACGTCGACCTACCATTCATGGGCCGGGCCGAGGCCCACCGACAACCGAAAAATGGGCCATGACCCTCGGCGTACTCAAGATTGAATCTTCCGAAGACTTGGCACACACTTCAAGGCATATTCAAATATTCGGCATGTTTATCTCTAGATGCAACCGACCATGTGTAACCCTAGGTACCCCCGGCCCCTATATAAGTCAAGGGGTTTAGTCCTTAGAGGCAAGACTTTTAGACTCATTCATACGATCTTGAGGTAGATCAACGTGTACTTTATACCCCATCCACAATCAATACAATACAAGCAGGACGTAGGGTTTTACCTCTTCGAGAGGGCCCGAACCTGGGTAAACACCGTGTCTCCTACTTCCTGTTACCATCTAGCCGAGATCACCAGCTCGGGACCCCTACTCGAGATCTGCCGTATTTAGCTCCGACATGGCTGGCCTATGCAGGTTCCGCTGTGTGGTCACAAAGGCGCGATGGCTCATCTTCGGATGACGACAACATTGGCTGCGGGAAGACCTTCCCCGGACAACCTTTTGCCTTCGGCAACATTGTGTTGCACGCCGACTCAACTGCCACCTCGGCTAGGTCGAGAATCTCGCCCCAGGCTAGACCATCAGGTTTCGCAGTCTAGAGTATGCCGTGACTCCCGTGGCGAGCTAACCTTTTCGGGCTGGGTGTCGGACCAGACTGGAGATCTCACCGACGCCATCGTCCTAGCACCAGATTCAATCTCGGAGCAGGGCCTTGGAGCCGCCCAAACCTCGGGTCTAGCCTCGAGCTCGCATCCGAGTACTACCCCGTCGAGTCAGACGTCAGATCTTACCGACGCAACTGCCGAGGCCGCATCCAGTGGCACCTCTGGCGAACTTCAGTTGATCCCCGCCTACCGTTAGATGGGCGAGGCCGACATCACCCTTCTGAACGAGATGTTAGATCGGATTTAGAACCTTACTCTTAGACGATCATGCCTCGATCTACGATCGGATCTGGGAGAAGGTTGGAGAGGTCGGAATTTTCGGCCCACCCTCTACCCACCTAGTCGCAACCGTCGAGGACTTGACTGATGTTTTAGCAAGCACCTCCGAGGAGGCAGTCACCGGTGCATGGTCGGCTACCTCTACCTATGATGTTTACATGGTGGACACCCTTAAAGATGGGGGAGGAAGCGGTAAACCACCCAAATGCCGCTGATGAGGCCGCCGTAATGGTGGCATAGGCAACAGCGACGCAAGTAACGGGGGCACAAGTGGTGGTGACAAGACCAACGGCGGCACCGCTCATGACTGCAACAATGACCCGCATGCCGGCGGTGACCTCGGCGCGAACAACCACAACGACGACGCTATCAAGGGAGACGACGTTGACCCAGCCGCCGCCGCCGCCTATCTTCCCGAGGAGGAAGACGACATAAGCCTCGGTCCCGAGGAATATGATGCTTACGAGGAGCCCTTCAAGGAGCCTCGGCCAGAGACACTCCGCAAGCGCCTGACCAGCACACCCAAGAGCTACAAGAAAAAATCCCAGCAACTCAGAACCGATCAGGATCAGCTCAATGATCGATGGATTGAGCTCCTGAGGGTCGAACAAGAACTCGAGGATAGACATGCCGTCGCTAATTGGTTATACCCCCAAAGGAACCTGTTGTCGGAGCTCGATGGGGAGGCCGATGGCAGCGTGCTACCAAAGCGTGACTGGGCCGAAGTGCCCGATCGCCCTCCTCGCGGCCGAGATTGGCCTACCGGCAGGAATGAGGAAGTCTTCGAGACAACCGGGTGCCGAGGAGGAGTAAATCCAGCTCAGCCCCCCAAGAAAAACAATCTACGGGAGAGGCCACCATTAAGGACAGAGCCTCCATCTTGATCAATTTACAAATCCAGGGAACGCCAGCCTGCTGGACAGGCGGGCTATCTGGCTTGGCTCACCAAGCATGGTGACGTACGAAACTACACGCGTGACCGACACGTTACCGGGTCCGATGCGTGTCATGCTACAGCCAGGGTCCAAGGAGCTGTCCACCCTATGTGCTTTACCGATGAGGTTATGTGGCACCAGTTTTCTTTAGGGTTTAAACCCATAACATTGAGTAGTATGATGGAACTACGGACCCCGCTATGTGGATCGAGGATTTCCTCATGAATATCCACAGGGCCTGAGGCGATGATCTCCACGCCATAAAGTAACTACCCTTGAAACTCAAGGGATCGGCTTGGCATTGGCTTAATAGCCTGCCTAAAAATTCATCGGCAACTGGGGGGACCTTGAGGATGCTTACTAAGCAAATTTCCAGGGCACTTACGCCCGACCCCTGGATGCCGATGACCTCGGCCATATCACATAGAAGCCAGAGGAGTCGGCCAGAAAATTCTGGAATCGGTTCTTGACAAAGAAAAATCAGATAGTGGACTGCCCGGCCGACGAGGCAATCACCGCTTTTAAGCACAACACCCGCAATGAATGGCTCGCTAGAGAGCTCGGACAGGAAAAGCCTCGGTCTACGGCGGCCCTCACACTTAATGCCTTGATTCTATGTAGGCGAAGATGCGTAGGCGAAGACAAGTGGCTAGCTCGGAAGAGTAACCACGGTGGATACCCAAGCACCTCCGCAGCACGCGATGGGAACGAGAAGCCTCGGCGAAACAAGAATAACAAGCGCCACAATAGAGGACGTAAACATGATATATGTTACACACGTCACTAAAATGAGAGGAAGCACACACTACGCGAGGTCTACACCGTTGAGCCAGGTGCGCCAAAATATAACCCATGATCGGAAATCCCGATTGTTTTTGACCGAAGAAACCATCGGACTAGCATCCGTCATGGAGGCACGGCAGTGCTGGTGCTCGGTCCCATAGTGGACGGTTTTCATTTAACCCGAGTCCTCATGGACTGGGGAAGCAGTCTCTATGATATACATCGATACAGTAAAATGCATATCGACCCGGCGAGGATCAAACCAAGTAGCACCACCTTTAACGGTATCATACCGGGAATGGAAGCACATGGCTTGGGAAGCATAACCTTAGACGTAGTCTTCGGCACCCCTGAATTTTTTTGAAGCGAGGAGTTAATCTTCGACATTGTTCCTTTCAAGAGTGCCTATCACGCACTCCTCGGGCGAACAACATTCGCTTGTTTCCACGCCGTCCCGCACTACGCTTATCTAAAGCTTAAGATGCCGGGGCCAAATGGCGTCATAACAGTCAATGGCAACATGAAGTGCTCTCTCCGAACAGAAGAGCAAATCTAGTCTTAGCGACCGAGGTACAAGCCGTCGAGGAGGCATCAAAAGCTCGTGATGTGTCAACCAGCCGAGACCATATGAAGCGTCCAAAATTAGGTCGCGGTGCATCAAACCACGCCCAGAATATGGACATCTCCTCGGGGCAAGCAGATGACGGCCCTAAATAGGGATACACCCTCCACTGCCCCCGCTACATGACCGAGGCCTACGTTCCTCGGGTGCACAACTTGTTAAAAATTCCATAGGGTGGTGGAGCATCAAAACACAAGGGATTACTCATCGGATAAACCGATGACTATCTCCGGATCTTCGAAATCGAACATCAAGCTCGAAGTTCCAAACTCAGGGCAACATGTCACGATGCGTGCCTAAAATTTGCTTGTGCCATAAGGGCACGCGCTCAAAGTACAGTCAAGAACTGTTGGAGGCTCGACAGTACACCACCTCGGCGATCAAGCTACGTATGTTTGAAACACAGATAGCTCGGCCAGGGGCTAGCAAGTTGCCTAGAGCTAATAACGGCAACCTCCGCTGAAGCATGCTCTCAAAGCATCCGACTGCCATCAAAATGCCTTAGAGTAGAAGGGGCACCAAGGATAAAGCGGAGCCTGTTGTCCTTAGATTTGCCGTGGAGCCGTTGGGTGGACGGTTCCAAGGGAAAACGTCTGCCGTGCACCTTCAAGGCACACCGAACGCTTCCACAATTGACCTGGGCACCAGCTCCGTGAAGGCGGTGCACCAGCCCGAAGAAGCTGCTCGGTAGAGGATCGCTCGGCCACAGGGCCTTGCAGAGGTCCTCCATGGCTGGTTTGGCCGCTCGCTGAAGCTCCGCCAACTGTTTCAATTAGTTGCCGAGGATGGGAGCACCCGCAGTCTCATTGAATTGCAGCTAGAAGGCATCTGCTAGGCTGCATCTTCGCGCGAGCTGAAGTACTGTCACACATTATCCACGCTTCGCGAGAGTTTCGAGAAGGCGCTTGATATTCGTCAAACTTGGGTCAGTTCAGAGAAGCGTTGGCCGAAGATACACTGCAGTAAATACGGCTTACCGGCAGCTATCTCGGTCGCCTGCCGCAGCTCCTCCTTCGCAACATTTGCCCGGGAGGTGGCCTCTTGGCGCTCTTGCGCAAGCTTCTTGAGCTCGGCAGCGTCCTTCTCCTTGGAGGTCTTCAACGCGTCGCGTTCCTTGGCGTCCGTCAGCAGATTCTCCTCCACCTTTGTGATGCGGGCGTGCGCAGCTTGGCTAGTTTTTTTGCTCCTCTGCAAGTGCGGTGTCATCTTTTTGCGCCGCGACTTTTTGCTGCTCAGCCTCCTTCCGAGCCTTTTCGAGCTCGGCTCGCAGTTCGGCCAGATTATTTTTGCCCGCTGTACAATTTGAATAGAAAAACTAAATTAGGTTTAGAACCATTTCAGCAGCAGTATGTGATATGTATGCATTCCGTATCTGCTGCCTTCTCCGCCTCCCGCCTGAGACGAACAATTTCCTCCTCGGATTGCGCCAGGCGACGAGGCATGGGAGGTGGAAACCTACAAACATTACGCACAAGCAGATCAGCAAAATACCCAAATATATTAAAAGATTCAATCCTTTTGTTGACTCCTTTGTGAGCCAACACGAGTCTTGGGGGCTACTTCATATTCGTGTTTGTTCGAAAATAAGAACATCAAATCTAGATACATCGACCCTCAAGCCAGTTCGGTAAACTGACTTAAGGCTCGAGGGCTACTGCAATTACGCTTTCAAGCAAAATTCCGAAATCATCCAAGTTCTTTTATGCTGTCTGCGGATGATGCCTCGGCATCCTCCATGAGGGCTACTGGTTATACCTGAATATATTGTTCGAGCCATCAAAATAAATTGTAAGAACTTGGTAAACAACATACCTCAAAGCCTTCACTAGGCCAAGGAATGCCTCAAGTATTCTAGCTTTGGTGGACCGAAATTGGTTGTAGGCTGTGCTGAGCATGGCACGGTGGTCGGGAAGGATGGAGGACTATTCAAAGCTACCTCCATCGCCCGCTGGCGCTCCAACAACTCGGCCTCTCCATGGCCGAGCATCTGACGAGTAGTCCTCGACGCCCCGCCCTTGGCTGGCGGTGGAAGGGGCGCCCCTTGTTGGTCCCGTGGCTCTAGAACCACATGGATCGGGGAGGCCAGGCGGCTGAGCGCCGGGTCATCATGACCAGAGGGAACTTTTCCCCTCCGGTCCTTACAATTCTTCTCCACGATCGAGGATTGAACCTCGGCCACGGGAATATCAGTCTCCTCCCCAGTGCCAGAGGCTGTGGGATGTGGCTGCGATGTAACCTCCCCTAACCCGATTTGGGTGAGGAGAGGATTTGGCACCGTATCAGAGGAACTTATGGCCAGCGATGGCCTCGGAACGCCATCGCCACATTGTGCCCTATAAAAGGAAGAAAAACAAATGTGAAGACTTCATAACCTAAAAACGCCTTGTCAATCAAAAGTAAAATTGTTAAGCCCTTTACCTATGGGCGGTAGGGCGTTCGCGGATACGCCGTGACTCCTCGGAAGAGTCCAAGCTAATCTGCTCGGCGGGCCCCGAGGACTCGCCCGTCGCGGCGGTCTGGGCCCTCCTCGAACGCTTAGGTCCGAACAGGAGCAACCACCTCGGTGCCCTTCGATACTGCCCTCTTCCTCTTCCCACTTGGGGAAAAATGAACCCTGCTGGAATCCTCCGGCTCCCCGGAGCTGGAGCCGGAATCCGAACCTTGCTGACTCTCAGCAGGAGGGTCGGCTGCGCTGCCTCGGGAGGCTGGGACCTCGTAGTCATGGTCTTCTTGACCTCCTCCTTCGTTTTGACCGGGACCTCATAGGGGTCCTCGGCCAACAACCCCTCCAATATGGAGCTCATGGGCTCCTCCCCGTTGAGGTGTCGGAGATTTAATTGACTTGGCGCGTGTGTGCCAGTCCTGCAAAATAAACATGTAAAGCCGACCATCAGATAAAGGATGCTATGGAGACTTAAATAGCAAGTCAAAGCGGCGAAAGAGAAATTTACCTCGGCAGCGGGGTGTGATATGCAGTAGCCAACGTCATCCCCCTCGGTCCGGAACTTTTTGTCCTTAGTGTTGAAGAGGATCTTCAGCATCCCACCGAGGTCCTTCCCTTGGAAGAAGTTCCGAACTATCGAGTCCTCGCCCCCGACACATACCTCCATAGTGGAGATGCTCGGGCTTGAAGGGGTTGTACCCCGTGAGGGATCATCATGTGGATCACATCCACCAGGGTGACGCCCTCATCAACAATGGCCTTCACTTGGCTCTGGAGTTCTGCCACCCCCTCCTGGTTCCCCCAGTCGAGGGCCTTGGCGGTCCAAGAGTGCAGCCTCATAGGCGCGACCAAGGAGGCAGGGGCCCACTCCTGGCCCCCCGGTGGCATGTCGGTCATATAAAACCATTCTCTTGCCACAGCTTCACTGTCTCGATGAATTTGCCTCTCGGCTAGGAGACATTGTTGAGTTTGCTGATAATGGCACCTCCGCACTCCGTCAGATTGGGGCCGTTGTTGTGCGGTTTGATGCAAAACAGCTTCAGCCAGAGCCCGAAGTGGGGCTCGATACGGAGGAAGGCCTCGTAGAAAGTTATGTAGGTGGGTATGTGGAGGGTGGAATTGGGCTCTAGGTGATGGAACTAGAGCCCATAAAAGAATAACGGCCCCGAAGAAAGGGGTGGATTGGGAAGCCGAGGCCTCAGATGAGGTGAGAAACGAAGACGACCTGCTTACCCTCCCGAGGAATTGTGATCCTTGAAGCCGAGCAGATCATGTCCCCGACAAGGGGCGAGCGGCATTTGACCACGCCTTGTGGCGTGAGGTAGCCGCTCTTCTAGAGCTCGGTGAAGTTGCCCATGGTGATGACGGAAGGCATCTAGAGCCCCCTCTTGCTCGCGGCCTATTCCTCGACCTTGGCAATGGCACCTTTCCCCTTGCTAGCCATCTCTTGAGGATGCAGGGGGGAATGGGTGGAGAGGAAGGAAGGCAAGATGTGTTGCAAGTCTCCGGGCGCTAGAGCTCGGGAGTTTTTTGGCGATGGAGCAGAGAAGGAAGCGTGCGGTGAATTAGATTCATCCATTCCCTTATATAAGCCAGTGAAAATACCAAGGGGCACTATGCCACACAGTAAAACCGCCAGTTCCCAAGGCGTCGTGAGGTATGTGCGTGCGCGATTAAAGGGATTTCGTTAATGATATCGTGGAAACCCGGGGCATGATCCCTTTATCAATGGGATGTGCCAATAAAAACGTCCCCGAGTTGCGATAAACTCTGAGTAATCGCTATTGATGGGACCTATTGGTTCCATAGTGAGTGGTGGTGGTTCAGTTTTTGGACAGAAGTTGTCAGGGCGCAACTCGACCGTCTCACTACTCCCACGTGGCAAGCCTTAGCTGTTAAGCTAAAGGGGTCTTCGGATCCAGAAAGAGTGCTTGAAGGAGGGCCTTATTAAAAGAATGCCCCGGTTACCTAGAAGACGTTTATCCTCGGGTCTACACATGGTAGCAGTAAAAGATGTCAAAAATTAACTTAGAGACCTCAAAATTCGAGGAGACCTCGGACATGAAGCCAATTCAGAAGATCGAACTCGCGTACGAAGCCGAACACCTGAAGATGAAGCTGTCCTGAGGAATACTTCAAAGTCCTCGGCTTGAAGACCAGTTCAGGGGCTACTGATGGTGTCCTAGACTAGGGGGTACTCACCGCGTCGGCCTACCATTCATGGGTCGGGCCAAGGACCCACCGACAACCGAAGAACGAGCTATGACCCTCGGTGTACTCCAGATGGAATCTTCCAACGACTTAGCGCACACTTCAAGGCATATTCAAATATTTGGCATGTTTATCTCTACATGCAATCGACCATGTGTAACCCAAGGTACCCCCCGGCCGGCCCCTATATAAGCCTTGTAACCCAAGGTACCCGCCTGCCGGCCCCTATATAAGCCGAGGTGTTTAGTCCGTAGAGGCTAGACTTTTAGACTCATTCGTACGGTCTTGAGGTAGATCAACCTGTACTTTGTACCCCATCCACAATAAATACAGTACAAGCAGGACGTAGGGTTTTACCTTTTTGAGAGGGCCAGAACCTAGGTAAACACCGTGTCTCCCTACTTCCTGTTACCATGTAGTGGAGATCACCAGCTCGGGACCCCCTACCCGAGATCTGCCAGATTTAGCTTCGACACCGTCCTCGCGCTAGTGATGGTGCCGGGATGTTGTGTCGTGACTCTCGCCTTGCTCCTGGCAACGGGATGGCTTGTTCTCGGCTTGTCAAGTTACAGGAAAAACCGTCAGCCTAGCAACAAAAGACTTCTTTTTCTATCCTTTACTCCAGCCCTTGCCCTGCCTTACATATCTCTGGCGGGGCTAGGGTCACAAAGATTCCTACTCGGGTAGGAACGTCAACTTGGGGTTCGCTCTGAGATCCTTCTCCCTCAAATTGTTCTGCTAGTCTCCGAGGACTTCTCCCTTCATAGGGCTTGTCTTTCTAGGAGGTCGGGTGGAGCTCCGTGAATTCCTGGAAAACAAGACACGCATGAGGAGATAGGAAGGAGTGAGAGCCTAGCGACGCTTACCCCTCTAGGAGATTCTTTGTGACTCTTTGTGAGCTACCAATGGGTAAAGCATGGTGGTATCTGATAGTTCCTAGTGGGGGGATTTGCCTAGTGGCCCATTGTTGGGCACAAAAGAATTCTACTCAGAATGTTGATCTCCTGACAACAAAACTGAGCAAATAGTCTATTTGATGGTGGGCGGTTGGTATTTGGAGATAAAAAAGGCCATTCATTCCGTCATAGTTATGGGTGGGACCTGTCAGATTGGGGTTGTCAATCCTAGCTAGTGCCCCTAGGGTAGGCTGCCACGTCTCTCTCCAGAACCGACCACGGCGTCCGATGCCCTCTGAGAGGGGTTTGGCTTGCAACCCCTGAGGGTACGATGTGGCCGTCCTTCATTCGGGTGTACTCTGACAGCTTAGGGCGGCGGAGGTCAGCTGCCGATACCCTTGATTTCTGCTGCTTGTGGGTCTGATGAAGTTCCCTTCACGGAGGCCTGCGAGCGGCTTGTCAGTGGAACGTTGCTCCCGTGCATCGTTCAATGCTGCGGTTTGGTGTGGAAAACAGAGCGGTTGCCTCCCATTCTCCTTTGTCTTGATAGTGCACGCCTTCCTTTGCCTTTGGGGATTACTCGCCGCGGGAAAGGCGGTACCAACGCCGCATACGTCTTGGACCTCCGGTTGTCACGTAGTTACCAGATTCGCTAAAACAGCCTTCGGATCCCGATTCCTATGGATCGATTTAGAACGGGGTTCGTATTTGCTCAGATCGCTAGCGAATCAGCGCCCAATTCGTTGAACCCAAAATGAACCAAAAATATGTAATCGTTGGCTAACCTGGTGCGGGCATGTGTGTAGCTGCTCGACCCTTCTACTGCTGGCCAGTGGATATGCAATTGCGGCACAAACTTGGTGGCCGAGGAGCAATGACCTCGACACGGTGCATGCATGGTAGTGATGCACGGCACAACGACGGTGACCAGGACGGGGTGGCGGGAGAACGACGACGACTGTCAAGACCTGGCGTGACAACGACGAAGATATCGAGTCTGACAGCTTGACTTCGTTCAGCAGCGCCCTGCTTTTTCGCATCACCCCGCTTTATATATAAAGCAAACACCAGAGCCAGAAAGATACAACAGATAAGTTCACACCACACACACAGGTAGCACACAAACATAGCACAACAGGGTTCTGCTGAGGGCACAGCTCAACAAGCCCTAAACGAAAGAAAAAGGAAGCAGAGGCCAAGGGGGCGCCCCAAAAGGGCCAGAGCGGCACCCAATGCCTAATCCAGCTTCGGAGGTGGTGGGGGAAGTGGATGAGCCAAGCGGAAGGCCAATGGACGAAGATCTGCAATGAAGCTGTCGATGGCGTCCCGATCCTGCGGGTGGCTAAGCGGCCGCCAGAGCTGCAAATAGCCACACATTTTGAAAATTGCGTCAGTAGCACGTCGAAGAGGCGCACGTTGAATCACAAGCCTATTTCGGACCGTCCATAGCGTCCACGCAAGAACCCCAATAGCTGTCCACCTAATGTGGCGGGAACGCAGGGTGGATGTTTGGAGTTCCTCGAATAGGTTGGGGAAATTGGTTGGTGTTGCACCAATGACCGCCGACCACCTCGCAGAAGCAGCTCCAGAAGAATTGCGCGGACACGCATGTGAAGAGGGTGTGATTCAAGTCCTCCGTCCCGCATAGCGGGCAGATCCTGTCCGCAGGGACGTTTCTGTTGAGTACCTCCACCCTTGAAGGTACCCGGCCCCAAATCCATTGCCAAAGGAAGGTCCGAATCTTCAGTGGGAGTCAAATTGCCCAGACAAGGGCTAGGGGCTCCGGGCCAGGAGATGTAGTGGCCTAATAGAGTGATTTGGTGGACAAGTGGCCAGACGTCTCCAGGTGCCAGGAGGTGCGGCCGTATGTCTGATCCACGTCCGGGACTGGAGGGAGATACTCTCAAGGAGCTCGTGCCAGGCGGCAAGTTCCAGAGGCCCAAATGGCCTCCGAAACACGAGGCACACTAAGTCAATAAGGGCCACCTCGACAGAGATCCTAGGGTCCACCGCAATGGAGAACAAATCTGGGAATCTTGCAGCGCATGGGCGATCCCCCGTCGACCAGTCGAACCAGAGTAGGGTTGATGCGTGGGACCTCACCGAGATTGTGGTTCCGATGCGAAGGCCGAAAGGAGTTGTATAATGGACTGCCAGAATTGTGAGCCGCCAGTTCGCTGGCAGAAGGCGAGCGGTTGGCCCCGAATGTATTTGTTTCGGATGATGTCAAGCCAGAGGCCACCCTCCCCTTTCGCAATCCGCCAAAGCCACCGCGTCAGGCGGTCAGCAATACTCTGGCGCTCGGCAGGCGAGTAGCCCAATATCATTACTTTGCTCTTTTTGAAGTTGACCATGAGGCTCGACATCTGTTGAAAGCACAAAAGGAGGAATTTCAGATTTGTGATGTCGGCTGTGGAGCCATCTACCATCATAATGGTGTCGTCGGTTTATTGTAGGAGACCCCAACCCCCTCCCACAAGATGAGGGACCACGCCATGGATATGGCCTGCGGCTTTGGCTTTGTCTAGGATGGCTGCGAGGGCATCGACCACCATGTTGAACAGAAAGGGGGAGAACGGGTCACCTTGTCTAATCCACAAGGGGTGGGGAGAGAAGCAACCAATCTCCCCGTTAATGTTAATCGCGGTATGTCCGCTGGACACCATCTGCATAACTCCGGTGACCCAGCGATCATCGAAGCCTTTACGAAGCAAAACTTCCCGAAGGAAGGACCAATGGACCGTGTCATTGGCTTTATGGATGTCGATCTTTCAGAAGATCGCCTTCTGTTGTCTAGCATGGACCTCATGAAGGACCTCATGGAAAACCAAGACCCCATCCAAGATGTATCGGTCTTGGATGAAGGCCGATTGGTTGGGATCGATCACCCTATAGGCGTACCCCTTTGCCAGACTGTGGAAGATCACATTTATCACCGTGATCTGGCGAAATTGGCGGATGTCTGAGGCCCCGGGCACACTGGGGATTAGAGTGATAATCCCGTAATTAAGCCGGGTAAGGTCTATGGAGCCCACATAGAACTCCTCAAACAGTGCCATAACTTCTGGCTTGATGACACTCCAGAAGGACTGGAAGAACTTCATCGGGAGACCATCGGGCTCCGAGGCGGAATGCCGGATTCATGGCATTAATGGCCGCCAGGACCTCCTCGGCAAAAGGGGCCGTGAGGGCGGCGTTATCCACTGTCTAAACAAGCTGGTGGCCCGTCCAAGTATTAGGAGCAAGGGCCACTCCTCCCCTAGGGGAGTGGGAGAAGAGGGTTTTGTAGAATCAATCGACGTGGGCGCGAATGTCAGACGGCCATTGGAGGAGGTCATCACCGTCCTAAAGGAGGGGGATGGTGTTGCAACGCCTATTAGCAATTGCTTGGAAAGTTGGAAGTATGCCGTATTAGCGTCGCCCTGGAGGTCCCACCGCCTGGGTACCTCGGCGCCAGTAGGCCTCCTCGTCGGTGTAGATGATCTTGAGCTGGCCCTCAAACCATCCACCTGTCAGGAGACAGGCCCGAGGAGTCAGCCCGGAGGTCTAATGCCTGGATGGAGGCAAGGAGCGCTTTCTTACGCTCCATCAGATTCCGGCCCAAGTTAGCCCCTTAGCTCTTCATGAACTGGCAAGCGTGCTTAGCGTAGAAGTGCCAAAAGTCAACCACCAAGAGGGAACGGTGAGGGGTCACACGAGCCGCAATCCACCGACCGCAGACGGCCTCGACGAACCCTCATTGATTAAGCTAGAAGGTCTCGAAGCGCAACTGTGTAGGTTGCGAAGGCCGGTCGTTTTCCGAAGAGAGGAGCAGAAAGACGTGGTCAGACCCGATCCTGGTGATGGCACGGAGAGAAGCGAGGGGGCAGCGGAGCTCCCATTCCAACGACACAAAGATGCGGTCAAGAACAGACCGCGTCGGATCAATCTGTCTATTGGTCCAGGTGAACCTGACCCCAATCCTATCTAATTCTCTGAGACCAAGATCAGTGATGCAGTCGTTGAACATTTGCATCCGGGGGAGGTTGACTAGATTATTGCTTTTGTCCTCGACGGATTGGATGAGGTTGAAGTCGCCCCCAACCACCACCAGCAATTGGGCAGCCGAGACTTTCCTCTGAAGCTCGTCGAGGAAGGCCACTGATCGGCAGTAGTCGGCAGGGCCGTAGACTATGACAATCTCCCATTTGAAGTTGAGAGCCTGCTTGAAAATCTCCATGCTAACAAAAAAAAGCCCTTACCCATGCTACCCACCTCAAAGGTGGCATCCTTCACGCCTAAAAGGATGGCACCCGAATGGCTGGCGCTCCCACTAGAAGGGAGCCAGTGCCAGGCAAACAGGTGAGAGCTCGGCCGTTCTAGTTCTGGAAGGGCAAAGTCCGTTCGCTTAGTTCCTGAATGGCCACAATGTCGATCCTTTCGTCACGCATGTACTCGATGAGTTGGCGGCGGCGGCCATCTTGGCCGAAGCCGCGGATGTTCTAGAAGAGGGCCCGCATCAAGGAGCCATCGGGGGGCTGCTTGCCCTAGAATGAGGGAGGCACTGTTCACATAAGGCTGCGGTGCGGGAGCGTGTGCGGCCACGAACTTTCACCACCTCCGTCGAGGTAATTCCACCCACGGGGTTTGGGAAGGGTGGATGTCTTGGAGGTAGAAGCGCGGAGAAGGTGGGCGCGAGTCTCGGTCAGCCTCCCATCTAGGATCTCGCGAGCGCGAATCGCCTCAATCTGAACTAAGGAGCGACCTAATTCCCCGTAAAGACGATCGCCGTGTCTGCCGCGACCTTAGCCAGATGACCAATTGGAGCCGATTCTAGAGTAGAGAATGAGCAATTGGACGAACTAGCAAGAATTTCTGTAGTACCTGACTTGAGGTTTCGAAACGCCGCCCGGATCTCTGCCCGCTCGGGGCTATCCATCGGTCTGGCCGCGTAAGACGAGAGCTGCGACTAGAGGCCGTCACCAGAGTCGACATGGGCCTGGCTCACCTGGAGTAGGCCGCGGTCCGCGGTGGGTGGGGGTGGGAGGCCATTGGAGTGGTCACCACTGAGGCCTGCGGTCGTCGGGGTGCCCGGGGCCGCCGCGGTCAAAGCCTGAGCGACGCAAGGTGCAGGCCCCAACACCCGAGTGGGTGGAAGGCACAGAGTGCCCAGGAGAGGCGGTGTGCAGGAGGCGCAGCAGAGGGGAGCCTGCCCGGGCTGCTCTGTGGTCGGATGCACAGCCGGGGGAGGCGGCTCTTGCCCTAGCTGCTCCATGGGCGAAGGCACGACCGGGGATGGCAGCGCTGCATTGAGCTCGGGGTGGGTGGCCACCAGGCCGGGAGGAGGGGCCACCAAGGTGGGCCGGGTGACGGGGTCTTCAGTGGCGGTGGAGACGTTGATGGTGAGAGCCTCGGGAGGGGAGCGCAAGGAGGAGGCCGGAGTGAGGAGCAGTCCGGCACTAGATGTGCCACTCTCCTCCGCCGAGAGCAACGGGGAACCACCGCTGGCCGGGGAGAGCACTGGGTCCATCGGATCGGCGGATGGGACTGGAGACGGGTGGGTGGACTGGCAGCGCATCACGGGCTATGTTTTTAAGGCGTCGCCTAAGCGTCGAGGCGCCCCAGGATGGCAAGGCGTCCACCCCGCCTTAGACAGACATGAAGTGTACGGCTGTGGCTGCCCTAGTTGTGGCTGCTCCTGGGGCTTGGAGATGACGGCCCCGCTGTCTCCCGGGACCATGAAGAGGAGGGAGGTGTGACGCCCCCGATTCAATCGTACACTAATCATGCACGCAAATGTGTACGATCAAGATCAGGGACTCACGGGAAGATATCACAACACAACTCTACAACATAAATAAGTCATACAAGCAACATAATACAAGCCAGGGGCCTCGAGGGCTCGAATACAAGTGCTCGATCATAGACGAGTCAGCGGAAGCAACAATATCTGAGTACAGACATAAGTTAAACAAGTTTGCCTTAAGAAGGCTAGCACAAACTGGGATACAGGTCGAACGAGGCGCATGCCTCCTGCCTGGGATCCACCTAACTACTCCTGGTCATCATCAGCGGGCTGCACGTAGTAGTAGGCACCTCCAGTGCCGTAGGTGTCGTCGTCGACGGTGGCGTCTGGCTCCTGGACTCCAACATCTGGTTGCGACAACCAGGTAGAAGGAAAGGGGGAAAAGAGGGAGAGAAGCAACCGTGAGTACTCATCCAAAGTACTCGCAAGCAAGGAGCTACACTACATATGCATGGGTATATGTGTAAAGGGGCATATCAGTGGGCTGAACTGCAGAATGCCAGAATAAGAGGGGGATAGCTAATCCTGTCGAAGACTACGCTTCTGGCCATCTCCATCTTGCAGCATGTAGAAGAGAGTAGATTGAAGTCCTCCAAGTAGCATCGCATAGCATAATCCTACCCGGCGATCCCCTCCTCGTCGCCCTGGTAGAGAGCGATCACCGGGTTGTATCTGGCACTTGGAAGGGTGTGTTTTATTAAGTATCCGGTTCTAGTTGTCATAAGGTCAAGATACAACTCCGGGTCGTCCTTTTACCGAGGGACACGGCTATTCGAATAGATAAACTTCTCTGCAGGGGTGCACCACATAACCCAACACGCTCGATCCCATTTGGCCGGACACACTTTTCTGGGTCATGCCCGGCCTCGGAAGATCAACACGTCGCAGCCCCACCTAGGCTCAACCAAGAGGTCAGCACGCCGGTCTAAATCCTATGCGCGCAGGGGTCTTGGCCCATTGCCCATTGCACACCTGCACGTTGCGAGGGCGGCCGGAAGCAGACCTAGCCTAGCAGGCGTTCCAGTCCAATCCGGCGCGCGCCGCTCCGTCGCTGACGTCAAGAAGAGCTTCGGCTGATACCACGACGTCGAGTGCCCATAACTGTTCCCGCGTAGCTGGTTAGTGCGTATAGACCAAATGGCCAGACTCAGATCAAATACCAAGAACTCGTTAAGCGTGTTACGTTGAAGTAACCGCGGACGCCGTCCAGGGCCAGGCCCACCTCTCGCCTAGGTGGTCTCAACCTGCCCTGTCGCTCCGCCACAAAGATCCACTTGCGGGTACTCCTACGAGCCGACCCGACTTTAGTCACTACATGTGTCATGTATAGAGTATATAAGTATATACCCGTGATCACCGCCCAAGTGATCACGGCCCGATAGTATAGCACAACAGACGGACAAGAATGTAGGGCCACTGATGAAAAACTAGCATCCTATACTAAGCATGTAGGATTGCAGGTAAAGGTAACAACAGTAGTAGCAAGGATAGGCTATGCATCAGGATAGGATTAACAGAAAGCAGTAACATGCTACACTACTCTAATGCAAGCAGTATAGAGAAGAATAGGCGATATCTGGTGATCAAGGGGGGGGCTTGCCTGGTTGCTCTGGCAAGTAGGAGGGGTCGTCAACTCCGTAGTCGAACTGGGCAGCAGCAGCGTCGGTCTCGTAGTCTACCGGAGAGAAGAGGGGGAAGAAACAGTAAATACAATGCAAACATAAGCCTGACGATGCGTGACATGACAATGAGCGGTACTAGGTGTGCCCTAACGCGGCAGTAGGTGGTACCGGCGAAGGGGGGAAACATCCGGGAAAGTATTCCCGATGTTTCGCATCTTCGGACAGATGAAACGGAGGGGGAAAGTTGCGAGTTCGATATGTTAGGGATGTGTGGCGGACGAACGGGCTGCGTATCCGGATTCGTCTCGTCGTTCTGAGCAACTTTCATGTAGAAAGTATTTTCATCTGAGTTACGGTTTATTTTATATGATTTTCTAAAGTTTTAAATCAATTTTAGAATTTATTTAATTAATTTAATTCAACATTATCTAGAACAGTAAAAGATGACGTCAGCATGACATCATGCTGATGTCAGCAGTCAACTACGTGTGGGTCCCGCATGTCATACACGGCTTAGTTTAATTAGGGTTTAGCTAATTAATTACTGTTTTAATTAAATTAACTAATTAATTAGATTAATTTAAACAGGATTAATTAACTTAATTAATTTAGTTAATTAATTAAATTTATTTTTATTATTATTTTTTTCGTTCTAGGGGTGGGCCCCCCTAGTCAGTGGCCCACAGGGCCACCGCGGGGGCGCTAGCCCGTTTGGGTTACGGGCTTGCCTGTGCAGGCGCGGCGTCGGTGGGGCGCCGGCGGCCAAGTGCTCGGCCGGAGGCGGCGACTGGACCGGCGAGCGGGAGGCGCAGTGGCTGCGAGGGGGGGGGGCACTGCGGCAGTGGCCGCTCGGGGCATAGAGGGAGCAGGGGCGGCGCGCACGAGCGCGCGCGGCGGCGTGCCGGGCGGGGCAAGGCGTGGGCCATGCGAGGCCATGGTGAGGCGCCATGGCGCGGTTGCGGGCGCACCCGTGCGGGGCCAAGCCCGTGCGCGTGCGGTGCAGGGCGCAGGTCGCGGCCACGGCGCGGTTGGCGCGTGCAGCGGCAAGGCGACGGGCGAGCCGGCGCGGTGGTGCCCGGGCGGGGACAGAGGGGAGAGGGGGCCGGCGTAGGACGAGGAGATGCGACGCGACAGAGAGAGGAGGGGAGGTCGGAGCTCACGACGGGGGTAGGGATTATGGCAGCGTGCTCGAGGAGGACGGGGACGACGGCGAGGTCAAGGCGGTGGTGCAGCTGCGGGGCGGCGTGGATCGGCGACGGGTCGAGGCCGCGGCTTCCGGCGGGTTGGTGACGAAGCTCCGCGGCGTCGGGGGCATTCGTGCAGAGGCGGGAGGGCGTCCCGGCGAGGGGGCCCCGGCGTAGTGGCCGCGGGGATCGACGGCGGCGTCGGGCCGATGGGATCGGGGTTTGCCCCGATCCAGATCGGGCAGAGGAGGGAGAGAGAGGAGTGCGAGGGGGGGGGAATGGGGATCGGGCTAGGGTTCGGTGCCCCCAGGGGGTTATAAGCCAGGGGAGGGAGTGGGCCGGCCTGGCAGGCCACTGGCTGGGCCGAGGCCCAACTAGCCTGGGGGGTTTTCTTTTTCTTTTTGTTTTATTTTCCCTTTTGTCTTTTCTGTTTGCTTTTATTTCTTTAATACTTTATAGTTTTACAAAAATAAAACCCACACCTAAAATGGAGTTACAATTCCAACTACTGTCTTAAAAAGTTTTACCCCTGAACAAAATAGTTTAATATTTTATAAAATTCAAAAGGCCTTTATTTAATTGGTTTAGCTACTGTTTTATTCATTTTAGTTTACTTAAACATTTTATAAAAGTGTGGTTTCTCGACAATAATTACCTATGCATTATTTGGCACCAACCGAACATTTTAGTCTTAATATTTGAAAACCTTTAACGTTTGACTTGATTTCGAATTTTGAATTCGAACGGGATTTGAACCAGAGTGATTTTAGTAACAATAATAGTGGTGATGTGGCATCATTAGTAGAGGGTTACTGTAGCTTAATTATCCGGGCGTCACAGGAGGATTGGAGGCTCCTGGCTGCCCTAGTTGTGGCTGCTCCTGGGGCTTGCTGCTGTGAGGGAGAAGGGTGTGGCCATGAAGAGGAGGGGGGACTGGAGGAGGGAGGACTGCGAAGAGGAGGGAGGAACAGAAGGGTGTGGCGCCGTGGCGGCTGTGGTGGGAAAGAAGGGAAGGAGATAGTGGAATTAGGTCACGGGGGTGTATATGGCCACTAGATGGGCTTTTGGGCCACTGGGAGGTGCATAAGTAGTGGCCCATCTCTCAGCCATTGCTCTTTTTCTAGTATTAATATGTGCAGACCTATCGATAACTCTTTTCCTGCAATGTTTAAGGCGTCGCCTTGCCTCGCCTTGGCGCTTAGGCGTCAGAGCGGCCCTCCTCCGCCTTATGACGCTTTACCGCCTTAAAAACATAGATCACGGGTCTGCCTAACCACTGTGCCACCGCGGCCCAAGGCTGGATCCCAGGGCTCGTGTGAGGGGGAGCAGCTGCGTTCTGAGGTCTCATTGTCGTCCAAGTCGGAGTGGTGCCAGTGGCGGTGGCGCTGGCCGTGATAGTCATCATACCGTCCCGTGCCGCCCCCGTAGTGGCCATCATCCAAGTAGCGAGGGCATCCCACATGGTTGGGCGGCTCGGGTGCGATCTTGTGGTCGTAGCCTAGGTCGTTGAAGAAGACGCGAACGGTGGCCCGAAGCTTGGAGGAGTCCACCATTTTACGGTCGTTGAAGAAGAACGCGGCCTCCACCATTTCCCCCTCCGTGCCATGTTTTAGAACCAGTTCGGCGTACTTTTCAAGTTTACGCATTAAAGTGAACATTCATCTTCCGCATCACTTCCGTCGAGCAGCACCTTCTTTTTTGCGCGCGCATCACCTCCATCATTGGTAAGGCGTTGTGTCTCTCTACTCTGCTGGCTATCCGGATTTAGGAGCTCTGGATTTGGAGAACGCACGGGGTGGAGTTGGGGAATAGCTCGGGCTTCCTGCAGAAGACAATGAGTCTAGTTTGGATTCTTTTTAGAAGAATAAATCTGGTTTGAATGAGACTAACCAGTACGTCATCCAAGCGAAATCTGTGGTGGGAACTTTCTCTCCATTCATCTTCTAATCAGATTTTGATATTTGTGCCATTGATTAGAGCACTCATTAAGAGCTTTCTATGGGCGAAGAGTCAACAATGCAATGGCATTTTCCAAGTCCATTATCTGGTTTTTAACTATTCAACTTCCTTTTTTTTGCAGAACTTCCTTCTGTTCTTTGTGAAAATACTATTCACGAATCGGAGTCCTCTTTTTCATGAATCGGAATCATCTAATTCACGAAGCGGTCACCCGATTCACGAACTAGAGCTGTATACCCCCCACCAAACTCGATTCTTAGGCACTACCGAATCGCGAATCCCGAACCCGAATGGTGAATGGAGTGAACCCCGAATCCGGTAACTATGGGTTGTCATATAAGGTAACAGGGGGCGTGTCACTCGACCTTTCGTTTGCCGCTGCACCAAACCTTTTTCGTGCTCCGTCTTTAACAGGCGCCTCCTTTATGCTTTGTTCGTTTCCTCTTTGTCCAGACTCCTCGGGCTCTCTTTGATGGCCAGTGGGAATGGAAGGGGCCCCTTTCTTGGTCCATTGGCTGGTGGGGAGCCATGTTCGTGTTCTTTGGCGATCAAAGTGAAGTGGTGGCGTCCCTTCGGCGGCTTTGTTCGATTGGCGCCTTCAGCCGCTAGGTGGGCTAGGCTGGTGAACTGGATTCCTAGATCCAACATGTGAGTTTCTTTGGCGCCTTTGTTTTGGTTTGCTCTTCTCTTAGGCCACATGAAGGTTTTTGATTAGCAGCCGAGCCTAAACATTACAGCCGTGGCCCCAACTCCCCGGGCGTTGTCCTTCCCACCGGTGGTCGCTCTGCCCAAGTGCGGTCTTGGGATCGAGGGACCCCCAAGGGAGCAAGAATCCCTTGGAGCTCTGGTGAAAGCAACATCCTTTCTGAACGAGGGTGCTTACTTAGAGACCTCCCTGCCTGACGCCTTAGCAGGGGCCAAGCCTGGGGTTCTCGAGGGGTTTTGACTAACGGATGTTGGAGTATCTTGCGATGGACAAGGATCAAGGGATGCGGTGAGCTGTGGTGGCCTCGGCACTAGCGGCGGTGCAAGACCGGTGGTCCACGACGCCATGTGTCTTCTCTCCAAAGCGGGAGAGGCCCAACTTTGCCCTCTTCTCAGAGTTGGATTGTCGCTTCCTGTGGCGGGGTTTCCGTGCTGCGTGTTTGTGTGGATGGCTTCTAGGCTGGGGTTTGTTTGGTGGTGTCTGTTGTTGTGTCTGTCTAGCAGCCGCTGTCGTAGTCTTGTCTTGAATGCTTGTTTGTTTTGGCCTAGTCTTGGGCTTGTACGGTTGTAAATCTTTCTTCTACCAATGGATAGAAACACAAGCTTTGCCTTTTCTGAAAAAAAATGTGCGTCAGCATCCCACTTCTCAGCATTGGGACGTTGTGTTCTTACTGCTTATCCCAATAATAGTTTGGAGCCACGGTGAAATATGAGATGAAATATCACAACTGATGGGATTTTTACTTGCTTTATTCATCAACAATATTTATGTATATATTTCTTACATGTGTAATTACATTGCAGAACAACCATATGATAGTATTCCAAACTTCACTGCTGCTGATGCCCTAAGGCTGACTGGTATTGGCAGAAATGAATTTATTGATATTATGAACAAATGCAGATCAAAGGTAGTACTGCACTACTGTCAATGTTCTCATTACTTTATTTTCATGGTATCAATTGCCCTTTCAATCTTGTGAAACATACATAGGGTTTAAGGGGCTTTGGCTGAATGGATTGTGATCCAACACTTGAAATTCATCTATAAGTTTCGTTTCCATGAAATTGGCATTAGTTGCTAAATTCTGTTTTCCATTTCCAATTCTGCACTCCAAACTAACCATAAGAACACCATAGCATTACTATGAAATAAAATGGTTTCTTTCCATAGAAGTCTAAGCTCTGGGTTCACACCTATCGCCGTTGGTTGCATGAACTACCATGAGGAATAGGCTTGAGGGTGTGTAGTGCTAGGTTTGGTCCTCGGTTGTTTCCTTTCCCTTAAGATGAAAAGCCTGTCGTGACTGGACTCTTGTAAATTTGTTTTGCTTTTCTCCATATGATAGGAACTAGCCATGGACAGGGGTGCGTGGAAGCAGCTATCCATCTGCCAAAACCATGAGTTGTTTGCGAGATCTTATGGGTTTCAGTTCTAGCCTACCCCAACTTGTTTGGGACTAAAGGCTTTGTTGTTGTTGTTTCTTCGTATGATAGGATGTGCTCTTGCACGTTCTCTGTAATATGATCTAATTTCCTCTGTGTTTCCAGTCCTCTGTTTGCACATGCATTTATATCTGAGCCCTATTGCTTTTAGTATCGGCCTAAATAGTTGATTATGTGGGATTTTGATTTATCCATTAGAAAGATCAATAACATGCGATTTAAAGTCTTGGAAAAATAAATGAAATGCTAGCTTTTCTCATGCAAGAATAAATTCAATTAGCCATCAATCTGGTGAACCCTAGGGCATGCATAGTGCAAGGTACTTATGCGCGAGTGCTTAAAGGGAGAGTATCTAGCCACATCATCAAGCACTTAAATAAATTTTATCTACTCCAATGCAAGCCCCTACCATTGGCAAGCCTCGGGCACTTAAGGCAAAAGCTGATTAAAAAGGGCAGCCCGGTGCATGTGGCTCCCGCTTGCGTAGGGTCCGGGGAAGGATCCGACCACTTTGGGTCTATTGTACGCAGCCTTTCCCTACATTTCTGTAAGAGGCTGTTTCCAGGACTTGAACCCATGACCTCATGGTCACAAGGCAGCAGCTTTACCATTGCGCCAAGGCTCCCCTTCCCAAAAGCTGATTCATATATGAATTTTGTGCTAATTAAATACATAAGCACCTGTGTCTATCAAGCGCTCATGCTTCAAAATAAGCACGAATGCCATCCCACATGACAGAAATCGGCTTAGTTTGCTAAGCACCTCTCTAAGCACTTGCAAATTTTACATGCTCTTACTATGATAACTACAATTTGGTGTTATCAAGAAGACCAGAACATAAATGATTAATTAATGCAAGCCCCTACCTGCTGGTGCTTAGATGAAATTCGTGTTAATCAAATACATAAGCATTTCTTAAGTGTTGGTGCCTATCAAGCACTCATGCTTCGAAAAATAAGCAACAATGTGCGTACTTGCAAATTGTGCCTATGTTCAGGTGAGTAATCATGTAACAGGATTAAGTGGATTGGCACATCGTGCCTATGTTACAGTGTACCATGGATGGGCTCTATACCCTTTCTTCATACTCCCTCCGTTCCATAATGTAGTGCATATAGATTTTTTGAAAAGTCAAACCTCATAGACTTTGACCAAGTTTGTGGAGTAAAACATTTTCATCTAGAATGCCAAAGTTTTCTCTATAAACTTGGTCAAAGTTTGACTTTTCAAAAAAAAAATCTATACGCACTATATTATGGAACGGGGGGAGTATAAGATACGCACGCTTGTGTGTATTCTAGTAAAAAAATAAGCAACAATGCTGTCCACATGGCAAAACAAATCAGCTTAATTTGTTAAGCACCTCTCTGAGCGCTTGCAAACTGTACACGCTCTTATTACAATAACTAGTAATTAACTATAACTACTCGGTGTTATCTACATGACCAGAACATAAATAATAACTTAAGCCTAAGATCATAAATGAACTCTTGCATAGATATAAAAGTTAGTCAACTCTTTTTTTGTGAGAAATCTAAGTCAATCTGAGCTGTATAATGTTCTAGACCACACTGTGCATATACTATCAGGCTGGGGTTTTTTTCTCTTAAAAAAAATGAAAAATCATGTTAGTTTAGTTCATGATAAGTCTCGGAAATCAGGTTAACTTTGTTCTTAGTATACCTAGAGAGGTTTATCATGTTGGTAAACTATCTTGCAGCAAGATCGATCATCCTAGTAAATGATGGGTTTCCCTCTGTTTAATTCTTCAGAAACTAATGTGGAAGCTGAACAAATCAATCGCAAAAGATTTACTGCCTACACAGCCTGTTGACTTCCCAATCGAGCCTTGGTGGGGAGTTTGTCTGGTTAACTTTACATTGGAAGAGTTCAAGGTCAGGTTCCCTCTTTCTCAGTATGGAAGATGAGCTTCTTGTTTGGTCTATATGAAGCTATCATTTCTTTGTGAAGTCTTATGTAGAACTGATAAGAATTAATGTTTATTAATCTACTGTAGAAACTTTCAGAAGAAGAAACAGCAACCATAGACAAAATCTGCAAAGAGGAAGCCAATTCATACGTTCTTTTTGATATGAAGATTATAGATGACCTCTATAAAAGAGGGTTAGTGTACTTTGATGTGCCTGTTTACACTGATGACCGCTTCAAAGGTATATAGAGTTCATGGAATATTTTTTGAGGCTAAGACACCCATGTAATGCTTAGGTTAAAATTGTCTAGTGCTTTGTTTAGTTTGTTCATATTAAAATTACTCTAATTGATTGGCGTTGTTGCTCATGCTGTCTTGTATCTAAATCCCGCATTCATGTTTTCTCTTTGTGTCATGGGCATGTAATATCTTGTCTCGTGACTGCCAATAAATGATTTGGATAACCTTTTCCCTTTTCGATCAAGTTATGACGTAAATGATTTGTCCTAAAATTTCTTATCTTTGATAGAAACCAAACATATAGGTTGTACAAACATGCGAGTGAATAGTTTTTTTGCTTTGACAGGTTCAACATTTAATACATTGCCCGTACATTTTAGAAAAGTACTTAGCCGTGTACCCGTTGTATTTTCTCCGTTCTATAAGGGGTTTTCTGCATAATATATTGGCGGCCTATGACCACCTGGAAATACAAGTTGCATTTTTCCTAACATGGTTTCAGAGCCCTAGGTTACTTTTTTGCATGTGCAACTCGTGCTAAGGTCGGATCTCGCGCTGCAGCGTCATCTTTCCGGCCGCTGCTGTCCCTTCTTCCCTCGCCGCTGCCGTATCTCTGACTGCTGCCGCCGCCGTCCGCCTCCTGCTGCTGCGATTTGGCCGTTCGCACCGTCCGCCGAGGTCAAAACCCTGTTGGACGAGCTGCCACCTCAGAATCGTGCTGCCCCACAAACCCAGCTGTCCGGTGTACTAAAACAGGGTCCTTTAGTACCCCCAGACTTGTGCACAGGCAGTTGCAGCCCTCCGGACGGCAAGGGCTTGCAGGAGGATAGCTCAACCCAAGCCTCGCCTCTTGGACACCAAGACTGTGAAGACCTCTAGGCAGGTCATCAAGAAGTACTAAGTTAGTACCGAAGGACAAGACTTCAGTTGACGGCAAAGCTTCACATCGGCAAGCCAAGGCTCCTTGCCGGAAAGCTCTCCCTCTCACTCTCCGGCCGCTCCACCTCATCGACCAGCTGATGGCTTGTCAAGGTGAGGTGTTGAGCGGGCAGGTGGCCTGAGGGGAGTCAACAGGACGCATGTCGGCACCTCGCATGCAGATCAACTTTATTGACACCCGTCTAGTGGACGTGTCAAGAAGATAGGTTCATCCACGTCGACGGCACAGAAGGAGAGACACCTTTTGTCGAAGGATGGCCACCAGCTCACGGTGCATTAAATGCCCTTGTCCTACTCCGGCAGGATTATGGTGCATAGCATCGAGACTACTATTCACATACTTGTAATGAGCATGTTGCCACTGTGGTGACCCCTTTTCGTCTATAAAAGAAGGCCCATGGCTACCTTGGCACGGGTCGACCCCTGCTCACGCTTACACACTAGTTGCACCTTGCTCACGTTTTTCCAGCAAGCTGCACTTGTAACTTGAGCCCCAAGTCAAGCCACCCAAACACAGGAGTAGGGTTTTACGCCTCCATGGCGGCTCGAACCTGACAATTCCCCGTGTGTGAACTGTTGGATTTGTCATAGAGCGTGATGACAGGAGGGTGGGGTGCTTACTCCTCTTTCTCCAGGCTCGCTGAGGATGGACAAGTCATAGAGCGCAGCCGCCTCGGCTCCGGTCGTGGCGGGTGGCGGTGGAGGGCTCCTACCACGCTTCATCCTTGAAGGAGCTGGGGGTTGTGGAGCACCCACCTCTCCAGCAACCGACAAAGTCAATTGCCGGGATGCTGGGATGCGAGGGGGGTGGTGCTGAGAAGGCTGCGCACGAGAAGCCTTGCCGGCCACCTGGGTCCCAACAAGCTTCGTGCTAGCAGATCAAAGGCATGCTTCCCACTTCTTGTCGGGCCTTTTTGCAAAGGCACTTTTGGTGCGAGCTGGGGGAATGTAGTCATCTCCCTTCGTTTCTCCGGCGGGCACCTCCTCATCGTCCTCGTGCTCCCCGACGAGATCGTCATCCTCGGTGGTCTCGCCGGTATGCTCTTGGGCATCTTCCTCAGCGAGCTGCTCTTTGGCGTCATCCTCAATGGGCACTGGCCCCGTCTTCAGTGTGCTCCCCTGTGCTCCACAGCCTGCTTCCCCTTGCCGGTGGCCTCGACCTTTTGCCGGAGGTGTTTAGCCTTCTTGGCCTCTTCGGTTCTGGCCTTGAGGAAGACGGCCTCGTCATCTCTGGTGGGGTGAACCATGTCGTTCTCCACCCGGACAGCCTTCTCCTTCAAACCCGCAAGCAGTTTGTCCACCTCCGCCTTGGAGGGCTCTGTCCACCGCTCCACAACCCCCTTGGCGTCGGCGTTGCACTCCGGCATCTTGGCTAGGATCTCGCCCTTGGCGGAGTTGTTGCAGAGCAGAACCACCTTTTCCGGCAAGAGGAACTCGCAGCCCTTGTTGAAGAGCTGACATATAAGCAAGTAGTGCTCCATCACCGACAAGTTGCTGTCGGCCCCAGGGTGCAGGCGCATTGGGTAGTTGGGGTTCTGGTACTCCCATGCCCTTCGGCCTCCTCTGTGATGCAGCGGGGCGATCCGGCAACGGGTGATATCCGTCCCAACCACCTTTAAGGTCAGCCCGACGGCCTTGAGACGGTGGATTCTGTACAACGCCATCCCGAGCTTGGCGTTGCTGGGCCCGACATTGCTCCAAGTTCTTCCCTTCCCGATCCTCTGAGTCCGGAGGCGGCAGAAGGGAGGGATTTCATCTTGCGGATCCTGCTTAATCCAGCACCAATCCGCCCTCCACTTGTTCCACTTGGTGTGCAGCTTGCCCTCAAGCTGCTCCTTCATCCGCGTTCTTGGAATCCAGGTAATGCTGCCAGAGAGAGCGTTGTTCTCGATCTGGGGGATGAAGAAGTGCCGGAACAGGTCTAAGATTGGGTGCTATCCCTAGGAAGTTTTCGCACAGATGTGCGTAAATAGACACGCAGGTGATGGCATTGGGAGCAAAATCCAGCAAATGAAATCCGTAGGACTGCATGACCTCCATGAAGAATCTGAAAAAGGTGGGCAGCGCCCGCCATAGAAATACCCGGCAAAGAAGTGAAACTGGTTGTCTGCTGGATCAGCCGACCCCGGGAGGACTTCTGTAGCCGGATGATTGTCGGTCTGGCTCGACCAGACGTACGAATATCTTGAAGTTAGGTCGTTGGCCGTCAACGCCGGCGGGAAGATGGCGTTCTCCCGCCGCTGTTTCTCCCTCTCGAGTTTCTTCTTCTCTGCCTCCAGGTCCATCGCCTTCTTCGCTCTTTTTGGGGCCATGGTGAATGCGCTGGGGATTGAGGAATGGAGTGGTGGAGCGGCGGCGGAAGGAGCAGGGTGCTTTGTTCTTGCGCGAGGAGGAAGATGGAGGAGGCAGCTGCTAGATTGGGAGCGGAAGGGGGTAAATGAGCAGCGCCTCTCGAGGTTTCCTTTTAATGGGGAAGGCGCGGAGGCTGGCTCTTTTCCGTCCTACGTGGCTGCACTTTTCAGGGCGCTTTTCAGGTGCACTACCCTTGGCAGCCGTTTCGTTCCACCTCTCTCACGTTCCGCATTTAATGCGCATCGTGGGGGCGTGGTAAAAGAGAAGATTACAACAGTTATTCCCTGCCACGCGTGCCTGTGCACTGTTTGGGCCTAGCCCAACGACGCCTCGCATGCGTGTACGGTCCAGGCCCGGGGGCTCCTGTCGGTGTACTAAAACAGGGGTCCTTTAGTACTCCAGACTTGTGCACAGGCAGTTGTAGCCCTCCGGACGGCAAGGGCTTGCCGGAGGATAGCTCAACCCAAGCCTCACCTCTTGGACACCAAGACCGTGAAGAGGACCTCTAGGCAGGTCATCGACAAGTACTACGTTAGTACTGAAGGACAAGACTTCAGTTGACGGCAAGCTTCGCACCGGCAAGCCAAGGCTCCTTGCCGGAAAGCTCTCCCTTCCCCGTCGGCCGCTCCACCTCATCGACCAGCTGATGGCTTGTCAAGGTGAGTGTCGAGCGGGCAGGTGGCTCGATGGGAGTCAACAGGACGCGTGTCGGCACCTCGCATGCAGATCAACTTTATTGACACCCGTATAGTGGACGTGTCAAGAAGATAGGTTCATCCACGTCGACGGCACAGAAGGAGAGACACCTTTTGCCGAAGGATGGCCACCAGCTCACGGTGCATTAGATGCCCTTGTCCTACTCCGGCAGGATTAGGGTGGATAGCATCAAGACTACTATTCACATACTTGTAATGAGCATGTTGCCACTGTGGTGACCCCTTTTCGTCTATAAAGGAGGCCCATGGCTACCTTGGCACAGGTCGACACCCTGCTCACGCTTACACAGTAGTTGCAGCTTGCTCACGTTTTCCCGGCAAGCTGCACTTGTAACTTGAGCCCCAAGTCAAGCCACCCAAACACAGGAGTAGGGTTTTACGCCTCCATGGCGGCCCGAACCTGACAATTCCCCGCGTGTGAACTGTTGGATTTGCTCTTTGTGCGTTGTCGATAACCCTAGCCGAACTGCAAAGGGATCGTCGTACTCCGACACCCACCATCATGTCAGCTTTCCCCTCGAATGTCCAGTCTTTCGAGTGGGAACCAAGGAAGCTGAGCCAAGAAGTGAGAGGAAGTGATCGAAGAATGCCTCTGCCATGGTCGCATGGCTCGAGGCCCCTTGCCATGGATCACATTCTTTTGCTTTCTACTCCCTCCATCCATATATATAGGGCCTAATGTGTTTTTCGAGATTGCATTTGAGTATTGATAAGATTAATAGTATATGAGTTGTATAATGTGAAAATTATATCATTAGGAGCTCCTTTCACGTACGAATTTGACGGTATGCTTTGTGTAACTTGCATGTCATATATTATTGCTCTAACATGTGGTCAAAGTTAGTCTCGAAAAACGCATTAGGCCCTATATAGATGGATAGAGGGAGTATAAGAAATTGCATGCAAGGATGGCAAACAAAGCTATCTTAAAAACAAGATCTTTTATGGCTTTCCAATCTATGTGTAGCTCACCATGTTAGTATTGTTAGAAAAGAAAACAATATAAAACTAGTCATTCTTATGGATATGAAACCCAAGAGCATTGTTTGAAAAGAAATGCCATTTAATGCAATGGTGTCAATTTAATGCTGCTGATCATCATATCAAAATCTCCTAGTAATTTTCTTACTTCGTAATAAGAAAGGTAAATTGGCCGTGTAATGTTGTTCCTTTGATTGAAGTAATAAGCACGCGTTGCGATTTGTGCTAAGAAAACATGTGTTCAGGTTACTATATTGGTTCTTTTTGTTCAGTTTCTAGGCTTGAAGGCTTTGTTTCTAACAAGGATCAATCCTATGAAGACCCAATCGAAGAGTAAGTGCTAGCAATCCTTCTGTGTGATGATGACCTTCATTTCTTATTCAAATATATATTTCACTTGCATTGTTGTATTGTGATAAAATCCATTACCTGATTTTCTTGATTGCAGGCTACTTTATGCTGTATTTGTTGTGTCAAGTGCTAATGCTACTGTTGCTGAACTGGCTGCAACTTTACAAGCTGACCTTTATCAGCTGCAGGCAGCGGCATCATTTGCTTGCCGATTGGGCTGGGCTGTAAAACTTGTGGATGGTGACTCTGTATTTAAAGACGAAGGTGAACCTCCATCTCTCAGTAACATTCTTAGTGATGATGATGAAGGTTCAAATGCAAGTATCAACTCAGAAAAGTCCAATCAACAGTTGCTTAGCATCGATACTAATGGACCCAGGAGAATATCTGGGACAGCTCATGTAGGTTTTGTTGTTGATGCCAATGTTACTTCATACTTGATGATGGGTTCATTGTCCCCAGGTTAGATACTATCTTTATTTGTAATGCAGAACCTGTGAGATTTGGAGCTGAAATCTCTTGAACACCAATTGTTGGGACACCTTCCTGTTTTCATGTTTAAGATTTTACTTCTGTATATTTATATAATATATAGAAATATAGTGATCCCTTCTCCTGTACATTGCTGATCTACATGACGTCTGTAGTACTTATTAATAGTTTAATACCTAGTGCATTGCCTAAATAAGCACACTACTAAGCTCCTTAATTGACCTACTGCAGGTCTAAAATCTCATGCTGTCACGCTGTATGAAGCTGGAAAATTAGGTGATTCTTGCATTGCGGAACTATGCAGTGATCTGGCTAGTTTAGAAGGAAAGAAATTTGAGGGTGTGCTAGAGGAGTTTGCTAATCATGCATTCAGTCTGCGGTGGTCCCTCGAGTGTTTAAAGTCCGGTGGAGTTTCTACCGATGATAGTACTGATAAAGATGGTGAAACAATGACTCCAACAAATTTATTGCATGAAAATGTTACAGCCCATCTGGCCAATGCAAACATCGAGGAAAGAGCTGAGGATGGCCTTGATAAAGTGCCCCAGGATAACTGCTCTACTGGTGTTTTAGATAATAAAGATGAGAATATATCATCAGTGTCAATGGGTTTACCAGAACGTGGGGAAAACATGGTTAGAATTGAGGCTCAGAATGACTCAACTGGCACCAATGTGTTGATGATAAAAAGGAAGTACAGTGTTGATGTCCTCCGATGTGAGAGCCTTGCTTCACTTGCTCCAGCAACACTAGAACGGCTATTTCTCCGTGACTATGACATTATTGTGTCAATGGTTCCTCTTCCTTCTTCATCAGTTCTTCCTGGTCCTTCAGGCACGATTCATTTTGGTCCACCCTCTTATTCTGCGATGACACCTTGGATGAAGCTAGTATTGTATACTGCAGGCCATTCTGGACCACTATCTGCTGTTTTCTTGAAAGGACAACGCTTCAGATTGCTTCCTGAACCATTAGCTGGTTGTGAAAAAGCACTGATATGGTCTTGGGATGGCTCTATGGTTGGTGGACTAGGAGGGAAGTTTGAAGGGAATTTGGTCAAGGGCAATCTACTCTTACATTGCTTGAACTCGATGTTGAAGCAATCTGCCGTGTTAGTGCAACCGCTTAGAATAGATGATCTTAGCGCATCAGGAAACCTTGTCACAGTAGATATCCCTTTACCCCTGAAGAATGATGATCATTCAATTGCATCTGTGGTAGCTCAAGCGAATTTGCCAAAGGAACAGGTCTTTAATTTGACCTCAGTACTGAAAGACCTATCCAGTAAATTTCAGTTGACCACACTTGGCTACCTTCGTCTATTAAGACTTAACAATCTTGTCGAATCGGATAAGTTTCACCCAGAAAATGCAAGTTACCAGTGGGTGCCCTTGAGTTTGGAGTTTGGAATTCCCTTGTTCAATCCAAACTTATGTGAGAGGATTTGTGAAAGGGTGGTTGCGTCTCGTATACTTCAGAAAGATGATCTCACTGAACATTATGATGTGATGCAAAATGTAAGGAGGCGTCTCAGAGAACTTTGTAGTGAATATCAAGCAACTGGACCAGTAGCTAAGTTATATAACAAGAGGGGAAACTCAAAGGATCTACCTCGCACTTTAATCAATAGTATTAGTAGCAGATGGGATCCAGCAAATGATCCTTCAGCACCAACCAACACAAGAACCCCAAGTGAACACGAGAGGCTAAAACTTGCTGTCCGACAGAGATGCGGCACAGAAGTTGTGGGCTTTGATGGGAGGACTGTCAGGTACTCCCTCTGTTCGCAAATACTATAAGAGTTCTAACTTTTTTGTGAATTGGATGTATACATACACGTATTAGTGTGTTTGTTCGCTCATTTCAGTCCGTATGTAGTCCATATTGAAATATCCAAATCATCTTATATTTGTGAATGGAGGAAGTATTTGTGAATTTATGGTTTCATGTCATATGTTTCATATTCTTCTCATGTTTATTTATTTGTGACTAATGTTGTGAACCTCAAAAGGTCATATTCACTCTCTCCGGAGCAGGACGAGGCTACCACCAAACACATCTCTGACGAACAGTCATCCACCCATGAAGGAAAGCCAGATCAAGAAGATGCACACAGCAAGGATGTAACCTTGCCAGGACTAAACCTTATCTTTGACGGAGTTGAATTACACCCCTTCGATATTGGTGCTTGTCTTCAAGCACGCCAACCTCTCTGGTTGATAGCTGAGGCATCAACAGTTTCATCAACCCTCATATGATGCGTCCATGTGGTCATCTCGCTTTTGCCCCAATATCTCCGTCTATGCTGGTAAATCAGAACTGAAACTGTTGCAACTAATGCTTCTCGAAAGGCTTATTTCATTAATCTTGACTCTTGAGGGAATATTTTGTTGTACAAAGGGTTCGGTGCGGTTTGATGTGCCATGTGAGCATGTGGTGAGCTGATGTCTTTCACAATGACCAGACATTGCTCGGAGATTGCATTTGTCGAGTCCTTCCGTTTGCATAATTTGCAAGTGGACGTTTACGTTTTCAAGCCTTTTGCTCCTTTTTGTGTGCTAGCATTGGGAATTTCCGTCCCAAAGACCAAGGGGGTTGGGTATTCGTGACCTTAAGGTTAAGAACACTTCCCTTCTCGGTAGGTGGTTGTTTATAAGCTACTGACGAAAGATGGTGTAAGACAAACCCTCCTAGTGAGAAAATATGTTGGCTCAAAGGCAGTGTTCAAAGTATATTGGAAGCCCGAGGACTCGTACTTTTGGGCTGGTCTAATGGCTACGAAGATATTTCTTTCTCTATGGATCATTCTCTATTAGAAAGATGGCTCGGAAATTAGATTTTGGGAGGACAAGTCACTAGGTAATGCCACACTCTGGGAACAATATCCAGTTTTATATAATATTGTTTGTCATAAGGGCGATACTATCGCCACGGTGGTTCTGGAATCCATTCCTCCGAATGTGACATTTAGACGAGATTTAATAGGCCCCAAATTTGCATCGTATAACGATTTGATAAATCGCCTCGCCACGGTACATTTATCACAAGACCGTGATGAATTTGGGTGGAATCTAAATGCGAGTGGTAAATTCTCGGTAGATTCAATGTATAGAGCGTTGGTCCAATTAGATGTGCCAGTTGATAGTAATAAAAAGATCTGGAAGGTAAGATACTGCTTAAGAATAAAATCTTTGCATGGTATCTTGGCCCAGGAGTTATTCTTACCAAAGATAGTGTTGTAGGGTGAAACCTTAAGATGTATCTTTTCACACTTGGAGGAGGAAAGGGATGAACACCAAAAAAACACGAAGAGGAATTCACTCCAACAATACCCAATTACACATCCACTGGAGTAGCAACACAAGATCCACAAGTTCACAAACTCAATCAATGGAAAGATACAATGGTAGAGTTCTTCCCACTTCTAGGAGATGAGGTCTTGATGATGGTAGTCTTCTTCAAGATGAAGGTCTTGAAATCCATAAGTGGATCTTCTCATAAGAGGCCTTGATCTTCAATGGAGGTGGTAGAAGGAGCAAAGCTCTCAAATTCTCATCTATGTCTTTGCTGACCCTAACATATGGTCTAGGTACGAATTATATAGGCTTGGGGAGGTAGGAGACGAAGTGGATGCGAAGTGGAGGCCAAATAGCAATCCCAGCCGCACATCCTTTAGGGTCCGTGCGCACGGGGTAAGTTGGGCCTGTGTGCACGGTACACGCCCGTGCGCACGAGGTGCTACAGCCGTAGCTCCCTGTATAGTCCGTGGGCACGGGGTCGCATGGGATCTTCTGTCCAGATTCTTGGGGACTCCTTCCTCCTTGGCGACTTGGGGCGCTTTTCCTTAGACTTGGTGATGCTCCTTAGATGCTTGGTGGTGTTCCTCTTCATACCTAATGAGGCATAGAGTATCTTGGTGAGGTAGCAACCAAGTTCCGTTTGTGTCCATATGCATATCAAGTAGGAAGGAGTTCACCTCGGTTTTCATTGCACGTGCTCTAGCTCTTGTCATGGGTCCACGTGGTGCTTGATATGTTGGTGTAGAGTCCATGGGGATGATGGAAGGATGCTCCGCATCATCTCCCCCCTCCCTTGGGAGAGATCCGTCCACGGATCGTGATCTTCATCACCATGGTACTTGGACAAGTCTTTGACGTTGAAGATGTCGCTTACGTTGTACGTGTCGCGTGGGATGTCAATCTTGTAAGCGTTGTCGTTGTAGCGTGCTAGCACCTTGAAGGGTCCGTCGGCTCGTGGTAGTAGCTTTGACTTGTGCTCGGCTTACGTTGTACGTGTCGCGTGGGATGTCAATCTTGTAAGCGTTGTCGTTGTAGCGTGCTAGCACCTTGAAGGGTCCGTCGGCTCGTGGTAGTAGCTTTGACTTGCGCTCGTTGGGGAAGCGGTCCTTGCGAAGATGGAGCCATACGAGATCGCCCCGGTTGGAACACCATTGTTTTCTTGTTGATGTTGAGCTTGGTGGCGATGCGGTGTTCTTGACGCTCGATTGTTGCCCTTGTATCTTCATGCATCTTCTTGAGAAAACTTGCCCTTGCACCTGCATCCATGTTTGCGCGTTCTTGGAGCGGAAGGGGTAGAGTGTCCAATGGGGACAATGGGTTGAAGCCGTAGACAACTTCGAAGGGGGACTTGCGGCAGTAGTGTGTCGAGCTCGATTGTAGGCGTACTCGGTGATAGGTAAGCACTCCTCCCACTCCTTTGATGTTCTTCTTGATCAACACGCGTAGGAGAGTAGATAGCGTCCGGTTGGTGACTTCCGTTTGGCCATCAGTTTGGGGATGATAGGCCGTTGAGAATAGAAGCTTGATGCCGAGCTTGGCGCATATGGTCTTCCAAAAGTAGCTTAAGAACTTGATGTCATGGTCCGACACAATGGTCCTTGGTACTCCATGCAACCTCAAGATTTCCCTACAAAAAAGATTAGCAACATGTGAAGCATCGTCTATCTTGTTGCATGGTATGAAATGTGCCATTTTTGAGAATCAGTCCACAACAACAAAGACGCAATCCTTTCCATTTCGAGTTCTAGGCAAACCAAGCACAAATCCATACTAATATCCTCCCATGGTTGACCTGGAATTGGAAGTGGCATATGCAAACCATGAGATTGGGCTTTGGACTTAGCTTTGCGGCATGTAGAGCATTTGTTAGTGAAGCGAGCCACGTCGCGGAACATCTTTAGCCAAAAGTACTTGAAGGAGAGTGTGGCGAAGGTCTTGTCGCGTCCGAAATGTCCCATGAGTCCACCTCCATGAGCCTCTTGCAAAAACAACAAACGAAGAGAAGACTCGGGTATACAAAGTTTGTTAGAGGAAGACCAGGAGGTAGTTCATCGGGAAAGACATCCGCAAATTCCTGCAACAAGTTAGACAACACTAGAGGAAGAGGATTAGGAGTGTTAGTCTTTGCGACCTCATCTTTGCACACTAAGACATAGTGGATGACACTCTATGGGTTCTCACACACTTCTCTCATCTCTCTTTTTGTGGTTGGGAGGATTGAGTTTTTCTCTCTTGGTGAAGAGTCGCTCAATTTTGGCTTGTGGCGCTCACTCTCTTTGTGGTGGTTCACTTTCTCACTAGTCTCTCCACGATGTGTGGATGCTTGCTTGTCGGCGATCACTTGGCTTGGAGTCATAGGTCGTAGCACGTACTCCGTTCCCTTCATCTTGAATCTATAGTGGTTTGTTCGCCCATTGTGGATGACGCCACGGTCGAATTGCCAAGGTCTTCCCAAGAGAAGATGGCACATGGACATAGGAACCACGTCACATTCAATGGTGTCCTCGTAGGCGCCGATCTTGAAAGAAACGTGCATGGTGTGCTCCACTTGAATTGTGCCGGAGTCGCTTAGCCATTGGACCTTGTAGGGGCGAGGATGCTTCTTCTTGACCAATTGGAGCTTGCAACATAGCTCTTCACTTGCCAAGTTATGGCAACTCCCTCCGTCGATGATGACTTTCACGGAGCGTCCGTTGATGCCGGCCTTGGTGTGGAAGATGTGACACCTTTGGTCTTCGTCTTGTTGGTGTTGAAGCGTCAAGACCTTGGAGACGACGAGAGCGGGACTTGAATCATTGTCACAATAGACTTGAGCATCTTCTTCTTCGTTCACTCGACGGTGCATGGCGAGGTGCTCGATAGCTTCCATCTCATCTTCACTCATGGAGTCGTACGTACCATCATCATTGATGATCATGGTTCGCTTGTTGATGCATTGGAAAGACTTGTGTCCACGGCCACCACATGTGAAGCACTTGATAGAACTTGTCTTGACGAGATCGTCCGGTGGTGCCGAAGAAGAAGTCTTGTTCTTGTAGTTGCTTGCCGGAGGACGAGTCGAGGAAGGCGTCACTTGCTTGAAACTTGACGTGTCGCCGGTACTTGGTGATGCTCTAGTCGAGGTAGGAGGTGTCGAAGTCGAAGTAGGGGTAGCTTGAGTGTATGAGCTGGAGGTCTTGTATGAGTACTTGGCATACTTGAAGTCTTCTTGTACTTGTCGTTTCGCCTTGGTCGCTTGGTGAACTAGCTCGAGAAGGTTGGAGTAAGGTTGGAAATCGGCAATCTTCCGTATTGGGTGGTTGAGGCCGTTCAAGAAGCGTGCCATTGTTTGCTCATCTTCTTCTTTGACATTGGCTCGTATCATGGCAATCTCCATTTCTTGATAGTATTCTTCCACCGTCTTCATCCCTTGCTTGAGGAGTTGTAACTTCTTGAAGAGATCTCGTGTGTAGTATGTAGGCACGAAGGGTGCTCGCATGACGTCTTTCATTTGTGTCCAAGTCATGATGGGTGGCTCGTCCTTCTCGCGACGTCGCTCGATCACTTGTTCCCACCAAATGAGGACGTAGTGTTGAAACTCGAGGGATGCATGGCGATCTTCTTTTCCTCGTCGTAGTTGTGAAGACGGTGTATCTTGTCGAGTTTCAATGCCCATGATAGGTACTCCTCGGGGTCGTTGCTTCCGGAGAACTTGGGCATGGTGAACTTGAGCTTGTCGTAGCAGAGTTCTTCATCATAGTGACGATATTTATGTCGCTCTTGTCGAGGAGGAGGGTCTTCACGCACTTGCTCCACTTGGTGTTGCTCTTGGCGTGGAGGAAGATCGTTAACGTGGTTGCGCTCTTGAATAGAGAAGGGCGAGGCATGTGTTCCGGTTTCGCAGTTCTTGTTGTTCTTCACGTCGAGTGGCTTCTCCTTGTATTTCCCAACGAAGAGCTTCCTCTTGCTCACGTACTTGATGACTACGTTGGGCAACGACTCGAGTGGACTCTCGAGTGCGTCTTGAGCCGCTTGAGCTTGAGCTTCACGACTTTGTTGCTCTTGCCTGATTGCATCGCCGTCTTGAGATTCTGGGCGTGGACGATGTGGTGGTAGTTGCTCTTGATCCATGTCTTCTCGCTCTTGGCGTCGTGCTTGCTCTCGCGCTCGAACTCGGTCTCGGAGGCCATTACCATGGAATGGATTTTCTTGCGCTTGGCGATATTGAGAGTCGTTGCGTTGAGGAGGACTTGCGTCGGAAGAAGAATACGACAACGAGTGGCGACTTGAGTGGCGCCGTGAAGAGGTTGAGGAAGACGCGTGGCTCACGAGCATGTTGCGAAATTCATCCATTTGTTTGGAGGGCTATTTTGTGGGGATTTTCAAAATTGGGACGAATCGCAACAAAATTAGGCTAGAAAACAAAGAGGGAGGCTCCGAAATCGTGATCAACGTGGCTCATGATACCAAGATGGTGTAGGGTAGAACCCTCGCTGCCCGATCTTTCACGAAAGGAGCGGATCCCGCAAAGAACACGAGGAACACAAGGGGAAAACACAAGGGAACACACGGGAGAAATCACTCAAACCAACAAGATCCGGTTACACATGTGCTAGATCCTCGAAACACAAAATGATACAAGATCCACGATCAACAAGGGGCGATACATGTAGCACGTTCTTCTCCGTCAGGAGGTCTTGAGGGGTCTTCCCGTGAGGTGTCTTGAATCCACTTGGGGGATCTTCTCCGTAGAGGCCATGAACTCCTAAGGAGAAGGGGGTCAAGTGGAGAGCAAAGCTTCTCAATGAGCTACTACTTTGCTAACCCTAAAACGTAGGTAGGAGAAGAGTATATATAGTCATAGGGGCGAAAGGGTACATGGGCCATGGCCCACGTCACTTCGCACAGGCAGGGCCGGAAGTTCCGGGCGAGGACGGTAGTTCCGGGCCAGGTTCCGGGGAGGGTCCGGCCTAACCAGAGAGTTGGCACAGTGGGGGCTTGGCTGGTGTCCAGGGGCTGGAAGGTCCGGGGGCCGGAAGGTCCGGGCCAGGTTCGGGGCTGGTTCCGGCTGGTTCCGGGCTAACCAGAGAGTTGGCACGCCCGGGCTGGTCTGGGTCGTCGGAGGCCAGAAGCTCCGGGTCGGCCGGAGGTTCCAGGGGCCGGAAGTTCCGGGCTCTGGCCGGAAGTTCTGGGCTGGACAAAGAGTTGACGCATGTCTCTTCTTCTTCAGCTCTTGGCTCCATGGCTTGTGCGTTGTACCTGATCACACATAGTGTCTCGGACTTAGGCAGTAACCATATGTCACTCGAAGGAAAGGGAAACTCAAGTAGGAGTGATGTCACCTCAGAATAAATAGCACGAGCTCTTGCTCTTGTCATGGGTCCACTTGGAGCTTGGATAGTCGAGGTAGTGTCCATGGGGATGACCGTGGGATGCTCCGCATCATGTCCCCCCCCGGGAAAGATCCGACCTCGGATCAAAATCCTCATCACCATGGTACGGGGAGTGACCGTTGACGTTGAAGATGTCGCTCACGGAGTACTTGTCTCGTGGGATGTCGATCTTGTAGGCGTCGTTATTGTAGCGTTCAAGCACCTTGAAGGGTCCATCGGCTCGTGGTAGAAGTTTGGACTTGCGTTCGTTGGGGAAGCGTTCCTTGCGAAGGTGTAGCCACACAAGATCTCCAATGTTGAATATCATGGGTTGCTTGTTGACGTTGAGCTTGGTCGCGAGTCGTTGTACTTGGCGCTCGATGGTGTGCCTTGTATCTTCATGCATCTTCTTGAGGTAGCTCACTCGGGCACTCGCGTCCATGTTGATGCGCTCTTGTAGTGGTAGAGGAAGAATGTCCAATGGGGACAACAGGTTGAAACTGTAGATGACCTCGAAGGGGGACTTGCCGGTAGTCGAATGTCTTGCACGGTTGTAGGCATACTCGGCGATGGGTAGGCACTCATCCCACTCCTTGATGTTCTTCTTGATCAACACGCGAGGTAGAGTGGAGAGTGTTCGGTTCGTCACCATCGTTTGGCCGTCGGTTTGTGGATGGTATGCCGAGGAGAACAAAAGCTTGATTCCGAGCTTGGCGCATAGAGTCTTCCAAAAGTAACTCAAGAACTTGACGTCACGGTCCGAGACAATAGTCTTTGGAACTCCATGGAGGCGCAAGATTTCTCTACAAAAAAAGATTTGCAACATGTGAAGCATCATCTATCTTGTTGCAAGGAATGAAATGAGCCATCTTAGAGAATCGGTCCACAACAACAAACACATAATCTTTTCCATTTCTAGTTCTAGGCAAACCAAGCACAAAATCCGTGCTAATATCTTCCCATGGGTGATACGGGATAGGAAGAGGCATATAGAGACCATGGGATTGAGCTTTAGACTTAGCTTTGCGTCATGTAGAGCACCGGTTGGTGAAGCGTGAGACGTCGCGGAACATCTTGGGCCAAAAATAGTTCTTGGAGAGCGTAGCGAATGTCTTGTCGCGTCCAAAATGTCCCATAAGTCCTCCTCAATGAGATTCTTGTAAAAGTAACAAACGAAGAGAAGACTTAGGGATACAAAGTTTGTTAGCTCTCATAAGATAATCATCTTTGATGTAATAGCGTTCCCAAGATGTATGCGTCAAACATTTGGCATATGGAATAGCAAAAGTAGGATCATGCGCATACAAGTCTTTTATGTGCTCAAAGCCAATGACATTTAGTTCAAGTTGGGTAACAAGCATGCATATGCGGGAAAGAGCATCCGCCACTACATTTTCCTTACCTTTGATATACTTGATGACATAAGGAAATGACTCAATGAATTCACTCCACTTAGCATGACGCTTGTTCAACTTAGTTTGACCCTTAAGGTACTTAAGTGTTTCGTGATTGGTGTGAAGAATGAACCCATGAGGGAGAAGATAATGCTCCCAAACATGCAAGACTATCACTAAAGCATATAGCTCTTTGTCATAGATGGGATAATTGAGTTGCGCTCCGAAAAGTTTTTCACTAAAGTAAGCTATGGGGCGCCTCTCTTGCATTAACACACCTCCTATGCCATAACCTCTAGCATCGCAATGGATCTCAAAAGGTTTATCAAAGTTGGGCAAAGCAAGCAAAGGAGCATGTGTAAGCAAATTCTTAAGCTCATTGAATGCGGCATCTTGAGATGGTCCCCAAACAAAGGGTGCATTCTTCTTACTCAAAGCGTGTAAAGGTAAAGCAATGGTGCTAAAATCCTCCACAAATCTATGGTAGAAACCGGCTAAACCAAGGAAACTTCGCACTTGTTGCAAATTTGTTGGTTGGGGCCAAGTTTTAATAGCATTGATCTTAGATTCATCTACATGAACACCCTTAGAAGACACTACAAAACCCAAGGAAACAAGCTTATCAACACCAAAAAGGCATTTGTCCATATTAGCATAAAGACGCTCTTTCCTAAGGGTTTGCAACACGGTTCTAAGATGGGTGACATGATCTCTAAGAGATTTGCTAAAAACAAGGATATCGTCAAAATAGACCACAACAAATACACCAATATAGGGTCGAAGAACAAAATGCATGAGTCGCATGAAAGTGCCGGGTGCTTCAGATAAACCCATTGGCATAACAAGCCATTCATATAAGCCAAATTTGGTCTTAAATGCGATTTTCCATTCATCACCTTCTTGGATGCATATTTGATAGTAGCCACTTTTAAGATCAATCTTAGAGAAAATTGTGGCTCCGCTAAGCTCCTCTAGCATATCATCTAAGCGTGGAATGGGGTAACGATAACGCACGGTAATAGCATTGATAGGACGACAATCGGAACACATGCGATATGTACCATCTTTCTTGGGAACAAGGATTACCGGGACGACACAAGGGCTCAAGCTTTCACGAACTTGTCAGTTGTCGATGAGTTGTTGTACTTGCCGTTGGATCTCCTTGGTTTCCTTGGGATTGACGCGGTAGGGAGCCTTGTTACGAAGGGGTGCTCCGGGGATGAGGTCGATGTGGTGTTCGATGCCTCGTAGTAGAGGTAGACCCGGAGGTAGCTCGTCGGGGAATACATCTTGGAATTCCTGCAATAGAGAAGATAACACTAAAGGTAGATTGTGAGAGGTGTTAGTTTTTGGTGCCTCGTCCTTGCACAAAAGGACAAAGTGCATGACACTTGATGGGTTCTCACACACTTCTCTCATCTCACTTTGGGTGGCAAATATGACTAAGTTCTTCTGGTCGCTCATCGTGGAGGCACTCAATTTGGGCTTGTGGCGCTCACTCTCTTTTTGGTGGTTCGCTCTCTCACTATTATCTCCACGATGGGTGGCTTGCTTGTCGGCGATCACTTGGCTTGGAGACATAGGTCGTAGCACGTACTCCGTTCCCTTCATCTTGAAGCTATTTCGATTCGTTCGCCCGTTGTGGATGACACCTCGGTCAAATTTCCATGGTCGTCCAAGAAGGAGGTGGCAAACAGACATCGGAATGACATCACACTCCAAAGTGTCTTCGTATGCTCCGATCTTGAAGGAAACTTGCACCATATGCTCGACTTGGATAGTGCCGGAGTCGCTTAGCCATTGTACCTTTTAGGGATGCGGGTGTTTCATCTTGACTAATTGGAGCTTGGAGCATAGTTCTTCGCTTGCCAAGTTATGGCAACTCCCTCCATCGATGATGACCTTCACAGACCCTCCATTGATGCTGGCTTTGGTGTGGAAGATATGACATCTTTGGTCTTCGTCTTGTTGATGTTGAAGTGTAAGACCTTGGAGACAACGAGGGCGGGGCTCGAACCTTCGTCACAAAAGACTTGATCATCTTCATCTTCGTTCATGCGCCGGTGCATGGCCACTTGCTCAAGGGATTCCATCTCCTCTTCACTCATGGAGTCATATGTTCCGTCGTCGTTGAGGATCATGGTGCGCTTGTTGGTACACTCAAAGGACTTGTGGCCTCGGCCGCCGCATGTGAAGCACTTGATGGAACTTGTCTTGACGGTCTCATCGGTTGGAGTAGATGATGATGAAGCTCTCGGCTTGAAGTTGCTTGTAGTAGGAGGACGACTTGAGGTTGTCGAAGTTTTCTTGTAACTTGACTTGTCACCGTTGCTTGTAGTAGGTGTTGGAGTCGTTGAAGCTTGATTGTTGGAGAAACCATAGGACTTGGAAGAGAACTTGGCATACTTGAAGTCATCTTGCACTTGCCGCTCCGCCTTGGTGGCTTGGTGCACTAGCTCGATGAGGTTGGAGTAAGGTTGGAAGTTGGCAATCTTCTTGATAGGGTGATTGAGTCCATTCAAGAAACATGCCATAGTTTGCTCATCATCTTCCGTGACATTGGCTCGTATCATGGCAATCTCCATTTCCTTGTAGTACTCTTCAACGCTCTTTGTTCCTTGCTTGAGGAGTTGGAGTTTCTTGAAGAGGTCGCGGTTGTAGTAGGTTGGTACGAAACGTGCTCTCATGACATCCTTCATTTGCGCCCAAGTAGTGATGGGTGGTTCATCACTTGCCTCACGGTGCTCAATGACTTGTTCCCACCAAATCATGGCGTAGTCTTGGAACTCAAGGGATGCCATGGCTATCTTCTTCTCTTCTTCATAGTTGTGCAAAGGAAAGATTTTGTCGACCTTCAATGCCCATGAAAGGTACTCTTCGGGGTCATTGCTTCCGGTGAACTTGGGCATGGTGAGCTTAAGCTTGCCGTAGTGTTGCTCTTCATTGTGTTGGGGTCGAGGGTGATGATGCCCTTGACGTGGAGGGTTGTCAACCTCATGTTGCTCTTGGTGAAGTGGCGGTTCTTGTTGAGCTTGTTGTTCATGTCTAGCTTGAAGAGGAGCTTGAGGAGCTTGAGTTGCGAGCGTGCTTGATAGTTCCTCTCTTGAATTTCCTCGCTAAGCGCTTCTTCTTGCTCATGAGTTTGCCGGTTGCGCTCGGCTATGTTGCGACTTGTGTCTCGGAGGGCATGTTGCGCCTCAAGTGCTTGAGCTTCATGCCATTTTTGTTGAATACGTTGTGCCTCGGCATCTTGTTCGTCTTGGTGTTGTCGCGCTTGCTCTTCCTCTTGTTGACGTAGACGTTGTCGTAATTCTTGTGCTTGCGCAAGAGTAGCTTGATTTTGACGATGTCGATTTTCTTGCGCTCGAAGTTGCTCTTGATGATTGGTGTTGTGTAGAGGATTGCGGTTTGCTTGACGGTCTTGACGCGCGGCTCGACGAAGAGTGTTCGATGTTGGTGTACTTGAGTTGTTGGAGGAGTATCGACTTGAGTGGCTCCGTCTTGAGTAGGACGAAGAGGTAGAAGAGCGGTTGACCATCATGGTTCGAATATCCTCCTTGAGAGATGCCATGGATGTGTCGAAGTAGTCTCTTGTACGTTGCTCGGATTGTTTTAAGTCGATGGCGAGGTTGTCGATGCGGTCGCCCAAAGCTTGTTGTTCTTGATGCAAGCTCTTTGTGCACCGAAAAGGTGGCTCTTGGTTACGAAGGAGGTCATGTCGTCGTCTTGCTCGATGAAGAGTGGGTTGGTAGAAGTACTTGGCCTATCCATCATTCGAAGCAAATATGTGAGTGGGAGAAGGAGAAGAACTTATACCAAATGTACCTTGACCGATGTTGAGGGTGGATCAAAGATCACTCAATGACGTAACAAGGAAATAACACAATTGGTACCAACTCTTGTCGGTTCTCACACCTACACAAATAAAGCTTATAGTGGAGCTCGGTTAGGATGGTGGCACAAAATTGATGCAATTGTTAGTGAGACTCAATAATGTTGGAAAAGATTCGCAAATTTGCAATGCAACAGGTAGACCAATAGCAAGATATGGTACACGGAAACACACACACGGATAGATAAATGGGGTCGTGCAACCAAGGAATGAGCCAAAATGTGGAATCCACGAAAATGCTCTTGTTGCACAACTCTAGAGAGACGCTAGCACGATTGCACAATAGGCGGATACGAAACTTGTGCACAACCTATAAAGCAAACATGCAACGGCTTCTATCCCAAGTATGCTATTTGTATGGTATTTCTATGGTATGATCCAAGATGATCGAGTATGGCAATCTTAATGTAGTATGATGCTATGGTTCTTGCTTAAAAGCTCTTTGCTTATCTTTCTCTTTTGCTGAAAAGCTTGCTTGGCTCTGTCTCTTTTGAGCTCTTTCTCATGCAAAATTTGATGAACCAAGATAGCAGTTGTGTATATGCTATGACAACCTTGTGGCACAAGAGATGATATCAAGATATGGATACCAATGATGATATGATATATGCAACGAGATGATGATCATTAATGTGCACAAGTGATGTTGCCGGCAATACTCAAAGGCTAGTCTCGATGGGTAAGTGACGCAAAATGAAGGCTATGGGGTTATCAATGCAATGGCAAGGAGTGCACGAAGTGTCGTCGAGGTTACCGTTCTTGCTTACGGTTGAGAGTGTCAAAATGATGTGATTGTTGTCGATGTCGTAGTGCACGGTCTTCAGTATGTTGGCGAAGATGCCGCTGCACCGTAGCCGGAGTTGTCGAAGTAGCGGAAGTCGTCGAAGATGTGCGAACTTTCTGTCTAGGCCGGAAGTTCCGGGCAAGACGGAAGGTCCGGGGTCCGGAAGTTTCGGGCGGGGCCGGAAGTTTCGGGGGTCGCGATTCTGCAAGAACAGGAAGGGGATCGTGGATTTGGGCGGAAAAACTTCGGGAAAAACCTAAATCCGAGGGGGAAAAGAAAAATTTTAGGTGGATGGAAGGGTGGAGAAGCTAGATCTACGTGCCACACATGAAATCCATGGATCAAATCCAACAAAACTTCATCACACCAACAAATCACAAAAAAATTGGGAGGGCTATTTTTGTGGGGATTTTCAAAATTGGGACGAATCACAAAAAAATTAGGCTAGAAAACAAAGAGGGAGGCTCTGAAATCATGATCAACGTGGCTCATGATACCAAGATGGTGTAGGGTGGAACCCTAGATGCCCGATCTTTCACGGAAGGAGTGGATCCCGCGAAGAACACGAGGAACACAAGGGGAAAACACAAGGGAAACACGGGGAAAACACAGGAGAAATCACTCAAACCAACAAGATCCAGTTACACATGTGCTAGATCCTCGAAACACAAAGAGATACAAGATCCACGATCAATAAGGGATGATACAAGTGGCATGTTCTTCTCCGTGAGGAGGTCTTGAGGGGTCTTCCCGTGAGGGGTCTTGAATCCACTTAGGGGATCTTCTCCGTAGAGGCCATGAACTCCTAAGGAGAAGGGGATCAAGTGGAGAGCAAAGCTTCTCAATGATCTACTACTTTGCTAACCCTAAAACGTAGGTAGGAGAAGAGTATATATAGTCTCAGGGGCGAAAGGGTACACGGGCCACGGCCCAAGTCACTGTGCATAGGCAGGGCCGGAAGTTCCGGGCGAGGAAGGATGTTCCGGGCGCCGGAATTTCCGGGCGCCGGAATTTCCGGGCGCCGGAATTTCCGGGCCAGGTTCCGGGAGGGTCTGGCCTAACCAGAGAGTTGGCACGATGGGGGCTTGGCTGGTCTCTGGGGGCCGGAAGGTCCGGGCCAGGTTCCGGGCTAACCAGAGAGTTGGCACGCCCGGGCTGGTCTGGGTCGTCGGAGGCCGGAAGCTCCGGGTCGGCCGGAGGTTCCGGGGGCGGAAGTTCCGGGCTCTTGCCGGAAGTTCCGGGCTGGACAGAGAGTTGACGCCTGTCTCTTCTTCTTCAACTCCCGGCTCCGTGGCTTGTGCATTGTACTTGATCACACATAGCGTCTCGGACTTAGGCAGTAGCCATATCTCACTCGAAGGAAAGGGAAAATCAAGTAGGAGTGATGCCACCTCAGATTGAATAGCATGAGCTCTTGCTCTTATCATGGGTCCACTTGGAGCTTGGATAGTCGAGGTAGTGTCCATGGGGATGACCGTGGATGCTCCTCATCAGATTGCCGATGTAACAAGTACGATCCCACGTGATGCTATAATAGTAGAATTGGTACTGGGTATTGTTCCTCACACCTACAAGTAAAAGGCTTCTAGAAGAGCTTGGTTAGGAAGCGGCACAAATAATTCAAGCAAATGTTAGTCAAGATGTTGAAAGAGTTCAGAAGATTCACAAATGGCAAGTAAGACAAATAGATCAAACCCAAGGATAACACTAGGAACACACACACGGAAGATAAATGGGATCCGGACAACCAAGGAGTGAGCCCTAAGATGTGGAACCACGGCAATGCTCTTGTTGTACGGATACTAGAGAGACGCTAACTCGATTGCTCTAATGGGCTAGATACGCTAGTGCACCAACCTAATAGAGAAACGGGTCGTCTCACTATCCCAAGTATGCTTATGTATGTATGAACCAAGATGATGAACTACTCAAAGTGGCTCAGTGCTATTGCTTACAAGCTCTTGCTTCTCTTCTCTTTTGCTTAAAAGCTTTTCTTCTTCTTTTTGACTATGCCAAAATGCTTGATATATGAGCCACAATGCGAGGTAACAAGTGGTATATGCACGGGAGAGATGTAAAACTAATGGTGCACTAAAGGCGTGGCCCGACAATACTCAACAAGCTAGTTTCGATGGGTAAGCTACGCAAAAGAGGGTCGAGGCTATCAAGGTAATGGAAAGGGTAAGACAATAGTGTCATCGAGGTTACCGTCCTTGCTTACGGTTGGTATGAAGATGGAGTGGTCAAAGCCGATGTGGAGTCTGAGTCGATGATCGAGTGGCGGTGATGATGACGTTGAATCGCGCCTAAGTAGCCAAAACACCTTAGGACACGAGAGAAACCGCAACCCAAAACGCAAACAACCACGAGAAATATTGCAAAAGAAGACAAGTGATGGTGGGGTGTTAAAATGGTGGAAAACAGAAAATTTCTGAAGTGCTCTGGATGGTCCGTGCGCACGGGGTAAGTGAGGCCCATGTGCATGGGGTCCCGATGGCCCGTGTGCATGGGGTCCTCTGGAAGCGGATGAAAAGCTTCGGATCCGTGGTGATTTTCAACTTTGAGGCCAAATTCGATGGGTGGAAGGGTGGGGAAGATGGTAGGGGGTAGATCCATTTGCCAAACACCAAATTCGTGGATCAAATCAACCAAATCTCACAAGATCAACAAGTTGCAAGAAAATATTTGGGGCTATTTTTGGTGGGAATTTTCAAATTAGGACAAAAAACAACAAAATCAAGCTAGAAAATGGAGGGTAGGGACTCCAAGATGTGAATCAACCTTGCTCATGATACCAATATGTTGTAGGGTGAAACCCTAAGATGGATCTTTTCACACTTGGAGGGGAAAGGGATGAACACCAAGAAAACACGAAGAGGAATTCACTCCAACAATACCCAATTACACATCCACTAGAGTAGCAACACAAGATCCACAAGTTCACAAACTCAATCAAAGGAAAGATACAATAGTACAGTTCTTCCCACTCCTAGGAGATGAGGTCTTGACGATGGCACTCTTCTCCAAGATGGAGGTCTTGAAATCCACAAGTGGATCCTCTCCTAAGAGGCCTTGATCTCCAATGGAGGTGGTAGAAGGAGCAAAGCTCTGAAATTCTCATCTATGTCTTTGCTGACCCTAACATATGGTCTAGGTGGTGTTCCTCTTCATACCTAATGAGGCATAGAGTATCTTAGTGAGGTAGCAACCAAGTTCCGTTTGTGTCCATATTCATATCAAGTAGGAAGGAGTTCACCTCGGTTTCCATTGCACGTGCTCTAGCTCTTGTCATGGGTCCACGTGGTGCTTGATGTGTTGGTGTAGAGTCCATGGGGATGATGGAAGGATGCTCTGCATCAGACATCCTTATTCAGAGGACATCAGCAAGCTTGAACACCCTCGGGCGCACAAATATTCCCAAATAACTCCTCGACCCTGATATTCTCTCAATGGATGTGAAAGTATATTCTTCAGTGGTAAGCTTGATAATCCAAGTTTCTTTATGAACAACAACAACAACAAAGCCTTTAGTCCCAAACAAGTTGGGGTAGGCTAGAGGTGAAACCCCTAAGATCTCGCAACCAACTCATGGCTCTGGCACATGGATAGCAAGCTTCCACGCACCCCTGTCCATAGCTAGCTCTTTGGTGATACTCCAATCCTCCAGGTCTCTCTTAACGGACTCCTCCCATGTCAAATTCGGTCTACCCCGCCCTCTCTTGACATTCTTCGCACGCTTTAGCCGTCCGCTATGCACTGGAGCTTCTGGAGGCCTGCGCTGAATATGCCCAAACCATCTCAGACGATGTTGGACAAGCTTCTCCTCAATTGGTGCTACCCCAACTCTATCTCGTATATCATCATTCCGGACTCGATCCTTCCTCGTGTGGCCACACATCCATCTCAACATACGCATCTCCGCCACACCTAACTGTTGAACATGTCGCCTTTTAGTCGGCCAACACTCCGCGCCATACAACATTGCGGGTCGAACCGCCATCCTATAGAACTTGCCTTTTAGCTTTTGTGGCACTCTCTTGTCACAGAGAATGCCAGAAGCTTGGCGCCACTTCATCCATCCGGCTTTGATTCGATGGTTCACATCTTCATCAATACCCCCATCCTCCTGCAACATTGACCCCAAATACCGAAAGGTGTCCTTCCGAGGTACCACCTGGCCATCAAGGCTAACCTCCTCCTCCTCACACCTAGTAGTACTGAAACCGCACATCATGTACTCGGTTTTAGTTCTACTAAGCCTAAACCCTTTCGATTCCAAGGTTTGTCTCCATAACTCTAACTTCCTATTTATCCCCGTTTGACTATCGTCAACTAGCACCACATCATCCGCAAAGAGCATACACCATGGAATATCTCCTTGTATATCCCTTGTGACCTCATCCATCACCAATGCAAAAAGATAAGGGCTCAAAGCTGACCCCTGATGCAGTCCTATCTTAATCGGGAAGTCATCGGTGTCGACATCACTTGTTCGAACACTTGTCACAACATTATCGTACATGTCCTTGATGAGGGTAATGTACTTTGCTGGGACTTTGTGTTTCTCCAAGGCCCACCACATGACATTCCGCGGTATCTTATCATAGGCCTTCTCCAAGTCAATGAACACCATATGCAGGTCCTTCTTTTGCTCCCTATATCTCTCCATAAGTTGTCGTACCAAGAAAATGGCTTCCATGGTCGACCTCCCAGGCATGAAACCAAGCTGATTTTTGGTCACGCTTGTCATTCTTCTTAAGCGGTGCTCAATGACTCTCTCCCATAGCTTCATTGTATGGCTCATCAGCTTAATTCCACGGTAATTAGTACAACTCTGAACACCCCCCTTGTTCTTGAAGATTGGTACTAATATACTCCGTCTCCATTCTTCTGGCATCTTGTTTGCCCGAAAAATGAGGTTGAAAAGCTTGGTTAGCCATACTATCGCTATGTCCCTGAGACCCTTCCACACCTCAATGGGGATACAATCAGGGCCCATCGCCTTGCCTCCTTTCATCCAAGTTTCTTTATGGTGGCTGTTTTTTTACTTTGGTTGTTGTGTTTGAGGAACAAAAACACACTTAATATATCCTTTGACATCTTTTTATGATGAATTTTACTCTTGTCAAAATTGGATAAATAAGATGTTGTTCTGTGCAAGACTAACCCATGTAGGAAGATGAGCTTCAAATAGATAAGAGATGCTCCCAACTCAATTTATATGAGGACCCACTACAAGTTTAACTACGTGATCAAGTTCGACAACAAGCCCAAGGTATGTCATCACATATTAGAGAAGCTTTGCTCCAAGTCATGAGTCAAAGCCACTCAACAAGATATGAATACATTGAAACGCTTAAATAAAAAATGGTAACCTCATTTGAGCTTGACGATGAGTATGACCTATGATCAAGTGATCTCACTTAACTCCTAAGTCAATATACTCTAACATATGTGACTTAGTCGCCGACCCCCTTCAGATGAAGTTCTCTGGTGTTTCCTTTCCTTAGTTGCACTTCTTTTGCCTTTCTTTTGCTAGAGTGGCTTCTCCTTTAAATCAGAAAAATACACTTTATCTAGATTTCTTCTCTTTATTTTCTTGTGTTTTTAGTTAGACTCTGGTAAATTCATTGCAAATCCTATTCGAATTCCCTAAAAATATTTGTGAGAACTCTATTGCAAGTGAGCTGGGTTGACAAAATTTTCCTTCTGTGCTAAACTCGGTCTCTCCGATCTGAACCCACCGGCCATACCGAAGTGCAATTAACCCTGCACGCAGTTCATTGGTTCCACCGAAAAGGACGAATTCGGTTCCACCAATGCGCTCTATCTGTGATTCCTCAATCTCGGAGTCACCGATGTCACCGTTGGGAGAATGTTTTGCCAAATCTACTTATTCTTTCCTGCATTCATGCTCTACTCAATGATTCTTTTTCCTTTGTCTGCATCCAAAGCTACACTATGCCTAGCTGTGCTTCTAGAGGACTCTACTCACTTAACTCTCAACCATGAAGCTTACCCTTCTTGGAAATTGATGTCAAAGATGGATAGAGATGCACATCAAAGCTTATCCTTAAATCTCTTTTAAGAAAGGAAGAGAGAGATGCATTTTCATAAGAGGAGAAAATTTACATGTCACTAAGAGGGGAGAGATATGTTGTCAGTTTATCTTTGTTCTGAGTTAGTTTGCTCTGATTTTGTCTCACCCTACCTACTCCCATTATCCTATGCTAGAACAGGGGGAGAGGAAGTTCAATCTTAGGGGAGAAAAATCCTTGGAAGTCTATTGCAATTTTTTTGGGGACGTGTCTATATCTAAAGGAGCACTCACCTAGTGGTACTTATCCAACACATGTCATCCCAGTCTGGTACTCTTGTGGATCTTGTGGCTTCTCTCTTGTTGAAATTTCCTTGTGTTGTCTAACATTGTTTTCTCAAGATCGTTTCTTCAAGAATTAGTTGAAGGACCACAAGGTAAGTATATGCATCTCACTCATGTACATGATGATCTCTTATTTCTTGCACATATTGTTTGCAAGAGGGAATCATAAGCATGAAGGTACATCTCTCATCATTATTGCTCTAATGCATATAGCCAAGATACATGTAACTCATTACTCATTCTATCATGTTGTGCATTCACATGTCTTAAACTCCTATCATAAACATGATTGCACACCTATAGGGGGAGCTTATGCATGTTACATGTTCCTTCAAAGCTTGAATGAACCACTCATTACGTTCTCACTTGAAGCTTTGATGTATGTTGTCATCAATTACCAAAACAATGGGGAGATTGAAAGCACATTTGCTCCCTTGGTGGTTTTGGTAATTAATGTCAACATATTCCTTGTTGGACTAACGGTTTTACCTAGAATATTTCATATAAGTCCAACGGTGGCATGGCAAGGACAAGAGGATGTGGACCATTCAAAATGCTAAGGACGTGGATTGGCAAAAGCTCAAGACTCTACGTTTTTGGTTAAGTGATCCAAGATCACATCGAGTCCATAGGAAAGCCAATACTATTAAAAGGGGATGGGGTTTTGATGATGATCTCGTTGCTCAAGTGCTTAGTGATATTGCTCCAAAACCCACAACCACTTTCTCTATCCAAAATGTCCAAAACCCTAAAAGCCAACTTGATCCCACCGATTCTTACCTACCCGGACCCACCGAGTTCATCTGGACACTGCCACAGCCAAACTCTAACAAATCGGATCCAACGATATGGATCTCGGTCCCATCGAGATGGCCTTGCCAACTCTCTGTCATCTGTTGCAATTATTTCTGTCTTACTGAGTTTCACAATCGGTGCACTGAGATGGCTTGCCAATCTTCTGTTGTATTGCTTTATTTCGGTCTTACTGAGATGATGCAATCGGTGCCACCGAAGCGAGGTTTTTCCCTACCATTGGACATCGGTCGCTCCAAGATGTTTCCATTCGGTCCCACTAAGACCTCCAACGTTCACATCTTTTACACTGGTTGGTGCCACCAAGATTTCTGATCGGTGCCAACGAGTTGGGTCAAATGTGTGTAATGGTTGGATTTCATGTGGAGGCTATATATACCCCTCCACCCCCTCTTACTTAGTAAGAGAACAATCAGAACGTGACTACACTTCCACCATTCATTTTCCGAGAGAGAACCACCTGCTCATGTGTTGAGATCAAGAGATTCCATTCGTACCATGTGAATCTTGATTTCTAGCCTTCCCCAAGTTGCTTTCCACTCAAATCCTTCTTCCACCATAGCCAAATCTATTAGAAGGAGTTGAATGTTGGGGAGGCTATCATTTGAAGCACAAGAGCAAGGAGTTCATCATCTACACACAATGTATTAACTTTTGGAGAGTGGTGTCTCCTAGATTGGTTAGGTGTCGTTTGGGAGCCTCCGACATGATGTGGAGTTAAATCAAGAAGTTTGTAAGGGCAACGAGATCGCCTACTTTGTGAAGATCTACCCGAGTGAGGCTAGTCCTTCGTGGACGGAAGCCATGTTGGAATAGAGAAGGTTGCTTCTTCATGGACCCTTCGTGGGTGGAGCCTTTCGTGGCCTCACGCAACCGTTACCCTCCGTGGATTGAAGTATCCATCAACATGGACGTACGATAGCACCACCTATCGGAACCGCTAAAATCCCCGCGTCTCCATTGCGTTTGCTCATTCCAATTCCCATCCCTTTTACATTCTTGCACTTGCATGCTTTACTCTTTTCGCTGCTTATACTCATGCCATGCTTGTGTAAAATGTATTGTGTGCCCTTTAACATGTGCTAAACTCAGCCTTAACTTGAAGAATTGTAAAAACTGCTACCTTTACTTGTTAAGGGTCTAATCACCCCCTCTAGACCCCTCTTCTCGATCTTTCAAATGGAAGTTGCTGAAAATTCCCATCCTGACGTTGTTCGCGAGCCACAAAAAGTCATTGTGGAGCCCTTGAGACTCCAAGAACGCGGCACATTTCCTCTTCGTGGGGGTCATCCCCCGGCCATTCACCCACAGGTAGTCCCTGTTGGTAGCAGCACAGAGGTCACCCCCTCGTTCCGGGCACGCTTGGAGAACGAGCTCACGTCCCTCTTCCCCGTAGAGATCGCCGATTTCATCATTTCCTACAGAAAACAAAAATAACAACAGAAAAAATGTTTTACGTGGGGACCGAGTTCTATACTACATATGATTGATTCTAACCTATTACTTTGAATCCTAACATGATAATGGAATGGAAAATTCAAAAATATTTGCATCTCAGCTAGACTATGAATATGAACGAAGTCACCATCAAAATTTACAAATGAACAACGGATCGGATGAGAAACTTACTGAGGACGAAGGTGCACGGATCAAATGAACGAAATCCGCGAAGAAACGGAAGATTTGAGAGGTTTTTTAGGGTTTGAGAGAGAGGGAGAGATCTGAGGCTTGGGCGCTAGGGGTAGGAGGAATACCCCTTGCGCCATCGGCCTCCATATATGAAATTTCGGGTGAAACGATTGCTCATACGGGTGGTAGTATCTGTATGGAACGTCGTCTCACGTTACTTTCGGCCAACCTAGGGTTTATGTACCTGGGAAGGACGCTCATACGGGCATGGGCGTCCATATGGAACACCCTCTTTCGTTCTGAACTTTGAAGACGCGCGGCGCAAGGTGCCAAACGAGCACTATCACTCGTTTAATAGTTCGTCTTTTCTTCTGCTCTTTCAGACGAGTTTGGTTGAGGGCTCAAACGACCGCCCATACGAGCGTTCTCCCCCGTTTGATATGTCGTCTTCTCTTTTGTCTTTTTTCTGCATTTTCGGCGAGGATCCCATGCGACCGCTCATGCGAGCACTGGTGGTCGTATGATACACCATCGTTCGTGCTGAACCTGTTTGACGTTTTTGGGGTCCCTTATGCGACAGCCCATCTGAGCGCACGTGCTCTCTTAATACGTCGTCTTTCATTCTATTTACTCTTCTTCTCAATTATTTTCCTTCTCCTTTGTTTCTTCCCTTCTCCTTTCTATTTCTCCTACAACGTAAATTCAAAAACAATTCTTCCTAGAGATTTTCATCATATTGGTAATTAAAGCAAAACAACTAGGACAAAAATTCTACAAAACAATGGGTTGCCTCCCATCAAGCCTTGATCTTTTGGTTGCAGAGCTCAACCTTGTACCTTATTATCACGTTAAGTCTCCGGTGGCCTAAGGTTCTCCTTGCTTACCGTACGTATTCGCTTAGGTGGAGGAACGTACTTCTCGTTTGCTCCTGGTTTCTTTGACAAGTACTTCACAATTCCTTATTCACACATTCTGAAGGTTACTTTCCCTTCGGAGCAATCCAACGCGGCACCTACGGTATTAAAAAATGGCCTACCAAGAATAATTGATAAATTTTCATCTTCAGGCATGTCAAGAATGACAAAGTTAGTTGGTATAACATGCCCATCTAATCTTAGCGGAACATTCTCAGCTACCCCTACTAGCTTCTCTGTGGATTTATCCACCATCTACAAAGTTATACTGGTAGGCAGACAATCAACTAGATTCAACTTATGATAAAGTGTCAGTGGCATCACGCTAACACCTACCCCTGCATCACAAAGAGCATTATTCATATCAAGATTACCGATTGAGTAAGATATTGTGTGTATACCTAGGTCTCCTAATTTTCCCGGCATCTTGTTCTCAAAAGGATACTCTATTATTATAGCCACATGTTCCTTCAAATTCACACTCCTTTTATTGTTAACAACATCATGCATTAGTTTAGAGAAGGTAGGAATCTTTAACATATCAGTCACATGCATTGACATTTTGAGATCAACTATTGCTTGTAAAAAGGAGGAATAAAGTGCAGTATTTGAAGGTGGCCCGCCTTAGGGTAAGGAGGAGTTTCTTCATCTTACCTTTTTCTTTCTCTTTACCTCTCGTTGCCTGATTACTTCTTTCTTTGGAGGGATTAGGAGGTCTTCCCGCCTTGATTTTTCAACCCCTGCAGTTTCCGGGGTTTCTTCTTCTTCTTCGTCATTGTTACCATGAATTGTTTCAGCATCAGGGTCAACCTCTTTTTCAGCTTCCGCTTCATCTCCCTGAGCATCTTCGTGGATCTATTCTTCCAGTTCTTCCTCACCAAATAGGAGTTCCCTATTCTCTTGAGTTTGGCTTTGACTTCCCCTTCTTCTCCGCTCTTGCTCCTTCTCATACCACTCAGGGCTTTTATGATCCTGCGTTCTTTTACCACTACGATTCAAAATTTCATTAGTAGAAACATGATTCTCTTTATCTAGTTGGGCAAGAATCAAAGAGTGTGTTTCAGAGATTTGAGAGCATTGAGTTTCTATCATGCGAGAGTGTTTATCGAGGTTTTTTTACCGCTTGACTCAGTCCTTCCTTTTCATTGTGATAGATACATCTTCAAAAATCCCTACTGAAGTTGTCTTGATGGAACTTAAATTTGTTCATCGCCTCCTGTAGTTCATCCTCCTAGCGATACATACTGAATATATCCACTTTTTCAATAATAACTTGTTCAATACACTTACCTTTCTCTTGAGTAACCTTCTTAAATTCTTCCATATCCTCAGCGTGATAAAATTTTCCTTTGGGCTTAATTGGCTATGGTGGAATTTCAATCTTCTCAATATGTTCCTTTCCTTCTTCTAGGGTTAATGACATGAATTATCCTCCTGCACTCAAATCAAGAATAGATTTTGATTCATCGTTAATTCCGTGATAAAACATATGTAGTATAACATATTTATCATAACTGTGGGTAGGACATAGGCTTAGAAATCTACAACATCTCTCCAAAGGTTTACTCAATGATTCACAATCTTCCTAGACGAATGAGGTAATGTTCTGTCTCAATTTAGTGATCTTCGAACTTGGAAGGAACTTGGCCATAAAATTTTCAGCACACATAAGCCAACTAGTTATACTCCCTTGGGGTAATTGATTATACCATTTTTTGCATCATCCTCAAAGAAAACCTGAAGAGCCTTAATAATATGAATTCTCATGATACATCTTTCAATTTAGAAGTTCCATATAAGGTACCAAAGAACATTAGATGTGCTTGAGGGTCTTCTTCTTCAGTTCGTGCAAAGGCATGCTTTTTAACTTCTACAATAAGATCATAGTCAATTGATGTCTACTACACAACTTGTTCTTGTAGACTCGTGTTGGGCCTCCAAGTGCAGAGTCTTGTAGGACAGTAGCAAATTTCCCTCAAGTGGAAGGCGTAGGATGAAGACGGTCTCTCTCAAACAACCCTGCAACTGAATAATAAAAAGTCTCTTGTGTCCCCAACACACCAAATAAAATGGTAATTTGTATAGGTGCACTAGTTCTGCGAGGAGATGGTGATACAAGTGTAGTAATGATAGTAGATATTGATTTTTGTAATAGGAACAATAAAAAACAGCAAGGTAGCAAGTAACAAAAGTGAGCACAAACGGTATTCCAATGCTTGAAAACAAGGCCTAGGGTCCATACTTCCACTAGTGCAATCTCTCAACAATGCTAATATAATTGGATCATCTAACCATCCCTCAATGTGCGATGAAGAATCACTCCAAAGTTCCTATCTAGCGGAGAACATAAGAAGAAATTGTTTGTAGGGTACGAAACCACCTCAAAGCTATTCTTTCTGATCAAGCTATCCTAGAGTTTGTACTAAAATAACACCAAGCTATTCTTTCCGATCGATCTAACCAAGAGTTCATACTAAAATAACACCATATGATACACATCAATCAACTCTAATGTCACCTAGATACTCCAATGTCACTGCGAGTATCCGTGAATTGATTATACGATATGCATCAAGCAATTTCAGATTGATAATACTCAATCCAACACAAAGAACCTCAAAGAGTGCCCCAATATTTCTACCGGAGAAACAAACACGAGAACGTGCATCAACCCCTATGCATAGATTACCGCAATGTCACCTCGGGAATTCGCAAGTTGAGTGCCAAAATACATATCAAGTGAATCAATATGATACCTCATTGTCACCATGAATATTCATCGCAAGACATACATCAAGTGTTCTCAAATCCATAAAAGTATTCAATCCGATAAGAACGAAATCTCAAAGGGAAAACTCAATTCACAACAAGATAGAGAGGGGAAAACACCATATAATCCAACTATAACAAAGCCCGCGATACATCAAGATCGTGACATCTCAAGAACACAAGAGAGAGAGAGAGATTACACACATAGCTACTGGTACAAACCCTCAGCCCCGAGGGTGGACTACTCCCTCCTCATCATGGTGGCCGTCGGGATGATGAAGATGTCCATCGGTGATGATTTCCCCCTCCGGCAGGGTGCCAGAACGGAGTCTAGATTGGTTTTTCGTGGCTACATAGGCTTGCGGCGGCGGAACTTCTGATCTAGGGTTATTTCTGATGGTTTCTCTATTTATAGGATTTTTTGGTGTCGGTTTCACGTGAAGATGGGCCTCGAGGTGAGCACAACCCACCGGGGCAAGCCGGGCGCCTCAGGCGCGCCCTGGTGGGTTGTGCCCTCCTCGTGGCTCTTCTGGCCCTCGCACAAAGCTTTGGGGGTCTCTTTTGTACCAAAAAAATCGTCAAAAAGTTTCAGCTCATTTGGAGAACTTTCATTTCTACACAAAAAACAACACCACGGTAGTTCTGCTGATAAATTCCTACTCATCCTTGAGTAGGTAAATGATAAAATAAATAGTTTGTGAAGTGTGAATGCTAGCAAAGTGCATAAGTTTGATCAATGATGATTTTAGTCACTTTTCCTAGCATCATAACAACAATTCTTTCTCATAAAACTTCTCATGTTAAAGTAGCAGCCAATTCAGATGTTAAGGTCCAAACAATGAATTCTCTTGAAACTCAACAACCTATGTTCTCAGTCATGATACAATTGCAATTCAACTTATTCAACAGAGTCTAAGTAAGAGCTCCACATACTCAATCATCGTTAGTCTTCCATGATTTATAGTACTCAAAGCATATTCTTAGAACAAATGGCATCCATCAAACACAGAGAAAGATAGGGGCTTAATATTTTGCCTCCCAACTCATTTATCATAGAGATAATTGTCAACAATAATAAATCATGATCAAATATATTTGACTGGTCATATGTGCCTAGATCTTTCCCCACCACAAGATGCTTGCCAACTAGAGAATAGTTGAGGTTGAAATGAGAATTCACACTATTGACTCTTTGCATAAAAGTAAATACTGAAAAGTAAAAGATAGGCCCTTCGCAAAGGGAAGCAGGGGCTGTCATGCTGTAACACCCTGGATGTAACTTTCCATATTTGTAACTCCAACTCTTGCCATTTTCGGCTATGTGTTATGATATTCCCTCCGTGGTTGGATTTTGTTTTTCGTTTTGCATTTTGTTCATGTCATGCATCTCATATCATGTCATCATGTGCATCTCATTTGCATACGTGTTCGTCTCATGCATCCGAGCATTTTCCCTGTTGTCCGTTTTGCAATCCGGCACTCCCACCTCCTCCGGCGCACCCCTCTTGTTTCTTTTCGTGAGCGGGTGTTGAACGTTCTCGGAATGGACCGAGTCTTGTCAAGTGGCCTTGGTATACCACCGGTAGACCACCTGTCAAGTTTCGTTCCATTTGGAGGTCGTTTGACGCTCCAACGGTTAACCGGGAAACCGCAAAGTCCTTTTGTGTGTTGCAGCAAAACCCTCTCCAAAAAGTCCAAAAACCCATCTAAGTCACTTCCATGCTCTCGGTCGTTCGATCACGATCGTGTGGGCAAAAACCGCACTCCATTTGGAGCCTCCTAGCTCCCTCTACCTATAAATATGTGTTCCCCTCCGAAATTCCGGATCCCCGAAACCCTAGCCCGCTCCTCCGCGCCGCCGGACGTGTCCACCCGCCGCCGAACGAAATCGCGCCACTGCCGCGCCCGCACCAGTCCCGTGGTGACACGTGTCGTCGCCGCCGCCCGTACGCCCGCGGCCCGGAGAGCCTACCGCAGGCCCTCCTGGCCCGCGCCTCCTTCGCCCGAGCCCGTGCGCCGCCCCGCCGCCTCGGTCCCGCCTTCCTCTCCGCCGGCGCTGCCTCGCCGCCGCCGCCGCGCGCTATCCCCGCCGGTCGCCGCCGGAGCCCGCGCCGCCGTCTCCTCCAGCGCCGCCCCGGAGCCCGCGCGCCGCCCGCCGGCGCCGCGCCCGTCGCCACCCCGAGCTCTGGCTCCTCTCCCTCGCCATCTCCTCCTTTCCAACTCCGGCCGTCGCCGCTGCTCCGGCTAGCTCGCGCCGCCGCCACGCCCGATCCAGATCGCGAGCCCGAGGGTCGACTTTCTTCCTCCCCTTAATTTCTCTAAGTCTGGAAATTTTTGCATTACATGGTCATGTTCATCGCATCATAACTCTCTGCATATAGCTCCGTTTCGTGCGTGTAATATATTCAAATGTTCGTCTCGAGATGCTCTTCACTTTGTTCCATTGTGCCATGTTCATTTGTGTCCATCTTGATGCCCAAATCTCTGGTGCAAGAGTGCTATATGCTGTTAACTGCTGTTACTTATCAGAACTTGAGGATTTGTTATTTTTGTTGCATTTGATGTGTGCATCTTATGGGCATGAGCTCTACATATGTTTTGATGTATGCCATGCCATATCTATGTGGTGACTAGCACAAGCATGCAAACTAGGCTTCGTGATGTTTCTGATTTCAGGGACTTGGTAATTTTACCGAGTCTGTGACTGCTGTTATTTTGTTGCTATGTATCCATGTGGCTACAGAGAGATCCATGCTTATTTCGGAGATGTTCAGTAAGGATGTTTTGTATATATAGTTGTGCTCTATGCATCCATGCCTCTTTTTGCAATTATGGAGTACCATAGAATGTATTAATCTTGCTCTACTTTTGCTATAAAATATTTCTGGCAGAATGTTAATATGATATTCAATTTTGCCAAAGTTGTTGTAGTTGTTTCATACATGCGATGAACTTGCTCTTGCCATGGATAGCTTCATAAACATGCCATCTTGCTGTAGGTATGCTTGTTTTGTGTTGAGTGTACCAAGCTCACCAAGATGCCCTCATAATGTCTGTTTCTGCCATGCTCTGTTTTCTGCTAAGTCTGAAACCTGTTAACGAAACTTGCTATGTTTACATGGTTGCCATCATATCTTCTGGCCCTTATTGGCTCATGGTCAGTAAGGGACTTTTGTTCTATGAATTTAGTAGATTCATGCCATGCCTTGTTTTGCTATGTTAAGTTCCTGTAGCATGTTGATTGTTTGCTCTGAACATTGCTACCTGATGCTGTTTCTGCCATGTCCAGTAATTTCACCAAGTCTGTGAACCTGATATCTTTTGCACTTTTTCCATGCTTGTTTGAACCTGTTATGTTGTGATCTAGCCGTAGCTCAGTGTTCATCTTTTTTCAAGAATCTCCTGTAGATTACTGCCATATGCTTTGTTGCTATGTTGGAGTGCTGTAATATAGTTACTTGTTGCATTCTAAGTGCTATAATGCTGTTAATCACAGATTCGTGTCATTCTTGTTTTGCTTGCCTTTTGCAAACCGTGCATCCGTTTCCGGTGATCTTTATATCGATTTCAACCGAAATCATCTCATCTTTCCAGTGGCATGCTTGGTTTGCCAAGTTACTGCCTTGTTCATCATTTTTCTTCCGGAGCACGCATACGCATTGCATACCACATCTCGCATATCATACATGTTTTGCATCATGTTGCTTGTGCATTTCCCGTGATTGATTGTGGTTCCGTTGCTTGTGTTCTTGTTTTGGGTAGAGCCGGGAGACGAGTTCGTGAACGAGGAACCTGTTGAGTACGCTTACGAGGATCAAGCTTTCGACAACTCTGAGAACCTTGCAGGCAAGATGACCATACCCTCGAAATCACTTCTATCTTTGCTTTGCTAGTTGTTCGTTCTATAGCCATGCTGCGCTACCTACCACTTGCTATATCATGCCTCCCATATTTCCATGTCAAGCGTCTAACCATCCTTTCCTAGCAAACCGTTGTTTGGCTAAGTTACCGCTTTTGCTCAGCCCTTCTTATAGCGTTGCTAGTTGCAGGTGAAGTTGAAGTTGGTTCCATGTTGGAACATGGATATTTTGGTATATCACAATATCTCTTATTTAATTAATTAATGCATCTATATATTTGGTAAAGGGTGAAAGGATCGGCCTTATGCCTGGTGTTTTAATTGTTCCACTCTTGCCGCCCTAGTTTCCGTCATACCGATGTTATGTTCCTTGAGTTTGCGTTCCTTACGCGGTTGGGTGATTTATGGGACCCCCTTGACTGTTCGCCTTGAATAAAACTCCTCCAGCAAGGCCCAACCTTGGTTTTACCGTTTGCCACCTAAGCCTTTTCCCTTGGGTTTTCGCGAGCCCGAGGGTCATCTTTATTTTAACCCCCCCGGGCCAGTGTTCCTTCGAGTGTTGGTCCAAAACGAGTAGACTGCGGGGCCACCTCGGGGAAACTTGAGGTCTGGTTTTACTCGTAGGATGTCTCATCCGGTGTGCTCTGAGAACGAGATATGTGCAGCTCCTATCGGGATTTGTCGGCACATTCGGGTGGCTTTGCTGGTCTTGTTTTACCATTGTCGAAATGTCTTGTAAACCGGGATTCCGAAACTGATCGGGTCTTCTCGGGAGAAGGTTTATCCTTCGTTGACCGTGAGAGCTTATAATGGGCTAAGTTGGGACACCCCTGCAGGGTATTATCTTTCGAAAGCCGTGCCCGCGGTTATGAGGAAGATGGGAATTTGTTAATGTCCGGTTGTAGAGAACTTGTCACTCGACTTAATTAAAATACATCAACCGTGTGTGTAGCCGTGATGGTCTCTTCTCGGCGGAGTCTGGGAAGTGAACACGGTTTGTGCTATGCATGAACGTAAGTAGTTTCAGGATCACTTCTTGATCATTTCTAGCTTCGCGACCGTTGCGTTGCTTCTCTTCTCGCTCTCATTTGCGTATGTTAGCCACCATATATGCTTAGTGCCTGCTGCAGCTCCACCTTTACACCATGCTTTCTTATAAGCTTAAATAGTCTTGATCTCGCGGGTGTGAGATTGCTGAGTCCTCGTGACTCACAGATTCTACCAAAACAGTTGCAGGTGCCGACGATGCCAGTGCAGATGATGCAACCGAGCTCAAGTGGGAGTTCAATGAGGAACGTGGTCGTTACTATGTTTCTTTTCCTGATGATCAGTAGTGGAGCCCAGTTGGGACGATCGGGGATCTAGCATTTGGGGTTATCTTATTTTCGTTTGGATTTGACCGTAGTCGGTCTATGTGTGGATTTTGGATGATGTATGAATTAAATTATGTATTGTGTGAAGTGGCGATTGTAAGCCAACTCTCGTTATCTCATTCTTGTTCATTACATGGGATTGTGTGAAGATGACCCTTCTTGCGACAAAACCACTATGCGGTTATGCCTCTAAGTCGTGCCTCGACACGTGGGAGATATAGCCGCATCGTGGGCGTTACACATGCGCTCTTTATTTTTGCATGCCCAAGCTCTTAATGCAAAGGAATGCACATTATATTGCCCCTTATGATAGCAACCTTTATTCTGCAGTCCGTCGCTTTTATTACTTTGCCATCACAAGTTCATACAACGCTCAATTTTCCCTTACAATAAAAGATCAAACATATCTAGGAGAAATTTTTATTGCTTTATGCACCGATGACGACTTACTTGAAAGATCTTATTCAATCCATGGGTAGGTATGGTGGACACTCATGGCAAGAAACTGGGTTGAAGGGTTTTTGGATGCACAAGTAGTATCTCTACTTAGTAAGAATTTTTGGCTAGCAAAAGATCCTAGGCAAACACCACATGTTGGAGGATCCATGACAATATAACTTCTATGCAAATATACACAACCATAACTCATTACATTGTCTTCCTTGTCCAACTTCAACTAATTTGCTCAAGTTTGTAAATAATTAATGGGTATTCACAATCATAGAAGATGTCCAAGATAATATATTTGTATGTGAAAGTTCTCTTCCTTATACTAATCATTCATGAATTGCTTGTATGCCCAATATTGTGATTGTCAAGGTTCAAAGGATTTCACTTTCTAAACCCAACGTGAAGCTACTACTAGGCATGATATGAACATATAATTCCAACTTCATGATATTCAATTCATTCAACAATTTACTTATATGATATAAGTGAAGCACAAGAGTAAATGACAAACTACTCCAAAAAGATATAAGTGAAGATCAAGTGAGTAGTTAAGTAAATGGGTAGCCATTTGAGGATTATCTCTTATTTAAAAACTCTCAGATCTAAGTATTTTATTAAAATAGCAAGCAAAACAAAATGAAATGGCATTCCAAGAATGGCACAACTCATGTGAAGAAGTAAAAACTTAGGCTCAACCGATACTAACCGATAATTGTTGATGGAGAAATGTGGGATGCCTACGGGGGCATCCCCATGCTTAGATGCTTGAGACTTCTTGGAATATTAACTTGGGATGCCTTGGGCATCCCCAAGCTTGAGCTTTTTTGTCTCCTTAATTCCTTTAATATAACAGTTTCCCTAAGTCTTAAAAACTTCATCCACACAAAACTCAACAAGAACTCGTGAGATAAGTTAGTATAAATCAATGCAATGACCTTATCATTATCTACTGTAGTAAATCACTAAAATTATTATTTAAAATTGCATAGTAAATGCCTCCACATATTTAATACTCCTATCCTCAAATAGAATCATTAAACAAGCAAACATATGCAAACATAACAGCAATCCATCTAAACAAAACAGTCCGTAAAGAATGCAAGAGGATTCATATTTCTCTAACTCCAAAAATTCTGAAAAATTACCATACTTTAGAACATTTATCATAGATTATTGTTCAAAAAAATTCAACATTTTATCAGTTTCTAACTTTTCTCTAGAATTCACGCACTAGCATGCAACTTTCTGTTTTCAAACAACCACATATAGACTTGCAAAATAAGCGTGGTAAAGACTATACTTGACATTTTTATTGAAGTAAAAGATACAAAACATTATTCTAAATAACATCAAGAAAATCCTAACAAAAGAAAATTACGCTCCAAGCAAAACTCATATCATGTGACGAATGAAAATATAGCTCCAAGTAAGGTTACCGATAATGGTGGAGACGAAAGAGGGGATGCCTTCCGGGGCATCCCCATGCTTAGTTGCTTGGATCTTACATGAATACTACCTTGGGGGTGCCTTGGGCATCCCCAAGCTTAGGCTCTTTTCACTCCTTATTCCTTCATCCATCGTGATCTCACCCAAAACTTGAAAACTTCAATCACACAAAACTTAACAAAACATTCGTGAGATCCATTTGTATAATAAAGCAAATCACTACTCTAAGTACTGTTGCAAACCCATTCATATTTTATTATTGCATTATATTCTACTGTATTCCAACATTTCCATGGCTTATACCCTTCAATACAGTCCATAGATTCATCAAAACAAGCACACAATGCAACGAAAATAGAATCTGTCAAAAAAGGAACAATCTGTAGTAATCTGGACTCTAACCATACTTCTGTAACTCCAAAAATTCTGAAAAATTAGCAAGATGTAGGAAATTTGTATATCAATATTGTGTAAAAAACTTAGAAGCTTTCGTCACTTCTATGATTTTCAAAATTGTTTTACTGGACACAAAAGTTTCTGTTTTCCAAGAAGATCAAATCAACTATCACCAAACATAATCCCAAAGGCTTTACTTGGCACTTTATTGAAACAAAAGCTATAAAAAATGATTAATACAGTAGCTTAATCATGTGAACACACAAAAATAGTAGGTAAAAGTGTTGGGTTGTCTCCCAACAAGCGTTTTTCTTTAATGCCTTTTTAGCTAGGCATGATGATTTCGATGATGCTCACATAAAAGAGAAGAATTGAAACATAAAGAGAGCATCATGAATCACATGAAAAGCATATTTAAGCCTAACCCACTTCCTATGCATAGGGATTTTGTGATCAAACAACATATGGGAACAAGAATCAACTAGCATAGGAAGGCAAACACATGCATAACTTCAAAACTTTCAACACATAGAGAGGAAACTTCAGATTATTGAGATATGTAAAAGCATTTGTCCATCTCTCATAATAATTTTCAGTAGACTATCACATAAAGCATTCTTTTGATGATCCACAAGCATAGAATTTTTATTACTCTCCACGTAGAGAGGAAATTTATTCTCATGAATAGTAGTGGGAGCAAACTCAACAAAATAACTATCCTGAGATTGAAAATTAAAATCATGATGACAAGTTTCATGGTTATCATTATTCTTTATAGCATGCATGTCATCACCATAATCATCATAGATAGCAACTTTGTTCTCATAATCAATTGAAACCTCTTCCGAAATACAGGATTCATCACTAAATAAAGTCATGACCTCTCCAAATCCACTTTCATCAATATAATCATCATAAATATGAGGCATGCTATCATCATAATAAATTTTTTCATCAAAAGTTGGGGGACTAAAAATATCATCTTCATCAAACATAGCATCCCCAAGCTTATGGCTTTGCATATCATTAGCATCATGGATATTCAAAGATTTCATACCAACAACATTGCAATCATGCTCATCATTCAAAGATTTTTTGTCAAACATTTTATAGAATTCTTCTTCTATCAATTGAGCGCAATTTTCCTTTACATAATTTTCAAGAAAGACATGTTAAAGACGAATAATATGAGGCCACCTAAATTCCATTTTTGTACTTTTCTTTTTATAAACCAAACTTGTGATAAAACAAGAAACTAAAAGATTCGATTGCAAGATCTAAAGATATATCTTCAAGCACTCACCTCCCCGACAACGGTGCCAGAAAAGAGCTTGATGTCTACTACACAACTTGTTCTTGTAGACTCATGTTGGGCCTCCAAGCGCAGAGTTTTGTAGGACAGTAGCAAATTTGCCTCAAGTGGATGACCTAAAGTTTATCAATCCGTGGGAGGCATAGATGAAGATGGTCTATCTCAAACAACCCTACAACCCAATAATAGAAAGTCTCTTGTGTCCCCAACACACCAAATACAATGGTAATTTGTACAGGTGCACTAGTTCGACGAAGAGATGGTGATACAAGTGTAGTAATGATAGTAGATATTGATTTTTGTAATAGGAACAATAAAAAACAACAAGGTAGCAAGTAACAAAAGTGAGCACAAACGGTATTGCAATGCTTGAAAACAAGGCCTCAGGTCCATACTTTCACGAGTGCAATCTCTCAACAATGCTAATATAATTGGATCATATAACCATCCCTCAACGTGAGAAGAATCACTCCAAAGTTCCTATTTAGCGGAGAACATAAGAAGAAATTGTTTGTAGGGTACGAAACCACCTCAAAGCTATTCTTCCGATCAATCTATCCTAGAGTTCGTACTGAAATAACACCAAGCTATTCTTTCCGATCGATCTAACCAAGAATACGTACTAAAATAACACCATATGATACACATCAACCAACTCTAATGTCACCTAGATATTCAAATGTCACCGCGAGTATCCGTGAATTGATTATACGATATGCATCAAACAGTTTCAGATTCATAATACTCAATCCAACACAAAGAACCTCAAATAGTGCCCCAAGATTTCTACCGGAGAAACAAAGACGAGAACATGCATCAACCCCTATGCATAGATTACCCCAATGTCACCCTGGGAATCCGCGAGTTGAGTGCCAAAACACATATCAAGTGAATCAATATGATACCCCATTGTTACCACGGGTATTCATAGCAAGACATACATCAAGTGTTCTCAAATCCATAAAAGTATTCAATCCGATAAGGACGAAATCTCAAAGGGAAAACTCAATTCACAACAAGATAGAGAGGGGAAAACACCATATGATCCAACTATATTAACAAAGCCCGTGATGCATCAAGATCGTGACATCTCAAGAACACGAGAGAGAGAGAGAATAAACACATAGCTACTGGTACAAACCCCCAGCCCCGAGGGTGGACTACTCCCTCCTCATCATGGTGGCCGCCGGGATGATGAAGATGGCCACCAGTGATGATTTCCCCCTCCGGCAGGGTGCTAGAACAGGGTCCAGATTGGTTTTTCGTGGCTACACAGGCTTGTGGTGGTGAAACTTCTGATCGAGGGTTAATTCTGATGGTTTCTCTATTTATAGGATTTTTGCGTCGGTTTCACGCGAAGATGGGCCTCAAGGTGAGCAAAACCCACCGGGCAAGTGATACGTCCATTTTGCATCATGCTTTTATATCGATATTTATTGCATTATGGGCTGTTATTACACATTATGTCATAATACTTATGCCTATTCTCTCTTATTTTACAAGGTTTACATAAGGAGGGAGAATGCCGGCAGCTGGAATTCTGGGCTGGAAAAGGAGCAAATATTAGAGACCTATTCTCCACAACTCCAAAAGTCCTGAAACTCCACGAAAGTTATTTTTGGAAATAATAAAAAATACTGAGCGGAAGAAATACCAGAGGGGGCCCACACCCTGGCCACGACGGTGGGGGGCGCGCCCTACCCCCCGGGCGCGCCCCCCTGCCTCGTGGGCCCCCTGTTGGCCCTCCGGTGCCCATCTTCTGCTATATGTAGTCTTTCGTTCGAAGAAAAATCAGAAGCAAGCTTTCGGGACGAGACTCCGCCGCCACGAGGCGGAACCAATCTAGGGCTCCGGCAGAGTTGTTCTGCCGGGGACACTTCCCTCCGGGAGGGGGAAATCATCGCCATCGTCATCACCAACGCTCCTCTCATCGGGAGAGGGCAATCTCCATCAACATCTTCACCAACACCATCTCTCAAACCGTAGTTCATCTCTTGTACCCAATTCTTGTCTCCAAGCCTGGGATTGGTACCTGTAGGTTGCTAGTAGTGTTGATTACTCCTTGTAGTTGATGCTAGTTGGTTTATTTGGTGGAAGATCATATGTTCAGATCCTTTATGCATATTAATACTCCTCTGATTATGAACATGAATATGCCTTGTGAGTAGTTACGTTTGTTCCTGAGGACATGTGAGAAGTCTTGCTATTAGTAGTCATGTGAATTTGGTATTCGTTCGATATTTTGATGAGATGTATGTTGTCTATCCTCTAGTGGTGTTATGTGAACGTCGACTACATGACACTTCACCATTATTTGGGCCTAGAGGAAGGCATTGGGAAGTAATAAGTAGATGATGGGTTGCTAGAGTGACAGAAGCTTAAACCCTAGTTTATGCGTTGCTTCGTAAGGGGCTGATTTGGATCCACATGTTTCATGCTATGGTTAGGTTTACCTTAATACTTCTTTTGTAGTTGCGGATGCTTGCAATAGGGGTTAATCATAAGTGGGATGCTTGTCCAAGCAAGGACAGCACGCAAGCACCGATCCACCCACATATCAAATTATCAAAGTACCGAACGCGAATCATATGAATGTGATGAAAACTAGCTTGACGATAATTCCCATGTGTCCTCGGGAGCGCTTTTCTCTATATAAGAGTTTGCACTTTATTTACTTTTGTTACTTGTTGCTCATTACCAATTATCTTATCACAAAACTATCTGTTACCTATAATTTCAGTGCTTGCAGAGAATACCTTGCTGAAAACTACTTATCGTTTCCTTCTGCTCCTCGTTGGGTTCGACACTCTTACTTATCGAAAGGACTACGATAGATCCCCTATACTTGTGGGTCATCAGCAAGCCGGGCCCCCTCAGGCGTGCCCTGCTGGGTTATGCCCTCCTTGCGACTCTTCTGGCCCTCCCACGAAGCTTCGGGGGTCCCTTTTGTTCCAAAAAAATCTTCAAAAAGTTTCAGCTCATTTGGAGAACTTTAATTTCTGCACAAAAAACAACACCACGGTAGTTCTACTGAAAACAGCATCAGTCCAGGTTAGTTCCATGCAAATCATACCAAAACCATATAAAATTGTTGTAAACAAGGCATGAATACTTCATAAATTATAGTTACGTTGGAGACGTATCATCAATCGAATACTCTTTGGCATAATTAGTAGGGTATACTATAGGAGATCTAGAAACAAACACTGGAGCACAATGATCCCTGATAGTCTTCTTAGGCTTTGGAGTAATTGACATTTCTGCAAATAAAGTGTTAAGCTCAACCGCTTCACTATTTTTGTATTTTTCCATTAATGAAGCTTGATGCTCCTGAGGAAAACGAGCGATATCATCTGGTAAATACGGTTTTCCCGACGAGTAGATTCCCTATGAGTTACATGAAGCATCTACAATAAAAATACCCACAAAACAGTTACGAAAATAATACTCTGTGCTTAGCTCCCCGGCAATGGCGCCAGAAAATGCTTTGATGCCTGGAAGCCAAACAGGATGGTGTAGCACTTTCGCAGAAGTATCCCAATGAGTGATCTTCTCAACAAAGAGTGGAGGAGAGTATTTGTCGATAGCGTTTTTGTGACACACAAGGTGTCACGGTTCTTATGTGAAGTAACCACTGGAGATTCTACAAATATCATTACTGCCCAAGATCACGAATAAACCAGTTTAAAAAATACGAAGAGGATTGTAGTAACAACTAAAAGAGCTAATAAAAGTAAATAATATGAATTAAATCTGTGGTTTTTGTTTCCTGCAATGAAAAGATTAGGTGCGGAGAGATTCCAACTCATGGTAATAGTTTATAAAGTGTGCCAGTGCGATAGTAATACCTGTTACTTGTATTGTATTCAAAGCAGTTGATACAAGAGTTATGTAGGCGGTTCTCCCTAAAATAATGATACTCCTCCTCTAGGGATTGCATTTCATTCTCTGGTCCTGCTTCTCCATTGCCATAGAGTGGTTGTGTCCACAATTAAGGTCCTTAGACCGGAACCAACCCTTAAGTTCAATTGATCATCGTTATCTCATACTGTCTTCGATCCTCATAGATATCTCCATCTGTCACATCAGAGGTCATAGATTTCCTAAACAGTATGTGTTACCTGTGTAGGTCTTGAAATCATGTTGCCTAGGACCTTTAATTAGAAAACACGCATAGAGTTCATGATGAGGACATGACTACCTTGGATACGACCAAAAATATTGCATACATGCATATTTATGAGGTGATTTCTAATGTAAACTATGCAATAGTTTATTTATGTTATCCGGGATAAAAATACTCCACAAACTTTTGTGTCATGTCTAATTGCAGGTGTATGGGACATTTGTACAATCCACATATGAAGATAAGGGAAAAAGAGAAGTCTAGGTGCTGTTCGAAAAGTCCTCTCACGTCACTTTTGGGCCAAGAGAAGATAGAGTCCAAATTTCTCACGTTCTAGACTCAGATTCGGACTACACATACATACCTGAATCAAAATGCCAAGATCTCCTTCATCCGGACTCCGAATTGGGTGATTATTTTTTTGTTGGAAATTAGATTTTGTGCTCTTTCCGACCCAATTGGATTCACCATCAAATTCGTCCGGAGACTTGAGATATTGATGAAACAATCTGATGCTGCAGCAGAATCCGAGTGAAACTACAAGTCCAAAGGTGTTGCATCACCTCCACTTGGGCCCATGGGCCTTGTATGACCTAGGGTTAGTTTTACGCTGCCTTGGGACATGCTCGCACCTCCTTGGCCGCTACCCCTTGCTCCTATATAAGTAGATCAATCTAGTAGCTTTTTCCTTGGGGTTTGTTTAGTTAAAATTTAGCCATTGCAACTTCGTGTACTTCGTTTGTGTCCAACGACTAGACCAAGACCGCTTTTGGATCCCCACCTTTATCAGTACTTCATCTATATTCACAATATTTAGGGCTTCTTTGATTCAAAGGATTCTCAAAGGAATTTTGGAGGATTCTAATCCTTTGGATTTTTTCCTATCTTGGTTGTTTGATTTGTAGGATTGTAAACCATAGGAACTTTTTCATAGGATTCATTTGCACTAGATTTCATAGGAAACATCCCATCCACTCAAACCTCTTTGAAAGAATCCTGCGTTTTTTTCTATGCACAATCAAACACTCGTACAGTCCTGTAGGATTCAAGACGACACTCCACTCTAATCCCATGTTTTTCCTATTCCCGCGTTTTGGAAATCCTACAAATCAAAGAGGCCCTTAGATTGCATTATCATATTCTTGCTTGTTCTTCGATTGCGTGCAGGAATAAACCTTCGTGGTCAGGCTGATCGTGCTTCCAACATCGTCAGTAACCTCAGGAGATTGGTTTAGCGATTGCTAAGGCACAACGTTGTGCTTGTTTCTAGTCGGACCGTCAAATTCAGCTCCACCAAATCGATAGTTATCATCTCATCGAAAGATCGGGACCCTCGCCTCTATCAAGTGGTATCAGTTTTCAGGTTGCTCGGTGAGAATTTCCTGTTATACCTGTATTAGATTTATTTTCTTATCTATTTTCCAAGAAATAGCCACACAAAAAAATTACATCTGTTCATGCTTTGTCCAAGCCAGTCTGAGCCTTTGCAATTTTCTTTTCATCGTGTTGAGTTGCTGGTCTTAGTGTCTAGTTCCTTTAGAGTTTTGAGTTCTGTTCACATTAGTCACGCCACCGCTGCATCATTATCCCTTCCGCTGTCCACCACCACATCTATCAATTTCCACCACATACTACCCATCGTTCATTGTCATAATCATAGTTGAGGTCGTTCGCATCTTCGCTTGATCCAATCTGCATCTTATCTAGTTTGTTTTGGAAAGAGAGAGGAAAAAAAAGACAGAGAAAAAAAGTTAAAAAAGTCAGAGAAAAAAGAGAGAAAAGAAAGAAAAAAGAGTGAGAGAAAAAAAGATCTATCTAAACTCAATCTCGTAACTGAATTCGGATTGAAATCTGTTTTGTGCAGTGTTCAGTAAAACAGTCATATCTTTCTCATATGAAGTTCGTTTTTGCCCCACAAGTACTCAAATTCAAGCTATCGACGAGCCGCATTTGAACAATTCATCAAGCTAGTTCATTACTTTGACTTCCAAATCGGCTTCTAAATAAGACCTTTCGCCCCCCAAAGTCTACTTCATATCCTTTTGTTTCTGCTAGTTGTGCTATGACGTGACCCCATTAGTGTTTTATGTTCGCGTCTCTAGTCCGGTCTAGCCTAGGACCAACACAGTACCGCCGTTGAGCATTTATTCAATATTGCATCTCTGAAAGTATTATTACTAATCTTTTTCTACCATATATTTAAGCCTTCCAAGCTCCACATATTTCTACACCGTGTATATGTACGCTCCCCTGGCAATCGCTTTACTCAATCTTCGGAGTTATTTGACACCGCTGGTTGCCTGTCACCACCTGCTGCATGGTAAGAACTTGTAACATATTGATATTTGCTTTACTGTGAGCACTTTACCACCACATCCTAGTAGTTCATAGGAACATTTTTCTCAAATTTTGTTTTTGTTTCTACTAATCATGCCATGTTCCGAAGAAAGAAGTTCTTGGACGACAAACACATCTTCACCATCACGAGAGGTGGGACAACACACACAAGCACATGGTCAGGCTATCTCTTTACCATCATTTGGGGATAGATTTAATCCTACTATTTATCTAGCTTGGGAGCTTGAAGTAGAACAAGTTTTTAGTCAGCATGATTTTCCTGAACTTGAGAGAGTATGAGATGCCACTAGAGCATTTACTGGTTTTGCTTCTATTTGGTGGAGTGTGCATCGTAAGAAAAACATTGATAACCAACCCACAACTTGGAAATATTTAAAAGCTGTAATGAGACAACATTTTTTTCCTCCTTACTATCACCGTGAATTGCTTTGCAAATTGGAACAACTAAAACAAGGCAGTAACACTGTTCACATTTACTACCAAGAGTTCAAATCTTATATGCATCATTGTGACATAGAAGAATCCGAGAATGATACAATGGTGGTTTGAACCATGATATTCGCGCAAGATTTTAGTATATTCCTTGTTGCATTACTGGTATGTATGTTCTCGCTTGTACCTTTGAGAGACAGATACAGGAGGATGCATTGGGTGAGTACAGCAACTACTATTCCAGTTCATGCTCACCACCACCGGTTGGTTCCTCCACCGTTGCACCTACTAGAGCAGCCACACCTTAGATTGTGAGCGCGACATCATCTCAAGCGTATGGTACATTGTCATCGTCCGTACCTATATCATCTACATCTTTGCAACAAGGTAACAGTAAAGGTATTGATGATATAACTTCCCATGAGAATGATGCATGCCTAGTTAACATGAATACATCATGTGTTGAGTTACCTGTTGATTTGAACACACCACCTATTTTAGAGAATCGTGTTACTGTCATGAATGCATTATGTGATCAAACAACTGAAATACCAACAATTTTGAGTGCACCCATTGAATTAACTATTGATGCAAAGTGATAGAGGCGAAGGTGTCCCGATGTTTCGATGAGATGTTGGCTATCATTTTCTGTGGGAGTCGACCTTGACGATCCGACTACGAATGTGCGAGACGTCGCGCCTTAGCAATCGCTAACCAACTTCCGAGGGGTTATTGACCACGCCAGAGCACAATCAACCTGACCACGAGGGTCTTTTTCCTGCGAGCAAACGAAGAACAAGCAAGAAACTGAGATTGCAATCTGGATATTGCGAATAAAAGAGGAAAAATTTATTAATGAAGGTGGGGTTTTGTGACGCCTTTGTCTAGTCGTTGAACACAAACGAAGTACGCGAAGTTGCAGCTATGGCGAACTTTTAATCTAAACAAAACCCAAAGTCTAAACGACGTCCTAAGGGCTGTATATATAGAGGAAGAGGGGGGAATTTCGTGGCCCTTGGAGGAGGGGTCCGAAACCAACCCTAACTCTTGTTTCCCCACACATACGGACTCTAAAAACAGCCTATACTTAAGTATTTCGAAATTACATGGGCCTGGTCCAATAATAAGGTGACACAGCACCTAGAATAGCCTCTGGACGAACTTTATGAAGTGGCATCTTGTATATTTCGTCCAAGGCTCCTTGCACTCCTTATTGTGGCTTCAAAGTCCTGAAATCATCACTTGTAACTCCGTTCTTGTTCCCCTTGCGCATGCCATCATCTCCATGCTTGGTCTTGCTCTAGTGTTCATCCCTCTTATCCATGCCCGGCCCTTCATTTGTAAGCAAAACAAATGTATCCAATTTAGGTAGCATCATATTCTCATGAACATTGGAATCATTACCAAGAAACGAAAGTACCTGATAATTTAATTGGTGTGCGCGAGCTCTAGTAATTGGTCCAGTATGTATAGCAGCAGGGGCTGTGGGTGTAACAATGGTATTGATGTCCTCATCATCCTCCCCTTCTTGAAATGAAGTCGTCCTCGACGGAAGCTCATCTTCCTCACCCAAATAAGGCTTCAAATCTGCAATGTTAAAAGTGGGACTAACCCCAAAATCTGCAGGCAACTCAAGTTTATATGCATTATCATTTATTTTCTCTAACACCTTAATAGGACCATCAACATGTGGCATTAGCTTTGATTTACGCAAAACAGAAAATCTATCCTTACACAAATGTAACCAAACAAGATCTCCAGGCGCAAACACAACATGTTTTCTACCCTTATCTCCAGCAAGTTTATATTTAGCATTCATACGCTCAATGTTTTCCTTAGTTAACTCATGCATTTTTAAGATCAATTCAGCACGTTGTTTAGCATCAAAATTAACCTTCTCCCAAGATGGGAGAGGCAACAAATCAATGGGTGCACGAGGAAGGAAACCATGCACAATTTCAAAAGGGCACATCTTAGTAGTAGAATGCAATGAACGATTATAAGAAAATTCAATATGAGACAAGCATTCTTCCCACATTTTCTTGTTATTCTTCAAAACATCCCTAAGCATGGTAGACAATGTTCTATTGACTACTTCAGTTTGTCCATCAGTTTGGGGGTGACATGTAGTACTAAAAAGCAGTTTGGTCCTCAACTTAGCCCATAAACATCTCCATAAGTGGCTTAGAAATTTTGTAACACGATTTGAAACAATAGTATTTGGCACACCATGCAAGCGAATAATTTCACGAAAGAACAAATCAGCAACATTAACAGCATCATCGCTTTTATGACATGGTATAAAGTGTGCCATTTTCGAGAACCTATCCACGACAACAAATATGCTATCCCTCCCCTTCTTTGTTCGAGGTAAACCTAAAACAAAGTCCATAGATATATCCTCCCAAGGAACACTAGGTACATGCAAAGGCATATATAAACCATGAGGATTGAGTCGTGACTTAGCTTTTTGACATGCAGTGCAGCGAGCAACAAAACGCTCAACATCCCATCTCATCTTTGGCCAAAAGAAATGTGTAGCAAGTATATCCTCCGTCTTCTTCACGCCAAAGTGTCCCATTAATCCTCCTCCATGCGCCTCCTGCAACAACAAAAGACGAATGGAGAGAGCTTATTGATGTCTACTACACAACCTTCTTCTTGTAGACGTTGTTGGGCCTCCAAGTGCAGAGGTTTGTAGGACAGTAGCAAATTTCCCTCAAGTGGATGACCTAAGGTTTATCAATCCGTGGGAGGCGTAGGATGAAGATGGTCTCTCTCAAACAACCCTGCAACCAAATAACAGAGAGTCTCTTGTGTCCCCAACACACCCAATACAATGGTAAATTGTATAGGTGCACTAGTTCGGCGAAGAGATGGTGATACAAGTGCAATATGGATGGTAGATATAGGTATTTGTAATCTGAAAATATAAAAACAGCAAGGTAACAAGTGGTAAAAGTGAGCGTAAACGGTATTGCAATGCTAGGAAACAAGGCCTAGGGTTCATACTTTCACTAGTGCAAGTTCTCTCAACAATAATAACATAATTGGATCATATAAATATCCCTCAACATGCAACAAAGAGTCACTCCAAAGTCACTAATAGCGGAGAACAAACAAAGAGATTATGGTAGGGTACGAAACCACCTCAAAGTTATTCTTTCCGATCAATCCATTGGGCTATTCCTATAAGTGTCACAAACAGCCCTAGAGTTCGTAGTAAAATAACACCTTAAGACACACATCAACCAAAACCCTAATGTCACCTAGATACTCCAATGTCACCTCAAGTATCCGTGGGTATGATTATACGATATGCATCACACAATCTCAGATTCATATATTCAACCAACACATAGAACCTCAAAGAGTGCCCCAAAGTTTCTACCGGAGAATCAAGACGAAAACGTGTGCCAACCCCTATGCATAGGTTCATGGGCGGAACCCGCAAGTTGATCACCAAAACATACATCAAGTGGATCAATAGAATACCCCATTGTCACTACGGGTATCCCACGCAAGACATACATCAAGTGTTCTCAAATCATTAAAAGACTCAATCCGATAAGATAAGTTCAAAGGGGAAACTCAATCCATTACAAGAGAGTAGAGGGGGAGAAACATCATAAGATCCAACTATAATAGCAAAGCTCGCGATACATCAAGATCGTGCCAAATCAAGAACACGAGAGAGAGAGATCAAACACATAGCTACTGGTACATACCCTCAGCCCCAGGGGTGAACTACTCCCTCCTCGTCATGGAGAGCGCCGAGATGATGAAGATGGTCACCGGTGAGGGTTCCCCCCTCCGGCAGGGTGCCGGAACAGGGTCCCGATTGGTTTTTGGTGGCTACAGAGGCTTGCGGTGTAACATCCCAAATTTTCAATTTGGAATGTTATACATAGATCATTCTTGCATATCATATTTTATTGCATTTTGTTTTGCGATCCTAGAAATTCTACGCAACTCAAGGACCCACGGAGAGAGTTGGGGATTTCGTTATTTTCATATTTGGGTTTTCTCAAATTTTGAAAATAGGATCATTTGTTTTAATTATTTTTCTCTCCGAAAATATTTCATATCAAAATATATGAGAGGAGATAATATGACTTCTCCACAAATAGTGAAATATTGGAGGAAAAATATTAAAAAACAAATATTTGATTTTATTTGGATTTTATTTGATTTTATTTGAATTAGGAAAAATACGCGTATTTCAAAATTGCATCAGTTTAACCGCAGACAGCGAACGTTCGTTCGTTAGCCTGTTCATCAGTTTTTCTTTTTCTCGAATTTTCCGCCATTATTTTCGATCGCGATTTCTGATCCGATTTTCGTTTCAGTTTAACTTTTCGCTCGTTTATCGGAATCAGGCGATTCAAGCGCCTAGAGTTTCATCTCGAAACCCTCTTTCTGTTTAACCAACTCAAACAAGTTTTTGCTACTGTAAAATTTGACTTAGGTCTAGATTAGTAAACGAAGCTTGTTTCTTTCGCCGTTTGAGTTTCGTTGCTTCGTTCGATTTGATTCTTTTTGCAAACCAGAGTTCTTAAGTTGAACTTTCTGGTTAGATCTCTTATTTTGAGTTTTATTCGTGCACCCTTGCTTGATTGCCAATGTATGTATTGTTTGTTTGCGATAGAGTACCCGGAGTGCGAAGCGTGCTACTACGAGTCTCTAGGTTTCACGGATCATCAACAAGGCAAGTAACACTTTGGTCATACCTCTTTACCACCCAGTTTTATTGCATTAGATCAATCCTCAAACTATTGCATGATTAGGATCTGATTAATATGTGGGTTTTGGGAAGTAGATGAGGTAGTACCTATTGCCCTGTTTACTATCAAACCTTTGGGAGTTACTTCTACGTTTGCTTATATTGCTATGCTATGCTCGTAGACGTGGATTGGGTTTGAGTGTGTTTCATGACAGATGTGAGATTGTTAATTAATGGATCAACTTAAGGTGGCTACTTTAATTCACATCTGGGTGGATTGAGGCACCTGGAGAACCCAGTTTGCTTGCATTTTTGGATATCCCGGAGTACCCGTGTGATCATCCTATGGACCGCCACCCAGGCTCAAAGGGATCATGAGATTATTCATGCTAGAAACTTCCGTGTGCAGCCACAAGCTATTATGGGCTCTAGCATAGTTGAGTAGGTTACATGATCTCTTGAAGAGGTGGGCTAGCAGATGTAGGGGATAGTAGGTGTAACTGTCCACCCGGAGTAAAGAGTATTGTTTCTGAATGACTGTGTCTCGGTCATCCGTTTCTCAAACACCATGTAGTGCGAGAAATCAAGCGGAGGCGATCGAGTCTTGTGGGGATAAGTGCGCAAACCTCTGCAGAGTGTACAAACTAATCATGGTTAGCCGTGTCCCCGGTCATGGACATCTTGAGTATCTAGTTCTTGGATTATCATGTGAATCTCATCATCATGTTACTTAATTTAATTTGATTGGGTTAATCACGTTCTTAATTGGGATTGAGTTGGAGGTACCTTCTCAATGTTTAACAACCACCATGATAGTTAAACAAAATTTATTCCTTTGTGGTAGGGAAAAATTGGCTTTTCGCAAAACTGTAACCATAGAGCTTTCCACCTGCCAAATATGCATGTAGTGATAGCACTATTCTGTTCATTACTCTCTATGTGTTACATTGCCAGCATATTCCATGTGCTGACCCGTTTTCGGGCTGCAACGTATCATGTTGCAGACTTTTCAGACGACGAGTAAGGAGCCTTAGGTCGTGGTCTTATACTCAGTGATGCCGTTGGAGTTGATGGACTCACTTTATCTTCCAAGCCTTCCGCTGTTATCGTTTTAGATGGCCTTAAGCCATATTTATTGTATTAAGTTCTCTTGAACTATTCGATGTAATAAGTGTGTGATTGCTACTCTGTTATAAATCCTTCAAGTACTGTGCGTGTCAGCATTACCGATCCAGGGATGACACTGATGCACGGAGACTAGACTGTTTGAGGTCTGGTCGCTACAAAGATGGTATCAGAGCACACACTGACTGTAGGACACGACCACTAAGCTAAAGCCCTAGATCACTACTCTCTTCTCATTTCTGACTCCTCTCCTTTCTTCCACTCTTTTAGGATGGCGGATGCAAGGAACAAGTTCGCGCAACCGGATGAGGATACACCTTTTGGACGACACTTGAAGGAAGTTACTAAGTACCTGAACATCGGAATACCAAGCTTCACCGGAACATACAACGCCACACTACCAGAAGAGGAGCGCTGGATGATTCAAGTTCAAGTTCCAGGAAGGACGTTCATGCCAGTCACTGAGCCCATAGAGTTTTCCTTTGATGCACCAACCTGGAGTCTAGGAAAGAGCATGGCAGCCCACATCACCATGGGACGCATTGGAGAAGTGTACCACAATGATCTCAAGGATACTATCTATCAGATTTGTGGGCGCCGAGACGAGCAATGGGAGATGATCAGCACCAGGAAGGATAGATCTATTGCAGCTTTCATTCAGGAGTTAAACCAGCACATTCGTCGCCAGGAGAACCAGATGTGCGCAGACATGATAGAACTGAAGAAGGCAAAGACTAGGATCATGGAACTGGAGGAAGAACTCAAGGCTACACGCGATGGATATGAGGAGGAAATCGCAACATTGTTGGAGAAGAATGACGACCTGACACAGAAGCTAGGAGTTTTCATGGGAGACCCCGCACCAGGAAGAGATGATGACACTAACTCGGACCCCAGTGATGATGATTGGGAGGATGAAGCCGGAGCAGATATCATGGAGTCTTCGACTGAGCAATTTTTCTAGTAGACCACCAAATTAGTAGTAGTATTCCACCATGTATATAGTATAGTCCAAGCACTTTGTAACGATAGATAGATCGATTGTATGCCTTGTTTGAATTGATTGGAGTGATATGTTTGTGTTTGTCTCATGTGCATATGGGTAGTGTTTTCCCTTTAGACCTCATTCTATCCTATTTTCTCATCTTTTCTAAACCATCAGATGCCTCCGAGACGCGACACCGGATTTGTTTTCCCACCGGAGATCACTCAGTTGATTCAGCAGCAGAATGCCCTGATGCAAGTGCTAGTTCAGAACCAAGGCAACAACAACAACAACAACAACCCACCACCACCACCACCTGTTGATCACTTAGCCCGTTTTCTTAGGCTGAATCCGCCAGTGTTCTCCAGTAGCACCGAGCCGATTGTGGCAGATGATTGGCTCCGCAAGGTTGGAAGGGAGCTGACCACTGCAGGATGCACAGATGCGGAGAGAGTGCGTTTTGCCGCACATCAGCTTGATGGACCCGCAACATCATGGTGGGAGAATTACACAGCCACTCACCCCATTGACACTGTCACATGGGACCAGTTTCAGCAAGCTTTCCGTACTGCCCATGTTTCAGCAGGAGCTATGGCCATGAAGAAGCGTGAGTTTCGCAACTTACGCCAAGGAGGACGTACCGTTGGCCAGTACGTGGAGGATTTCAGTAAGTTAGCACGTTATGCCCCAGATGACGTTGCTACGGATGCAGCTAAGCAGGAGAAGTTTCTGGAAGGACTGAATGATGAGCTGAGCATGCAGTTGATGGTGGCAACTTTTAACAACTACCAGGAGTTGGTAGATAGAGCTCTCATGATTGAAGGGAAGCAGCAGCAGATTGAGAGCCGTAAGAGGAAGTATGGACAAGGAAAGTACAGTACAGGAGCTCACCAGAAGCCTCGTTTTACCCCGAACTCGGGAGGACACCTTCAGCATAACCATGGAGGTCACAATCACAATGGAGGGAGCTCGCACAATCATAGTGGCCCCAAGAATGGCAATGGGAACGGAGGAAGCAACGGACAGAACCGTACCAACCCATCAACCCCAGCCAAGAGGGATCTAAGCCACGTTACTTGTTTCAAGTGCCAGAAGACTGGACATTATGCAACTGAATGTCCGGAAGCTAAGAATGGAAATGGCAATGGAAGCTCGGGGAAGAAGCCGAACCCTTTCAACAGGGGACAGGTGAACCACGTTAATGTGGAGGAGGTTGAAGCACAGCCTGATGCAGTAATAGGTAAGTTTTTGGTTAAGTCATTTACTGCAATCGTTCTTTTTGATACTGGTGCATCGCATTCATACATATCAAGGGGATTTGTGGATAAGTTTAAGTTGCCCACCAAAGTTCTTAGAACACCTATGTTAGTAACCTCGCCAGGAGCAGAGTATATGGCAAGCCAAGGATGTTTTCAGATGCCATTGGCCATAGGTAGGCATGTTTTCCCCTCAGACCTAATAGTTTTGGAGTCGCAAGGTTTGGATGTGATTTTGGGAATGGATTGGCTATCGATGTATGGAGGAAACATCGATTGCGCCAGTAAGACGATTTTGCTTACTACCCCAGAAGGAAGAAGGATTAAGTATGTATCCCGGCATGTGCCGAAGAGGACTCAAGTGAATTCCTTATCAGGAGTTGTACAGGAGGAAGTGCCAGTGGTGAAGGATTTCCCTGACGTATTTCCAGAGGAGTTGCCAGGCATGCCACCGGATAGAGACATCGAGTTTTTGATTGAGCTTTTGCCAGGCACTGGGCCAATATCTAAGAGACCGTACAGGATGCCCGCTAAGGATTTGGAAGAAATTAAGAAGCAGATTAAGGAGTTACTGGATAAAGGATATATTCGCCCAAGTTCGTCACCTTGGGGATCACCCGTACTTCTAGTGGAGAAGAAAGATGGATCGTTGAGGATGGTTGTTGATTATCGTGGATTGAATGAAGTAACAATCAAGAACAAGTACCCACTGCCGATGATCAATGATCTGTTTGACCGACTACAAGGAGCTAAAGTATTTTCCAAGATTGATTTGCGATCAGGATACCACCAGTTGAAGATTCGAGAGCAGGATATACCCAAGACAGCTTTTACCACAAGGTATGGGCTATATGAGTACACCGTTATGTCATTTGGCCTGACTAACGCACCCGCCTATTTCATGAACATGATGAACAAAGTGTTTATGGAGTTTTTGGATAAGTTCGTCGTAGTGTTCATTGATGATATTCTGGTCTATTCGAAGAATGAAGAAGAGCATAAGGAGCATTTGCGTTTGGTACTTGGAAAGCTCAGAGAACATCAGTTATATGCCAAGTTCAGCAAGTGCGAGTTTTGGTTAAAGGAAGTTGGATTCCTTGGACATGTTATATCCGGAGAAGGAATAGCAGTAGATCCCACCAAGGTTAACACTGTGACAAATTGGGAGTCACCCACGACAGTTGGAGAAATCCGGAGTTTTCTTGGACTCGCAGGATATTACCGGAGATTCATCGAGAATTTCTCGAAGATTGCAAAGCCTATGACGGAGTTGTTGAAGAAGGACACCAAATTCAATTGGACTGAGGAATGTGAGGCTAGTTTCCAGGAGTTGAAGAAACGTTTGGTTACAGCGCCAGTGTTGATTTTGCCAGATCAACGCAAGGATTATGAAGTATATTGTGACGCTTCTCGTCGAGGACTTGGAGCAGTGCTAATGCAGGAGGGAAGAGTTGTTTCATATGCCTCACGACAGCTTAAACCCCATGAGTTGAATTATGCTACACATGATTTGGAGTTAGCAGCCGTAGTGCATGCGTTGAAGACGTGGAGACATTTTCTCATCGGAAACCATTGTGAGGTGTACACGGATCACAAGAGTTTGAAGTACATTTTCACGCAGAAGGAGTTGAATCTCAGGCAAAGGAGATGGTTGGAGCTCATTAAGGATTATGATATGAGATTGCATTATCACCCAGGGAAGGCTAACGTAGTAGCCGATGCGTTGAGCCGCAAGAGCCATGTCAACACACTCATGACCGGAGAGTTACCCAAGGAGTTAGCAGAGGATCTTCGTGAACTATGTTTGGAAATAGTTCCGAGAGGCTATGTAGCAGCATTGGAGATTCAGTCTACTTTGATGGATAAGATCAGAGAAGCTCAGAAGACAGACAAGGAAATTGCTGAGATAAAGGAAAGGATGAGTAAAGGAAAAGCCAAGGGATTTCGTGAGGATGAGCACGATACCTTATGGTTTGAGGACCGCGTTTATGTGCCCAATGATCCGGAGATCAGGAAGTTGATCTTGCAAGAGGCCCATGATTCACCATATTCGATTCACCCAGGAAATACCAAGATGTACCTGGATTTAAAGGACAGTTTCTGGTGGACCGGAATGAAGAAGGATATTGCGGAGTATGTAGCAGTTTGTGATGTATGTCAGAGAGTAAAGGCAGAGCATCAGAAGCCAGCAGGATTGCTACAACCATTGCCGATACCCGAATGGAAGTGGGATAAGCTAGGCATGGATTTTATCACAGGATTGCCCAGGACTCGTTCAGGCTATGACTCGATATGGGTTGTAGTCGATCGTTTGACGAAGGTAGCTCATTTCATCCCAGTAAAGACCACTTATACAAGTGCTAAGTTGGCAAAGATATACATGACCAGGATCGTATGTCTGCATGGAGTTCCGAGGACCATTGTATCAGATAGAGGAACCCAGTTTACTTCAAAGTTTTGGAATCAGTTGCACGAAACTTTGGGTACTAGGCTAGAGTTCAGTACAGCCTTTCATCCACAGACAGACGGACAGACCGAGAGAGTCAATCAGATTTTGGAGGACATGCTGAGAGCTTGTGCGCTAGATTATGGATCTAGTTGGGATGACAATTTGCCATATGCAGAGTTCTCTTACAACAACAGTTATCAATCCAGTTTGAAGATGGCCCCTTTCGAAGCTCTGTACGGAAGGAGGTGCAGGACACCGTTGTTGTGGGACGAAGTTGGAGACCGCCAGTTGTTTGGACCAGATTTGATTAAAGAGTCTGAACAGAAAGTGAAGTTGATTCGCGATAGGCTCAAGGTAGCCCAGTCCAGGCAGAAGAGTTATGCAGATTCTAAACGCAAGGAGACAGTTTACGAAGTCGGAGACAGAGTTTATCTTCGAGTATCACCACTTCGAGGAGTGAAGCGCTTTGGAGTTAAGGGAAAGTTAGCGCCACGTTTTGTAGGACCATACAAAGTTTTGGAGCGTATGGGTGAAGTCGCTTACAAGTTGGAATTGCCCGGAGGATTGTCGGGAGTTCACGATGTGTTCCATGTTTCTCAGCTGAAGAAGTGCCACGCAGAGATGGCTGAGATACCACTGAGAGATACAGTGCCACTGGAAGCGATTCAGCTGGATAGTGATTTGACCTTTGAGGAGAAACCAGTCAAGATTCTCGAATATGGCAGCCGAGTCACCCGCAGCAAGGTTATCAAGTTTTGCAAAGTCTAGTGGAGTCACCATACCGAGGAGGAAGCCACCTGGGAGCGAGAGGAAGATCTACGGAAGGACCACTCTCACCTATTTTCTAGCCAACCCGAATCTCGAGGGCGAGATTCATCTTAAGGGGGGTAGGTTTGTAACATCCCAAATTTTCAATTTGGAATGTTATACATAGATCATTCTTGCATATCATATTTTATTGCATTTTGTTTTGCGATCCTAGAAATTCTACGCAACTCAAGGACCCACGGAGAGAGTTGGGGATTTCGTTATTTTCATATTTGGGTTTTCTCAAATTTTGAAAATAGGATCATTTCTTATAATTATTTTTTTCTCCGAAAATATTTCATATCAAAATACATGAGAGGAGATAATATGACTTCTCCACAAATAATGAAATATTGGAGGAAAAATATTAAAAAACAAATATTTGATTTTATTTGGATTTTATTTGATTTAGGAAAAATACACGTTTTTCAAAATTTCATTTTAGGCCCAAATAAATGTTCATCTTGTCCGGCTTATTTTTAGAGGATGGGGAAAATTTATTTTGGGATTTTTGGAGTCCGTTTAGTATTTCTTTTCTTACTTTTTCTGCACGTCCGAATTATTTAAAAAAAAGTCAACCGGCTCCGGGCCGTACCCGAGCGGGACTCTTCAGGCCGGCCTTTAAAAGCCCGAGACCCCGAGCCCCAGCGCCGCCAGCCCACCCGAAATCCTAGACGATCCGCCGCCGCCCGATCCGCGCCGCCGCCGCGCCGCCGCCGCCGCCCGACCCGCCACCCGACCCGCCACCCGCGCCACCCCGCCGCCCGTCGCCGCCAACCACTGCCGCCGGAGCCGTTCGCCGGAGTTAGATGTAGCCGCCAGTTTTTTTTATAAAACCGATCGGTTTTATTTCGTAAACCCTAGTTTCGGTTTTGTTTAGATCGGTTCGGTTTCTTTTTTTGGTTTATTTATTTTGCTGACGTTCGTCCGTACGTTCGTTTTAACGAACGATTTTCATCGTTTAACCGCAGACAGCGAATGTTCGTTCGTTAGCCTGTTCGTCAGTTTTTCTTTTTCTCGGATTTTCCGCGATTATTTTCGATCGCGATTTCTGATCCGATTTTCATTTTAGTTCAACTTTTCGCTCGTTTATCGGAATTAGGTGATTCAAGTGCCTAGAGTTTCATCTCGAAACCCTCTTTTTGTTTAAGCAACTCAAACAAGTTTTTGCTACTGTAAAATTTGAGTTAGGTCCAGATTAGTAAACGAAGCTTGTTTCTTTCGCCGTTTGAGTTTCGTTGCTTCGTTCGATTTGATTCTTTTTGCAAACCGGAGTTCTTAAGTTGAACTTTCTGGTTAGATCTCTTATTTTGAGTTTTATTCATGCACCCTTGCTTGATTGCTTATGTATGTATTTTTTGTTTGCGATAGAGTACCCGGAGTGCGAAGCGTGCTACTACGAGTCTCTAGGTTTCACGGATCATCAGCAAGGCAAGTAACACTTTGATCATACCTCTTTACCACCCAGTTTTATTGCATTAGATCAATCCTCAAACTATTGCATGATTAGGATCTGATTAATATGTGGGTTTTGGGAAGTAGATGAGGTAGTACCTATTGCCCTGTTTACTATCAAACCTTTGGGAGTTACTTCTACGTTTGCTTATATTGCTATGCTATGCTCGTAGACGTGGATTGGGTTTGAGTGTATTTCCATGACAGATGTGAGATTGTTAATTAATGGTTCAACTTAAGGTGGCTACTTTAATTTACATCTGGGTGGATTGAGGCACCTGGAGAACCCAGTGTTGCCTGTATTTTTGGATATCCCGGAGTACCCGTGTGATCATCCTATGGACCGCCACCCAGGCTCAAAGGGATCATGAGATTATTCATGCTAGAAACTTCCGTGTGCAGCCACAAGCTATTATGGGCTCTAGCATAGTTGAGTAGGTTACATGACCTCTTGAAGAGGTGGGCTAGCAGATGTAGGGGAAAGTAGGTGTAACTGTCCACCCGGAGTAAAGAGTATTGTTTCTGAAAGACTGTGTCTCGGTCATCCGTTTCTCAAACACCATGTAGTGCGAGAAATCAAGCGGAGGCGATCGAGTCTTGTGGGGAAAAGTGCGCAAACCTCTGCAGAGTGTACAAACTAATCATGGTTAGCCGTGTCCCCGGTTATGGACATCTTGAGTATCTAGTTCTTGGATTATCATGTGAATCTCATCATCATGTTACTTAATTTAATTTGATTGGGTTAATCACGTTCTTAATTGGGATTGAGTTGGAGGTACCTTCTCAATGTTTAACAACCACCATGATAGTTAAATAAAATTTATTCCTTTGTGGTAGGGAAAAATTGGCTTTTCGCAAAACTGTAACCATAGAGCTTTCCACCAGCCAAATATGCATGTAGTGATAGCATTATTCTGTTCATTACTCTCTATGTGTTACATTGCCAGCATATTCCATGTGCTGACCCGTTTTCGGGCTGCAACGTATCATGTTGCAGACTTTTCAGACGACGAGTAAGGAGCCTTAGGTCATGGTCTTATACTCAGTGATGCCGTTGGAGTTGATGGACTCACTTTATCTTCCAAGCCTTCCGCTGTTATCGTTTTAGATGGCCTTAAGCCATATTTATTGTATTGAGTTCTCTTTGAACTATTCGATGTAATAAGTGTGTGATTGCTACTCTGTTATAAATCCTTCAAAGTATTGTGCGTGTCAGCATTACCGATCCAGGGATGACACTGATGCACGGAGACTAGACTGTTTGGGGTCTGGTCGCTACATGCGGCGGCGGAACTCCCAATCTATTCTGTTCCCCGAAGGTTTTAGGGTATATTGGTATATATAGGAGGAAGAAATACGTCAGGGGAGCCACGAGGGGCCCACGAGGGTGGAGGGCGCGCCCAAGGGGGGGTGGGCGCGCCCCCTGCCTCGTGCCCTCCTCGTTGATTGACGTGCACTCCAAGTCCCCTGGATTGCTTCCGTTCCAAAAATAAGTTTTCCGAAGGTTTCATTCCGTTTGGACTCCGTTTGATATTCCTTTTCTGCGAAACACTGAAACAAGGGAAAAAACAGAAACTGGCACTGGGCTCTGGGTTAATAGGTTAGTCCCAAAAATAATATAAAGGTGTTTAATAAAGCCCATAAACATCCAAAACAGATAATATAATAGCATGGAACAATCAAAAATTATAGATACGTTGGAGATGTATCACTTATTAGCACGAAACACAAATCCATCGTTAACGACGAACTTGTTCCATGTTCTCCCTTCCTTACAATTCTGCAATACATCTTTAAATTCAGCATCATGCACATATTGATCTTTGACGGTCTCCAAACCGAATATTTTAAAGTCAAGTTGTGAAAGCATATTATAACAACGAGACAATACATCAGCAATAACATTTTCTTTACCCTTCTTGTGTTTAATGACATAAGGGAAAGTCTCAATGAATTCAACCCATTTAGCATGTCTATGATTCAGTTTAGCTTGACTTTTAATATGTTTCAAAGATTCATGATCAGAATGTATAACAAATTCTTTGGGTCATAAATAATGTTGCCATGTTTCTAAAGTCCGAACAAGAGCATATAATTCTTTATCATAAGTAGAATAGTTCAGACTAGGCCCACTCAAGTTTTCAGAAAAGTATGCAACAGGTTTGCCATCTTGTAATAACACACCTCCTAATCCAATTCCACTAGCATCACATTCAAGCTCAAAAGTCTTATTAAAATCAGGACGTTGGAGTAAAGGAGCATGTGTCAACTTATCTTTCAATACCGTGAAGGCTTCTTCCTGTGCGGCACCCCAAACAAAAGGCACATCCTTCCTTGTAAGATCGTTGAGAGGTGCAGCAATGGTGCTAAAATCTCTCACAAAACGCCTATAGAAACCAGCGAGTCCAAGAAAACTCCTCACTTGTGTGACCGTTTTGGGCTGTGGCCAACTCTCAATAGCTTCAATCTTGGCTTTATCAACTTCAATTCCCTGTGGAGTAACAACATAGCCAAGAAAAGATACTTGGTCGGTGCAAAAGGTGCACTTCCCAAGGTTACCAAACAAACATGCATCACGTAGAGCAATAAAAACAACACGCAAATGTTCCAAATGTTCTTCCAAAGATTTGCTATAAATTAGTATATCATCAAAATAGACTACCACAAATCGTCCAATGAAAGCACGTAAAACTTCATTCATTAGTCTCATGAAAGTACTAGGTGCATTAGTTAACCCAAAAGGCATGACTAACCACTCATATAAACCAAACTTAGTTTTAAATGTTGTTTTCCATTCATCTCCCAATTTCATACGAATTTGATGGTATCCACTACGCAAATCAACTTTGGAGAATATTGTAGAGCCACTCAATTCATCAAGCATATCATCTAGCCTAGGAATAGGATGACGATAATGAATAGTAACATTATTAATGCCTCTACAATCAACACACATACGCGACGTACCATCCTTTTTAGGCACTAGTATAATAGGAACCGCACAAGGACTAAGAGATTCGCGTATATAACCTTTGTCGAGCAGCTCCTGTACTTGACGCATAATCCCCTTTGTCTCCTCTGGATTGGTACGGTATGGTGCACGGTTGGGTAGCGATGCACCGGGAATTAAGTCATTTTGATGCTCAATCCCTCGAATAGGTGGTAATCCCGGTGGCACGTCTTGTGGGAAGACGTCAGCGAAATCCTGCAAAATGTTAGTGACAGCAGGGGGCAAAGAGGAAGGCACGTCCTCGAATGAAAATAATGCCTCTTTGCACACAAAAGCATAGCAAACAGATTTGCTAAAATCTAGCTCATCAATATCAGATTTGGTGGCAAGTAAACATGCACTTTTCAATTTAATTTCAGAAACAACACTAGATGGTTTATTATTAGGCTTCATTTGTTGCTCAAATTCTTTTGCCACAATCTGATTTTCACTCTTATTTTTCTCCTGTTTTACTTTATTAGCTCTATTAATATCATCTTTCAAAATGGAATCAGGGGTCATAGGAAGCAAAGTAATATTTTTATCCTTATGAACAAGAGTATACTGATTGTTTCTACCATGGTGTATAGAATTTTTTATCAAATTGCCATGGTCTACCAAGTAATAAGGAACATGCTTGCATAGGTACCACATCACAATCAACATAATCAACATATGTAGAGATAGTAAAATGCACATGAACAATATGTGTTACCTTAACCTTGCCGCTGTTGTTGAACCATTGGATGTAGTAAGGATGTGGATGTGGTCTTGTGGTGAGAGATAGCTTCTCCACCATCTCCATGCTAGCCAAGTTGTTGCAGCTCCCTCCATCTATGATGATGCGAACAAAACGTTCCTTCACAAATCCCTTTGTATGGAACAAATTATGCCTCTGATTTTGCTCAGCTTGTGTGACCTGCACACTCAAAAAAGTTGAGCAACTAAACATTCATACCTATCAGCATCTTCAGGAGCCATGCGTCTCATGATCAAAATCATCTCCACCGTGTAATTCACGTGTAATAAGAGCCAAAGTCTCCTCATCATAGTCACTAGCGGACTCATACCCACCATCCTTAGTAGCAATCATCACACGTTGAGATTTGCATTCTCTCGCATAATGACCTCTTCCCTTACAATGACGACAAATAATATCACTTGTGTGCCCTGTTGATGCCATGGAAGAAGAAGAGCTCTATGCAGGCCCGACAGGTGTGCTCTTGGCAGATAGTGGTTGTTGTGCCTGCTTTCTTGTATCACAGTTGGAGGTGGCACCTGAAGGAGGTGATGGTGCAGTGGAAGTAAAGGATGCACGTGGTGTCCATGATGAAGGTCAACCTGCAGAAAAGTTAGTTCGCGCCAATGCCTGTCGATCCTGCACTTCACGTTCAGCTTTACAAGCAAGATGGAATAAACGAGTGATATTATTATACTCCTTATACTCTAGAATGGTCTGAATCTCTCTATTTAATCCACCCATAAAACATGCAAGCATAGCTTCATTCTCCTCAACAATACCACATCTAATCATGCCAGTTTGTAATTCCTGATAATATTCTTCTACAGAATTTTTTCCTTGTCTTAAACGCTGCAATTTTTTAAGTAATTCACGTTGATAATATGGTGGAACCCAACGAGTACGCATAGCAGTTTTCAAAGCAGCCCAAGTAGCTGGAATAGGATATAATCTACAATGTTCAGACCACCAAACACATGCAAAGCTAGTGAAAGCACAAACACCAGCAGGAACACGTCTCTACTCAGGATATTGTAAACATGTAAATCGTTGTTCAGTTTCGAACTCCCAAGTAAGATATATATCAGGAACATATCTACCCTCAAATGGTGGAATATTCAATTTTAGTTTAGGAAGATGGTCATGTACCTCAGGTGGTGGTGCAGCCCTACCGTTGCGATGATATGCATGAGGACGACCTGGTGGTGGTGGTGCTGGTGGTTGCACGTAGTTTTGATTTTGGGCAACCCCATCCTCGTAATGGTCCTCCACCTCTGCAGTAGCAGCAGGAGCTACAGAAGCATCAACAGCGGCACCAGAAGTTTGACTAGGCTCAAGGGGAATGTGCTGTGCTCGTCCCACTTGATTTGGAAGGCGATGTTGTTGTTGTTGTTGTTGTAGAGGTGCGACAGGTGCAGCGGCCGGTGGTTGTGGAAGACGCGCGAGCAATTCATTAAACTTGTTATCGAGCTTTGTTTCGAACGCCTTCTCAATGCCATATATCTTTTCCATGGCCTCTTCAAATTTGTTTAGCACATCTTCCACCTGTCCACTCATCATTTGCTGAAACTTATCATGTAACTCTTTGTTCGTCATGTTCTCCCAGTCAGTCTCGTCGGCTTGTGATCCTGCCATGGTTAGCAGCAATAGAAACACACAAGAATATGATCCTACAGACTACTAGAAAATGGCGGTGGTGGGGTGTCACAAGTCCATCAAGCAAATCTCAAATTCTTACAAGTTCTTACCCAGTAGCAGGTGGTGAACGGCAACCGTTGCAGTCAAAACTCTCAAAGCTTGGATAGAGCAATTACCAGGGAGAGTCAAACGCACGACGTAGATTTATGTGGAGCTAGGAAGGCTTATAATATGGTAGCAAAAATGGTCAGCAATAATCAATTCAGAGATGCAAAGTTGAATAAACGCTCAACGACGGTACTGTGCTGGTCCTAGGATAGACCGTGCTAGAGACGCAAGCCTAGAACACTAACAAAATCACGTCGCTGCACGTAAATAAGGTAAAAGCACACTCTGGAATTTTTTTTCCGCTCTGTTTTTTTGGCGCTTTTTTTGCGCTCTTTATTTTTTGCGAAAAATCACTATAATGGCGAACGTCTCAAAACTCTTCCCAGGTCAAAATGACAGGATGAGTGCAAAATTTTTTGACTATTTTTTTTTCGGAAATCAGGGCAGCGACGACGGAAAAGTGCGACAAAAAATCACTATGATGGCACGTGGCTCAAAAGACTCAGAAAAGCCTAAAAATAGGACAGGGAAAAAATATTTTCGGTCGCCGAAATTTTGGCCTAAAATCTGCCCGGGGTCTCTAGACCATTTTTTTCGAAACCTACTCAGGCAAGAAAACACGAATCGAAAATTAGATGGATCTCGAAAACAAACCTAATATGAAAAGAACTTGGATTGGTGGTGGACAAGCGGATGTATATGTGTACTCGGATTGGTGGTGGACAGGCGGATGTATATGTGGACTCGGATGGGTGGTGGATAAGCGAATGTATATGTGGACTCGGATTGGTGGTGGACAGGCAGATGTATATGGCAGCGGTAAAGAATATGTTGGTGGTGGTGGTATATGGCAGGAGCGATGACGATCGTGCGGCGGCGGCGTGACAACTTGTGAACAGAACCCGAAACACTAAGGGAAACTAGACGCTAAGACCAGCAACTTGACACGACGATGCAACCGCAAATTCAACAAAGCAAAATACTGAAAAGACTATGCAAAGGCTCAGACTGGTTCCGATATGATGAACTAACCCTAATTTTTTTGTGGCTTTTTCATGGACTGTAGTATGAAGAACACACCCGATCTAAAATATGAAAAACTGTAAAATCTCACCGAGCAACCTGGAAATCTGATACCACTTGATAGAGGCGAAGGTGTCCCGATGTTTCGATGAGATGTTGGCTATCGTTTTCTGTAGAAGTTGACCTTGACGATCCAACTACGAACGTGCGAGACGTCGCGCCTTAGTAATCACTAAACCAACTTCCGAGGGGTTATTGACCACGCCAGAGCACAATCAACCTGACCACGAGGGTCTATGTCCTGCGAGCAAACGAAGAACAAACAAGAAACTGAGATTGCAATCTGGATATTGCGAATAAAAGAGAAAGCTTTATTAATGAAGGTGGGGTTCTGTGACACCTTTGTCTGGTCGTTGAACACAAACGAAGTACGCGAAGTTGCAGCTATGGCGAACTTTTAATCTAAACAAAACCCAAAGTCTAAACGACGCCCTAAGGGCTGTATATATAGAGGAAGAGGGGGGAATTTCATGGCCCTTGGAGGAGGGTCTGAAACCAACCCTAACTCTTGTTTCCCCACACATACGGACTCTAAAAACAGCCTATACTTAAGTATTTCGAAATTACATGGGCCCGGCCCAATAATATGGTGACGCAACACCTAGAATAGCCTCTAGATGAACTTTATGAAGTGGCATCTTGTATATTTCGTCCAAGGCTTCATGCACTCCTTATGGTGGCTTCAAAGTCCTGAAATCATCACTTGTAACTCCGTTCTTGTCCCCCTTGCGCATGCCATCATCTCCATGCTTGGTCTTGCTCCGGTGTGTTGGAAATATGCCCTAGAGGAAATAATAAATGGTTATTATTATATTTCTTTGTTCATGGTAATTGTCTATTGTTCATGCTATAATTGTGTTATCCGGAAATCGTAATACATGTGTGAATACATAGACCACAACGTGTCCCTAGTAAGCCTCTAGTTGACTAGCTCGTTGATCAATGGATAGTCATGGTTTCCTGACTATGGACATTGGATGTCATTGATAACGGGATCACATCATTAGGAGAATGATGTGATGGACAAGACCCAATCCTAAGCATAGCATAAAAGATCGTGTAGTTTCGTTTGCTAGAGCTTTTCCAATGTCAAGTATCTTTTCCTTAGACCATGAGATCGTGCAACTCCCGGATACCGTAGGAGTGCTTTGGGTGTGCCAAACGTCACAACGTAACTGGGTGACTATAAAGGTGCACTACGGGTATCTCCGAAAGTGTCTGTTGGGTTGGCACGGATCGAGACTGGGATTTGTCACTCCGTATGACGGAGAGGTATCTCTGGGCCCACTCGGTAATGCATCATCATAATGAGCTCAATGTGACTAAGGCGTTAGTCACGGGATCATGCATTGCGGTACGAGTAAAGAGACTTGCCGGTAACGAGATTGAACAAGGTATTGGGATACCGACGATCGAATCTCGGGCAAGTAACATACCGATTGACAAAGGGAATTGTATACGGGATTGATTGAATCCTCGACATCGTGGTTCATCCGATGAGATCATCGTGGAACATGTGGGAGCCAACATGGGTATCCAGATCCCGCTGTTGGTTATTGACCGGAGAGGCGTCTCGGTCATGTCTGCATGTCTCCCGAACCCGTAGGGTCTACACACTTAAGGTTCGGTGACGCTAGGGTTGTAGAGATATGAGTATGCGGAAACCTGAAAGTTGTTCGGAGTCCCGGATGAGATCCCGGACGTCACGAGGAGTTCCGGAATGGTCCAGAGGTGAAGAATTATATAGGAAGTCCAGTTTCGGCCACCGGGAAAGTTTCGGGGGTTATCGGTATTGTGCCGGGACCACCGGAAGGGTCCCGGGGGTCCACCGGGTGGGGCCACCTGTCCCGGAGGGCCCCATGGGCTGAAGTGGGAAGGGAACCAGCCCATAGTGGGCTGGGGCGCCCCCCATGGGCCTCCCCCTGCGCCTAGGGTTGGAAACCCTAGGGTCGGGGGGCGCCCCACTTGACTTGGGGGTAAGTTACCCCCCTGGCCGCCGGCCCCCCTCTAGATGGGTTCTGGCCGGCGCCCCCCTCCCAGGGGGCCTATATAAAGGGGGGAGGGAGGGCAGTAGTATTACAGCCTTGGGCGCCTCCCTCCTCCCCTGCTACACCTCTCCCTCTCGCAGAAGCTCGGCGAAGCCCTGCCGAGACCCGCTACATCCACCACCACGCCGTCGTGCTGCTGGATCTCCATCAACCTCTCCTTCCCCCTTGCTGGATCAAGAAGGAGGAGACGTTGCTGCACCGTACGTGTGTTGAACGCGGAGGTGCCGTCCGTTCGGCACTCGGTCATCGGTGATTTGGATCACGGCGAGTACGACTCCGTCATCCACGTTCATTGGAACGCTTCCGCTCGCGATCTACAAGGGTATGTAGATGCACTCCTTTCCCCTCGTTGCTAGTATACTCCATAGATGGATCTTGGTGAGCGTAGGAAAATTTTAAAATTATGCTACGATTCCCAACAGTGGCATCATGAGCCAGGCCTATGCGTAGTTACTATGCACGAGTAGAACACAAAGCAGTTGTGGGCGTTGATGTTGCCAATTCTTCTTGCCGCTACTAGTCTTGTCTTGTTTCGGCGGTATTGTGGGATGAAGCGGCCCGGACCGACCTTACACGTACGCTTACGTGAGACAGGTTCCACCGACTGACATGCACTAGTTGCATAAGGTGGCTAGCGGGTGTCTGTCTCTCCTACTTTAGTCGGAACGGACTCGATGAAAAGGGTCCTTATGAAGGGTAAATAGAAATTGGCAAATCACGTTGTGGTTTTACGTAGGTAAGAAACGTTCTTGCTAGAAACCTATACAAGCCACGTAAAAACTTGCAACAACAATTAGAGGACGTCTAACTTGTTTTTGCAGCAAGTGCTATGTGATGTGATATGGCCAGAAGATGTGATGAATGATATATGTGATGTATGAGATTGATCATATTCTTGTAATAGGAATCACGACTTGCATGTCGATGAGTATGACAACCGGCAGGAGCCATAGGAGTTGTCTTTATTATTTTGTATGACCTGCGTGTCATTGAATAACGCCATGTAAATTACTTTACTTTGTTGCTAAACGCGTTAGCCATAGAAGTAGAAGTAATCGTTGGCGTGACGACTTCATGAAGACACAATGATGGAGATCATGATGATGGAGATCATGGTGTCATGCCGGTGACGAAGATGATCATGGTGCCCCGAAGATGGAGATCAAAGGAGCATAATGATATTGGCCATATCATGTCACTATTTGATTGCATGTGATGTTTATCATGTTTTGCATCTTATTTGCTTAGAACGACGGTAGTAAGTAAGATGATCCCTTATGATAATTTCAAGAAAGTGTTCCCCCTAACTGTGCACCGTTGCGAAGGTTCGTTGTTTCGAAGCACCACGTGATGATCGGGTGTGATAGATTCTAACGTTCGAATACAACGGGTGTTGACGAGCCTAGCATGTACAGACATGGCCTCGGAACACACGCAATACACTTAGGTTGACTTGACGAGCCTAGCATGTACAGACATGGCCTCGGAACACGGAGGACCGAAAGGTCGAGCATGAGTCGTATAGAAGATACGATCAACATGGAGATGTTCACCGATCTTGACTAGTCCGTCTCACGTGATGATCGGACACGGCCTAGTTAACTCGGATCATGTTTCACTTAGATGACTAGAGGGATGTCTATCTGAGTGGGAGTTCATTGAGTAATTTGATTAGATGAACTTAATTATCATGAACTTAGTCTAAAATCTTTACACTATGTCTTGTAGATCAAATGGCCCACGTTGTCCTCAATTTCAACGCGTTCCTAGAGAAAACCAAGCTGAAAGATGATGGCAGCAACTATACGGACTGGGTCCGGAACCTGAGGATCATCCTCATAGCAGCCAAGAAAGATTATGTCTTAGAAGCACCGCTAGGTGAAGCACCAATCCCAGAGAACCAAGACGTTATGAACGCTTGGCAGCAGCGTGCTGATGATTACTCCCTCGTTCAGTGCGGCATGCTTTACAGCTTAGAACCGGGTCTCCAAAAGCGTTTTGAGAAACATGGAGCATATGAGATGTTCGAGGAGCTGAAAATGGTTTTCCAAGCTCATGCCCGGGTCGAGAGATATGAAGTCTCCGACAAGTTCTTCAGCTGTAAAATGGAGGAGAATAGTTCTGTTAGTGAGCACATACTCAGAATGTCTGGGTTGCACAACCGCTTGTCTCAGCTGGGAGTTAATCTCCCGGATGACGCGGTCATTGACAGAATCCTTCAGTCGCTTCCACCAAGCTACAAGAGCTTTGTGATGAACTTCAATATGCAGGGGATGGAAAAGACCATTCCTGAGGTATATTCAATGCTGAAATCAGCGGAGGTGGAGATCAGAAAAGAACATCAAGTGTTGATGGTGAATAAAACCACTAAGTTCAAGAAGGGCAAGGGTAAGAAGAACTTCAAGAAGGACGGCAAGGGAGTTGCCGCGCCCGGTAAGCCAGTTACCGGGAAGAAGTCAAAGAATGGACCCAAGCCTGAGACTGAGTGCTTTTATTGCAAGGGAAGTGGTCACTGGAAGCGGAACTGCCCCAAATACTTAGCGGACAAGAAGGCCGGCAACACCAAAGGTATATGTGATATACATGTAATTGATGTGTACCTTACCAGTACTCGTAGTAGCTCCTGGGTATTTGATACCGGTGCGGTTGCTCATATTTGTAACTCAAAACAGGAACTACGGAATAAACGGAGACTGGCGAAGGACGAGGTGACGATGCGCGTCGGGAATGGTTCCAAGGTCGATGTGATCGCCGTCGGCACGCTACCTCTGCATCTACCTACGGGATTAGTTTTAAACCTCAATAATTGTTATTTAGTGCCAGCTTTGAGCATGAACATTGTATCTGGATCTCGTTTAATTCGAGATGGCTACTCATTTAAATCCGAGAATAATGGTTGTTCTATTTATATGAGAGATATGTTTTATGGTCATGCCCCGCTGGTTAATGGTTTATTCTTGATGAATCTCGAACGTGATGTTACACATATTCATAGTGTGAATACCAAAAGATGTAAAGTTGATAACGATAGTCCCACATACTTGTGGCACTGCCGCCTTGGTCACATTGGTGTCAAGCGCATGAAGAAGCTCCATGCAGATGGACTTTTGGAGTCTCTTGATTACGAATCATTTGACACGTGCGAACCATGCCTCATGGGTAAGATGACCAAGACTCCGTTCTCCGGAACAATGGAGCGAGCAACCAACTTATTGGAAATCATACATACCGATGTGTGCGGTCCAATGAGTGTTGAGGCTCGCGGAGGATATCGTTATGTTCTCACTCTCACTGATGACTTAAGTAGATATGGGTATGTCTACCTAATGAAACACAAGTCTGAAACCTTTGAAAAGTTCAAGGAATTTCAGAGTGAGGTTGAGAATCAACGTGACAGGAAAATAAAATTCTTACGATCAGATCGTGGTGGAGAATATTTAAGTCACGAGTTTGGTACACACTTAAGGAAATGTGGAATAGTTTCACAACTCACGCCGCCTGGAACACCTCAGAGAAACGGTGTGTCCGAACGTCGTAATCGCACTCTATTGGATATGGTGCGATCTATGATGTCTCTTACCGATTTACCGCTCTCATTTTGGGGCTATGCTTTAGAGACTGCCGCATTCACTTTAAATAGGGCTCCGTCGAAATCCGTTGAGACGACACCGTATGAATTATGGTTTGGGAAGAAACCTAAGCTGTCGTTTCTAAAAGTTTGGGGATGCGATGCTTATGTCAAGAAACTTCAACCTGAAAAGCTCGAACCCAAGTCGGAAAAATGCGTCTTCATAGGATACCCTAAGGAAACTATTGGGTATACCTTCTACCTCAGATCCGAAGGCAAGATCTTCGTTGCCAAGAACGGGTCCTTTCTGGAGAAGGAGTTTCTCTCGAAAGAATTGAGTGGGAGGAAAGTGGAACTTGATGAGGTGATAGTCACCCCTTCCGAACCGGAAAGTAGCGCAGCGCGGGAAATGTTCCTGTGGTGCCTACACCGACTGGGGAGGAAGTTAATGATGATGATCATGAAGCTTCGGATCAAGTTACTACTGAACTTCGTAGGTCCACAAGGACACGTTCCGCACCAGAGTGGTACGGCAACCCTGTCCTGGAAATCATGTTGTTAGACAACGGTGAACCTTCGAACTATGAAGAAGCGATGGCGGGCCCGGATTCCGACAAATGGCTAGAAGCCATGAAATCCGAGATAGGATCCATGTATGAAAACGAAGTATGGACTTTGACTGACTTGCCCGATGATCGGCGAGCCATAGAAAACAAATGGATCTTTAAGAAGAAGACGGACGCGGATGGTAATGTGACCATCTACAAAGCTCGACTTGTCGCTAAGGGTTATCGACAAGTTCAAGGGGTTGACTACGATGAGACTTTCTCACCCGTAGCGAAGCTGAAGTCCGTCCGAATCATGTTAGCAATTGCCGCATACTATGATTATGAGATATGGCAGATGGACGTCAAAACGGCATTCCTTAACGGCTTCCTTAAGGAAGAGTTGTATATGATGCAGCCGGAAGGTTTTGTCGATCCTAAGAATGCTAACAAAGTATGCAAGCTCCAGCGCTCAATCTATGGGCTGGTGCAAGCATCTCGGAGTTGGAACATTCGCTTTGATGAGATGATCAAAGCGTTTGGGTTTACACAGACTTATGGAGAAGCCTGTGTTTACAAGAAAGTGAGTGGGAGCTCTGTAGCATTTCTCATATTATATGTGGATGACATACTATTGATGGGAAATGATATAGAATTCTTGGAAAGTATAAAGGCCTATTTGAATAAGTGTTTTTCAATGAAGGACCTTGGAGAAGCTGCTTATATATTAGGCATCAAGATCTATAGAGATAGATCAAGACGCCTCATTGGTCTTTCACAGAGTACATACCTTGACAAGATATTGAAGAAGTTCAATATGGATCAGTCCAAGAAGGGGTTCTTGCCTGTATTGCAAGGTGTGCAATTGAGCACGGCTCAATGCCCGACCACGGCAGAAGATAGAGAAAAGATGAGTGTCATCCCCTATGCCTCGGCCATAGGGTCTATTATGTATGCCATGCTGTGTACCAGACCTGATGTAAACCTTGCCGTAAGTTTGGTAGGAAGGTACCAAAGTAATCCCGGCATGGAACACTGGACAGCGGTCAAGAATATCCTGAAGTACCTGAAAGGACTAAGGATATGTTTCTCGTTTATGGAGGTGACGAAGAGCTCGTCGTAAAGGGTTACGTCGACGCTAGCTTCGACACAGATCTGGATGACTCGAAGTCACAAACCGGATACGTGTATATTTTGAATGGAGGAGCAGTAAGCTGGTGCAGTTGCAAGCAAAGCGTCGTGGCGGGATCTACATGTGAAGCGGAGTACATGGCAGCCTCGGAGGCAGCACAGGAAGCAGTCTGGATGAAGGAGTTCATTACCGACCTAGGGGTGATTCCCAATGCGTCGGGCCCGATGACTCTCTTCTGTGACAACACTGGAGCTATTGCCCTTGCGAAGGAGCCCAGGTTTCACAGGAAGACCAGGCATATCAAGCGTCGCTTCAACTCCATTCGTGAAAGTGTTCAAAATGGAGACATAGATATTTGTAAAGTACATACGGACCTGAATGTAGCAGATCCGTTGACTAAACCTCTCCCTAGAGCAAAACATGATCAACACCAGGACGCAATGGGTGTTCGATTCATCACAATGTAACTAGATTATTGACTCTAGTGCAAGTGGGAGACTGTTGGAAATATGCCCTAGAGGCAATAATAAATGGTTATTATTATATTTCTTTGTTCATGGTAATTGTCTATTGTTCATGCTATAATTGTGTTATCCGGAAATCGTAATACATGTGTGAATACATAGACCACAACGTGTCCCTAGTAAGCCTCTAGTTGACTAGCTCGTTGATCAATGGATAGTCATGGTTTCCTGACTATGGACATTGGATGTCATTGATAACGGGATCACATCATTAGGAGAATGATGTGATGGACAAGACCCAATCCTAAGCATAGCATAAAAGATCGTGTAGTTTCCTTTGCTAGAGCTTTTCCAATGTCAAGTATCTTTTCCTTAGACCATGAGATCGTGCAACTCCCGGATACCGTAGGAGTGCTTTGGGTGTGCCAAACGTCACAACGTAACTGGGTGACTATAAAGGTGCACTACGGGTATCTCCGAAAGTGTCTGTTGGGTTGGCACGGATCGAGACTGGGATTTGTCACTCCATATGACGGAGAGGTATCTCTGGGCCCACTCGGTAATGCATCATCATAATGAGCTCAATGTGACTAAGGCGTTAGTCACGGGATCATGCATTGTAGTACGAGTAAAGAGACTTGCCGGTAACGAGATTGAACAAGGTATTGGGATACCGACGATCGAATCTCGGGCAACTAACATACCGATTGACAAAGGGAATTGTATACGGGATTGATTGAATCCTCGACATCGTGGTTCATCCGATGAGATCATCGTGGAACATGTGGGAGCCAACATGGGTATCGAGATCCCGCTGTTGGTTATTGACCGGAGAGGCGTCTCGGTCATGTCTGCATGTCTCCCGAACCCGTAGGGTCTACACACTTAAGGTTCGGTGACGCTAGGGTTGTAGAGATATGAGTATGCGGAAACCTGAAAGTTGTTCGGAGTCCCGGATGAGATCCCGGACGTCACGAGGAGTTCCGGAATGGTCCGGAGGTGAAGAATTATATATAGGAAGTCCAGTTTCGGCCGCCGGGAAAGTTTCGGGGGTTATCGGTATTGTACCGGGACCACCGGAAGGGTCCCGGGGGTCCACCGGGTGGGGCCACCTGTCCCGGAGGGCCCCATGGGCTGAAGTGGGAAGGGAACCAGCCGGTAGTGGGCTGGGGCGCCCCCCATGGGCCTCCCCCTGCGCCTAGGGTTGGAAACCCTAGGGTGGGGGGGGGGCGCCCCACTTGACTTGGGGGGTAAGTTACCCCCTGGCCGCCGCCCCCCTCCTGATGGGTTCTGGCCGGCGCCCCCTTCCGAGGGGGCCTATATAAAGGGGGGGAGGGAGGGCAGTAGTATTACAGCCTTGGGTGCCTCCCTCCTCCCCTGCTACACCTCTCCTTCTCGTAGAAGCTTGGCGAAGCCCTGCCGAGACCCGCTACATCCACCACCACGCCGTCGTGCTGCTGGATCTCCATCAACCTCTCCTTCCCCCTTGCTGGATCAAGAAGGAGGAGACGTCGCTGCACCGTACGTGTGTTGAACGCGGAGGTGCCGTCCGTTCGGCACTCGGTCATCGGTGATTTGGATCACGGCGAGTACGACTCCGTCATCCACGTTCATTGGAATGCTTCCGCTCGCGATCTACAAGGGTATGTAGATGCACTCCTTTCCCCTCGTTGCTAGTATACTCCATAGATGGATCTTGGTGAGCGTAGGAAAATTTTAAAATTATGCTACGATTTCCATCACGGTGTTCATCCCTCTTATCCATGCTAGACCCTTCATTTGTAAGCAAAACAAATGTATCCAATTTAGGAAGCATCATATTCTCATGAACATTGGAATCATTACCAAGAAACGAAAGTACCTGATAATTTAATTGGCGTGCACGAGCTCTAGTAATGGGTCCAGTATGTATAGCAGCAGGGGCTGTGGGTGTAACAATGGTATTGATGTCCTCATCACAAACGGACCAATGTTTAATCATTTTGATATGACCTCTAATCTTGGTGATGATTCTGTGTCAAATGACTTATTGCATGTTTTCTAAGCATGTTGTAGCATGTAAATTTGATGCAAATAAGGTTTATTAACACTAGCCTTGTAAGACCTAGGGTTAGTTTTAGGCTGCCTTGGGACACCCTCCCACCTCCTTGGCCGCTACCCCTTGCTCCTATATAAGTAGATCAATCTAGTAGCTTTTTTCCTTGGGATTTTTTTAGTTAAAAGTTAGTCATTGCAACTTCGTGTACTTCATTTGTGTCCAACGACCAGACCAAGACCGCTTTCGGATCCCCACCTTTATCAGTACTTCATGTATATTCGCAATATTCAGATTGCATTATCATATTCTTGCTTGTGTGCAGGAATAGACCTTCTTGGTCAGGCTGATCGCGCTTCCAGCATCGTCAGTAACCTCAGGAGATTGGTTTAGCGATTGCTAAGGCGCAACGTCATGCACGTTTTTAGTCGGATCGTCAAAGTCGGCTCCACCAAATCGATTGTTATCGTCTCATTGAAAGATCGGGACCCTCGCCTCTATCAGTTCATCACAACATAACAACGTACTAGATAGATCAAACTACTACAAATGCAAATGATGACATATAGAATAGGCACAAATTAATCTTACCACTCACCTACAAATCCCACACCTGGGGGAATTACTCACACATCATAAGAGGGGAATCAATCACAAGAGAGATAAATCCAATGAAAACCATATCGATAATACCGTTAAGATCCACAATAAGATGAAATGGATAACTCAAATAGTCTTGATCTCCAGACGAGATTGAGTAGAATTACAATTGTCCCAATTGGAATACCTCTCACAATAGTAGAAATGGTGATGATGATGGAGATGAAAGAAGCAAAGACAAATAAGATCTTCGAAGGTTCTTCAGATCCTCCTCTCCTCTGTTCTAGTGGTGTGGCGGCGGCTAGGGTTCTCTTTTCCGCTGGGGCCCTTCATGGAAGTTACTTGTATAGATGTGTTGGACCTGATGGCAGTCCATACGACCGCTCATGCAAGCACTTGCGGTCATATGGAGTGCCGTTTTGCTCTGGTGCGCCTGTTGACTTGGGTTTCTTCAGCAAAGTTGCTCCATTTGGATTGATTTGTAGTAATCTTCCTTGGTTTCCTTCCATATATGATATTTCCTGCCAAACATTGAGGAAGTAGATTTTCTTCTCTTTCAAGGGATTAGTGTTAGAAATATCCGAAGAATTTTAGTGAACCACGCAAAAATCACTACTAAAACATCACAAATTCTCGAGCCATCATTGGCCAGCCACCAGAATGCTGCAAGCTTACTGAATGAGATACAACCAAGGATGGAACAAGGACACCACCCCCAACTAGCCGTCTGATGGATAGACTCCCAAGTCAGAAGAACCGCAATGATCACCGGCCCGGTCAACACAATCCAAGTCATGGATACTGGCAAGATCACCGTAGTGTGCGAGCGTTAGTAAAATGTAGTAGAAAACAAAAAATTGTGCCTACGCACAACCAAGATCAATATGAAGATGCATAATGGGTTGGGATCACGATTGTTACCGCCATCGAGTTGCAGCGGAAGAAGAACATGCCGGTATAGATTGTACTTGGAGTCCCTCGAACCGTCGATGAACGATCCCGCGAATCGCCCATGAACAATCCCTCAAACCGAAGTCCGAAAGCACGACCTCTCAACATTGTTGCAAGCGTGCAACCTTCATGATCCGGCGGCGCTTTGCTGTCCAGAGGTAACCATTGCCGAAGAATTAGAGGGAGGAGATTATAACCACATGGGGCCTCTAATTATGAGGATTTTAGGATTAGTCTAGCTCTAATTAGTCAATTAGGACCAACTAGAACTAGAACTCAAAGAACTATAGGAGGCTCCAAAACTTGTGTGTTCAATTGTGGCTAATACCTCAAGTATATATAGGTTGGAGGGGAAGAGGAGGGCTGCCACCAAGGAGGGAAAGCCTCCTTGGGGAGCCGGACATAGGGGGGAGGAGTCCAGCTCCTCCCCTAGTAGGATTTGGACCACCCACAAGGAAAGAGGGGTGTGATGACCCACAAGTATAGGGGATCTGTCGTAGTCCCTTCGATAAGCAAGAGTGTCAAACCCAACGAGGAGCAGAAGGAAATGACAAGCAGTTTTCAGCAACGTATTCTCTGCAAGCACTGAAATTATCGGTAACAGATAGTTGTGTGATAAGATAATTCATAACGGGTAACAAGTAACAAGTGTAACTAAGGTGCAGCAAGATGGCCCAATCCTTTCTATAGGAAAGGACAAGCTTGGACAAACTCTTATATAAAGCAAAGTGCTCCCGAGGACACATGGGAATTATTTTCGAGTTAGTTTTCATCATGCTCATATGATTCACGTTCGTTACATTGATAATTTGATATGTGGGTGGACCGGCGCTTGGGTGCTGTCCTTACTTGGACAAGCCTCCCACTTATGATTAACCCCTTTCGCAAGCATCCGCAACTACGAAAGAAGAATTAAGATAAATCTAACCATAGCATGAAACATGTGGATCCAAATCAGCCCCTTACGAAGCAACACATAAACTAGGGTTTGAGATTCTGTCACTCTAGCAACCCATCATCTATTTATTACTTCCCAATGCCTTCCCCTAGGCCCAAATCATGGTGCACTACTACAGGATGCTGCTAACGCGACACTACGATCTGAGACCCTTCGACGAAACTGTGTGCGATGCCATAATCGCAAACGGTGGTGTAAAAAAACCCGTCAAAAAAGGTGCAAAACGTTTGCGATGGCGGAGCCATCAAACACGGTTCAGATTTTAGTTGCGTGTGCGATGCATGGCATATGGTTCAGTTCAATTAACTGTTTGCGATGAGGAGGAACAAAAGAAACGGGCAGCCAGATGGAGGTGTGTGCGATATACAGCATACGGTTCACTCGGATGAACTCTGTGATTAGGCAACACAAAATAAACGGTCAGCCAGATCAACGTGTGTGCGATATACGGCATGCGGTTCACTCGGATGAACTGTTTGCGTTGAGACATGAGAACAGAAACGGTTCAACTTAACAAGATGTGTGTGATACGCGACAAACAGATCTGTAATCAGAAATGTGTGTGAAGACCGATAATAACACAGACGGTTACTGCTAATAAAGCGTGTGTGTTGTGCGATGGGATTGCATACAGAACAACAACATACACACGCACGCACACACACACACACACACACACACACACACACACACACACACTTATAAGGACATGTTTGCATAACCAAATTAGACATCCACTTACATAGGTGGCTACTACAACCATGGCATTTGCACACACCAAAGTAAACTATTACATGCATAATTACATAGGTGGCTACTACACACATGACATTTCCACACACCAATAAAGTAAACTATATATTACATGCATGATTAACTAGCATAAACGATCATCTGATCATCATCTACTTCTTGTGAGGCTTGCTCTGCTTGTGGCTTGATCCGGGCTCGTCGATTTGGGTAACGAGGCACTTCCTCATGTCAACGATCTGCCTGTGCATCTCGTAGCATGTGTACACGCTCTTGGCCGCGAACCTGAGGTGAGGTTCATCCAGTTGCCGCATCCAGGCCCTATGCCAGGATAGGGGACTTGTTCTCTGGGCATCCTACTTCATCTTTTCGTAGTAGGGGTTGATGATGGCCGAGGTGAGTTCGACCAGGGAGTCCTTCTTCGTGCTGCCCCAGACCCTGTAGTGGTCACGGATTTCGACAAGGTTCTTGTAGGCCAAGCCCGTAACACTGAGCGCATTTACATCATCTTTGGTTTCCACCGTGGCGAACTTGTAGTCGGTGCTGTTGACAAACCTGTTGAAACGGTCGCAAGGCTCTGTGGCCATGCAGTAGTGGTAGATCAGGACATGATGGCGCACGCACAACTGGGCGATGGCAACCTTCTGATCTATGCCGGGACGACCAGCGGTGTACTGGAGGTCGATGCCGACCACCTTGTACTTGTCCCGAGCAAGCAACTGCTCAACGCTGTTGATGTAGTCGTCCACCACGGCCGGGTCGACGGTGTACACCACCGAGAGATACGTCTCCCTCGCGTGGGTCTCCACTCTATGCTCGCCGAACTCCATTGGAGCGCCGCTGGACATCCCCTCTCTATGTGTCGTCGTGGGTGTGCTTGTTGTGTTGTGGGGCGTGATACGTCCATTATGCATCATGCTTTTATATCGATATTTATTGCATTATGGGCTGTTATTACACGTTATGTCACAATACTCATGCCTTTTCTCTCTTATTTTACAAGGTTTACATGAAGAGGGAGAATGCCGGCAGCTGGAATTCTAGGCTGGAGAAGGAGCAAATATTAGAGACCTATTCTGCACAGCTCCAAAAGTCCTGAAACTTCACGGAGGCAGTTTTTGGAATTAATAAAAAATACTGGCGAAAGAATCCACCAGAGGGGGCCCACACCCTGGCCACAAGGGTGGGGGGCGCGCCCCTGCCTCGTGAGCCCCCTGGCAGGCCTCCGATGCCCATCTTCTACTATATGAAGTCTTTCACCCTGGAAAAAATCATAAGCAAGCTTTCGGGAAGAAACACCGCCGCCACGAGGCGGAACCTTGGCGGAACATTTCTAGGGCTCCGACGGAGCTGTTCCGTCGGGGAAACTTCCCTCTGGGAGGGGAAATCATCGCCATCGTCATCACCAATGATCCTCTCATCGGGAGGGGGTCAATCTCCATCAACATCTTCACCAGCACCATCTCCTCTAAAACCCTAGTTCATCTCTTGTATCCAATCTTTCTCCCAAAACCTCAGATTGGTACCTGTGGGTTGCTAGTAGTGTTGATTACTCCTTGTAGTTGATGCTAGTTGGTTTATTTGGTGGAAGAACATATGTTTAGATCATTTATGCATATTAATACCCCTCTGATGATGAACATGAATATGGTTTGTGAGTAGTTATGTTTGTTCCTGAGGACATGGGAGAAGTCTTGCTATAAGTAGTCATGTGAATTTGGTATTCGTTCGATATTTTGATGAGATGTATGTTGTCTTTCCTCTAGTGGTGTTATGTGAACGTCGACTACATGACACTTCACCATTGTTTGGGCCTAGAGGAAGGCATTGGGAAGTAATAAGTAGATGATGGGTTGCTAGAGTGACAGAAGCTTAAACCCTAGTTTATGAGTTGCTTCGTAAGGTGCTGATTTGGATCCATATGTTTCATGCTATGGTTAGGTTTACCTTAATACTTCTTTTGTAGTTGCAGATGCTTGCAATAGGGGTTAATCATAAGTGGGATTCTTGTCCAAGAAAGGTCAGCACCCAAGCACCGGTCCACCCACATACCAAATTATCAAAGTAACGAACGCGAATCATATGAGCGTGATGAAAACTAGCTTGACGATAATTCCCATGTGTCCTCGGGAGCGTTTTCCTTCATATAAGAGTTTGTCCAGGCTTGTCCTTTGCTACAAAAAGGATGGGGCCATATTTCTGCACCTTATTTACTTTTATTACTTGTTACCCGTTACAAATTACCTTATCACAAAACTATTTGTTACCTATAATTTCAGTGCTTGCTGAGAATACCTTACTGAAAACCGCTTGTCATTTCCTTCTGCTCCTCGTTGGGTTGGACACTCTTACTTATCGAAAGGACTACGATAGATCCCCTACACTTGTGGGTCATCAAGACTCTTTTCTGGAGCCGTTGCCGGGGAGTGAAGCGCCTTTGGTAGGTGGAATTTGGTAAGGAAAAATTTATATAGTGTGCTGAAATTTACTGTCACTTGTTACTATGGAACATAATTCTTTGAGGGGCTTGTTCGGGGTATCTTCACCCCACCAGTAGAGCAAAGAGTTGCTTCTCAACCTACTGAACCTACCGAAAATGTTTAGTTTGAAATTCCTTCGGGTATGATAGAGAAACTGCTAGCTAATCCTTTTACAGGAGATGGAACATTACATCCCGATTTGCACCTAATCTATGTGGATGCAGTTTGTGGATTATTTAAGCTTGCAGGTATGCCCGAGGATGTTATCAAGAAGAAGGTCTTCCCTTTATCTTTGAAGGGAAAGGCATTGACATGGTTTAGGCTATGTGATGATATGGGATCATGGAACTACAACCGATTGAAATTGGAATTTCATCAGAAGTTTTATCCTATGCATCTTGTTCATCGTGATCATAATTATATATATAATTTTTGGCCTCACGAAGGAGAAAGCATCGCTCAAGCTTGGGGGAGGCTTAAGTCAATGTTATATTCATGCCCCAATCATGAGCTCTCAAGAGAAATTATTATTCAAAAATTTTATGCTCGGCTTTCTCTCAACAATCGATCCATGCTCGATACTTCTTGTATTGGATATTTTATGATGAAGACTATTGAATTCAAATGGGATTTATTGGAAAGAATTAAACACAACTCTGAAGATTGGGATCTCGACGAAGGTAAGGAGTCAGGTAAAACACCTAAGTTTGATTGTGTTAAATCTTTTATGGATACCGATGTTTTCTGTGAATTTAGCACTAAATATGGACTTGACTCTGAGATAGTAGCTTCTTTATGTGAATCCTTTGCTACTCATGTTGATCTCCCTAAGGAGAAGTGGTTTAAATATAATCCTCCCATTGAAGTAAAAGTAGTTGCACCAATTAAAGTTGAAGAAAAGACTATCACTTATAATGTTGATCCTATTGTTCCTACTGCTTATATTGAGAAACCACCTTTCCCTGTTAGAATAAAGGATCATGCTAAAGCTTCAACTGTGGTTCGTAAGAGTAATACTAGAACACCTACACCCCCTGAGCAAATTAAAGTTGAACCTAGTATTGATATGGTTAAAGATCTTTTGGCTGATAATATTGATGGACATGTTATTTACTTCTGTGATGAAGCTGCTAGAATTGCTAGACCTGATACTAAGAATAAACATAGACCTGTTGTAGGCACGATGTTATTTTTGTTAAAATAGGATCATTGCTATCATGGCTTATGTGATATGGGTGCTAGTGCAAGTGCAATACCTCATTCCTTATACAAAGAAATTATGCACGATATTGCACCTGCTGAGATAGAGGAGATCGATGTTACCATTAAGCTTCCCAATAGAGACACTATTTTTACCAGTTGGGATTGTTAGAGATGTTGAAGTCTTGTGTGGGAAAGTTAAATATCCCGCTGATTTTCTTGTTCTTGGTTCCCCACAAGATAGCTTCTGTCCCATCATATTTGGTAGACCCTTCTTGAATACTGTTAATGCTATGATAGACTGCAAAAAGGATGTTGTTACCATTGGTTTGGGGAATATGTCTCACGAGTTTAATTTTGCTAAATTTCATAGACAACCCCATGATAAAGAATTGCCTAGTAAAGATGAAATTATTAGTCTTGCTTCTATTGCCGTGCCTCCTAATGATCCCTTACGACAATATTTGCTCGACCATGAAAATGATATGTTTATGAATGAAAGAAGGGAAATAGATGAAGTATTCTTTAAACAAGGACCTATCTTTAAACAAGGATCCTCCTCCACCCAAGGGTGATCCCGTGTTTGAGCTTAAACCATTACCTGATACTCTTAAATATGCTTATCTCGATGAGAAAAAGATATATCCTGTTATTATTAGTGCTAACCTTTCAGAGCATGAAGAAAAGAGATTATTGAAAACTCTGAAGAAGCACCGTGCTACTATTGGATACACTCTTGATGATCTTAAGGGCATTAGTCCCACTTTATGCCAGCACAAAATAAAATTGGAGAAAGACGCTAAACTAGTTGTTGATCACCAACGACAGCTAAATCCTAAGATGAAAGAAGTGGTAAGAAAAGAAATACTAAAGCTTCTGGAGGCAGGTATAATTTATCCTGTTGCTAATAGTCAGTGGGTAAGTCCTGTCCATTGTGTCCCCAAGAAGGGAGGTATTACTGTTGTTCCTAATGATAAACATGAATTGATCCCACAAAGAATTGTTACAGGTTACAGAATGGTAATTGATTTCCGTAAACTAAATAAAGCTACTAAGAAAGATCATTACCCTTTACCTTTTATTGATCAAATGCTAGAAAGATTATCCAAACATACACATTTTTGCTTTCTAGATGGTTATTCCGGTTTCTCTCAAATACCTGTGTCAAAAGAGGATCAAGAAAAGACCACTTTTACTTGCCTTTCGGTACCTTTGCTTATAGACGTATGCCTTTTGGTTTATGTAATGCACCTGCTACCTTTCAAAGATGTATGACTGCTATATTCTCTGACTTTTGTGAAAAGATTGTTGAGGTTTTCATGGATGATTTCTCCATATATGGAACTTCTTTTGATGATTGCTTAAGCAACCTTGATCGAGTTTTGCAGAGATGTGAAGAAACTAATCTTGTCTTGAATTGGGAGAAGTGCCACTTTATGGTTAATGAAGGTATTGTCTTGGGGCATAAAATTTCTGAAAGAAGTATTGAATTTGACAAAGCTAAAGTTGATCTATTGAAAAGATGCCATGTCCTAAGGACATTAAAGGTATAAGAAGTTTCCTTGGTCATGCCGGTTTTTATAGGAGGTTCATTAAGGACTTCTCTAAAATCTCTAGGCCTCTGACTAATCTCTTACAAAAAGATGTTCCTTTTGTCTTTGATGATGATTGTGTAGAAGCATTTGAAATACTTAAGAAAGCCTTGATTTCTGCACCTATTGTTCAGCCACCTGATTGGAATTTACCCTTTGAAATTATGTGTGATGCTAGTGATTATGCTGTAGGTGCTGTTCTAGGACAAAGAGTTGATAAGAAATTAAATGTTATCCAATATGCCAGTAAAACTCTAGACAGTGCCCAGAGAAATTATGCTACTACTGAAAAAGAATTTTTAGCAGTTGTATTTGCTTGTGATAAGTTCAGACCTTATATTGTTGATTCTAAAGTAACTGTTCACACTGATCATGCTGCTATTAAATACCTTATGGAAAAGAAAGATGCTAAACCTAGACTTATTAGATGGGTTCTCTTGCTACAAGAATTTGATTTGCATATTATTGATAGAAAGGGAGCTGAGAACCCCGTTGCAGACAACTTATCTAGGTTAGAGAATGTTCTTGATGACCCACTACCTATTGATGATAGCTTCCCTGATGAACAATTAGCTGTCATAAATGCTTCTCGTACTGCTCCATGGTATGCTGATTATGCTAATTACATTGTTGCTAAATTTATACCACCTAGTTTCACATACCAACAAAAGAAAAAGTTTTTCTATGATTTAAGACATTACTTCTGGGATGACCCACACCTTTATAAAGAAGGAGTAGATGGTGTTATTAGACGTTGTGTACCTGAGCATGAACAGGAACAGATCCTACGCAAGTGTCACTCCGAAGCTTATGGAGGACACCACGCTGGAGATAGAACTGCGCATAAGGTATTGCAATCCGGTTTTTATTGGCCTACTCTCTTCAAAGATGCCCGTAAGTTTGTCTTGTCTTGTGATGAATGTCAAAGAATTGGTAATATTAGTAGACGTCAAGAAATGCCTATGAATTATTCACTTGTTATTGAACCATTTGATGTTTGGGGCTTTGATTATATGGGACCATTTCCTTCCTCTAATGGGTATACACATATTTTAGTTGCTGTTGATTACGTTACTAAGTGAGTAGAAACTAGTAGTGCTGATCATAACACCTCTATTAAGATGCTTAAAGAAGTTATTTTTCCGAGGTTTGGAGTCCCTAGATATTTAATGACTGATGGTGGTTCACATTTTATTCATGGTGCTTTTCGTAAAATGCTTGCTAAGTATGATGTTAATCATAGAATTGCATCTCCATATCACCCGCAGTCTAGTGGTCAAGTAGAACTTAGTAATAGAGAGCTCAAATTAATTTTGCAAAAGACTGTTAATAGATCTAGAAAGAATTGGTCCAAGAAACTTGATGATGCATTGTGGGCCTATAGAACTGCATATAAAAATCCTATGGGTATGTCTCCGTATAAAATGGTTTATGGAAAGCATGTCACTTGCCTCTCGAACTAGAACATAAGGCGTATTGGGCCATTAAAGAGCTCAATTATGATTTCAAACTTGCCGGTGAGAAGAGGTTATTTGACATTAGCTCACGTGATGAATGGAGAACCCAGGCATATGAGAATGCCAAACTGTTTAAAGAAAAAGTTAAAAGATGGCATGACAAAAGGATACAAAAGCGTGAGTTTAATGTAGGTGATTATGTGTTGCTATTCAACTCTCGTTTAAGATTTTTTGCAGGAAAACTTCTCTCTAACTGGGAAGGTCCTTACGTTAATGAGGAGGTCTATCGTTCCTGTGCCACAAAAATCAACAACTTCGAAGGCACAAATCTAAAGGTGGTGAACGGTCAAAGAATCAAACATTATATCTCAGGTAATCCCATAAATGTTGAAACCAATGTTATTGAAACCGTAACCCTGGAGGAATACATAAGGGACACTTTCCAGAATGTTTCAGACTCCGAAAAGGAATAGGTATGTGGTACGGTAAGTAAACTGACTCCGAAAAAGTTCTAATGGCAATTTTCCTCTGTTTTGGAATATTTTGAAAAATAGGAAAATAAGAAGTAGTCCGGGAAGGACACGAGGGGTCCACGAGGGTGGAGGGAGGGCCCGCCTGCCTCGTGGGCACCTCGTGTGCCCTCCGGACTCCGTTTTCTTGCACGACACTTCTTTTGGTTGGTAAAAATTCATTATATAATCTCCCGAAGGTTTTGACCACCGTACCACACAAATATCCTCTGTTTTTGTTTCGAGCTATTTTTCTGATAGATCAAGATCAGCATGACGTCTCCAAGTGCCCCCAAGGACAAGTTCTTCGAGAAGCTCATCAACCCCTACCTCGCGGAAGTGCTGCAACATCCTCAAACCATTGAGATAAATGAGGGGGTGCTGCACATCCGCGATGTTGAGGGACCCAGGAGGACCGGAAGCGTGGAGACAAGACTCGAAGCAATGGAGCAGCAAGTTTTCAAGTGCCAAGGGATGGTGTAACGCGGACTCGACACCAATCACATGATGATCGCGGAGTTCACCAACAACCACAAGATGGATGCCAAGAACATTGGGGAGGCCATCTTCAAGCTTCACGAGAAAATCAAGCACCTCCAAGCCCAGATCTATGACCTGCAAAATCAAAACTGTGAGTATGAATATAGATTCAAGAGGATGAGTTTGGCTGCAGATTTGAGGATCCCGGAGACTCGATCATCTTTCTATGATGGTGAGCCTATGCCTTGGAAGAGGGATGGCAAGCCTACATCATCAACAACTCCATCATCACCACCTCTAAGGAAGGAAAACTGAGTATCGGGTATGGGCACTCCCCCTTGGCAACTGCCAAGCTTGGGGGAGGTGCCCCGGTATCGTATCACCATCACACTCCTATCTTTACCGTTTTTCTTAGTTCGATCCTTTTAGTAATATATTGATCTAGTAGAATTAAGTTTTAGTATGATCTACTCTTGAGTTTTGCTTTATGGTCCTTCTATGTAATCGAGTCTGTGAGCTATATATAATAAAGATTAGTGTTGAGTCAAGGGCTTGATTATCTTGCTATGATCTTGAGGGAATAAAAGAAAGAATAAAAAGAAATAAAGAGATCATATTGATCTTATGGAGAGTAATGACTTCACATATAAATAGTATGATGAATAAAAGTTGTTGAGAGTTGACAAACATAGTTTTGGTCATCGTGGCAATTAATAGGAGGTAATAAAGAAAGAGAGGTTTTCACATATAAATACACTATCTTGGACATCTTTTATGATTGTGAGCACTCATTAAAATATGACATGCTAAAGAGTTGATGTTGGACAAGGAAGACAACGTAATGGGTTATGTTTTCTTATATCCGAAATAAAGTATATTGTCATGGATCATCCAACATGTTGAGCTTGCCTTTCCCCCTCATGCTAGCCAAATTCTTTGCACCAAGTAGAGATACTACTTGTGCTTCCAAATATCCTTAAACCTGGTTTTGCCATGAGAGTCCAACATACCTACCTATGGATTGAGTAAGATCCTTCAAGTAAGTTGTCATCATTGTATGCAATAAAAATTGCTCTCTAAATATGTATGATTTATTAGTGTGGAGAAAATAAGATTTATACGATCTTGTGATACAGAAGCAATAAAAGGGACAGACTGCATAATAAAGGTCCATATCACACGTGGCAATATAAAGTGACGTTCTTTTGCATTAAGATTTCGTGCATCCAACGATAAAAGCACATGACAACCTCTGCTTCCCTCTGCGAAGGGCCTATCTTTTACTTTTGTCTTATACCTTATACAAGAGTCATGGTGGTCTTCACCTTTCCTTTTTGCATTTTATCCTTTGGCAAGCACATTGTGTTGGAAAGATCTTGATATATATATATCCAATTGGATGTAAGTAAGCATGAATTATTATTGTTGACATTACCCTTGAGGTAAAAGGTTGGGAGGCAACACTATAAGCCCCTATCTTTCTCTATGTCCGATTAAAACTCCATACCCATAAGTATTGCGTGAGTGTTAGCAATTATGAAAGACTAAATGATAGTTGAGTATGTGGACTTGCTGAAAAGCTCTTATATTGACTCTTTCCGATGTTATGACAAATTGCAATTGCTTCAATGACTGAGGTTATAGTTTGTTGGTTCTCAATGAAGTTTCTGATTAATACTTTACATTGTGAATAGATTGTTACTTGAGCATAAGAAATCATATGACAATTTATATATATGTTGCTGTTATAAGAATGATCATGATGCCCTCATGTCCATATTTTATTTTATCGACACCTCTACCTCTAAACATGTGGACATATTTTTCGTTATCGGCTTTCGCTCGAGGACAAGCGAGGTCTAAGCTTTGGGGAGTTGATACGTCCATTTTGCATCATGCTTTTATATCGATATTTATTGCATTATGGGCTATTATTACACATTATGTCACAATAGTTATGCCTTTTCTCTCTTATTTTACAAGGTTTACATGAAGAGGGAGAATGCCGGCAGCTGGAATTCTGGGCTGGAGAAGGAGCAAATATTAGAGACCTATTCTACATAGCTCCAAAAGTCCTGAAAATTCACGGAGGCAGTTTTTGGAATTAATAAAAAATGCTGGCGAAAGAAACCACCAGAGGTGGCCCACACCCTGGCCACGAGGGTGGGGGCGCGCCCCCTACCTCGTGGACCCCTGGTAGGCCTCCGGTACCATCTTCTACTATATGAAGTCTTTCACCCTAGAAAACAATCATAAGCAAGCTTTCAGGAAGAAACACCGCCGCCACGAGGCGGACCCTTGGCGGAACCAATCTAGGGCTCCGGCGGAGCTGTTCTGCCGGGGAATCTTCTCTCCGAGAGGGGGAAATCATCGCCATCGTCATCACCAACGATCCTCTCATCGGGAGGGGGTCAATCTCCATCAACATCTTCACCAGCACCATCTCCTCTAAAACCCTAGTTCATCTCTTGTATCCCATCTTTGTCCCAAAACCTCAGATTGGTACCTGTGGGTTGCTAGTAGTGTTGATTACTCCTTGTAGTTGATGCTAGTTGGTTTATTTGGTGGAAGATCATATGTTCAGATCCTTTATGCATATTAATACCCCTCTGATTATGAACATGAATATGGTTTGTGAGTAGTTACGTTTGTTCCTGAGGACATGGGAGAAGTCTTGCTATAAGTGGTCATGTGAATTTGGTATTCGTTCGATATTTTGATGAGATGTATGTTGTCTTTCCTCTAGTGGTGTTATGTGAACGTTGACTACATGACACTTCACCATTGTTTGGGCCTAGAGGAAGGAATTGGGAAGTAATAAGTAGATGATGGGTTGCTAGAGTGACAGAAGCTTAAACCCTAGTTTATGAGTTGCTTCGTAAGGGGCTGATTTGGATCCATATGTTTCATGCTATGGTTGGGTTTACCTTAATAATTCTTTTGTAGTTGCGGATGCTTGCAATAGGGGCTAATCATAAGTGGGATGCTTGTCCAAGAAAGGCAGCACCCAAGCACCGGTCCACCCACATACCAAATTATCAAAGTAACGAACGCGAATCATATGAGTGTGATGAAAACTAGCTTGACGATAATTCCCATGTGTCCTCGGGAGCGTTTTCCTTCATATAAGAGTTTGTCCAGGATTGTCCTTTGCTATAAAAAGGATGGAGCCATCTTGCTGCACCTTATTTACTTTTATTACTTGTTACCCGTTACAAATTACCTTATCACAAAACTATCTGTTACCTATAATTTCAGTGCTTGCAGAGAATACCTTACTGAAAACCGCTTGTCATTTCCTTCTGCTCCTCGTTGTGTTCGACACTCTTACTTATCAAAAGGACTACAATAGATCCCCTACACTTGTGGGTCATCAGGGGACGATCGAAAGGTTGAAGAGACTAATGTTATAATGGCAGCGGGAATAAGGGGGAAGCTGGATGGCCAGGAATATCGGCAGGCCCTGATGGCAGTTCTAATTTGCAGTGCGTAACTCCATCATGCCGCACGTAACTGCATCGCGTGGCAACACGCGTGGCGCAACCGCGGCGCCTAATGGCTGGACGGTCTCGAGGGGATGTTGTAGGAGAGCAAGGCCCGGGAGGAGACCCTGACCAAAGATCTGGAGAACGAGAAGCAGCTGCGGAAGAATGAGAACGCCAGCCATAAAGACTTTGTGGAGGGTGAGAATCGCTGGATCGGCCGCCTTGAAGACGTCGCCGGCAGGATCACCATGCAGCTAGCCACCATGGGGATGCCAACTGTGAGGTATGCTCCGGATCGCAGCATGACTCCCAACGCCAGGCTGACCCTGTTTTTTGAGGGTGTTCATGGAGCCCTGGAGCATTTCCGCTCCACCAGGGCGACTTTCCTGGCCAATGAGGCCCAGAGGCTTTGCCGGGGTGCCATGACCAAGGTTCTGACCAAGGTGGCATATTGGAATCCCAACCTCGACTTCGATGCTGCGCTGGAGAGCTTGCCGGAGGGTGTGGACCTCGCGCCGCTCAAGGAGCGTATCGAGCCCATCATCAGTGGCATCGATGGAATCCAGAGGGTAGAGGGCCAGCGCCGGGACTAGGCACCCCGCTTCTTATCGTCGCTGTAGGTTCAGGACCAAGACAATTTCTATCTTTAGTTAGAACCGCAACAACAATTGATGTAATATAACTCTGCAGTACTTTTGAATCAGTGCATGTTATTTTCCTGTTCAATTTCTTTCTCTGTATATCCACCCTACGTTAATCGGGTAGGCTTGCCGGCGCGTAACCCAGGGTGCGACACCTCGAGGACGGATCCTCGATAGCCTGCCGGGTGCGCTTGCTGCCGGGCGAACCACCTTACCGCCCTCAACGCGGCCGCTCGAACTGTCGAGCTTGACTTGAGTCAGAATCGAGAGCATTGCTAGTTGTGGAAGGCTACCCTGCCACTCTCGACGCGGCCGCTTGAGCTGTTGAGCGGACTCGAAACAGAACAAGGGCGTTGCCAATCGTGGGAGGGCCCCTTTGCGTGCAGGTTTTCCATACAAAGAACGAGATCTTCGAGGGGAATAACCTTATATAAAAAGGAAATATTTAAAGTCCGGCGTGACTTAGCTTTCCTGTCGCCGTTGGTGTCCTTCGTGCTTGCAGGCGGCGTCATCCTCTTGGCCGTCTTCTTCTTTGGAAGCCGTGGCCACGAGAAATTGCTAGGCTGGCTGCGAAACCAGATTCTCACGACTGCGCCCCCTACCTGGCGCGCCAAATATGTCGGTGGGAACGACACCTATGGGATCACTGGAATCCCTTCTACGGTCGGCGGGCGCGGGGTTGTGAGAAGAGCATGTCCAGGAGCCAGCACAAAGATCGTTTACCCAGGTTCGGGCCGCGAGGATGCGCAATACCCTAGTCCTGCTTTGGTGGATGTATTCAGTGTTCTTGAGCTTTCGAACTAGCTACGATGGCCGCGTAGTTCCAAAGAGCCGAATCCTTCTCCAGTATGCCCCGGGCCTCCTTTTATAGTCGAAAGGGGCTGCCACAGTGGCATACAGGAGGTGGAAAGGTCTACAGTGCGCAAGCTTATCGCCTGGCATTAGGGGACAAAACGCATTAAATGCGCTACTTAGGTGTCCATTAGCTTCATCGGGGATGGGAATGAGGCCCGTCCTGTCCGTCGCCGCTCCGTCTCGCTTCGACACGCGCCCAGGCCAGTGATGCGTGCAGTGCCATGTAGGCAGGCAGGCTGCTGAGGTGGCGCGGTGGCAGGGTCTTCGCGAAGATCTCCATGCCACCACACAGGTGCTTGCTGAGTCGGTCTGGAAGCCGCGTGTTGCTACGCAGGTGCCTGCCCAGCTGGTTGGGCTGGCAGCTGCATGCGAATGGCAGCGGAGCCTTGGCTGGTGCGGGCCTGGAAGTGGCCCCGCTGGCACCCTCGACAAGGGCCTTGCCTGGGGCCCGGCAAGGGTCTTGCCGTGGCGTCGCAGTTGTCCCCGGCAAGGCGCCTGCCGGGGGTCTTGTGGATCTCCTCGGCTAGGATCCCGCCGAGGGTCGCCGTCTTCTGGTCCTCATCTGATCTTGTGTGTTTACGATCTTGACAAAGATATGCATGCCACCACGGGGGTGCCTCCCGAGCCCTGGTTCCAATGTGATTGGTGGGGTTGGAAATCGTGGGCTCAAGGGAGGCTCGCTCTGTTGGCATCGAGCAGGCTGCCCCGGCAAGGCCCTTGCCGGGGCTGCGAAGGCTGCCTCGGCAAGACCTTGCGGAGGGAGTCTACCTCACCTCCTTGCCCTCTTGTGTTCCTGGTCTTGTTGTTGCCCTGGCCGTCTTGTGCTTTGGCTTCTTCCCGGTTTCCCTCCTCTGTTTTGCTTAGCGTGGCCGTGGGCACGGCTCTGACTGTCCGTGCACAAGTAAAGGGGTACAATGGAGTGCCCCTACTTTAGTAGACCGACAGGTGTTCAGATAACTTCTTGGTTCAATTCTTCAAATATGATGTTCAATTCTTCAGGGTGCAATATTTCCAAGTTGTTAAGCATGCTTGGTTTGGTTAACTGTCTGATCTTCTATTATGAGTATGTTATATTGTGCAATGTGGTGCTCAGTTAATGTTTGGTTCATTTGTTGTGGTGTTTAGTTAACTGCTTGGTTCAATTCTGCAATGCGATGTTCAATTGTTGTGGCTGCATTCTGTTATTGTATACCATCTGAGGAATAAATCGAATTTGGCTGTACTAAATACATGAGAAACAAATACAATTGCTATATTTCCAAGTTGTTAAGCATGCTTGGTTTGGTTAACTGTCTGATCTTCTATTAGGAGTATGTTATATTGTGCAATGTGGTGCTTAGTTAATGTTTGGTTCATTTGTTGTGGTGTTTAGCTAACTGCTTGGTTCAATTCTACACTGCAATGTCCAATTGTCGCGGGTAGAATTTTGTATTGTTGTGCATGTGAGGAATAAATCGAATTTGGCTGCACTTAATACATGAGAAACATATACAAGTGCTATATTTCCTAGTTCTTAATCATGCTTGGTTTGGATAAATGGATTTTCCATGTGGCTTGAATTAATCTGATGAATCTGCAATGTGCTTATTTTTCATCAACATATTTTACTGATAGCATGCGAACCCTTACTTACCCTGATGACTAACTACCTTATATGTGTTGCAGGGAAACAATGGGAAGCACTGAGGTTTACAATCAAGGTTAGCACGTGCATGGTCCGTTGTCTAATAGCATATTATTGTGCAATTGCAGGAACCATTCTAATATTTAGTCTTTTAACAATTTGGTCTTGCACATGTAGGTCCTGCTGTCAGAGGTTTTGACCCACTGTTCGACCCTTTTTGCATATGGGGAAATGAGTTGTCCATGAATATCAGTCAAGTCAAGAAACTCAGAAAGATTGTTAGGATAAATAAATTAGCGACAAAAAACAACAAGATCTTTGTCTGCACAATGAAGAAGACATCAGTTCACTACAGGATGGTACTAACTATTATACCTTGCCTTTTTTATTCCTTTGCCCCATTTCCAACATAGAGAAGATATTTATGCACATCCTTGTTTTCAGGCCTTTCCAGAGCAGTTCACTGATGATTACCTCTCAAACCACCTGTATGGTCAGGAGGCAAGGAAGGTATTCATACAACACCCATGGTTCAATATTGAAGTGTTCCTGAAGAGGACGAAGGATGGACGGTCAATCATCCACAGGCACTGGCCTAAAGTTACAAAGACCTTCAACATCAATGAAGGCTCAACATTTGCCTTCTGCTTCAGCAGTTTTCCAGATGAGATACATCTGTCTATGTTCCGTCTATGATGCTAATTTCGAAAGGTTATAGATGTTGCATGTAAAACTTGGTCCTGTTGTAGTTGTGTAATGGGGTAGCTGAGTGTTGAAGCTATATGATGTTGTACTCTGATGTATTTCAATTATGAAAATGAAATATATTGTGTGCTTAACATGAAATGTCAATTAGATTAATAAATGGATTATGAATAATCGGATAATTAGCCTGCTAATTAGGTTTTTCTATTGCAAACGGTTATTGAGAAAACACAGTGTGCGATGCATTCAATAACGCACACAGTTTCTAGGAATAAACCGTGTTAGATTAATGAACAATCACACACAACATCCTCTTGAAAACTGTTTGCGTTAGGCCACCTGGCGCAAACGTTTACCACATAAAAACTATGTGTGATGGACAGCCCTTGACACACAGTTTCTTCTAGGCACCGTGTGTGATGAATTCAATAACGCAAACGATAAAATTGTTAATACTGTGTGCAATGGAAACACTATCACAAACGATTTAACCGGGAAAATTGTGTGTGATGTACTTGCGAACAGAAACGGTTTCCTTGGAGCGACTGTGTGGGATGTATATATGAAAGGAAACGTTTAGCACTGGTTGACTGTGTGGGATGTACTTACGACCAGAAATGATTTCGCCTGTATAATTGTATTTTTTTAGCACTACTGTACGTATTTATGTATTTGAGTGCTCGCCGGTCGCACACGACCTCATTTTGCTGAGCGTGTGTGCCAGGAGGGCATATCCCCGACGATTTCTGGGTCGTGTGGGAAGGACCCCCCTATCGCCCACACTCACTTGGCGACGGTTCCAAAGGCCATCGCGGAAAGGGGTTAAAAACCGTTTGTTTAGCAGCTCGCTGTACTAGTGGTGAAGTGTCATGTAGTCGACGTTCACATAACCCCACTAGATGAAAGACAACATACATCTCATCAAAATATCGAACGAATACCAAATTCACATGATTACTTATAACAAGACATCTCCCATGTCCTCGGGAACAAACACAACTACTCACAGAGCCTATTCATGTTCATAATCAGAGGGGTATTAAATAGCACTAAGGATCTGAACATATGATCTTCCATCGAATAAACCAACTAGCATCAACTACAAGGAGTAATCAACACTACTAGCAACCCACATGTACCAATCTGAGGTTTTGAGACAAACATTGGATACAAGAGATGAACTAGGGTTTGAGAGGAGATGGTGCTGGTGAAGATGTTGATGGAGATTGACCCCCTCTAGATGAGAGGATCATTGGTGATGACAATGGCTTCGATTTCGCCCTCCGGGAGGGAAGTTTCCCCGACATAACAGCTCTGCCGGAGCCCTAGATTGCTTCTGCCCAGGTTCCGCCTTGAGACGGTGGCGCTTCGTCCCGAAAGCTTCCTTCTGTTTTTTTAGGTCAAGACCCTCCATAGCAGAAGATGGGCACCGGAGGCCTGCCAGGGGGCCCACAAGCCCTAGGGGCATGCCCGGGGGGTAGGGCGTGCCCCCAGGCTTGTGGCCACCTGGTGGGTCCCCTTTGGTATTTTCTTCACCCAATATTTTTTATATATTCCAAAATAATTCTCCGTAAATTTTCAGGACTTTTGGAGTTGTGCAGAATAGGTTTCTTAGATTTGCTCCGTTCCGGTCCAGAATTCGAGCAGGCGGCATTCTCTCTCTTCATGTAAATCTTGTAAAATAAGAGAGAAAAGGCATAAGTATTGTACCATAATGTGTAATAACAGCCCATAATGCAATAAATATCAATATAAAAGCATGATGCAAAATGGACGTATCAACTCCCCCAAGCATAGACCTCGCTTGTCGTCAAGCGAAAGCCGAAATCGATAAATATGTCCATATGTTTAGAGATAGAGGTGTCGATAAAATAAAATACGGACATGAGGGCATCATGATCATATTTAGAACAACAACATATATTGTCATATAATGTCTTATGCCAAAGTAATAATTCGTTCATAAGATAAAGTATGAATCGGAAACTTTTATTGAAAACTAACAAACTATGATCTCAATCATTGAAGCAATTGCAATTTATCATGATATCGGAAAGAGTCAATGTAAGAGCTTTTGTATAGCAAGTCCACATACTCAACCATATCTTAGTCTTTCACAATTGCTAGCACTCATGCGATACTTATGAGTTCAAAGCCTTAGTCGGACACAGAGAAAGATAGGGGCTGATAGTTTCGCCTCCCAACCTTTTACCTCGAGGGTAACATCAATAATAATATTTTATGATAACCTACATCCGAGTGGATATATATATCTGGATCTTTCTCCAACACATAGTGCTTGCCAAAAAGAAAAAATGTAAAAAGGAAAGGTGAAGATCACCATGACTCTTGTATAAGGGTAGAAGGTAAAAGTAAAAGATAGGCCCTTCGCAGAAGGAAGCAGAGGTTGTCATGCGCTTTTATGGTTGGATGCACAAAATCTTAATGCAAAAGAATGTCACTTTATATTGCCGCTTGTGATAAAGAACTTTATTATGCAGTCCGTCGCTTTTATTTCTTCCATACCACAAGTTCGTATAAAGCTTATTTTCTCCATAAAAGATCACACATATTTAGAGAGCAATTTTTATTGCTTGCACCGATGACAACTTACTTGAAGGATCTTGCTCAATCCATAGGTAGGTATAGTGGACTCTCATGGCGAAACTAGTTTAAGGGATGTTTGGATGCACAAGTGGTATCTGTACTTGGTGCGGAATATTTGGCTAGCATAGGGTGAGAAGCAAGCTCAACATATTGATGGATCCATGACAATATAACTTCTATTCGGATATAAGAAAACATAACCCATTATGTTGTCTTCCTTGTCCAACATCAACTTTTTAGCATGTAATATTTTAATGTGCTCACAATCACAAAAGGTGTCCAAGATAGTATATTTATATGTGAAACCTCTCTTTCTTTATTACTTCCTATTAATTGCAACAATGACCAAAACTGTGTTTGTCAACTCTCAACAAAATTTATTCGTCATACTATTTATATGTGAAGTCATCACTCTCCATAAGATCATTATATAATATCTTTATTTCTTTTTTCTTTTCCCTCAAGATCATAGCAAGAAAGCAAAGCCCTCAACTCAAAAATACTCTTTATTATATAACTCACAGACTCGATTACATAGATGGATCACGAAGCAAAACTCAAAGCTAGATCATATTAAAAACTTTTATTCTACCAGATCAAGATATAACCAAAAGGACCTAACTAAGAAAAAGATAAAGGTAAAGGTGTGATGGTGATACGATACTAGGGCACCTCCCTCAAGCTTGGCAGTTGCCAAGGGGAGTGCCAATACCCATGTATTTAGATCTCTTTCTTCGGAGGCGGTGATGATTGATAACCCACAAGTATAGGGGATCACAACAGTTTTCGAGGGTAGAGTATTCAACCCAAATTTATTAATTCGACACAAGGGGAGCCAAAGAATATTTGCAAGTATTAGCAGCTGACTTGTCAATTCAACCACACATCCAGATTAATTATCTGCAGCAAAGTAGTATGATAGTTTTGATAGTAGTAGCAACAACAATAGTAACGGTAACAGTGATAGCGATAATTTTGTAGCAAGTGTACTAGTAACGATAGCAGTAGTAACTTAGCAGGAACAATATAAGCGAAATTCGTAGGCATTGGATCAGTGAATTCGTTGGATGATATTCATCATGTAACAGTCATAACCTAGGGCGATACATCACTAGCTCCAGTTCATAAATATAATGTAGGCTTGTATTTCGTAAATAGTCATACGTGCTTATGGAAAGAACTTGCATGACATCTTTTGTCCTACCATCCTGTGGCAGCGGGGTCCTATTGGAAAATAAGGGATATTAAGGTATCCTTTTAATGGAGAACCGGAACAAAGCATTAGCACATAGTGAATACATGAACTCCTCAAACTACGGTCATCATAGGAAAGTATCCCAACTACTGTCACTCCGGGGTTTGCGGATCATAACACGCAATAGGTGAATATAACTTGCAAGATCGGATCTAGAACATAGATATAATGGTGATAACATAAACGGTTTAGATCTGAAATCATGGCACCCGAGCCCAAAGTGACAAGCATTAAGCATGGCAAAGTCATATCAACATCAATCTCAGAACATAGTGGATACTAGGGATCAAGCCCTAACAAAACTAACTCGATTACATGATGAATCTCATCCAACTCCTCACCGACCAGCGAGCCTATGAAGGAATTACTCACTCCCGATGGGGAGCATCATGGAATTGGCGATGGAGAAGGGTTGTTGATGACGAAGATCGAAAACCCGCCTCTCCAGAGCCAAAAACGAACTCCAGATCTGGCCTCCCGAGGAAGAACAAGAGGTGGTGGCGGCCCCGTCTCGTGCAACGCGATAATTCTTTCTCCCTATTTTTTTCTGATGCGGAGCATCCTACGATCATCCCCATGTACACTACGACAACTCCCCAAGCCCCAAGTGCCCACATGTTGAGACCTCAAGCATACGCCATTGGACCTAAGGTGAACTCGTTCCTTTCCAAATCTTCCCTTTCCGCATGTAAGACATGGATGCTACCTCAAGCGTAGACCTTGTGCATACTCAGGTACATTTGAGGAGACCATGGAGAACCCAAGGACCAAGGCCAAGCGTGCGCGGAAGCAAAGACGAAAGAAGGGCCAGCTGCTACAGCGGCCGGACATCTAGCCAAGGCCCGGACATCCATCCTCCACCTACTCACAGAGCTCCAGAAGCGCCCCCGACAGCCCGGACATCCGGCCCCATGCCTCGGACATCCAGCTACTCCCAAAGCCCTGGACATCCGGCCCCTTCGCCCGGATATCCGGCCCCGCCTATCCAGAGAGCATCTGTTTGGGCCGAACTCAGCCCGGACATCCGGCCCCCAGCACAGACTTCTGGCGTCTGTCAGCGTACAGTGAACGACCCACGGGCCCATGTATCCCCCCTCTCACTTACCCCTTTGTGGGCTAACACTATATATAGACCCCCTCCTCCTCCTAGTTAGGGTTAGCGTTGTGACAGCTCATATGTGAGATAGAGCCTCGCTCATCCATCTGGATCTACTCCATCGCGAGGGACCGACACCTCTTCGGAGAAGATCCACCTTGGATTCAAGACCCCTTCGTATGATTTGGACCGTGTGATCTCTATGTGTACTCGGATCTAGCATATGTGTGACCTAATCTTGTTGGTTTGAGTGATTCTCTCGTGTTTCCCCTCGTGATTTCTCCTCGTGTTCATCGCGGGATCCGCTCCTTTCGTGAAAGATCGACCGTATAGGGTTCCACCCTACATCATCTTGGTATCATGAGTAATGTTGATCACAATTTCGGAGCCTCCCCTTTTTGTTTTCTAGCCTTGTTTTGTTGATTTTGTCCCTAATTCGAAAATTCCCCACAAAAAATAGCCCCCCAATTTTTTTTGTGATTCGTTGGTGTGTTGAAGTTTTGTTGATTTTGATCCATGGATTTGCTTTGTTTCGAGTGGATCTAGCATTTCCCCAAGTTTCCCCACCTTCCATCCACGAAATCCCATCAATTTTGCCCCCGAAATCATCAATTTCCGCCCAAAATCGAGTTTCGAAGTCCAAATCCCGATCTGGATTCGTCGGACCAGACATCCAGGCCTCAGGCCCGACATCCAGGCCATCGGGCCAGACATCCGGCTCCTGGAGCACAAAATCTCCACGGTTCTGGACATCAGCCCCCGGATATCCGGCCCCCACCCCCGGATTTTCGACCCCTGGGATTTCAGCCTTCGATGTTTCACCGTTTTGACCATAACTAATTCATCCGGAGTCCGTTTTTGACGTTCTTTAGCTCGTTTCGAAGCTAGTGACATCCCCCATCCCACAAAAATACTAACATCACCATTTGACTCCATCAAAATTTTGGAATTTGTTATCTTTGCCTAGGGCTTCCACCATATCTTTCGCATAACCACCACCGTCTTCCGCAACCTAACCTATTTTGTTCCCCTTAGCACTTGTGGTTGTTTGAGTTGTGATTCGAGTCTCCTAAGGTGTTTAGGATACTTAGGGACGGTTGCTTCTTCATCAACCACCACCATAACTTCCGCATAGGCTTGCCCACCATACACTCCCGCCACCACAACTTAACCCAATTTTGTTTGTATTGTGAGTTGTGTATCCTAAGGTGTTTCGGCTACTTAGGGACGTGATTTCAACTTCGAATCCGTGTATAACCCACCATACGCTTCCACCACCATAACCCATTTTGATCGGGTTTCCACCAGTACTTCCGCAAGCACCACCGCATTCCTACTACCACCATTTTGACACTTGACATTTGAGATTTTGAGTTCGCGGTTTTTTTCGTTTCCTAAGGTGTGTCGGCTAATTAGGAACGGTTCGACATTGAGAACACCGCCATTCATCATCGCCACGAGGTCGTCATCGACATTGACCACTTCATCATTATCCATCCTTATGTACACTCGAGAAACCATTGACAGTAACCTCGACGACACCATTGTATATTCACCTTGCAATTGCATTGTTAACCCCTAGCCAATTTTGCATCACTTACCTATCGAGACTAGCCATTTGAGTATTGCCGGCAATAGTACTTGTGCACATTAGTGATCTATAGCATCCATTGCATACATACCATATCATATTGGTATCATATCATCCCTTGTGTCACAAGATTGTTCCCATATATACACAATTGCTATCTTGGTTTGTGCATTTCGCATTGTGGCCATATTAAAAAAAGAAGAATAAGCTTTTAAGCAAAATAAAGAGAGTGAACAAAGAGCTTGTAAGCAAGTGCCATAGCATCATACCACATTGCACATAAGATTGTCATATCCGATCATCTTGGATCATCTTGAAAGAAACACCGGGAACCATATATACATAGCATAATTGGGATAGAAGTCGTTGCATTTTTGTCTCCTATAGGTTGTGCACAAGTGTCGTATCCGCCTATTGACCAATCGTGCTAGCGTCTCTCTAGAGTTGTGCAACAAGAGCAGTTTCCGTGGATTCCACATTTTGAGCTCAGTCCTTGGTTGCATGACCCCATTTATCTATCCCTGTGTGTGTTTCCGTGTGCCACATATTGCTATTGGTCTACTTGTTTCACTTTCGAATTTGTGAATCTCTTTCAACATTATTGACTCTTGCTAACATTTTGCATCAAATTTTTGTGCCACTATCCTCACCGAGCTCCACCATAAGCCTTACTTGTGTAGGTGTGAGAAATTGACGAGATCGGTACCAATTGTGTTATTTCCTTGTTACATCATTGAGTGATGATTGATCCATTTTCAACATCGGTCAAGGTACATTTGGTATAGTTCTCTCCTTTCTTCCACTCATATTTGCTTGAGTCTTGTGATGGATAGGCAAGGCATTTCATCTCTGGTCTTCCACAACAACGATGGCGTGAACAACTACATCACCAAAGCGTCCATCTTCGATGTACAACGACAAATGCAAGGCGCACAATCAAGCTTGCGAGAGCGCATCGACAACCTTGCCATCGACATATGACACTTCGAAGCACATACAAGAGACTACTTCGGCAACAAGCTTTCCGCACAAAAGGAGGAGCAAGATGCATGGATGGAGGAGATTCGGGCCTTGGTCAAGTCTACTTCCCCTTCATCATCTTCAAGGCGGCGGCGAGCAAGTCGATCATCTTTGGAGCACCCAAGCGATGCACGGGAAATTCATCCACGTCCACATCTACATGGTGACCATCATCATGATCGTGATACAAATCATCATGAAGGGCAAGTCACCTCCAAGCATCATGTGCACAACGACGATGAACGACATCTACTACGAGCTCAAGTACGACAACGACACCATCATCATGAAGATGCTCGACACACGCAAACCTACAAGTCCCAACAAGCTCTACATCAAGCTAAGGCCAAACTTCATGAGCACACGGAAAGACCGCGAGACAAGCACCACCAAGAGGACGCTACGGCTACTACCACCACCACTTCGGCATCTTCGCCAAGTGCTATCAAGGCATCTTTGCCTTTGGACGGACGACATCTTCGCCTACTTCCCATGAGTTCGCCTACTTCGACATCTTCAACAACAAGGCGACCACCTACGAGCGAGGGCGACACTTCCATCTTCGGAAGCCCCTCAAGGAAGATGGCCGAGCATGGGAATTTCCCTTCGGTCATGGGGACGAGCTACAAGGTGCCACATCATATGGGCATCCAACAACAAGACGGCGACAAGAAGGTTGAGCATGGGACTATCCCTTCAACCAAGGCGGCGATAGGAGTTGAGCATCGAGACATTTGCACCAACATCTCTCCGACACCCACATATGAAGAGATGCCCCAATTCCCATGTGAGGAGAGCCACCACCACATCAGTGAGATGAGTGACTCCACCATTGTAACATCCCAATTTTCAATTTGCATTTTTATTCGTTTTATTTGAGCATTTTGATCCTAGAGACCTTAAGCGACTCAAGGACCATTTGAGAGAGTTGGAGGTTTCATAAAAAAAATTCCATTTTTGAATTTTAAAAAAATTGGTAATTGTATCAAAGTGATTTTTATTTGAAATTATTTTTCCAAATATTTCAAAATAAAATAATGAGAGATGATAATATGACTTCTTCAAAACAGAGGAAATATTGGAAATTTAATTTTAAATAAAAATATATTTTATTTGCATTTTTATTTGAGATTTTATTCGAGTAAATTAGGGGAAAATTGCATTTTTCAAAATTGCATCTTAGCCCAAAAAAATGTTCATCTAGTCTTAAATATTAGGTTTGGACGGTGAAAATTGTTTCTTGGATTTTTAGAATTTTTCTATTTTATTTGGATTTTCCGTTCGGGCGAAATTATTAAAACAAAACTTTTCGGACCAAACTAGGCCGAAGGCCCAGCCGGGCCGCTCCCGCCGCCGCCTTCCCGAGCCGGGACGGAGTCTCGCTCGCCGCTGCCGGCAGAGTCCGAGCCGGACTCTGCGACCGCCGCCGCCTCGCCTGACCCCTCCCCAAGCCACCGGCCCCCTAGGCTTTATAAGCCGAGCCGTCGCCCCCTCCCCCTCCTCATCAAGCCGCCGCCGCAGTCCCGCCACTAGCCGCGCCGCCGCTGCCGCCGACGCCGGAGCCCCGCCGCGCCAACGCCGCCGCCCGTTCGTCGGAGTCGCCGGATTCCGCCGCCCTGCCGTTCACCCCGTCGCCGCCGTTGACCGGTAAAAGACTGATCGGTTTTTTTCAATTTTCGTTCGGGTTTTTTTCGGTTTAGATAGATCGGTTTTTTATTTATTAGGTTAATTAGTGAACGTTCTCTGTTTAGTTCATTTTAACGAACGGATTCGTTCGTTTAGTTCTGTTAGCGAACGTTTGTTCCGTAGATTTTTCTTTTTCTGTTTATTTTCGGCCAGGGACCTATCCGCGAATACTTTTCTTACAGATTAGATCCTGATCTTTAAACCCTCGTTACTTTTTGCTCGTTTATCCAAATCCAGTGAAACCAATGCCAAAGTCTTCGTCTTGTTCCCCTCTGTCCAGTTAATCAACTTGAACATGGTTTTGAAAACTTAAAATTTGGTTTCAAGCAGATTTGAATTTGAACTTCTCTTGATCGCAGTTTGAGTTTCGTAGCTCTGATTCGATTGATTCTTTGTGCAAATCGAAGCTCTTCACTTGTACTTTCTGTTTAGATCTTTTCTCTTGGGTTTATCTTGCATCTTATGCTTGAGTGCTTATGTATGCTATTGTTTGATCATGATAGAGTTTCCGGAGTGCGAGGCTTGCTACTACGAATCACTAGGGTTTCCAGATCGTCAGCAAGGCAAGTAACACTTTGATCATATTCCTTTATTACCCAGTTTTTATGCATTAGTTTCAATCCTCAAACATTGCATGAGTAGGATCTGATTAACATGTGGGTATTGGGGAGTAGTTGATGAGGTAGAACCTATTGTCCTTTATTCAAACCTTGGGAGTTACTACGTTATGCTTACTTTGCTATGCTATGCTATGCTCATAGACGTGGTTTGGTTTGACTCATTCATGACAGATGTGAGCATTATTATGAATTAAGGGATTACTTAAGGTGGCTACTTTAATACACATCTGGGTGGATTGTTTGTGGGCACCTGGGGAATCCAGTTGTGACACCCCAAAATTTTGACCTTGTTTTATTTATTAAATTTTTTGCCAGGAAATAAAACTTTTCCATTTGTCAAGATTTACCCTTTTGTTATTGTGGATTTTTACTTCAAGTGGAAAACTTTCAAAAGGTATTGTTGGACTTGAATACTCTCTATGATAAACAAATTCTTTATCAGTGGATTTAAATTGCAAGATTTGTTTTCTCAGAGCTTTATTCTTTTAAAATGATTTCTTTTGAATTTGGAGCCTGTTTTGCACTACAACCATTTGACAAATGCATTTAAAATTTCCACCAAAATTTGGGGATGTCATGTGATGTTTCCACATCACTTTTATGCAAAAATACCTTTTGGCCATTGGAGATTTTGAGCTCTACACCAACTTTTCCAATCTGGTCCAGTAGGCACTTTTGCACTACAACCTATTTAAATATTTCTTTAAAAATTCTCCCAAGTGTTTGGAGATGTCAGTGGATGCATACAATTCAACTCTATGCAAAAACCTAGTGATGTTCTTTGAAAAATTTGAGTAAAACTACCTCTTTTTCATTCTGGTCCAGTTTGGTGATTTGAACTGCAACCTTATTTTATTTTGCTCTAGTGACCCTGAGCTTTTTCCTACTTGTAGCCCTCCCTTCAAAACCCTTAAGTCCAGGAGAGTGGACTCATTGGAGGATTTTAAGTGCATGAAATAAACCCTTTTTCTTTCTGTCCAAAACTGGAGTTTTGCAAAACTTGCTCTAACAAGTTTCTGGTTTTGCCCATATGATCTTGCCTTCACCATCCACACCTAACGAGACCCTGATCTGGAGATTTTGGCCACTCCAAGAGTTGCCTAAGTGCACTTGGCATTCTGTCGAGCACTTGGTGTGCACAGTCAGTTTTGGGCATGTTTCCTAGTTTGCACTGTGAACTTGCTCCAATGACCCAGCAACCTTGTCCACTGAACTCCTAGCTGTCTCTATCCTAGTCCTGTTAATTACCAGCCCCACCCTCGCGCGCTAGACCGCCCTGGCATTTCGTCGAGCAGGATCCGTGCGTGCTCTGGGCGCGCCCAGAGCGCACGTTTTGCACGCGCGCACTGAGCCGCCGCGCCGCACTGCCGCACTCGACGCGACCCGTCCCTGGCCCCTGCTCCACCGCTGAACCGCGCACTAGCTCGCCCCCTCTCCACGCCATCTCTGGCGCCCTGCAGCGCCACTAGCAGCGCTTTTGGCGGCACGCCGGCGTCGGCAGCAAGCCTCTGCCATGGTCGGCGCCGCCCAAACCACACCAGCGCGCCAGCTGCCCCCATGAACAGCTCAATCTTATCCCGAAGCTCGTCGGCACGCGCTCGTCGCCGCCACGTCGCCCTGCAGCTACAGCACGGCTGTCGCCGGCGATCTTATCCTCAGCCGCCGCGGTCCAACCTCGAGCGCCTATTTAAGGGATCCCCGAGCTCGTTCAAGACCTCAGGCAACCTCAGACTTTCCTCCTAGCGCTCCCCAAGCAGTGGATCGACCCGTAGTGGCCATCTTCCTCGTCTCCGGCCAGTGCGGCCGCCGCTAAGCTCCGGTGCGATACGTCGCGGCCAGCCACTCCCCCGCCCAACCGACGCCACCAGTAACTTCCCCTTGTCCTTGCGGAGCTGCCCAACTACCCAACCTCGATCGGAGACCACCGGACCCCAAAAACCACTTCACCACCGTAGCCCCCTCCGCCGCGGAGCTCGCCGCCGGCGATTTCTTCCACCCCCGACGACCCAGCGACCACCAAGAGGACCGCCTCGGTCTGGCCGGTCCATCCCCGCCCTCAGATGCCCTCGAGGAGCCGCCGTTCGTCGCCGGCGATAGCCGGAGTCCCGCTCCCGTCGGGCAGAGAAGAGGAGGGAGAGGGAAGAACGGTCAAACCTGACCAGTGGGCCCTCTAGACCCACTGTCAGTGACCCGCGCGCCGTCTCCTCTGTTTAAGTGAAAGCGTATACCCACGGAGTACGTCTCCCCTACCCCGAAAGCGTATTCCCCTCGAAGCGTTTTCCTTTTTCTGGTTTTATTAAAAACAGAGTTTTGACCAGACTTTGGCCAGCTATAACTTTTAAAATAAAACTCCAAATGAGTTGATTCTTCTTCCTACCTCTCTCAAATTCCACCTAGTTTATTTTAAGATTTATTTCAAAAATATTTGAGACAACCTTTTGTACTGTGTTTGAAATATGTGTTGTTTGGATATTTCTCAAAATAGGATTTTTGGAGAAAAGGGAAAGCTTCCAAAAAGTGCATCCCTTGCATACTCTTGAAGGCAAGCATTTCTGAACTCTGGCATAATATTTTGTTGTGGTGTTCTGATACGATTACAACACCATTTGGCTTGGAGTATGCGTTATCTTTATGTAACGATAAAGTCTCGTGCATGAGTGCTTTTTGGAGATATTTTGTGGTCAGCAATGGATACGCTAGTGATTTGGATCATGCTCGTGAGCTCCTCATGCATACCGGAAGGAAGCCGGGAAAGTCGTGGTCTTGGGTAGACATGAGCTTGTCCCTAGTCCCTCGTCGAGACGAGTATGTCCGGTATGGCATGGTGAGGCTTGATGAGTGGTGATTTATTCCACTAATGGTAATATTGTTGGAGGATACTTGTACCACCTGAGTCGGTCGTAGATCGAGTTTTGATCAGTAACTCCCTTATTTGTTGGTACTACCACTTGTCCCTGTCGCAGACGGGGTATGGTTCAGTAAGTTGTCAACCCCTTACCAAAGCACACACCGTACAGAGAGGCCATAGTGGAAGATACCGGAGGCCTCCGGTAGGCATGCCACTTGGTCCGGGGGCATGGGTGTTTCTGGTTGGGACCGAGAGGGGGGGCACCGCTTAGAGCGCGCGAATATAAATTTGATCCCATGCTACGTCGAGGTTGTAGCCTCCCCACTTAGAGTTTTGCTTGGCAGGTGTCGTGGGTGGTTCCAGACATCGGTGAGTTAAGCTGGTGTGTGCAGGTCAGGCGTGTTTTTAATTAAAAGGCCGTAGGCGGAATTAGTCCCGATGGACTAAATAAATCCGTTACTCGTGGGAAAATAGTACTCCCTCTGCAGAGGATATATCCTGTTGGATAGCCATGTTCATAGGTAAGGACCACAGTCTGAGTGGAATCTAGTAACGGTATTCGGATGGAGAACGAATTAGCTAGAACTCAGTGACGGTTTTCGGATGGAGACACGGCTAACTGGATCATAGTAACGGTATTTGGATGGAGAACGAATTAGCTAGAACTCAGTGACGGTCTTCGGATGGAGAAACGGCTAGACTAGATTTTTGTTTATGACCTGTGACATCTGAGGATCATGTTTTAATTTTGTTATTATTATGGACTAACCATTTACATTATGTATTGTATTGAGTATCCCTGGGATGGTTCTACCTCCTGGATATTCACTGTGATTATTCTTTTATAAGCCCTTTCTGTGGTGTCGCTCAGACGCCCGACTGCGGCATGCTTGTGTGTTTATTTATCCTTTATAAGCCCTTTATGTGGTGTCGCTCAGACGCCCGACTGTGGCATACTTGTTGTTTATTTACCTTTCATAAGCCCTTTCTGTGGTGTCGCTCAGACGCCCGACTGCGGCATCGTTAATTTATTTGCAACCTTTCGAGGAGTCATTTTAGACACTCGCTCAGTGCATTTCTTTTACTTCCGTATTGCACGTCCATATCTTTCTCTGCACGTGTGCATCACAGATTTTTTTTACTTCATGGCAGACTTATCATCATAAATGTTTCGGAGTATGATTATCTCCTGTCATATTATACCCGTGTTCTTAATGTTTGCGAGTACATTCAAACGTACTCACTGGCTTGTCCCTGGCTATTGTCTTGGCCAGATTTTCGCACATGGAGATAAGCATCGCGGTGACAGCCTCGGAACCTACGTATTGACGATAGCAGCCTCGCGAAGATAGGAGTTATCCTGGTCAGCTGTTCTTGTGGGAAATGGAGTCCCATAGACGCAGATGTACCCAACCGCTTCCGCCCTCAACCATTAGAAACCAAGTGTTGTACTCCTAGGCCACAATGGTCTTGTACTACATATTTTTGTACCTTGCTTGGAATTCTTGTATCAAGTTGGTGCCTCATCAGCTAACAGTAATCCTGGGGCTGGTGAGCACAAAGGCCGTTTTCTCGGAAATTTTATCCCGAAAATCCGGTCGTGACACTAGTGTTGACCAGGGAGATCCCGGGGTACCCGTGTGATCCTCCTATGGTTCTCCACCCAGGCTCAAAGGGATCATAAGATTATTCATGCTAGAAACTTCCGTGTGCAGCCACATGCCAATATGGGCTCTGGCATAGTTGAGTAAGTTATGGGAAACCTTTCCATGATGGGCTAGCAGATGTAGGGGATTGTAGGTGTACCGGCCTATCTATCGGTTAAGGGGACCTCTTCGGAAAGACTGTGTCACGATCATCCGTTTCTCAAACATTATGCAGTGCGAGAAATTCAACGGAGGAGATCGAGTCTTGTGGGGAAAAGTGCGCAAACCTCTGCAGAGTGTACAAAGTAATCATGATTAGCCGTGTGCCCGGTTATGGGCATCTTGAGTATCTGGTACTTGAATTATTTATTTGATCTCAACACTTTACTTAATTAATTTGATTGGGTTAATGATTATTATTTTGGGATTGAGATGGGGTTACCATTCTCAATATTTATCAACAAACATTGTAGTTAAATAAAATACATTCCTTTGAAGTAGGGAAAAACTAGCTTTATGCAAATGATAACCATAGAGCCTCCACCAGCCATATATGCATGTAGTGATAGCTGTTATTATGTTCATTGCTCTATAGTGTTATCTTGCCAGCATATTCCATGTGCTGACCTACACAGGCTGCAACGTATTATGTTGCAGAGTTTTCAGACAAAGAGTAAGGTGCGCTAGGCCATTGTCGTACACTCAGCTATGCCGTTGGAGTTGATGGACTCATTTATCTTCGATGCTTCCACAATTATCTTATTTAGATGGCCTTCAACCATATTATTGTAATAAGTACTCTCTCTTTGAGACACTCGATGTAATAAGTGTGTGATTGAACTCTGCTATAAATCCTCGAGTACTGTGTGTGTCAGCATTACCGATCCAAGGATGACACTTATGCACAGAGATTTGACCGTCTGAGGTCAGATCGCTACAACCATATGTGACATTGAGTGCATTTCCTATGAGAGGATGAGTGTGACCACCGCTAGCCCCACACTTGAGAGCATGCCACACATCCTATGTGAGGTTGAGAGCCATTTGAGTGACTCCACCAACCATACGAGTGAGATCATCCAAGAGGGAGTGAGTGAGCCAGAACACCTAGTGAGTGAGATAGTTGACACGACATGTGAGGCCACTATGATTTATAATGACTTACCCTCTACTCCGAGTGTGTTTTCCCTTTTGGTGCTAGGTCTCCTACATGATGACATGCCTATCCTCGACAAGTCCATACCTCCAATGGAGACGACGATGGCCATGGTGGAAGAAGATGCACCCCCACATGGTTCCATCAATATGAAGATGACAACGAGTGGATCTTCGAAACCTCACCTACAACACATGAGAGACGCTCCAAAGGTAAAATAGGTGATGGTACTTCTCTTGTCCCACTGGTGGACTATCTTACAAATGATTGCTTGCATGATGTTGATCACCTTATAGATTCATCACATACTATATCTTCTACTTGCTTTGATATGCCACCCACTTATGATGAATATGATGATGAGCATGTTGAATTGCCTAGTTGTGATGCTATGCTCCATAGGATATCATGTGAAAATTCTATTGGTCACGTCATGTTTGACAATCCATTAAACTTGTCATATGCTATAAGTGAGATCTCCCATATTGCATCATTTCAATCTCAACATGGTAACTATGCATGCCCCATTAAAATAAATCCCATTTGCACTTATGGCATAGAAGATGAGATGATGGTCACTGGCTTTTGTTTTTTCATGTGATGATATTGCCATGCTTCCTTTACATGATTTGCGCAATTCATCTACTATGCCATGCCATGACCACATTGCTTCGGATATGCATTGTTTTGGATGTTGTCAATATTCTCCATGTGATGTTTCCACTCATGCTCATGAGGAGACCCCCATAGTTTCCTCATACATATTAGGAGATTTTGATGCATTCCATACTTTGCATGATTCCCATGATTGTGTGCACCATATGCGTTCCATGAATAACAATGCTCTACATATTTCCCATGATGCATTACACAATTTGAGTCTCCATTATGCTATACATAATAACAAACCTCTCATGATGGATGACATGTTTCTATATCACGCATCTCATTTATTTGAGCATTGGATATTTGGTGCTAACCAACACAAGCACGTGCTCATCATGATGGATGATGTGTACATATACCACGCACACACAATTTTCCCTTTGTCTTTGTTTTGTGTAGGTACTCACGTATACTCGTCAACCTCTCAATCCCAAGAGTTGACGAAATGAGCTCTTTAGAGCAACGACGATTTGGGATTCCATGAATTGTCCTTACCACCTTTCTCTTTGCGCAACTAATACGCGCACCTCTTTTACTTGGCTCTCACACGGATATGGGCTATTTATCACTTGTCATCTCATGCCCATTCTATCATGTTCACTTTGCATGTTATGCCTCTTTACATGACTTTGCCATGCAATTGTGACCCTTGCTTGCACTTACATGTGATTCACCATTGTACTACTTCTATGTGTATTTGCATGCTTGGTGGAGATCCTTGTTGCTATTGCCATGTTTACCATGTGCCACATGCTATTGTTGATTCTTGTGTTGGGAGAGTCATATTGTTCAATTGCTATTTACATATGACTTCTTGCCAATACATTGATGATATTTTTCTCATATCTTTCTTTCATGCTTGTGATATGTCATGTGCATTATTCATGACCACTACTTGCACACATGACATGCTTGCCATGATTCTTTCTAGTATGTTGCATCTTCGCACTACTAGCTTGCTTGACTTGATCACTAGGATTGCTTGCTTTGTCGCATCACCCATGTTCCTTTCTAACTCGCTTTCTTGGGTTGATGACATATATGCTCATGCCTCTCACTTGATTTGTCTTGATCATTGTCTCTTGTCTCCATTAGTTGCATCTCTCATATCACCTTGTATTGAGTGCCAACTTGCTATGCTTATTGATCGTAGAGACTTGGACATATTACTTGTGAAGCATGCTTGCTTACTTGAGCCTATTGTCTTTGGTTGTAGTTGCATCATATGCTTTCATACCATACCACACCTTGTCCTTTCTTATGATAAGAATGATGAGAACACTTGTTGCGTATCTTACCACTCGAATGATAGGTATTACATTTGCACTAACCTCATTTGTTTTTCCAAGTGTTTGTCATGTTCTTTCATTTTGAGGAATTCACAAGGCGGTACCATGGCGACACATATTGGTTATGTGAAGGCGTACATGATGTGCGACACCAACATTTTCGAGAAACTACTAAAGGTGAACTCCTTCCCTTTGAGCCATCTTCACATATGCATATTGGATGGGCCATACTTTCATTGTTGTTTCCTTCTTCTTGTCTACATGATACGTATATTGGATGGAGGACCGACATTCGAGATGGACCCTATGGACCTTCAAGTTGAGGAGTGCCCGGACTTAGTGGATGCACCGCTGGACTAACACTTACCCATAACAAATTTGCATCTTATGCATGGATTGACTCACATTATGATTGCCTTGTTGCATCTTGTATTACCTTGTCTTCCATGATATATGAGCTTGTGCACTTCCTTAGCAAATTTTTTGTGATCTTACTTGATGGCATATTCATACATCATGATCGCATCGCCTACCATCAATTGCATGATCACATACTCACATTGAGAACCAATTGCCATATTCATGCTATTGATAAACCGTCTCACTATGACATCATTTTGCACCATGGTTGCATTGATCACATTCACAATACATTTGTGTGCACAATGAATGCTTTTGCTGCCATGAATGCTTTGCATATCATTCTATATCATCTCACTAAGCTTCATGCGCTTTGTCACAAACAATCTTGCCGAACGGGCTCATGTTTACTTGATGGACACCTTGTGTGCGCTAACCATTGTATTTCCAAGTGTCGTTTGTGTTTGCTATTTTTGCATGTGTACCACTATGGAGACACCTTGGAGTACTTGGATTGCGCCATGTCTTCCACTTCGTCCAACTACAAGTCCGTCCACGACAACCGTTTCCATGGTGATGAGGTTTTCGATCCGAGGTCGGATCTTTCCCAAGGGAGGGGAGATGATGCGGAGCATCCTACGATCTTCCCCATGTACACTACGACAACTCCCCAAGCCCCAAGTGCCCACATGTTGAGACCTCAAGCATACGCCATTGGACCTAAGGTGAACTCGCTCCTTTCCGAATCTTCCCTTTCCGCATGTAAGACATGGATGCTACCTGAAGCGCGGACCTTGTGCATACTCAGGTACACCCCAGAAGACCATGGAGAACCCAAGGACCAAGGCCAAGCGTGCGCGGAAGCGAAGACAGAAGAAGGGCCAACTGCTACAGTGGCCGGACATCCGGCCAAGGCTCGGACATCCGGCCTCCACCTACTCAGAGAGCTCCGGAATTGCCCCCGACAGCCCGGACAGCCGGCCCCATGCCCCGGACATCTGGCTACTCCCGAAGCCCCGAACATCCGGCCCCTTCGCCCGGATATCCGGCCCCGCCTATCAAAGAGCATCTGTTTGGGCCGAACTCAGCCCGGACATCCGGCCAAGGCTCGGACATCCGGCTCTTCGTGAGTCACCGGAGATCCGGCCCCCAGCCCGGACATCCGACGCCTGTCTGCATACAGTGAACGGCCGAAGGGCCTTGTATCCCCCTCTCACTTACCCCTTCGTGGGCTAACACTATATATAGACCAACTCCTCCTCCTAGTTAGGGTTAGCGTTGTGATAGCTCATATGTGAGGTAGAGCCTCGCTCATCCATTCGGATCTACTCCATCGCGAGGGACCAACACCTCTTTGGAGAAGATCCACCTTGGATTCAAGACCCCTAACAGGAAGACCTCAAGACCTCCTCACGGAGAAGAACCGGTTACCCTTTGTATCGTCGCTTGTTGGATTTGGACCATGTGATCTCTATGTGTACTCAGATCTAGCATATGTGTGACCTAATCTTCTTGGTTTGAGTGATTCTCTTGTGTTTCCCCTCGTGATTTCTCCTCGTGTTCTTCGTGTTCATCGCGGGATCCGCTTCTTTCGTGAAAGATTGGCCGTACAGGGTTCCACCCTACATCATTTTCTCTCCGAAAATAGGTATCTATGGAGTTGGATTTAGGGTCTGCAGGGCCACCAGGTGGGGACAACCCACCTGGGCGCGCCAGGAGGTGGGGCGCCCTGATGGGTTGTGCTCACCCAGGGCCCCCCCCTCCAGTGGTTTTTGGCTCCAGTATTTTTCTTTTATTCCATAAAAAATCCTCGCAAAGTTTTGTTCCAATCCAAGAACTTTTATTTTTGCACAAAACAACACCATGGTAGTTCTGTTGAAAACAACTTCAGTCCGGGTTAGTTTCATTCAAATCATGCAAATTAGAGTCCAAAACAAGAGGAAAAGCATTAGGAAAAGTAGATATGATGGAGACGTATCAACTCCCCGAAGCTTAAACCTTTGCTTGTCCTCAAGCAATTCAGTTGATAAACTGAAAGTGAAAAAGAAAAAACTGTTACGAAGTCATTTGCTCTTGTTTACATAAATAAGCTTAAGTAGCACCCAGGTTTTTAGCCAAGATCATGACTAACCATGTAGACAATAACTCTTAAAAATTATATTAACTCATATCAATGGCATAATCAACTAGCGAGCAATAATAAGATATCTCAAATGGCAACACTTTGTCAAAACAACCATGATATAATATGACAACAGTGGTATCTCGCTAGCCCTTTCCAAGACCGCAAAACATAAATGCAGAGCACCTCCAAAGTTCAAGCAGCGACTAAACATTGTAATTCATGGTAGAAAAGATCCAGTCACGCAACATTAGCTACACACAATGCATGAGGATGACAATAGTGCTCTCAAGATCTGGCGCTTATTTGAGAAGGTGATGACACAACATAAAAGTAAATAGATAGTCCCTTTGCAGAGGGAAGCAGTGATTTGCAGCGATGCCAGAGCTCAAAATTTTAAAACAGAAGTAAATGAAATTTTGAGAAATGCACCCTTCTTGTTTACTTCGCGACCATTAGTTATCGGTATCTTCCATGATAAACACATTAGTGGCAGTTCCCAAGAGATAAAAAGTAAAGGTTTACTCCCCCTCCACCAACAAACACACTCCACAGCTAACCGAATCCATAGATATCGTCCGTACCAACATCAGTCCTGGGGGAGTTTGGTTTAATTATTGGCAATTCTGAAGTCGAGACTGCGAATCCCTATTACCGCCCCTCTCGTGCAAGGACGAGTGAATAAACACTCATCATGAGAATAACCCGCTTAGCATGGAAGATACTGACTACCTCCTGTCGCTCCATGAACAATCCAGGCACACAAAAAGAATATCTATTTGAAGTTTTTAGAGGTGGCACATGCAAATTTACTTAGGACGGTAGGGTAATACCGCATATAGGTAGGTATGGTGGACTCATCTGGAATAACTTGAGTTTCAGGATTTTGATGCACAAGTAGTAATTCCGCTTAGTACAGGTGAAGACTAGCAAATAGGTTGGGAAGCGACCAGCTAGAGAGCGAAAACGGTCATGAACATGCATTATGCATAAGTAACATTGGATACTAGCATGAGTAGGACATGAACACCATGAAGATAAATATCATAGAGGCTATGTTGGTTTTGATTCAACTACATGCATGAACATGTGCCAAGTCAAGCGACTCGAACATTCAGAGGAGCATACCATATCATCATACTACATCACAATTATTTTAACGCAATGTTGACATCCAAGATAAATCATTATCCACTCCTAGCTACTTAAGCATGGCATAAGAAACTATAATATCTAATTATCATTGCAAACATGTTTGATCATAATAGGCTGAATCATGGACATTAGGTTAAACATATTTACAAAAATAGAACAAGCTGAGTTCATACCCGTTTCTCCCTGCCACATCCAGTTCATCAAATATCGTCATTATTGCCTTTCACTTGCACGACCGAATGATATGAAAATAGTAATAATAGTGCAAGAGTGCCGTGGACTAAGCTGGAATCTGCAAACATTTTATTCAAAGGAGAAGACAAGGTAATATGGGCTCTTTGTTAGATCAACAATAATGCATATGAGAGCCACTCAACAATTTCATCGTGGTCTTCTCCTCGGTATGACTCAATAAACAGAAAAGAAATTCAGAGAAACACACTGAAATACTTTTGGTTTTTCTTGAAGAAAGCAAATAAAAGAGAAAAACAAAAACGAGAAAAACTATTTACAAGAGAAAGCTCCAAACAACCAAGAAGAAGAATCGAGAAATCTTTTTGCGTTTTCTTTTAATACTACAGCTAACTAAACTAGGAAGAAAAACTGGAAAGAAGCAGGACATATTTTTGTATTTTCTCAAAGTTTTTCAAACATACACAAGAAGAAGGCGAGAAAATAAATCTAGCATGGATGATACAATGAAAAATTGTGGACACCGACAACTGGAATGAGATGTGTGAACATAAATGTAATGTCGGTGGAAATACGTAGGCTTTTGGCCTAACTTGGTAATCACCACTCGTACTAACCCTCGGTTCCCATGTTGAAGTGCTGTGGAGCGGGCACCTGAGGGTCCTATTGCTGAGGCGCCCCCTCAGCCGGAGCCTGATTGTTCCGATAGGAGACAATATCCTCAGGCATGATTCTGTATCCGCCCCTGACAATAGGATCAAACAAAGCAGGTGCAGGCAACGGAATAACATCACGAGTAATTTCACTAAAGACTAAGTTATAAGGAACATCTATAGTGGTGTTCTCGCCATCAATAAAGTGATGATGTGCCATAGCCTGACGATCTAAATAAACCTTGGGCAAGCGATAATCATGCTGGCGTATCTGAATGTTAAAGTGACTCGCCAAGCGAGTAGCATAAATGCCGCTATGTATTTTACCATTGGATCTGTTAATGTGGAGGCGATGTGCCACAATAGCTCCCAAGCTATAAGTGTTGTCACCGTAGAGTGCACGGCGTAGGACAACGAAATCAGGGGCACTAAGTACACCAACCTTCTCTCTAGCAAGTAAACACTTCACAATGGATAGAGTAAAATAATGCACCGAAGGAAATTGCATGCCAGTGTCGGTGACACTTGACACCCCTCTATCGTCTCCCACTGACAGAGTGCGGCAAAAACCATCAAACTCCGCGGGCCTAGGCTCTCTTAAATCCCCATCAGAAGGGATCAAGCATATGTCACAAAATTAAGTAAGTGGTATCTGATGGGTTTCAGCATATAAATTAAACTGCACCTCAGGAGGATTATTCCTACTTATGAAATGAAAACTTTGCACAAAGGAATTTGTGAGGAGATGACACTATTCACATTCAGCTGCGATGAAGTCGGTGAGGCCGGCATTAGCAGGGAATTATGCAAAATCTTGACGGATTCGAGCTCCATCCATGAATGGGTTGTGTGGCCATTCGCATGGCCATACCTCCGCCATTCTCCGGGTGTGGAGGTAATTGTCCGACGACTCCCCAATAACTCCCTTGGAGTTCTTCTTCAAAGCAAACTTCCTAAGAAACTCATCTTTTTCCTATGAACAAAATTCTGAAATTTTTAGTCCACAAAATTTTCTCAACAAAACATCACAAGATTGATAGCAACTACTCATAGGGATGCATAGAGGCCATATCAAGCATTCAAACTACTTCGAACTCTAAGAATTCAACATGCAACCTCATCTACAGCAGCATCAAGAGTAGCTAATTATTCAAAATATAAACCAATAAAGTAAAAACTAATTGGACCAATGGAGGAGTCACATACCAAGTAGCAATCCCCCAAAACAGTTTCGGAAATGGAGCTTCGAGCAAAGAGATCAAAATCCGCGGGTTTGAGAGCAAGAACACGAGAGAGAGAGCAATGGTGATTTTTTTCCTGGAGGTAGGTGGTGACATGGGCTAAAGTGATAAGTGAGGGGGCCCATGTGGGGACCACAACCCACCAGGGCGCGCCTGGGGATGCTGGCGCGACCAGGTGGGTTGTGCCCACCTGGTGCACCCCCCTCTGATGTTATTTGCATCAAAAATTTAGAAATATTCAAAAAAATCGTATTAATTTTTCAGGGCAATCTAAGAACTTTTATTTTTGGGTCATTTTTTATTGCATGGGAAATTCAGAAAAATGATAAAACATGGCATTTTATTTTATTTAACTAAGAAAAATAGAAAATAAAAGTAAAGGCAGAAGGTAGTGCTTACTTAATTCATCAACTTCATACCTCCCAAAAGTGATCCATTAATAAGGTTGATCAAGTTTTATTAACAACCACCTTCGATTAGCATGAAACCGAAGAACTTTCATAAAACACTAAGTTACCTCAACAAGGATATGCATGTCCCCAACAATAAGTAGGAAGAGGTCGTTGAAAACTTCCAATAGTGATTGTCGGAGATTTTTCAATAACATTAATACCATTCACTTGGAATTGTTTCTTCGGAAAGTGCACCGTATGCTCATTACCATTGACATGAAAAGTGACCTTGCTTTTGTTGCAATCCATAACAGCCCCTGCAGTATTCAAAAAGGGTCTACCAAGGATAATCGACATGTTGTCGTCCTCGGGCATCTCAAGTATAACAAAGTCTGTTAAGATAGTAACATTTGCAGCAACAACGGGCACATTGTCGGAGTAATTGGACATGGGTATCCCGAAGACGGCGAGACAATATTTCAAGACATCAGGGCTAGCAAAGCCCCTCAGTCCGACTGCCCGGCCGCTCCTGCCGGCTCCTCGTCCGACTGCTCCACCCGGCCGGCTGCCGGCTGACCGACTGCACCGACTAGCCGGCTGCCGACTGCAGTCCGACCCGGCATCGACAAGACCCCGACGAGACGGCCATACCGCGGGCAAGACAACCGTACCGCAACACCATCATGTATAGTGTCACTTGTCCCCTTGCACTATTCACGAAGTGACCTAGGGGACAAGCATGACATGCACCATGCCTTGCTCCCATACCTCCACATAGCTTAGATACAAAGCTACCCTCTCCTATAAAAGGAGACATCCATCCTTCCATCCATGGATGGACTCACACGTACACACAAGCAAGCTAGCTAGCAAGAGAGCTAGCTAGCCATCCATCCATCCATTCCCACGGGCAAGCATGCCTAAGCACACATACGGCCATGCTCATGGCCGGCCACTAAAGCGTGCCTTGTGCACACATATATGGAGTCAGATGCCTATGGCACTGCCCCCAGATACAGCTCTAGGAGCGCTTTGTACTGCCCGATCTACACCCCAGATATATATGCTCAGACATGCAGGAGTAGGGGTATTATCTCTCCGGAGAGCCCCGAACCTGGGTAAACTAGCGCGTGCTACTCGCATACCCGCTCCCGGGCCTATCAGCAGCAGTCTTACCCTCACACAAAGCCCTTGTGGCATTTGTCGCCTCACACCCCCCGTGAGAATACCACGACAGTTGGCGCCCACCGTGGGGCGGTACTATGCTACCGCGCTGCTACTGGTTTTCGCAGTCCGGGCGGGACCATCTTCGTCATCACCACCGCGGCGTCGCGCCGTCCCTCCAATAGCGGCCGAGGGCTCGATATCGACACGCCCTCGGAATGGCCGCGAGGGGCGGCGCGTCCTCGCCGTAGGCCTCGCCTTCGTCATCACCACCGCGGCGTCGCGCCGTCCCTCCGATAGCGGTCGAGGGCTCGATATCGACACGCCCTCGGAATGGCCGCGAGGGGCGGTGCGTCCTCGCCGTCGGGACCATCTTCGCCATCACCGCCGCGGCGTCGCGCCGTCTCTACGGTAGCGCTCGGGGGCTCGACTTCGACCCACCCCCGGAGCGGCCGCGCGGGACGGCGCGTCCTCGCCGTCGGCCTTGCCTTCATCACCACCACCGCGGCGTCGACTGCGTCGCCGCCGTCCCGGCCTCCCAGGCGCCCCGCGCCTCCTGCACGCCGGCTCCACCTGGGCCGAGCCCCCTGTCCGCGCCCTTCGCGGGCGTCCGCCTGCCCGCGCGGCCGACCCCTCAGCCAACTAGGCTCCGCCTCCACCAACCCGCGCCCGGCTCCTGCTGCCTGCCGTCTCCGCCCCAGGCCGGACGGCTGGCTCCGCCACCAGCCGGCTCCGAGCACCCGTTTGGTCGCCTCCGCTCGTGGCCGTCCGGCTCGCCGCCAGCCGACCCGTGCTGTGCCCGGCCTCCGGCCGCCTCCGCGCCTGCCGGCTTCAGCCGCCTGGCCCGCGCCACGCCATCTCCTCCCGCGCCGACTGGCCGCTGCTGGCCCCGCCTCGCCTCGCGCGCGTCCTCGCGTCCGCCGGCTGGGCCCCGTCCGGCAGTCGGCTTCCCCGCGCGCGCCGAGTCGCCGACCCCGCGCCACCGCCTGCTCGCCGGGTCGCCTCCCAGCCGGCGCCCGCCTCCGCGCGCCCGCCAGCTCCGCCCCGCCGGGCCGCCTTCGCCCTCGGCTCGGCCGTCTCCGGGTCCCGGACCGCGTCGGCTGCGCCGCGCCGGCCTCTGCCGCATCCGGCTGCGCCGCCTAGCACCGCGGCCGGCTGCCCCGCGCATGGCGACGGCCGGCCCCGCCCTTCGCGTCGCCGCCTCCAGCCGGCCGCGGCTCCGAGCCGGCTTCCCTGCGCCACGTCCGGCCCCCCGCGCCCCCTCGCCGGCCTCTCGAGCCCCTGGCCGAGTCGCCCTCCTGCGTCCGCCTGCTGACTCCGGCCGTCTCCGGGTCCCCGCCGGGTCGCCTCCTGCCCACCCTCACGCCGGCCTCTCCACCCCCTGCGCCGGCTCCGGTGGCAGCCCCGTCCCTCAACCCGGCCGCCGGCTCCCCAGGCCGGCCCGACCAACCGCCGGCTCCCCCCTCGACCCGGCCCGCCGGCTCTGCCTGCGCCGGCTTCTGCCGTATCCGCGCCCGCCGGCTCCGCGCAACCCGGCCGCGCCGGTTCGCGCGACTCGGCACCGTCCGGCGTCCCCGGCGGCCTCCCACGCTGGCCGGCTCGTGCCCGCACGGCCGGCTCCACTCGCCACCCGGCCGGCTCCGCCGCTTGCCGGCCCCGCCCGGCGACCCGGCCGCCTGCCGGCCACGCCCGCCGCCCCGGCCGACTGCGGCTCCGCTCCCGCGCCGGCTGCGCCGGGCCCGGCCGGCTCCGGCCTCCTCCCCCGCTCGCCCGTTGTCCGGCCCGGCCGGCTGCCGGCTCCCGCATTTTGGCTGCCCGTAGCCGGCTGGAGAAGAGAAAAAGAAAGGATCGACTGCTCGACGCGAAAAAAAAGAGAGAGAGAAGGAAAGAAGAGGTCGGCTGGGACAAAGAAAAGGAAAAACTCCGTCTATCCGTCCGCCTGCTTTGTCACTCGGACGGCCGGACGCGACCTGGCCTGCCGGTCCGCCTCGACGCCTGGCTGGTCGAACCTCGGCCCGAGTCTCGGGGGCTACACCCGGCGGGTGCGATGACGCGCCCCCGCGAGGAGAGAAGACAGAGTAGTCGCCGGGAGATCCGGCCCGACTGCTCAGCAGTCGGCTAGAATCTCGGGGGCTACACCCAGCGGGTGCGCTGACGCGCCCCCGCGAGGAGAGAAGATGAAGTAGTCGCCGGGAGACCCGGCCCGACTGCTCAGCAGTCGGCCCGAATCTCGGGGGCTACACCCAGCGGGTGCGCTGACGCGCCCCCGCGAGGAGAGAAGACAGAGTAGTCGCCGGGAGATCCGGCCCGACTGCTCAGCAGTCGGCCCGAATCTCGGGGGCTACACCCAGCGGGTGCGCTGACGCGCCCCCGCGAGAAGAGAAGACAAAGTAGTCGCCGGGAGACCCGGCCCGACTGCTCAGCAGTCGGCCCGAATCTCGGGGGCTACACCCAGCGGGTGCGCTGACGCGCCCCCGCGAGGAGAGAAGACAAAGTAGTCGCCGGGAGATCCGGCCCGACTGCTCAGCAGTCGGCCCGAATCTCGGGGGCTACACCCAGCGGGTGCGCTGACGCGCCCCCGCGAGGAGAGAAGACAAAGTAGTCGCCGGGAGACCCGGCCCGACTGCTCAGCAGTCGGCCCGAATCTCGGGGGCTACACCCAGCGGGTGCGCTGGCGCACCCCCGCGAGGAGAGAAGACAAAGTAGTCGCCGGGAGATCCGGCCCGACTGCTCAGCAGTCGGCCCGAATCTCGGGGGCTACACCCAGTGGGTGCGCTGACGCGTCCCCGCGAGGAAAGAAGACAAAGTCGTTGCCAGAAGATCCGGCCCGACTCCTCAGCAGTCGGCCCAAATCTCGGGGGCTACATCCAGTGGGTGCGCTGGCGCGCCCCCACGGAAACAAGAGAAGAGTTTTGTCCGGTTGCCAGCAGCCGGCAGAAGAAGAAAAAGGGCGCTGCAAAACACCTCGCCGCCTGGCCGGTCGAGCCTGACCGGCCGGGACCCTCCTTCGAGCGATCGGGGGCTCGAAGGCTACACCCAGCGGGTGCGCCGGCTCTCTTCGGCAAACTCCGCCTCGGCTACACGAAAACTAATGTGAGCTCCTCACCCACAGATTTTTTCACCGCGAGAGCACGGATAACCTCGAGCGATGCTCGGGGGCTATCTCCGCATTTCATTACAGTTGCATCACTGTTCGCCCCGGCGCCAGCCAGAGTTGGCCCGGGGGCTGGCCGCTTGGCCTGAGACGTTAGTTCCCGCAGACGGCTTAGTAGCGTGCGCGGTATGAAAAGCCCACTCTTAGTCACAGACCGCAGAGCGGCTGTCCGACTGGCAAGAGTGAACGCTGAAGGCCACCCACGCGAAAAACGTCCGGGAAGAAAAACGCTTCGGGCGACCCGACCGTTTTCTTTATGAGTATCTACTCGGTTAAATTCGCTCCCAGAGTCTGAGTATTGTACACTCCACTCCGCGGCCCACTCTCAGCCACAGACCGCAGAGCGGCTGTCCGGCAAGCGAGAGCACAAGCCAAAGAGCGGAGGGAACATGAAAAGATGAAGGGGGCTCGGACGAAACCGAGTCGGCACCCTCCGCATAAAACTTGCAGTGCTAAAAAGCAATCATTTGATATATCTGCATGGACTAACTTTGTCTTTTGCATGATCATTTCCATGAACACTCGCGAAAAAACCTCCGCCCGACTTTGCCAAGTTGCCCGGAGGCTTGGGGGCTACTGTCGGAGTAATTGGACACGGGTATCCCGAAGACGGCAAGACAATATTTCAAGACATCGGGGCTAGCAAAGCCCCTCAGTCCGACTGCCCGGCCGCTCCTGCCGGCTCCCCGTCCGACTGCTCCACCCGGCCGGCTGCCAGCTGACCGACTGCACCGACTAGCCGGCTGCCGACTGCAGTCCGACCCGGCATCGACAAGACCCCGACGAGACGGCCATACCGCGGACAAGACAACCGTACCGCAACACCATCATGTATAGTGTCACTTGTCCCCTGGCACTATTCATGAAGTGACCTAGGGGACAAGCATGACATGCACCATGCCTTGCTCCCATACCTCCACATAGCTTAGATACAAAGCTACCCTCTCCTATAAAAGGAGACATCCATCCATCCATCCATGGATGGACTCACACGTACACACAAGCAAGCTAGCTAGCAAGAGAGCTAGCTAGCCATCCATCCATCCATTCCCACGGGCAAGCATGCCTAAGCACACATACGGCCATGCTCATGGCCGGCCACTAAAGCGTGCCTTGTGCACACATATATGGAGTCAGATGCCCATGGCACTGCCCCCAGATACAGCTCTAGGAGCGCTTTGTACTGCCCGATCTACACCCCAGATATATATGCTCAGACATGCAGGAGTAGGGGTATTATCTCTCCGGAGAGCCCCGAACCTGGGTAAACTAGCGCGTGCTACTCGCATACCCGCTCCCGGGCCTATCAGCAGCAGTCTTACCCTCACACAAAGCCCTTGTGGCATCTGTCGCCTCACACCCCCCCCGTGAGAATACCACGACACACATCCTCACAAATACCGATACGTATGGCAGTTGATTTGTCAGCCATTTGCAAAGATATTTCGGTAGGTTTGAGTTTATTCAAATCAAGTCTTTTATATAAATAGAAATGCATAACACTAACACCAGCTGCTAAATCACCCAAAGCAGTTTTCACATAATTTCTTTTGATGGAGCAAGGTATAGTTGGTATTCCCGAATCTCCATGTTTTTAGGTACTCCATCCTTAAAAGAATAATTAGCAAGCATGGTGGAGATTTCAGCTTCCGGTAATTTTCTCTTATTGGTGATGATGTCTTTCATATACTTTGCATAAGGGGCCATTTTTATGATATCCGTCAAGCGGGTACGCAAAAAGACTGGCCTAATCATTTCAGCAAAGCGTTCAAATTCTTCATCATCTTTCTTCTTAGTTGATTTAGGTGGAAAGGGCATAGGTTTTTGAACCCATGGTTCTCTTTCCTTACCATGTTTTCTAGCAACAAAGTCCCTTTTATCATATCTTTTATTCTTGGTGTCGGTGTGGAACGACACCTATGGGATCACAAGAATCCCTACTACGGTTGCCGGAGCGCGGGGTTGCGAGAAGAGCAGGGTTAGTAGCCAGCACAAGGATCGTTTACCCAGGTTCGGGCCGCGAGGATGCGTAAAACCCTAGTCCTGCTTTGGTGGGTGTATTTCAGAGAGTTCTTGAGCTCTCGAACTAGCTGTGGTCAGTGCGTGGTTCGAAAGAGCCGAATCCGTCTCCAGTATGCCATGGGCCTCCTTTTATAGTCGAAAGGGGCTGCCACAGTGGCACACAGGAGGTGGAAAGGCGTACAGTGCCCTGAGCTTATCGCTCGTATTACAGGCCAAGACGCATTTAATGTGTAGCTTAGGTGTCCCCTTGCTTTATTGGGGATGGGGGCGAGGCCCGTCCCGTCGGTCGCTGCTCCTCCTCGCTTTGACACGCGCCCTGGGCAGTGAGGCGTGTGGTGCCATGTAGGCAGGCAGGCAGCTGAGGTGGCGCAGTGGTGGAGCCTTCACGAAGATCTGCATGCTGCCACGCTGGTGCTCGATGAGTTGGCCTGGGAGCTGCATGTTGCCACGCAGGTGCCCGCCCAGCTGGTTGGGCTGGCAGCTGCATGTGAACGGCGGTGGAAGCTTGGTTGGCGTGGGCCTGGCGGTGGCCCTGCTGGCGTCCTTGGTGAGGGCCTTGCTGGGTGGCCCGGCAAGGGTCTTGCCGTGTGGCCCGGTAAGGGTCTTGCCGTGGCTCGCTGTCGTCCCCGGCAAGGGCCTTGCCGGGGGTCTGGTGGTCTTCCTCAGCAAGGATCTTTCCGAGGATCGTCGTATTCTAATCCTCATCTGATCTTGAATATGTCTTCACAAAATCTACATGCCACCACGGAGGTGCCTCCCGAGCCCTGGCCCAACGTGGATGATGGCGTCGGGGACCGTGGGCTCAAGGGTGGCTCGCTCTGTTGGTTTGGGGCGAGCTGTCCCGGCAAGGATCTTGCCGGGGCTGCTGAGGCTGCCCCAGCAAGGGTCTTGCCCGGGGAACCTGCTTCGTCCCTCTGCTCTTTGTGGTCTTGGCCTTGGCGTTTCTCTTATTATCTTGGGCTTTGGTGTTACCTTGGCTCACCTCCCCTGTTCTGCTTGGCGTGACCGTAGGCGCGGCTCCGACTGCCCGTGCACAGGTATAAGGGTACAAAAACGCACCCCTCTTTTTGTACACCGACACTTGGGTTGTTGGTTATCAAGATCAACCGCTGGTTCTATTTCAACATCATTGTGTGGTTATTTATTATTTGTTCAAGTGTCTTCAAGAACCTCATCATTATTTTTTTCATTATCAGAAGGTGAGTGTTCATTACCAGATTGAGTTTCAGCATCAGAAATAGAAACATCGTTATTAGCTTCAGGAGGGTTTTCTATTTCAGGTTCACTAGAGGTATGCAAAGTCCTATCATTTTTCTTCTTCTTTTTCTTTTTAGAAGGACTAGGTGCATCAGTGTTAACTCTTTGAGAGTCTTGTTCAATTCTTTTAGGGTGTCCCTCAGGGTAAAGTGGATCCTGAGTCATTCTACCTCCTCTAGTCATTACTCTAACAGCATGACCATTGATATTATTATTCATTTCATCAAGCAATTCTCTTTGAGATTTAGCAACTTGTTCTATCGAGTTTGAACCATGAGGCATGCTTTCCTACACCTCTAACATCATTGGTAATTCTAAATAACAAGTCACTCAAGCGAGTAATCATATCAGAATTGTGTTTCAATTGTTTCATAATATTAGCATTGAAGTGATCTTGCTTTGTAATGTAATTATCAAACTCATAAAAGCACTGGCTAGGATGCATATTATAAGGATTGTCATTGTCATTGAATTCCATTAAAGAATTTACCTCAACCACCTTAGGTGGTGGTGTTTCAAGCCCATGTATTTCTTCAATAGAAGGTAAATTTTTTACATCCTCAACTTTAATACCTTTTTCCTTCATAGATTTCTTTGCCTCTTGCATATCATCAGGACTGAGATATAAGATACCCCTCTTCTTCGGAGTGGGTTTAAGTGGTGGTTCGGGAAGAGTCCAATCATCATAATTTTTCAATATGTTATCCAATAATTCTTCAGCTTGTTCAACAGTTCATTCCCTGAAAACACAACCAGCACAACTATCTAGGAAATCCCTAGAAGCATCGGTTAGTCCATTATAGAAGATATCAAGTATTTCATTTTTCTTAAGAGGGTGATCAGGCAAATCATTAAGCAATTGGAGAAGCCTCCCCCAAGCTTGTGGGAGACTCTCTTCTCCAATTTGCACAAAGGTAAATATTTCCTCTTGGGCAGCATGTTTCTTATGAGCAGGAAAATATTTTTCTGAGAAGTAGTAAATCATATCCTAGGGACTACGCACACAACCAGGAGCAAGAGTATTATACCAAGTCTTAGCATCACCCTTTAATGAGAACAGAAATAACTTGAGGATATAATAGTAGGGAATTTTCTCATCATGAGCAAATAGGGTGGCTATGTCATTCAACTTAGTAAGGTCTGCCACAACAGTTTTAGTTTCATAACCATGGAAAGAATCAGATTCAACCAAAGTAATTAACTCTGGGTCGACAGAGAATTCCTAATCCTTATCATCTACAAACATAGGTGAAGTATCAAACTTAGGATCACATTTCATTCTAGCATTCAAAGATTTTTCTTTCAGTTTGCATAATAATTTCTTAAGATCATCCCTATCATTGCAAGCAAGAAAGTCTCTAGTTGTCTCCTCATCCATAACATAACCTTCCGGTATCTTAGGAAAATCATGTCTAGGAGAACTAGATCTAATAGGTGTTTCAAGATTTTCAGTTCAAGTTCCTCACCAGTTTCAATAAGATCTAATAGTTCTAGCAAGTTGTTCGTCAAGAAATTCACCTAGTGGCACATTATCATCAAGAAAGGTACTAGCATCATCATGGGTATCATTCATAGCAGAAGTAGCATCATCAATGAAGTGTGAAATAATAGGATTAATAACATGTGGTGGTGTTGCAAGTCTACTCAAAACAGAAGGTGAATCAAGTGCAGAGTGTGATGGCAGTTCCTTACCTCCCCTCATCCTAGAGGGAACGATCTTGGTTTTAGTATCCTTCAGATTCTTCATAGTGATAATTTGATAATAATACCAAGTGACTCAAAAATATAGCTATGCTCCCTGGCAACGGTGCCAGAAAAAGGTTTTGATAACCCACAAGTATAGGGGATCGCAACAGTTTTCGAGGGTAGAGTATTCAACCCAAATTTATTGATTCGACACAAGGGGAGCCAAAGAATATTTGCAAGTATTAGCAGCTGAGTTGTCAATTCAACCACACCTGGAGATTAATTATCTGCAGCAAAGTGAATAGTAGCATAGTAGTACGATAGTTTTGATAGTAGTAGCAACATCAATAGTAACAGTAACAGTGATAGCAATGATTTTGTAGCAAGTGTAGCAGTAACGATAGCAGCAGTAACTTAGCAAGAAAAATATAAGAGAAATTCATAGGCATTGGATCGGTGAATTCGTTGGATGATATTCATCATATAACAATCATAACCTAGGGCGATACAACACTAGCTCTAGTTCATAAATATAATGTAGGCATGTATTCCATAAATAGTCATACGTGCTTATGGAAAGAACTTGCATGCCATCTTTTGTCCTACCCTCCCATGGCAGCGGGGTCCTATTGGAAACTAAGGGCTATTAAGGTCTACTTTTAATAGAGAACCGGAACAAAGCATTAGCACATAGCGAGTACATGAACTCCTCAAACTACGGTCATCACCGGAAAGTATCCCGACTACTGTCACTCCACGGTTTGTGGATCATAACACGTAATAGGTGAATATAACTTGCAAGATCGGATCTAGAAAATAGATATAATGGTGATAACATAAATGGTTCAGATCTGAAATCATGGCACCCGGGCCCAAAGTGACAAGCATTAAGCATGGCAAAGTCATATCAACATCAATCTTAGAACATAGCGGGTACTAGGGATCAATCCCTAACAAAACTAACTCGATTACATGATGAATCTCATCCAACTCCTCACCGACCAGCGAGCCTACGAAGGAATTACTCACTTCCGGTGGGGAGCATCATGGAATTGGCGATGGAGAAGGGATGGTGATGACGAAGATCGAAGATCCCCCTCTCCGGAGCCCCAAACGGACTCCAGATTCAGCTCCCGAGGAAGAACAGGAGGTGGCGGCGGCTCCGTCTTGTGAAACATGATAATTCTTTCTCCCTGATTTTTCTCTCCAAAATAGGTATTTATGGAGTTGGATTCAGGGTCTGTAGGGCCACCAGGTGGAGACGACCCACCTGGCCAAGAGGGGGGAGGCCCTGGTGGGTTGTGCTCCCCCCTCCGGTGGTTCCTGGCTCCAATATTTTTTTTATTCCATAAAAATCCTCACAAACTTTCGTTCCAATCTGAGAACTTTTATTTCTGCACAAAACAACACCATGGTAGTTCTGCTGAAAATAGCGTCAGTCCAGGTTAGTTTCATTTAATCATGCAAATTAGAGTCCAAAACAAGAGGAAAAGTGTTAGGAAAAGTAGATACGACGGATATGTATCAGTGATGGAGTTGTAGATGTTGTAGGCTTGCCCTTTTCCTCAGCTTATGCTTGTGGATGGAATTTTCCTCCTTCAGGTCATCAATCTCCTGCTCTAGTATTAATATACTTTTGCATAATTCTTGCTTGTTCTCCTGCAAAAGATGAAAATGGATAAACTCGATCTTAGGTTTCTTTGCTTTATTAGGGAGACTTGACTTTTTGAACTCCACGTGCATGTCCCCAGGTTGGGGTAGTGGGACTTCGTCTTCATCTGAACTTGTCTCTTCCTTTCCCTTTGTATCGTAGTCTTCTTCTTCCTCTGTGGTCCAACAATAATGCTCCACATCCCCGTAAACCTTGGGGTCTGGAATGTAATCAACTACATAGCTCTCTCCCTCCGAACCTTGGGACGAAATGTCTTCAAATCTGTCAGAAAAATAGTTCGAAACAAAAACAAAGGATTTTGCCATGGTATGGTGGTCAAAACCTTCGAGAGATTATATAATGAATTTTTACCGACCAAAAGGATTGTTCTACAAGAAAACGGAGTCCAGAGGGCACACGAGGTGTCCACAAGCCAGGGAGGAGCGCCCAGGGGGGTAGGGCACGCCCCCAGGGCTTGTCGCCTCCTCGTGTACTTTTCAGACTACTTTTTATTTTCCTAATTTTTAAATATTCCAAAACGGAGTAAAACTGCCATTAGAAAAGTTTTGGAGTTGGTTTAGTCATCTTACCACATACCTATTCCTTTTCGGAGTCTGAAACATTCTGGTAGGTCTCCCTTATGTACTCCTCCAGTGTTATGGAATTAATAATATTGGTCTCAACATTTATCGGAGCACCTGAGATATAATGTTTGATTATTTGCCTGTTTACCACCTTTCAATTGGTGCCTTCGGTGTTGTTGATCTTGATGGCACCGAAATGATAAACCTCCTCGATAATGTAAGGACCTTCCCATTTAGAGAGAAGCTTTCCCACAAAAAACCTTAAACAAGAGTTGTATAGCAAGACATGGTCACCTACATTGAATTCACGCTTTTGTATCCTTTTGTCATGCCATCTTTTAACTTTTTATTTAAACAACTTGGCATTTTTGTTGGCTTGGGTTCTCCATTCATCAAGTGAGCTAATGTCAAACAACCTCTTTTCACCGGCAAGTTTGAAATCATAGTTGAGCTCTTTAATTACCCAATATTCTTTATGTTCTAGTTCTAGAGGTAAGTGACATGCTTTTACATAAACCACTTTATATGGAGACATACCCATAGGATTTCTGTAAGCATTTGTATAAGCCCATAAATCATCATCAAGTTTCTTAGACCAATTCTTTCTAGATCTATTAGCAGTCTTTTGCAAGATCAATTTAAATTTTCTGTTACTTAATTCTACTTGACCACTAGACTGAGGATGATAAGGTGATGCAATTCTATGGTTAATCTAACATCCCTAAATTCCATATTTTGGAATGTTATCTTAATTAAGTAATAATGATCGCTTGTGTGATTTGTTGTGTGAAATTGAGTGGGATTTGAAACTTTTTGAAAGTTAAAAGAAAGGGAATAAAAGGACTTTCCCGAACTTTCATTCTTGCCTTTGGTTCCATGGAATTCAAAATTTAAATTCAAAACAAATCCTAGAGTGAAGATAACATGACTTCTTCCATTTGAAAAAAAGAGTTTTTGAAAAGATTTGAATTCCATTTGAAAATAATTCAAACTCAGAAGCTTTATGCCACTCAAGGATTTTCATGAGAGAAGATAATAGGACTTCTTCAACATTTATGAAATAGAGTGGGGAGTGATGAGTGCCACTTTCAAAACTTATTTGAAACACTATTTGGAGTTTCCCCCCTTTTTCTCCTGGAATTTCAAATCATCTCAAATTATCTGAATAGAAAATATTTGAGTGAAGGAAACATGACCTTTCAAAATTCAGAGAAGATTTCAAAAGTATTTGGCAGAAGCAAAAAAAATATTTGCAAAAGATTTGAAAATCAAATTCAAATCCCATTTGAAGTTATTACAAAAGTAATTTTTTAAAGTAATTTATTTGCCTCTGAAAAATAGTTCATTTTTTTCTTTGTTTTATTCTAAGAATTTCTATATATACTTTGTCTAGGAAAAATTTATGTTAATTTTCTTTAAAGAATTTTCTTTCCTTGTTTTACAAAAAAAAACATGAGCGCACGCGAGCGCTAGCCGCTCACCTTACCCGCGCTTACGGCCCATGGCCCAGCCAACGCACGAGGCGGTACGCGCCCACACCGCGATTCTCTCTCGCTCGCCCACAGCCACCAACAGGTGGACCCTGCCTGTCATGTCCGTTCTCCTCCCGCAAGCAACCGGATTCCACCCCGAGCACGACATCGCCGGCGCCGCGCCATTCAAACCAGGGATTCCATCCCTCGGCCAACCCCTCTCAAAAGATGACCCCCTATATAAGACGAGGCCCCGGCCTCATTTTGACTCAAACTGCAGTGCCCGAGACCCTCCCCACGCTCCGCAAGATCTCGCCGGAGTTCGCGAGCTTCACCCGAGATCCGCCGCCAAGCCCCGCGTCGTTCTGACGCCGCAGCCGAGCGCCGACACCGACATCACCTTCCTCTCGTCGCGCCGCGCCTCCCCGTGGTTTCGCCCGAGCCGGAGGGCCACCTGAGACCCCACCCCGACAACCCCGACGCCACTGCCGTCTCCTTCTTCAGTGGCGTTCACGCCCACCACCGCTGGTGAGTCCCCAGTCCTCACATCCGCCCGATCCTAGATCTAGGGCTGAGATTAGTTCTAACTGTTTTTTTCTTTTCGAACCGGTATGCTCTAGTTAGCGAACGTTCTCTAGTTTAGCCTTGCAGCAAACGGTTTCTAGCCAACGGCAGGATGACACGTGGCCAGGGATCTAGGTGTAGTTTTCTTCTTTTCATATTAGTCCCTGATTTTCAAACCCTCACAACTTTTCAACCGTTTGTCCCAATTCAGTGACACCAACGACAAATTCTTCATCATGATCTCAACTATCTAGGGAAAATATAAAATCAACTTTTTGAAATCTTAAAATTTGAATTGGATCAGATTCAAATTTAATCTTGTTTTGGCTATAACTTGAGTTTTAAAACTCCGATTTAATTGATTCTTTTTGCAAATTAAAGCTCGTGACATGTACTTTCTGTAGAAACCAAAAACACATAATTTTGATACTGTTAAAAATATGTTTCTGTTCATAAGCTTTATTTGATGGTTTTGAAGTTCCGAAGTATTTTCTTCGTTCTTTTGGATCGGTGAGTGATTGCTTATGTGTGGTTATAATTGCCTGCTTACGATAGATTGATCGGAGTGTGACGAATAGAACTATCAGGAATTATGAGTGCGAAGAATCTTCATCAACAGTACAAGGCAAGTTCACACCTTGATCATATTTTTCTACCCAGTTTTTACTATGCATTAGTTCGCCTTACAAATTTGCATGAGTAGGATTGGGAATTGTGGGATTGCTATGTAGTTCATGAGGTAGGAACCCATGATCCTTGAAACACCCTAGGAATATTCGCTATGTCATATATTGCTTAGCCTTGCTTGTAGACTGGGATTGGTATATGTGATTCATGCAAGTTGTGAGAGAGAAATAATAAATATGGGTTAACCTTAAGGTGGCAACAATAACACAACTCTGGGTGGAATGGTAGGGGTACCCTGGAGAAACCAGTGGCTTGCCCAGGCACATGAAGAATCCAGTGCTTGCCCTAGGGGATCCCAGAGAACCCATGAGATCACACTATGGAATGCCACCCATTCTCAAAGGGATCATACGATATTTCATGCCTAGAAACTTCCGTGTGCAACCACAAGCCATTATGGGCTTTGGCATAGTTGAGTAAGTTGTGCGAAACCTTTCCATGATAAGCTGGAAGATGTCGGGGAATTGTAGGTGTACCGGCCTGTCTATCGGTTAAGGGGACCTCTTTAGAAAGACTATGTCTCGATCATCCGGTTCTCAAACATGATCGAGACATAGTCTTTCCGAAGAGGTCCCCTTAACCACAAGACATGATCTGCAGTGCAAGGAATTCAAAGGAGGAGATCGTGTCTTGTGGGGAAAAGTGTGCAAACCTCTGCAAAGTGTAAAACTAATCATGATTAGCCGTGTCCCTGGTTATGGACAAATTTGAGTATCTAGAAGTGAATTATTGGTTGATCTCATCACGTTACTTAATTAATGTATTGGGTTATTAATAACTTGGGAATTTTGGGATTGAGTTGGAGGAACCTTCTCAATAATGGCATAAACTTGGTAGTGAATAAAAAAATTAATTCCTTTGTTGTAGGGAAAAAATTAGCTTTATGCAAAAGAAAATAAACTTAGAGCCTCCACCAGCTAAATATGCATATAGAGATAGAGATTTTCATTATTATTCTATGATGTGAAATTCCCAGTACATTCAGCGTACTGACCTACATGGCTGGAATGTCTCATGTTGTAGGAATTATCCAACGAATAAGTGATAGGTTAGGGTTACGATGTCTACACTCAACTTTGCCGTTGGTGTTATTGGGACTCCACAATTTTTTTGTTACTTCCACTAGATGGATTGAGGTAATAGTATTTACGTTAGTTTATACATGTGATTAAACTCCGTTATAAATCCTCGAGTACTGTGTGTGTCAGCATACCAATCCAGGGATGACACTTAAGCACAGAGACTTCAATCCATTCGAGTTGGGTCGTTATAGTTAACATCATACTTAGCAAGCAATTTATGGAAAGCACCATGAATAAAGTGTGAACCACCATCAGTCATTAAATATCTAGGGACTCCAAACCTTGGAATAACTTCTTTAAGCATTTTAATAGAAGTGTTATGATCAGCACTACTAGTTGGAATAGCTCCTACCCACTTAGTAACGTAATCAATAGCAACTAAATATGTGTATACCCATTAGAGGAATGAAAAGGTGCCATATAATCAAAGCCCCAAACATCAAATGGTTCAATAACAAGTGAATAATCCATAAGCATTTCCTGATGTCTACTAATATTACCAATTCTTTGACATTCATCACAAGACAAGACAAACTTACGAGCATCCTTGAAAAGAGTAGGCCAATAAAAACCAGATTGTAATACCTTGTGTGCAGCTCTATCTCCAGCGTGGTGTCCTCCTAGGCCTCGGAGTGACACTTGCGTAGGATCTATTTCTGTTCATGCTCAGGTACACAACGTCTAATAACAACATCTACTCCTTTATAACGGTGTGGGTCATCCCAGAAGTAATGTCTTAAGTCATAGAAAACCTTTTTCTTTTGCTGGTATGTGAAACTAGGTGGTATAAATTTAGCAACAATGTAATTAGCATAATCAACATACCATGGAGCACTATGAGAAGCATTTATGACAGCTAATTGTTCATCAGGGAAGCTATCATCAATTGGTAGTTGGTCATCAAGAATATTTTCTAACCTAGACAAGTTGTCTGCTACGGGGTTCTCAGCTCCCTTTCTATCAATAATATGCAAGTCAAATTCTTGTAACAAGAGAACCCATCTAATAAGTCTAGGTTTAGCATCTTTCTTTTCCAGAAGATATTTAATAGCAGCATGATCAGTGTGAACTGTTACTTTGGAATCAACAGTATAAGATCTGAACTTATCATAAGCAAATATGACTGCTAAAAATTCTTTTTCAGTAGTAGCATAATTTCTTTGGGCACTGTCTAGAGTTTTACTAGCATAATGAATAACATTTAATTTCTTCTCAACTCTTTGTCCTGGGACACCCCCTACAACATAATCACTAGCATCACACATAACTTCAAAGGGTAGGTTCCAATCAGGTGGTTGAACAATAGGTGCAGAAATCAAGGCTTTCTTAAGTATTTCAAAGGCTTCTACACAATCATCATCAAAAACAAATGGAACATCTTTTTTGCAAAAGATTAGTAAGAGGCCTAGATATTTTAGAGAAGTTTTTAATAAATATCATATAGAAACCAGCATGACCACGGAAACATCTTATACCTTTAATATCTTTAGGACACAACATCTTTTCAATAGCATCAACTTTAGCTTTATCAAATTCAATGCCTCTTTCGGAAATTTTATGCCCTAAAACAATACCTTCATTAACCATAAAGTGGCATTTTCCCAATTCAAGACAAGATTAGTTTCTTCATATCTCTGCAAAAGTCGATCAAGGTTGCTTAAGCAATTATCAAAAGAAGTTCCGTAAACAGAGAAATCATCCATGAAAACCTCAACAATCTTTTCACAAAAGTCAGAGAATATAACAGTCATACATCTTTGAAAGGTAGCAGGTGCATTGCATAAACCAAAAGGCATACGTCTATAAGCAAAGGTACCGAAAGGGTAAGTAAAAGTAGTTTTTTCTTGATCCTCTTGTGACACAGGTATTTGAGAAAAACCAGAATAACCATCTAGAAAGCAAAAGTGTGTATGTTTGGATAGTCTTTCTAGCATTTGACCAATAAAAGGTAGAGGATAATGATCTTTCCTAGTAGCCTTGTTTAACTTTCTAAAATCAATTACAATTCTATAACCTGTGACAATTCTTTGTGGAATCAATTCATTCTTATCATTAGGAACAACAGTAATACCTCCCTTCTTAGGAACACAATGAACATGACTTACCCAGCTACTATCAGCAATAGGATATATTATATCTGCTTCCAAAGCTTTAATATTTCATTTCTTACACTTCTTTCATCTTGGGATTTAACCGTCGTTGGTGATCAACAACCGGTTTAGCATCGGGCTCCATATTAATTTTGTGTTGACATAGAGTGGTACCGATGCCTTAAGATCATCAAGAGTATATCCAATAGCGGCACGGTGCTTCATCAGAGTTTTCAACAATTTCTTTTCTTCATGCTCTGAAAGGTTAGCACTAATAATAACATGATATGTCTTCTTTTCATCAAGATAAGCATATTTCAAAGTATCAGGTAATTGTTTAACATCGAACATGGGATCACTCTTGGGTGGTAGAGGATCTCCAAGAGTCTCAACCGGCAAATTGTGTTTCAAAACATGCATCTGTTTAAAGAATATATCTTCTAATTTCCTTCTTTCATTCATGAACATATCATTTTCATGGTCTAGCAAATATTGTTCTAAAGGATCAATAGGAGGCACGACAATAGAAGCAAGACCAATAATTTCATCCTTACTAGGCAATTCTTTATCATGAGGTTGTCTATGAAATTTGGAGAAATTAAACTCGTGAGACACATCCCCAAAACTTACACTAACAATTTGTTTCTCGCAATCTATCTTAGCATTGACAGTGTTCAAGAAAGGTCTACCAAATATAATTGGACAAAAATCATCTTGTGGGGAACCAAGAACAAGAAAATCAGTAGGGTATTTTATTTTCCCACACAAGACTTCAACATCTCTAACAACTCAAATTGGTGATATAGTATCTCTATTAGCAAGCTTAATAGTAACATCAATATCTTCTATTTCAGCAGGTGCAGTATCATTTATAATTTCTTGGTATAAGGTAAAGGGAATTGCACTGACACTAGCACCCAAATCACATAAGCCATGATAACAATGATCTCCTATTTTAATAGAAACAGCAGGCATGCCAACAATAGGTCTATGTTTATCTTTATTATCAGGTCTAGCAATTCTAGCAGATTCATCACAGAAATAAATAACATTCTCATCAATATTATTGACCAAGAGATCTTTAACCATAGCAATACTAGGTTCAACTTTAATTTGTTCAACGGGTGTAGGTATTCTAGTATAACTCTTATGAACCACAGCTGAAGCTTTAGCATGATCCTTTATCCTAACAGGGAAAGGTGGTTTCTCAATATAAGTAGTAGGAATAACAGGATCAACATTATAAGTAATAGTTTCTTCTTCAACTTTAATAGGTTCTACTACTTTTAATTCAATGGGACGATGATATTTAAACCACTTCTCCTTGGGGAGATCAACATGAGTAGCAAATGATTCACAGAAAGAAGCTACTATCTCAGAGTCAAGTCCGTATTTAGTGCTAAATTCACGAAAAGCATCGGTATCCATGAAAGATTTAACACAATCAAACTTAAGGTTTATACCTTGCTCATTACCTTTGTCGAGTTCCCAATCTTCAGAGTTGCGTTTAATTCTTTCCAATAAATCCCATTTGAATTCAATAGTCTTCTTCATAAAAGAGCCAATACAAGAAGTATCGAGCATGGATTGATCATTACGAGAAAGCCGAGCATAAAAATTCTGAATAATAATTTCTCTTGAGAGCTCATGATTGGGGCATGAATATAACATTGACTTAAGCTTCCCCCAAGCTTGAGCGATACTTTCTCCTTCACGAGGCCAAATATTATACATATAATTCCGTTCAATTTTCAATCGGTTGTAGTTCCAAGCTCCAATATCATCACATAGCCTATACCATGTCAATGCATTTCCATTCAAAGATAAAGGGAAGACCTTCTTCTTGACATCATCCTCAGGCAAACCTGCAAGCTTAAATAATCCACAAACTTCATCCATATAGATTAGGTGCATATCAGGATGTAGTGTTCCATCTCCTTCATAAGGATTAGCTAGCAGTTTCTCTATCATACCCGTAGGAATTTCATATTAAATATTTTTAGTAGGTTTAGTAGGTTGAGGAGCAACTTATTTCTCTATCGGTCGATGTGAAGATACCCCGAACAAGCCCCTCAAAGGATTATTTTCCACAGTGATAAGTGACAATAAATTGTAGCACGTAATATAAATGTTTCCTTACCAAATTCTACTCACCAAAGGTGCTTCACTCCCCGACAACGGCGCCAGAAAAGAGTCGTGATGACCCACAATTATAGGGGATCTATCATTGTCCTTTCGATAAGTAAGAGTGTCGAACCCAACGAGGAGCAGAAGGAAATGACAAGCGGTTTTCAGCAAGGTATTCTCTACAAGCACTGAAATTATCGATAACAAATAGTTGTGTGATAAGACAATTCGTAACGGGTAAAAAGTAACAAGTGTAACTAAGGTGCAGCAAGGTGGCCCCATCCTTTTTATAACAAAGGACAAGCCTGGACAAACTCTTATATAAAGCAGAGTGCTCCCGAGGACACATGGGAATTATTGTCAAGTTCGTTTTCATCATGCTCATATGATTCACGTTTGTTACTTTGATAATTTGATATGTGGGTGTGATGTGCTTACTTGGACAAGCCTCCCACTTATGATTGACCCCTCTCGCAAGCATCCGCAACTATGAAAGAAGAATTAAGATAAATCCAACCATAACATGAAACATGTGGATCCAAATCAGCCCCTTACAATGCAACGCACAAACTAGGGTTTAAGCTTCTGTCACTCTAGCAACCCATTATCTACTTATTACTTCCCAATCCCTTCCTCTAGGCCCAAATCATGGTGAAGTGTCATGTAGTCGACGTTCACATAACGCCACTGGAGGAAAGACAACATACATCTCATCAAAATATCGAACGGATACCAAATTCACATGATTACTTATAACAAGACTTCTCCCATGTCCTCAGGAACAAACGTAACTACTCACAAAGCATATTCATGTTCATAATCAGAGGGGTATTAAATAGCATTAAGGATCTGAACATATGATCTTCCACCGAATAAACCAACTAGCATCAACTACAATGAGTAATCAACACTACTAGCAACCCACAGGTACCACTCTGAGGTTTTGAGACAAACATCGGATACAACAGATGAACTAGGGTTTGAGAGGAGATGGTGCTAGTGAAGTTGTTGATGGAGATGACCCCCTTTCAATGAGAGGATCGTTGGCTTCGATTTCCCCCTCCGGGAGGGAAGTTTCCCCGGCAGAACAGCTCCGCTAGAGCCCTAGATTGCTTCTGCCCAGATTCCACCTTGAGACGGTGGCGCTTCATCCCGAAAGCTTCCTTCTGATTTTTTTTTCAGGTCAAGACCCTGCTTATAGAAGAAGATGGGCACCGGAGGCCTGCCAGGGGGGCCACAAGCCCTAGGGGCACGCCCAGGGGGTAGGACGTGCCCCCAGGCTTGTGGCCACCTGGTGGGTCCCCTCTGGTATTTTATTTGCCCAATATTCTTTATATATTCCAAAATAATTCTTCGTAAATTTTCAAGACTTTTGGAGTTGTGCAGAATAGGTCTCTCAGATTTGCTCCTTTCCGGTCTAGAATTGTAGCTACTGGCATTCTCCCTCTTCATGTAAATCTTGTAAAATAATAGAGAAATGGCATATGTATTGTACCATAATGTGTAATAACAACCCATAATGTAATAAATATCAATATAAAAGCATGATGCAAAATGGACGTATCAGGGTGCCACCTCCACTTGGGCCCTTATGGCCCAAGTTGCCTTCCACCTCTTGGCCTTTTAAGGCTCATTGATATTTAAATTAATATAAAAGCCTTCTATTAATTACTAGACCCTTTTATATATAATTTAACATCACTGGGAACATTTTCCACCTATATATTATTTATCGGTAATACCCGGTATTAACCGATACTCTCTGAAACCCTTCTGGTGACCTTGAAACGCTTCCGGATCCTCTCAGAACTATTCTGAATATTAATGAAATAATTCCACAAATATGTTCTCATCACTCCCATCCTACTAACACTCAGCATATCGTGATAGCCTTAAGCTTGTGACCCCATAGCTTTGGTAACTCATCGACATGAATGAAACCGTTCGTTAAATCACCGATAGCGGAATCGTGGACGTCCATATCGATCCATATGAGCACAAAAATTATATTCGAGTGAACCTTTGGTTGTAATATGATGTTACCTTTGCTTCATGATACTTTACAAAACTTGGGATGCATTGATATCATCCTGAGTCATCACATGCTCACTATAGCGAAATCGCTGTTATCGCTTTTTTTTCTCGTTGTCGTGTTTCGGCATCCCCATGACATAGTCACCTGTGTCTGGCCAGAAGATGATGGATACCGTCACACCGAGAGGGCCCTAAGAACATCTCTCAATCATCGGAGGAGCAAATCCCACTCTCGAGATATCTAGTCCCTTGTCAAACTTTTTGATGAACCTGTAAGTTGCCCTTACGATCACCGTATTATAGGAGAGGTTTGAGCAACCCCATAGTTTACCGTATGGCAAGAAGTGACTACAATAATCTCATGTTCTAAGGAGCAAAATCACATGTTAACACTCCGTGTTTTGTAATTGATTACACATGATATTATCTCAATTCATAACAAACAAGTTTGGGTCGAGTTCTTCCAACGTCATAATCCCAATGTTGTTTTAGGACTATTTTTCCAGTTAATGATATCCAAAGATCCGGAAAATGCGATCACTAACAACACTTGAGCTAGTCTTAGAGGCGAGACTAGGAACCCTGATTTTATGTGTTTATTATTTCACACGTGCATATGAGTTTTCCACTGAATCGCATATTCGGGATCATAACAGTAATAGCATGAAATATAAAGTCTTAATTATGCACATGGAAATGTAACAATACAATATTATTGCCTCTAGGGCATGTTTCCAAAAGTATCCCACTTGCACTAGAGTCAATAATCTAGTGAGCATATTTTCTTTTACACCAATGGCAATCTGGTGTTTGTTCATTCTTTGCATGTGGTATAGCCTTCGTCCTATCAGATCTTGACAACTTCAGATCTGTGTGTATTATTTGCCTGTCGATGCATCTATCATGCTTTCACAAGAATTCATAATTTATGTGAAATAGGCTTTGTATACATTGAATCACTGGTAGAACCTTTGATTCCTTTGGTTGAACTATAGAACCACTATCGAGAATAGTGTTCCATTTGCACAATTATCTAGAAACCATACCAAGTTCATAAATGAACCTTTGATTCATCACCCTCTATTGTTGCTTCTAAAGAAACAACATACTTATCCTTCTATTATAGAATTCCCTCACTACAAAAAAACCCACTTCCGTGATGATACGTGTTTGTCACAGTAGGTCACGTTTTCTGTCATGCATGTACATCCATGATGATTTTATGACAGAATCAAGATAGTCATACCTGTGCTGTCGTACATGTGTTCCATGACAATACCAAAATTATCATCATGGAAGTGTCCACTTCCATGACGATAAATGGCGTGTCATGGAAGTGCTTTCGTCAAGGGTAACCGACACGTGGCATCCACCGTAACGGGTCGCCTTTAAGCTATCGGGTTCCGGTTTGGATCCGATAACCCGTTAACAACCTAGACCAATGGGATTTTCCATGTGTAAAATCATCATTGGCCAGAGGAAACACGTGTCGGCTCCTCAGTGGGCCAGATATCGTCCATCCAATGGAGGAGACGTGCCTATGATACTTCGACACATGGCAAGGCCCAACAGAGGCCCATATAGGTTAAAAAGGCCGGCCCAGTCAAAGGCCCGTAGCATTTACTCAGGTACTAGTGGACCAGCCCACTAACGACCTGCTTAAATATGGCCCATTTACGGCCCAAAGCCAGATCTGACCCATTAATTGTTCGCCGAGTATTTGGGCCCAATGACATCTCGGCGTGTTAGAGGCCGATGTAGACATGGGCCCATTTCAGCCCAGTGTGTCTTTCGGCCTGGGAATGGCCCGTGCTGCCCATGGGCCATATATGGTATGACGCGACATCCGGCCCACTAACGGACCGTGATCAAGGTGGCACCAGTTCAGCCCAATGTGACTTTGGGCCAGTTAAAGGCCTGTCGTATAATTCGGCTCGTTGATGCTTCTACTAAGCTTTTGTCCTCTTAAAGGCCCATGATATCAGTGGGCCAACTAAGGCCCGAGATATGTTTCGGCCTGGTAATGGCCCGTCATATAACTGGGCCAATAATGGCCCTGTCTACATTTCAGCCTGCTAAAGGCCCGTGGACGACCATTGAAAATTGAGGCCCAAGATGCATTTTGGCCTGCTTAAGGCCCATGGTATCTTCTGGGCCATAACAGGCCACCAGAATATTCAGCCTGTCAATGGCCCGAAGCTACATGGGCCCAACTAACCGCTGGGTCCACTAAAGGCCCAACTAAACTTTGGGCCGAATGTAGGCCCGTGTAAGTTGTGGGCCTGGCACAAAGTGTGAAGGCCCCAATGGCCTTTCAGGCCCAAGAAAGTTGCCGGCCAGGCAAATTGTGGCCCACTAAAATGCAAGCCCGTTAGAGGCAAATGTTTCGGCCTGGTCGACTACATCAGATTTTTGCCCTTTTTTCAGATAGCGAATGATGCATGTACGGTAACGAGTAGGAATTAAGAACAAACCTACTATATACAATAAATAAATTATGACATAGTTACTTAGAATAAACCTACAATATACAATAAAGGATTTATGGTATATTACATCCACTAGGCATCGAAGTTCACCACGAGTGATCATAAAGCGCAATAAAGAAGCAGATTACACAAACTGGGCGCCACTGTAGCGTAACAAAATAATACTGAACCAAGACCACTTCCAAGACAATTCAAGGTTAGCCTTGCGCGGGAGCTGCTGCGCAAGCTGTTGAATAAGGCTGCGAGACCGGCCTAGCATGTCGCTCATAGCTTCCAGGTGTAGCTGTTTAGCAATGAGGTTCTCATTGGTGTTCTCCGCGATCTTCCTTAGAGATAGGACTTCAGGTCGAAGTTGAGTTGCAGAATGCCTTTCTTCTTGAACTTGGGACCGAAGAAGTCGAATTGATTTAGACAATGAATTCTGTGAGCTTGTCTGACTGCTAGTCTCAAGTAACTTGAATACTGCATCAGGACATGACTTTGGGGTTGTCTCGCTATCTTCACGATGTTTTGCCTTCTTTGCTGCAATATATGTTGGGTTTGTCTCACAGCCTTCAGCAGACTTGTGCATGCCATTAGGCATATCACCCTGAAACAAGCAGAGAGATGACATGTTTTGCACGTGTATAAACCGAGATGGTAACTGTGCCGTCAATTCCATCCAATTCCAAATTAGAAAATAAAGAGTCAGTTCAAAATATCAGGAGCATAATTTGGCATTGTTTATAATGCAGGGAGCTTCACCACACTACTGGAATACCATGTCAACAAAACAAGCATAGATGAAGGGCAAAGACAATCATTGTATCTATTTTGGTTTATGTGCATGACATGTTTTTCATATCATCAGCCACGTCGGTAAGATAAAACATGAAATGACAAGGTGCAAACGTGGGCTGCTTCACCACACACTGGATTATAGATCCACAAAAACAAGCATACATAGAGGGAGTATTGAGTAATGTGCATGGTATGAATAAAGAATATGGTTTTACAACTAAAACTTGGAACTTACAGTTGTTGCGAACATGCATTTCGATAGAAACAGCAAACTACACTGGATTATAGATCCACAAAAACAAGCATACATATAGGGAGTATTGAGTAATGTGCATGGTATAAATAAGGAATTTGGTTTTACAACTAAAACTTGGAACTTAAAGTTGTTGCGAACATGCATTTTGATAGAAACAACAAACTAAACAGCAGTTGACAATAGGGACTATGAGCAAATTAAACAGCAGTTGAGGATAAAGGCTTTAGAAGGACCGACTTACATTAACTGTTAACACTGGCTTTATAATGCCCTTCTCCATGTTAAGGGAAGGATAACTCAAGAATTTCAGCACATAATCTTCTTCATAAGCATTGCCTATACTCTACATTTTGTAGAGAGTAATTATAGATATGATAATACTGGAAGGGATAGAGGATAATGAACATAAGATGCATATTGATGCTACATAATCAACTACCAATCCCTGTAAGTACAAGCGTTACATGACAATATGTACTGACAAGGGAAATGGGCTACACTTCTAGAATGGGATTGTCTGTGTATTCAACTTTTTGGTAAGATTAAATATAGATCTGATATTTTTTAGTAAATGGTGGGCGAGGGAGAAAAGATGCAGAATGCTACAAAATGAACCAATCCCTGCTAATGTAAGAGTGTTTTGTACACTGGTGTACTCTACAAAACACTCTTATATTATGGGACGGAGGGAGTAGCTGTTAATGTAAGTACAGTGATAGACGATGTTCAGTCCATACAAGAGGACTGCAGAGCTAAACCTCTTCAAAAGCATTGGGTTGATTCTAAATTCATGTAAGAGTCAATACGGATCTTATAATGTCCACCAAATGGAGGATAACGAGGCTAACATGTGTAGTTATGCTACATAATTAAACAGCTATGAAAGTAAGTATGGTCATACAGGGCAAGAGGTACTCAAAAGAGCAATGCAGTGTGCAGTATAGTTCCGAGATTCTGTGGTCCCTTGAGAATGAATGTTCTTCTGCAAACAGTTTTCGTACGAGTGAGACATTAAGGCCCATGCAAAAATGTAGTTCAAATTGTGATGTTATATCATAGACAGTACCTTACGCCGCGAACGAGACCAATGTGTAACAAGATTATTCCAGTCACGGTTTTATAAATGTAGCACCGGAGACTTTATAGAAATTTCTTTTAGAGGCTTGCCATCGAAGTGCGCTTGCCTCAGGTAGGAACGATACTTCATCAACAAGTGCTTGAAAAGCGCAACCAACCCTTGCTCGTCTTGACTATCCAGTTTGGTCCTCGCTTATTTAAAAGAATAAAATCTTGTGTCTTCTGTCAGCAAAAACATATGCAGTAATTACCATGAATAACATTAGTACATTACTTACGTGTAAGTTGCGGAGGAAGATTGGAAATTGTTCTTTGTCTGTGGTATAATATTTCCATGAAGGAAAGATGCTCACAAAGTTGCTGACAACAATATAAGCTTCGTCTTCTAAACTGGAAAGAAGTGGAAAGGGATCCTATTTGCTGCAATTGGGGCTCTCTCTCTCGTTCGAAAAGAGATTTGGCAACTGGATTTGGTGTACTCTTTGCTGGAATGGGGGTTTTGCATCGTAGAGCTGGTGCTATGTCAACTGGCATCATCATACTGTTTGCTGCAGTTGGGGTCTGCTGAGTTGGGGCATCAGAGATGGCCAGTGTAGTAGGGCTAGAGTCTGCTAGAGTTGTGGCCGTGTTTTATTGGTCTGGTGAAATTGCAACTACACCTAATGGGCTATTTGATTTATCAGGTGTCACTACCTTTTCCAAATACTTTGTTTATGCTCCTCCGTGATTAATGATCACCCTCTTCCTTTTGAATGTCTGATACACAAGAACAACATTTGAATGGATAAATATGGTATGATGAGAGATGGAATATGTACTGAAAATGGATGGGAGGGCGTATTCACATACACGATGTGTAAACTAAGCTAATGGCAGTGCAACAAAGTAGAAGCAATGCAAAGCATCAGTTGCAAGATATGTGCGACCAATATAACCTTGGAAAGTTAGAGCAAGCACCTTGATGGGTGAATAAGATAGGGCATCTGCCTCTGATTCCTCCACTAGGGAGCTACATTGACTTAGGTCTCCCTCTAGCTCAGAATCATTGTTAGGATCAAATTCTGAGCATGAATGTGTAGGTGGAGAGCGTTTGCATTGCATTGCATCCAGACTTGATTTTAGTCCCTTAATGCGAAGTTTGACAACCATGGCATTGTTCTGCTTTATTCTTTTCATGCGCGCAAGCTCATAATCATTATGATGTTGTTCAGTATCCGAGATTCATGAAAACATAAAAAAGTAGTCAGATTATTTATGGAATGCATTGCGGATTCAACTCGAAGAGTGTCTCCCTACAAACCCCTACGTATACAAAGTTCACCCCCAACCGTGTTGGCCAGACCACACACAGAAATACAAACCTCTTATCTCTCTATAACAGGCAAACACTAATTTCAAAACTAAAGTAGGAACATTAGAATCATATCAAATTCGTATTTGAACAAATAAACTAAGGAATTATGAGTGGATAATGTTTAGCTTCAAGGGTGGAGTGCTGGTAGTGTGACACAAAGCAAGTAGGCAGATTGTATTCCATGTAAAAGATCGTAGCCTATGTAAAAGGTGGATATGACACTTTCTTCCTATACAATGTTGTGTTCGTTGCCCACACATGATGGAAGAGATCACACCGAGAAATACTACTCACTCATGTCTGCGGTTCCAGAATTTTGAAACAGGGTGGTCCAACCTAAAAGAATATTGACAAAAAATATGACAAGGCAAGTATAGAGGTAATGAATCAATCATTACTTGTGAGTTTACTAGGACAAGTATGCAGAATTGTAACTGCAATAAGAGACCGTCCAAAATCTGAATCAAGAAGTTAGTCTAGCACTTATTGTTTGCAAGTAATGGATGTGAATAATTGGATATCATATCGAATGAGTAAGAAAGACAAGTAAAATTGTCAACAAACCTGGCCTGCAGTAGTAATCTAGGTCAATGTCACTATTACCAACAATCCAACATGATTAGTGTCTGTTCCTAGGGCCGGAATTTTGAAGTCCTGTGAACTTTACATGTACTAAAGATTACTGAAATATCTGAACCATTAAGTGTAGGTAGCACTTAGTACAGAACAAACTCTAATGAAAGTCCTGCCTAATGAGTAATGAACCAATTAGAAAATGGGTGACGAGGAGTGGTTGCTGAGTGTTGAGGACGTATCTCAGGATAAATCGGCTTGGCTTAGTGGCGGATGCACGCCTGAGCTCTGAATGGGCTGGGAAGGTAGGCACGGCGACGCGCCCGGGCAGCGGTGACGCTATTGGGCGAGCGGCTCCTGATCTCCTGTTAGTCCAGCGTCTCCTCCTAGAGAATCATGTCGTCCAGTGACGGTAAGTCACCGGCGAGGCAGGCGGCTGGGGTGAGTAGAGATTGGAAGAGCAACAAAACAGAGGGGAAACTGGGTTTGGGCCGACCCAAAATCCCAGGGGGACCGCGGCCCACCGTGGGCACCTTGTAGATCCACACCCGAGCGGTGTACATGCATTTTTTAAACTAAATTAGGAACATTTAGCCGACCAATTAAACAACTCTATTTTAATAATATCAAATTCATATTTGAACAACTAAGCTTGTTTAGCTTGACGGGTGGAGTAGTGCTATTATGACACGAAGCACGTATGCTGGTCATATAGTGATCATAAAAGGGGGGAAACCCTAAGCATGATCAATTAAACCGTATTATGACTGTGCCACGGCAGATTTGAAGCTGCAAACCGCAAAAATGCTATTTAGCAACCATTGTTTGCTTCGAAATAAGAACTAAATTCTAAGAGCTGAAAAGAAAGTACAATAACCAAGTTACAATCTATTTTCTGGTTGAGATCAAAAAGTTGAGCAGATATGAAGTAGTACCACCTCTCTTTCGGCGCCATGTAGGCATCGAGGGTGCAATGGCTGTCAGTGGCGTTGAAGCAGATCAATGATGGTAGATGAGGTCATCGGGGGATAAGTCCCGTTGGGGTGGACGAGAAGGTCATGGGAGCTGCCCCGGCAAGGAGGACGACAGCGCCGATGAAGCGAGAGGAGGCGATGCAAGGCTCCTGGTCTGTCACCGTGGATGAGAAACGTCCATCTCTAGCAGAGGACGACGCGTTCTTGTTAGGCGCTTCGGCATGGTGGAGGACGGCGGCGATGCATGGGGTGGAGGACGGTGGCATGGGAAACCACGACCACCTATGGGGCCATGAGTCCCTTGTGGTTTAGCAGGGGGATGAGCACATTGCACAAAGAGCGAAGAACGTTGCGCATCACGACGGAGATCACACGGGCAGTTTTACCCAGGTTCGGGCCGCCACAAGGCATAAAACCCTACTCCTGCTTTGGTGGATTGATGAGAGGACCGTGGTGGAGACGCATCGCTCTTGCCCGGCAGGGTTGCCTCGGGGCAAGAGCAGCTACGTGCGTATGAGTGTACATGGGTTCGAATCCTTTCTATGGTTGCCACAGGCCTCCTTTTATAGATCAAGGGGTCACCACAATGGCAAATCAGTCATTGTGTACTCATTAGATAGCAAACAGTGCTATCATACCTAACTCTCAGACATGGCAGAGCGCATTAAATGCGCTGCTTAGTGTCACATCATGACATGCTTGGCAAGCCTTGTGATGAGGACATGCCTACCTTGGATACGACCAAAAATATTGCATACATGTATATTTGTGAGGTGATTTCTAATGCAAACTATGCAATACTTTATTTATGTCATCCAGTACAAAAATACTTCACAAACTTTTGTGTCATGTCTAATTGCAGGTGTATGGGACATTTGTACAATCCACATATGAAGATAAGGGGAAAAGAGTTGTTTAGGTGCTGTTCAGAAAGTCCTCTCACGTCACTTTTGGGCCAAGAGAAAATAGAGTCCAAGTATCTCACGTTCTGGATTCAGATTCGGACTACATAGACATACCTGAACCAAAAAGCCAAGAACTCTTTCATACGTACTCGGAATTGAGTGATTCATTTTCTGATGGAAAGTAGATTTCGTGCTCTTTCTAATCCAGTTGGATTCACCTTCAAATTCGTATGGAGCGTTGAGTTATCGACAAAACAATCTGATGCTGCAGCAGAATCCGAGTCAAACTACAAGTCCAAATGTGTTGCATCACCTCCACTTGGGCCCATGAGCCTTGTACAACCTAGGGTTGGTTTTAGGATGCCTTGGGATGTCCTCCCAACTCCTTGGCCGCCACCCCTTGCTCCTATATAAGTAGATCCATCTAGTAGCTTTTTTGTTGGAATTTGTTTAGTTAAAAGTTAGCCATTGCAACTTCGTGTACTTCGTTGTGTCCAACGACCAGAGCAAGACCGCTTTCGGATCCCCACCTTTATCAATACTTCGTATATATTTGCAATATTCAAATTGCATTAACATATTCTTGCTTGCTCTTTGATTGCGTGCAGGAATAGACCTTCGTGGTCACGTTTACCGTGCTCTGGCATGGTCAATAACCTCTCGGAGTTGGTTTAGCGATTGCTAAGGCGCAATGTCGTGCACGTTTGTAGTCAGATCGTCAAAGTCGTCTCCACCCAATCGATAGTTATCATCTCATCGCAAGATCGGGACCCACGCCTGTATCACCTTGCCGGGTAGTTCTGCCACCTTCTTGCATGTCTGCTTGACACGTCTCTGGACGGTTGTCATTTGGAGGCGATTTCCTTTGGAAGTGGCTGCCATGTGTCAAGAAACAGCCACTTAGTCACTTGGGGGCTTGACACCGCACCTGGTCAATTACGTGCTTTACTGTGAGGTGGAGTGGTGGAGCCTTGGCGGAGTGGTCCGCCCTTGGTGTCCCCGGCAGGCCTGCCGGGGCTGTCTTGAGACTTGTCCCTGGAGCAACCTCGTCCTCGCCAGGCTCGCCTGCCCAACATGGGAAGCTTTCGCTTAGTGGTATCTTGCTTCCCTTGGCTTGACTTGGTCTTCTTGATCCACTCTCTAAATCCTCAAAGAGTTGATCTCTTCTACTTGGTCTGGTCTTGGATGTCGCAAACTTGCTCTTAGTCCTGTGCATGGTCTGGGCAACAGACCCAGGGTTTGTTGCACCGACAGATGGCGGTGATGGATGGAGTGGCGGACGGAGGAGGCTGGTGTCGGGATGGTGTTCTAGCACGGACGGTGTATGAATGGGAAAAGGGAGGGAGAGGTAGGCGGAACCATGTTTTTGGGATGCGCCTGTCTGAAATATGGAAAAGTTATGGACTTAGCCCCCGTTTAAAATTTGGACGTGTAACATCCCAAATTTTCAATTTGGAATGTTATACATAGATCATTCTTGCATATCATATTTTATTGCATTTTGTTTTGCGATCCTAGAAATTCTACGCAACTCAAGGACCCACGGAGAGAGTTGGGGATTTCGTTATTTTCATATTTGGGTTTTCTCAAATTTTGAAAATAGGATCATTTGTTTTAATTATTTTTCTCTCCGAAAATATTTCATATCAAAATATATGAGAGGAGATAATATGACTTCTCCACAAATAATGAAATATTGGAGGAAAAATATTAAAAACAAATATTTGATTTTATTTGGATTTTATTTGATTTTATTTGAATTAGGAAAAATACGCGTTTTTCAAAATTGCATTTTAGGCCCAAATAAATGTTCATCTTGTCCGGCTTACTTTTAGAGGATGGGGAAAATTTATTTCGGGATTTTTGGAGTCTGTTTAGTATTTCTTTTCTTATATTTTCTGCACGTCTGAATTATTTAAAAAAAAGTCAACCGACTCCGGGCCGTACCCGAGCGGGACTCTTCGGGCCGGCCTTTAAAAGCCCGAGACCCCGAGCCCCAGCGCCGCCAGCCCACCCGAAACCCTAGCCGATCCGCCACCGCATCGGGATCCACGCCGCCGCCGCCCGACCCGCGCCGCCGCCGCCGCCCGACCCGCCGACCCGCGCCGCCGCCGCCGCCCGCGCCGCGGCCGCCACCCGCGCCGCCACCCACACCGCCCCGCCGGCCGCGCCGCCACCCGCGCCGCCTCGCCGCCCGTCGCCGCCAACCACCGCCGCCGGAGTTAGAGGTAGCCGCCATTTTTTTTATAAAACCGATCGGTTTTGTTTAGATCGGTTCGGTTTATATTTTTTGGTTTATTTTTTTTGCGGATGTTCGTCCGTACGTTCGTTTTAACGAACGGTTTTCGTCGTTTAACCGCAGCCAGCGAACGTTCGTTCGTTAGCCTGTTCATCGGTTTTTCTTTTTCTCGGATTTTCCGCGATTATTTTCGATCGCGATTTCTGATCCGATTTTCGTTTTAGTTTAACTTTTCGCTCGTTTATCGGAATCAGGCGATTCAAGCGCCTAGAGTTTCATCTCGAAACCCTCTTTCTGTTTAACCAACTCAAACAAGTTTTTGGTACTGTAAAATTTGACTTAGATCCCGATTAGTAAACGAAGCTTGTTTCTTTCGCCGTTTGAGTTTCGTTGCTTCGTTCGATTTGATTCTTTTTGCAAACCGGGGTTCTTAAGTTGAAATTTCTGGTTAGATCTCTTATTTTGAGTTTTATTCTTGCACCCTTGCTTGATTGCTTATGTATGTATTGTTTGTTTGCGATAGAGTACCCGGAGTGCGAAGCGTGCTACTACGAGTCTCTAGGTTTCACGGATCATCAGGAAGGCAAGTAACACTTTGACCATACTCTTTACCACCCAGTTTTATTGCATTAGATCAATCCTCAAACTATTGCATGATTAGGATCTGATTAAAATGTGGGTTTTGGGAAGTAGTTGAGGTAGTACCTATTGCCCTGTTTATATCAAACCATTGGGAGTTACTTCTACATTTGCTTATATTGCTATGCTATGCTCGTAGACGTGGATTGGGTTTGAGTAAATTTTTCCATGACAGATGTGAGATTGTTAATTAATGGTTCAACTTAAGGTGGCTACTTTAATTTACATCTGGGTGGATTGAGGCACCTGGAGAACCCAGTGTTGCCTGTATTTTTGGATATCCCGGAGTACCCGTGTGATCATCCTATGGACTGCCACCCAGACTCAATGGGATCATGAGATTATTCATGCTAGAAACTTCCGTGTGCAGCCACAAGCTATTATGGGCTCTAGCATAGTTGAGTAGGTTACATGACCTCTTGAAGAGGTGGGCTAGCAGATGTAGGGGAAAGTAGGTGTAACTGTCCACCCGGAGTAAAGAGTATTGTTTCTGAAAGACTGTGTCTCGGTCATCCGTTTCGCAAACACCATGTAGTGCGAGAAATCAAGTGGAGGCGATCGAGTCTTGTGGGGAAAAGTGCGCAAACCTCTGCAGAGTGTACAATCTAATCATGGTTAGCCGTGTCCCCGGTTATGGACATCTTGAGTATCTAGTTCTTGGATTATCATGTGAATCTCATCATCATGTTACTTAATTTAATTTGATTTGGGTTAATCACGTTCTTAATTGGGATTGAGTTGGAGGCACCTTCTCAATGTTTAACAACCACCATGATAGTTAAATAAAATTTATTCCTTTGTGGTAGGGAAAAATTGGCTTTTCGCAAAACTGTAACCATAGAGCTTTCCACCAGCCAAATATGCATGTAGTGATAGCATTATTCTGTTCATTACTCTCTATGTGTTACATTGCCAGCATATTGCATGTGCTGACCCGTTTTCGGGCTGCAACGTATCATGCTGTAGACTTTTCAGACGACGAGTAAGGAGCCTTAGGTCGTGGTCTTATACTCAGTGATGCCGTTGGAGTTGATGGACTCGCTTTATCTTCCAAGCCTTCCGTTGTTATCGTTTTTAGATGGCCTTAAGCCATATTTATTTGTATTGAGTTCTCTTGAACTATTCGATGTAATAAGTGTGTGATTGCTACTCTATTATAAATCCTTCAAAGTATTGTGCGTGTCAGCATTACCGATCTAGGGATGACACCATTGCCGATACCCGAATGGAGTGGGATAAGCTAGGCATGGATTTTAGCACAGGATTGCCCAGGACTCGTTCAGGCTATGACTCGATATGGGTTGTAGTCGATCGTTTGATGAAGGTAGCTCATTTCATCCCAGTAAAGACCACTTATACCAGTGCTAAGTTGGCAAAGATATACATGACCAGGATCATATGTCTGCATGGAGTTCCGAGGACCATTGTATCAGATAGAGGAACCCAGTTTACTTCAAAGTTTTGGAATCAATTGCACGAAACTTTGGGTACCAGGCTAGAGTTCAGTACAGCCTTTCATCCACAGACAGACGGACAGACCGAGAGAGTCAATCAGATTTTGGAGGACATGCTGAGAGCTTGTGCGCTAGATTATGGATCTAGTTGGGATGACAATTTGCCATATGCAGAGTTCTCTTACAACAACAGTTATCAATCCAGTTTGAAGATGGCCCCTTTCGAAGCTCTGTACGGAAGGAGGTGCAGGACACCGTTGTTGTGGGACGAAGTTGGAGACCGCCAGTTGTTTGGACCAGATTTGGTTAAAGAGTCTGAACAGAAAGTGAAGTTGATTCGCGATAGGCTCAAGGTAGCCCAGTCCAGGAAGAAGAGTCATGCGGATTCTAAATGCAAGAAGAAAGTTTACAAAGTCGGAGACAGAGTTTATCTTCGAGTATCACCACTTCGAGGAGTGAAGCGCTTTGGAGTTAAGGGAAACTTAGCGCCACATTTTGTAGGACCATGCAAAGTTTTGGAGCGTATGGGTGAAGTTGCTTACAAGTTGGAATTGCCCAGAGGATTGTCGGGAGTTCATGATGTGTTCTGATAGAGGCAAAGGTGTCCCGTCTTTCGATGAGATGATGAATATCGCTTTGATGGAAGTCGACTTTGACGATCCGACTACGAACGTGCGAGGACGTCGCGCCTTAGCAATCGCTAAACCAACTCCGAGAGGTTATCGACCACGCCGGAGCACGATCAACCTGACCACGAGGGTCTGTTTCCTGCGAGCAAACGAAGAACAGGCAAGAAACTGAGATTGCAATCTGGATATTGCGAATATAAGATGAAAGCTTTATTGATCAAGGTGGGGTTCTGTGACGCCTTTGTCTGGTCGCTGAACACAAACGAAGTACGCGAAGTTGCAGCTATGGCGAACTTTTAATCTAAACAAAACCCAAAGTCTAAACGATGCCCTAAGGGCTGTATATATGGAGGAAGAGGGGGGGAATTTCGTGGCCCTTGAGGAAGGGGTCCGAAACCAACCCTATCTCTTGTTTCCCCACACATACGGACTCTAAAAACAGCCTATACTTATGTATTTCGAAATTACATGGACCTGGCCCAATAATAAGGTGACGCAGCACCTAGAATAGCCTCTGGACGAAAGTTATGAAGTAGCATCTTGTATATTTCGTCCAAGGCTTCATGCACGCATTATGGTGGCTTCAACGTCCTGAAATCATCACTTGTAACTCCGTTCTTGTTCCCCATGCGCATGCCATCATCTCCATGCTTGTTCTTGCTCCAATGTTCATCCTTCTCAAAGCTAGGCCCTTCATTTGTAAGCAAAACAAATGTATCCAATTTAGGCAGCATCATATTCTCATGAACATTAGAATCATTAGCAAGAAACGAAAGTACCTGGTAATTTAATTGGCGTGCGCGAGCTCTAGTAATTGGTCCAGTATGTATAGCAGCAGGGCCTGTGGGTGTAATAATTGTATTGATGTCCTCATCATGTTCCATGTTTCTCAGCTGAAGAAGTGCCACGCAGAGATGGCTGAGATACCACCGAGAGATACAGTGCCACTGGAAGCGATTCAGCTAGATAGTGATTTGACCTATGAGGAGAAACCAGTCAAGATTCTCGAATATGCCAGCCGAGTCACCCGCAGCAAGGTAATCAAGTTTTGCAAAGTCCAGTGGAGTCACCATACCGAGGAGGAAGCCACCTGGGAGCGAGAGGAAGATCTACGGAAGGACCACTCTCACCTATTTTCTAGCCAACCTGAATCTCGAGGGCGAGATTCATCTTAAGGGGGTAGGTTTGTAACATCCCAAATTTTCAATTTGGAATGTTATACATAGATCATTCTTGCATATCATATTTTATTGCATTTGGTTTTGCGGTCCTAGAAATTCTACGCAACTCAAGGACCCACGGAGAGAGTTGAGGATTTCGTTATTTTCATATTTGGGTTTTCTCAAATTTTGAAAATAGGATCATTTGTTTTAATTATTTTTCTCTCCGAAAATATTTCATATCAACATATATGAGAGGAGATAATATGACTTCTCCACAAATAATGAAATATTGAACGAAAAATATTAAAAACAAATATTTGATTTTATTTGAATTAGGAAAAATACGCGTTCTTCAAAATTGCATTTTAGGCCCAAATAAATGTTCATCTTGTCCGGCTTATTTTTAGAGGACGGGGAAAATTTATTTCGGGATTTTTGGAGTCCGTTTAGTATTTCTTTTCTTACTTTTTCTGCACGTCCGAATTATTTAAAAAAAGTCAACCGACTCCGGGCCGTACCCGAGTGAGACTCTTCGGGCCGGCCTTTAAAAGCCCGAGACCCCGAGCCCCAGCGCCGCCAGCCCACCCGAAACCCTAGCTGATCCGCCGCCGCCTCGGGATCCGTGCTGCCGCCGCCCGACCCGCGCCGCCGCCGCCGCCCGACCCGCCGACCCGCGCTGCCGCCGCCCGTGCCGCCGACCCGCGCCGCCGCCGCCACCCGCGCCGCCCTTCGCCGCCAACCACCGCCGCCGGAGCCGTTCGCCGGAGTTAGAGGTAGCCGCCGGTTTTTTATAAAACCGATCGGTTTTATTTCGTAAACCCTAGTTTCGGTTTTGTTTAGATCGGGTCGGTTTATTTTTTTGGTTTATTTATTTTGCGGATGTTCGTCCGTACGTTCGTTTTAACGAACGGTTCTCGTCGTTTAACCGCAGACAGCGAACGTTGGTTCGTTAGCCTGTTCGTCAGTTTTTCTTTTTCTCGGATTTTCCGCGATTATTTTCGATCGTGATTTCTGATCCGGTTTTCGTTTCAGTTTAACTTTTCGCTCGTTTATCAGAATCAGGCGATTCAAGCGCCTAGAGTTTCATCTCGAAACCCTCTTTCTGTTTAACCAACTCAAAAAAGTTTTTGCTACTGTAAAATTTGACTTAGGTCCGGATTAGTAAACGAAGCTTGTTTCTTTCGCCGTTTGAGTTTCGTTGCTTCGTTCGATTTGATTCTTTTTGCAAACCGGAGTTCTTAAGTTGAACTTTCTGGTTAGATCTCTTATTTTGAGTTTTATTCATGCACCCTTGCTTGATTGCTTATGTATGTATTGTTTGTTTGCGATTGAGTACCCGGAGTGCGAAGCGTGCTACTACGAGTCTCTAGGTTTCACGGATCATCAGCAAGGCAAGTAACACTTTGATCATACCTCTTTACCACCCAGTTTTATTGCATTATATCAATCCTCAAACTATTGCATGATTAGGATCTGATTAAAATGTGGGTTTTGGGAAGTAGTTGAGGTAGTACCTATTGCCCTGTTTATATCAAACCATTGGGAGTTACTTCTACGTTTGCTTATATTGCTATGCTATGCTCGTAGACATGGATTGGGTTTGAGTAAATTTTTCCATGACAGATGTGAGATTGTTAATTAATGGTTCAACTTAAGGGGGCTACTTTAATTTACATCTGGGTGGATTGAGGCACCTGGAGAACCCAGTGTTGCCTGTATTTTTGGATATCCCGGAGTACCTGTGTGATCATCCTATGGACCGCCACCCAGACTCAAAGGGATCATGAGATTATTCATGCTAGAAACTTCCGTGTACATCCACAAGCTATTATGGGCTCTAGCATAGTTGAGTAGGTTACATGACCTCTTGAAGAGGTGGGCTAGCAGATGTAGGGGAAAGTAGGTGTAACTGTCCACCCGGAGTAAAGAGTATTGTTTCTGAAAGACTGTGTCTCGGTCATCCGTTTCTCAAACACCATGTAGTGCGAGAAATCAAGCGGAGGCGATCGAGTATTGTGGGGAAAAGTGCGCAAACCTCTGCAGAGTGTACAATCTAATCATGGTTAGCCATGTCCCCGGTTATGGACATCTTGAGTATCTAGTTCTTGGATTATCATGTGAATCTCATCATCATGTTACTTAATTTAATTTGATTTGGGTTAATCACGTTCTTAATTGGGATTGAGTTGGAGGTACCTTCTCAATGTTTAACAACCACCATGATAGTTAAATAAAATTTATTCCTTTGTGGTAGGGGAAAATTGGCTTTTCGCAAAACTGTAACCATAGAGCTTTCCACCAGCCAAATATGCATGTAGTGATAGCATTATTCTGTTCATTACTCTCTATGTGTTACATTGCCAGCATATTCCATGTGCTGACCCGTTTTCGGGCTGCAACTTATCATGTTGCAGACTTTTCAGACGACGAGTAAGGAGCCTCAGGTCGTGGTCTTATACTCAGTGATGCCGTTGGAGTTGATGGACTCACTTTATCTTCCAAGCCTTCCGCTGTTATCGTTTTTAGATGGCCTTAAGCCATATTTATTTGTATTGAGTTCTCTTGAACTATTCGATGTAATAAGTGTGTGATTGCTACTCTGTTATAAATCCTTCAAAGTACTGTGCATGTCAGCATTACCGATCCAGGGATGACACTGATGCACGGAGACTAGACTGTTTGAGTTCTGGTCACTACAAAGATGGTATCAGAGCACACGCTGACTGTAGGACACGACCACTAAGCTAAAGCCCTTGATCACTACTCTCTTCTCATTTCTGACTCCTCTCCTTTCTTCCACTCTTTTAGGATGGCGGATGCAAGGAACAAGTTCGCGCAACCAGATGAGGATACACCTTTTGGACGACACTTGAAGGAAGTTACTAAGTACCTGAACATCGGAATACCAAGCTTCACCGGAACCTACAACGCCACACTACCAGAAGAGGAGCGCTGGATGATTCAAGTTCAAGTTCCAGGAAGGACGTTCACGCCAGTCACTGAGCCCATAGAGCTTTCCTTTGATGCACCAACCTGGAGTCTAGGAAAGAGCATGGCAGCCCACATCACCATGGGACGCATTGGAGAAGTGTACCACAATGATCTCAAGGATACTATCTATCAGATTTGTGGGCGCCGAGACGAGCAATGGGAGATGATCAACACCAGGAAGGATAGATCTATTGCAGCTTTCATTCAGGAGTTAAACCAGCACATTCGTCGCCAGGAGAACCAGATGTGCGCAGACATGATAGAACTGAAGAAGGCAAAGACTAGGATCATGGAACTGGAGGAAGAACTCAAGGCTACACGCGATGGATATGAGGAGGAAATCGCAACATTGTTGGAGAAGAATGACGACCTGACACAGAAGCTAGGAGTTTTCATGGGAGACCCCGCACCAGGAAGAGATGATGACGATTCTACTTGCCCGGAGAACTACATCATCATCGACGACACTGACTCGGACCCCAGTGATGATGATTGGGAGGATGAAGCCGGAGCAGATATCATGGAGTCTTCAACTGAGCAATTTTTCTAGTAGAGCACCAAATTAGTAGTAGTATTCCACCATGTATATAGTATAGTCCAAGCACTTCGTAACGATAGATAGATCGATTGTATGCCTTGTTTGAATTGATTGGAGTGATATGTTTGTGTTTGTCTCATGTGCATATGGGTAGTGTTTTCCCTTTAGACCTCATCCTATCCTATTTTCTCATCTTTTCTAAACCATCAGATGCCTCCGAGACGCGATACCAGATTTGTTTTCCCACCGGAGATCACTCAGTTGATTCAGCAGCAGAATGCCCTGATGCAAGTGCTAGTTCAGAACCAAGGCAACACCAACAACAACCCACCACCACCACCACCTGGTGATCACTTAGCCCGTTTTCTTAGGCTAAATCCGCCGATGTTCTCCAATAGCACCGAGCCGATTGTGGCAGATGATTGGCTCCGCAAGGTTGGAAGGGAGCTGACCAATGCAGGATGCACAGATGCGAAGAGAGTGCATTTTGCCGCACATCAGCTCGATGGACCCGCAACAGAGGTGGGAGAATTACACAGCCACTCACCCCATTGACACTGTCACATGGGACCAGTTTCAGCAAGCTTTCCGTACTGCCCATGTTTCAGCAGGAGCTATGGCCATGAAGAAGCGTGAGTTTCGCAACTTACGCCAAGGAGGACGTACCGTTGGCCAGTACGTGGAGGATTTTAGTAAGTTAGTATGTTATGCCCCAGATGACGTTGCTACGGATGCAGCTAAGCAGGAGAAGTTTCTGGAAGGACTTAATGATGAGCTAAGCATGCAGTTGATGGTGGCAACTTTTAACAACTACCAGGAGTTGGTAGATAGAGCTCTCATGATTGAAGGGAAGCAGCAGCAGCAGATTGAGAGCCGTAAGAGGAAGTATGGACAAGGAAAGTACAGTACAGGAGCTCACCAAAAGCCTCGTTTTACCCCAAACTCGGGAGGACACCTTCAGCATAACCATGGAGGTCACAATCACAATGGAGGGAGCTCGCACAATCATAGTGGCCCCAAGAATGGCAATGGAAACGGAGGAAGCAATGGACAGAACCGTACCAACCCATCAACCCCAGCCAAGAGGGATCTAAGCCACGTTACTTGTTTCAAGTGCTAGAAGACTGGACATTATGCAACTGAATGTCCGGAAGCTAAGAATGGAAATGGCAATGGAAGCTCAGGGAAGAAGCCGAACCCTTTCAACAGGGGACAGGTGAACCACGTTAATGTGGAGGAGGTTGAAGCACAGCCTGATGCAGTAATAGGTACTGGTGCAACGCATTCATACATATCAAGGGGATTTGTGGATAACTTTAAGTTGCCCACCAAATGTGACGCCCGGGTAATTAAGCTACAGTAATCCCAAATTAATGATGCCACATCACTTCGATTACTGTTGCAAATCTTGCGTTAGTTCAAAACCGAATCAAATTTCAAATTCAAAGTCAAGTCAATCAATTAAAGTTTTCAAATTCTCAAAACTAAAATGTTCTTATTGTGACAATTAAATCATCGATAGTATTGGTGGAGAAACAACATTTTTATAAAATAATTAATTACTCCAAAGTGATTAGAACTGCAGCAAAACAATTAAGTAAATACATTTTTTGATTAATAAAATTCTAAACTAATTTATTTCGGGGTAAAACATTTATGGCAGTGGGTGGTTCTCAAACATCAATTTAGGAGTTGTTATCATTTTTTTTCTAAGCTAAAAACTATGTGTATCTAAAATAAAACAGAACAGAAAAATAAAAATAAAAAGAAGAAAAGGAAACAAAAAAAAAGAAAGAAAGGAAAAGACCACCCCCGCTGGGCCTCGGCCCAGCTGGCCACTGGGCCACCTGGTCAACCCCAGGCCGGCCCACCCCCTGCCTACTAACCCATAACCCCCTCACCCGTAACCCTAGCCCAACCACCCTCCCACGATCCCCCCACTCTCCCTCGTCTGCCCCCACATCTCGATCCTGATCTAGATCGGGAAGGGGGGATCGAACCCGGATCCGCCCCTGACGCCCTTCGCCGTCCACCGCCACCCGGAGCGCTGCCTCGACCACGCCGCCCCGCCTCTGACGCCGCTGGACCACATCGCCGATGCCGGAGCGCCACCCCCACCCGGACCTCGCCGTCGTCCTCCCCTGCGTCGCGACATCCCAGGCTTCCTCCCCGCGCTCCATTGCCCTTTCCCTATGGCCCCTGTGAGCCTCAGCCTCCTCCTCTCCTCCTTCTGTCTCGCGCACGCGCTCACGGCTGCGGCATCGTCCCGCGCGCGCACCCGCCGTTCCACACGCGCACGCTGCCCGCGCACCACGTCCCCTCCCCGCGCCCGCTCGCGCTCCGCCGCGACGTCCACGGCCTCCGCCCGCACCTCGCGCCTTGACCGCGCCCCGCCACGCCTACCACGCCCGCCTCCGCGTGCCTTTGCATCCAGCCACGCCCGCGCCTCACCACTGCTTGCCGTGGCTCGCCCGTCGTCGCCCGCCTCTGCCACTAGCTCAGGCACCGCCGCCCCGTCGCCGTCCCTGGCCTCGCCCCATCCTCCGCGGCTCGTCCCCCCCACTGGCCGGCGTTCTGGCTGCCAGTGCCCACGGCGCGGGCTGCGTCCGGGGCCAGCCCCGTTCGGCCTCGGGGACCACGCCCGCACCCAGCGCCCGCACACGCTATGGCCCCTGTGGCAATGACATGGGGGGCCCACGCCCCAGAACGTCAATTAAAAAAAGAATAAAAAATTAATAAATAAAAATAAAAATTAATTAATAAAATTAATTATTAATTAATTAATTAAGTTAATTAATCATGTTTAATTAATCTAATTAACTAGTTAGTTTAATTAAACAGCAATTAGTTTAGCTAATTCCTAATTAATCTAAACAGAGAATGACAGGTGGGTCCCACTGGACCCACATGTCAGTTTGACCAGTCAACACCTCTGTTGACTGCTGACATCATGCTGACGTCATGATGACGTCAGCGTGCACTATTCTGGATAATGTTGAATTAAATTAATTAAATAAACTCTAAAATGATTTAAAACTTTAGAAAATCATATAAAATAAACCGTACCTCAGATGAAAATACTTTCTACATGAAAGTTGCTCAGAACGACGAGACGAATCCAAATACGCAGTCCGTTCGTCTGCCACACATCCCTAGCATAGCAAACACGCAACTTTCCCCCTCCGGTTCATTTGTCCGAAAACGCAAAACACCAGGAATACTTTCCCGGATGTTTCCCCACTTCGCGGGTATCACCTACTACTGCGTTAGGTCACCTCTTGCACCGCGTATTGCCATGTTTCCCCTCCGTTACTTCTTTCCAGTAGACCCCGAGACTGCCGGCGACCCCCAGTTCGACTACGGTGTTGACGATCCCTCCTTCATGCCAGAGCAACCAGGCAAGCCCCCCCCTTAATCACCAGATATCGCCTATTCTTCTCTATACTGCTTGCGTTAGAGTAGTGTAGCATGTTACTGCTTTCCGTTAATCCTATCCTGATGCAGAGCCTGTCATTGTTGCTACAGTTGTTACCCTTACCTGCTATCCTACTGCTTAGTATAGGATGCTAGTGTTCCATCAGTGGCCCTACACTCTTGTCCGTCTGCCATGCTATACTACTGGGCCGTGATCACTTCGGGAGGTGATCACGGGTATATACTATATACATTATATACATGACACATGTGGTGACTAAAGTCGGGTCGGCTCGTTGAGTACCCGCAAGTGATTCTGATGAGGGGGCTGAAAGGATAGGTGGCTCCATCCCGGTAGAGGTGGGCCTGGGTTCCTGACGGCCCCCGACTGTTACTTTATGGCGGAGCGACAGGGCAGGTTGAGACCACCTAGGAGAGAGGTGGGCCTGGCCCTGGTCGCCGTTCGCGGATACTTAACACGCTTAACGAGATCTTGGTATTTGATCTGAGTTTGGCCATTTGGTCTATACGCACTAACCAACTACGCGGGAACAGTTATGGGCACTCGACGTCGTGATATCAGCCGAAGCTCTTTTTTACGTCAGCGACTGAGTGGCGCGCGCCGCATTGGACCGTAAGCTCGCGCTTGTATTAAGGGGGCTAGGTCTGCTTCCGGCCGCGTACGCAACGTGCAGGTGTGCAATGGGCGATGGGCCCAGACCCCTGCGCGCATAGGTTTTAGACCGGCGTGCTGACCTCTCTGTTGAGCCTAGGTGGGGCTGCGACGTGTTGATCTTCCGAGGCCGGGCATGACCCAGAAAAGTGTGTCCGGCCAAATGGGATCGAGCGTGTTGGGTTATGTGGTGCACCCCTGCAGGGAAGTTTATCTATTCGAATAGCCGTGTCCCTTGGTAAAAGGACGACCCGGAGTTGTACCTTGACCTTATGACAACTAGAACTGGATACTTAATAAAACACACCCTTCCATGTGCCAGATACAACCCGATGATCGCTCTCTAACAGGGCGACGAGGAGGGGATCGCCGGGTAGGATTATGCTATGCGATGCTACTTGGTGAACTTACCATCTACTCTCTTCTACATGCTGCAAGATGGAGGTGGCCAGAAGCGTAGTCTTCGACAGGACTAGCTATCCCCCCTTATTCTGGCATTCTGGAGTTCAGTCCACCGATATGGTCCTTTACACATATACCCATGCATATGTAGTGTAGCTCCTTGCTTGCGAGTACTTTGGATGAGTACTCACGGTTGCTTTTCTCCCTCTTTTCCCCTTTCTATACCTGGTTGTCGCAACCAGATGCTGGAGTCCAGGAGCTAGAGATCCCAAGGATGATTCTACATGGAGTTCGGCTTCGAGGAGTAGTTAGGAGGTCCCAGGCAGGAGGTCTTGCCTTTTCGATCGTTGCTACTTTTGTGCTAGCCTTCTTAAGGCAAACTTGTTTAACTTATGTCTGTACCCAGATATTGTTGCTTCCGCTGACTCGTCTATGATCGAGCAATTGTATTCGAGCCCTCGAGGCCCCTGGCTTGTATTATGATGCTTGTATGACTTATTTATGTTGTAGAGTTGTGTTGTGATATCTTCCCGTGAGTCCCTGATCTTGATCGTACACATTTGCGTGCATGATTAGTGTACGGTCAAATCGGGGGCGTCACAAGTTGGTATCAGAGCCGACTGCCTGTAGGAATCCCCCTTTCCAACTCCTTGGCCGAAGTCGAGTCTAGTCATTGGAAAAGTTTTTACTAACATGGCTGTGTGTCTTACGGGCCCACATCGCCATTGGGTGGTACTAGGATATTTTACTCCTCGACCTTTACTCTAGGACTCTGATCTCTCTCCTATTCGGGTTAAATGAATTTTGCTAAATCTAACATTAGGATCTCGTTATCACTTTCACCCGGAGAGCCCCTTATTACTGATGATCGTCTGCTGCACGTGAAGACCCTGAAGATACTCTCCGCTGATAACCCGAGAACTTGTGTTCATCACTTTTGCAATTCCCTTTCATCGATAAACTCCTATGGATAACCACGTATACTCGCCATTCATACAATGTTTCCCAGTTGATCTTGTTATTACAAGATACCCCAAAATTCTCTCTGTTGTTCTGAGAATCCTTTGAGCTTACTACCTTGCTGTTCTTTGTCACCTGAATACCCCTACGGATAATCCTCGCACTTACCGAGTATCCACTCATCCCTAGTTGATTCAAGTATTTCACAAAAGTGTTCAAAATATCATTCGATCTTCCGAAAATCTTCAGGAGCCTTTTTGCTCTTGAAATTCTTGCTTACTTGCATTATGATTAATCTTAAGTCTCGTAATCTTATTGGCATCTCTTGTCATTATCATTTTGAGTCCGTTGATTCAATATGTTGCGAATTCTCGCAGTCCTCAATCAGATCCTAGAATTCTTCCTTCTGGCTCAAACGTCATTTTAAACATGAACTGGTATCAACCAATCAAATTGCCATCGATTGTACCCCTAAGGCTATTCAACTTATCCATCCTTAATCAGAGCGTTTGCTTCTGATACCTTGATTTGGAAATCATAATTCCTTTGCATTTGAGCTTTGAGTTAGCCAGTTGTTTCTATAATCTGATCCCCTTGCATTCTTTCTTCCTCTAGTTGAGTATCGATGCTCACATCTGATCCCTTGTGGACGACCAAATCCTTTGTTAGATTATTATCCGACAGTGCCCTCATATTTTTTTGACTGGGAACTGTAGGGGAAACCCCCACATCATATCAAAACTTTATTGATAAAAAGAGAGCCAGTGCAAGCATAATGGGGGATTACAAGAGGTAATCAATGTAAGCTAGGGGAAGAAGGAGAACTAACAAGTTAAGAGATACAGACTATTGGCCTCAAGGTGGCAGAAATGAAATCCAGCGGAGGAGATCATCTTTGTAGGCAGCTTTCACTCTATATTGCAGATAGTTCCAAACTCTGACACTAAAGTTGCAATTAAAGAACAGATGATCCCTTGTTTCCCTAGTCTGCAAAGGACAAAGGACATAGTTTACTCCATCCTCCAAATGCCAATGCCTCCTATCCACCATGTCCTTGGTGTTCAACCTGTCCATAATAAGCATCCAAGCAAAAACTTTGATTTTCATTGTACAGGAGGACTTCCAGATCCAAGCTGTCAAAGGGTTGAAGGATTCTGATGCAAAAGTATGTGAGTAAAACAACTTTGGTGAGTATCCCTTGGCAGTGCCCTTCCAAAACCAAATATCCTTGGACCCAGGTGTTCTATTGAGGCCACCCAACATGGACTGGAGAGTAGTCAGATCATCAAAAGCCTGGCTAGACAAAGGAAGGTGGAAGTGCTGGAACATATCCTGAGAGTCCAAGAACTCATGAATAGTGATCCAGGGGTCCTTAACATAGGAATAGAGCCTGGGAAATCTGAGTTGAAGGCTAGACACCTGACCATCAAGCTGCAAGTTATCTGACCACATGAGGGCAGTGTCCACTCCATTAATCTGAACCCAAGCACACTCCCTAAAATGGTGCATGACCTTGCAAATATCCTTCCACCAGAAAGAGCCACAATCAGAAGTTCCTTGGGGGACCCTATTATGATAGTAGGTATCCCAAATTAAAGACACCCAAGGGAGATCCTTTTTATTAAGAAAGTTATTCACATGTTTGATCAGAAGTGCAACATTCTGAGAACCAAGGTTAAGAATACCAAGGCCTCCCCTGTTTTTTGGCCTGCAAATAAGGTCCCACGCAGCTAGTGAGGGGGCAGGCTGACCCCTATTCCTCCTCCAGAGGCATTGTCTCTGGATTCTCTCCAATTGTTTTAGAATTCCAGCAGGGACAGCCAAACTGCAAAGGAAGAAAATGGGCATAGAGGACAGGGCAGAGTTAAGAAACTGCAGCCTTTCCCCCTGATTTAAAAAAGATGAACTAGCTGTCATTCTCCTCTCCATGCAATCAACCAATGGCATAAAATCCACCATTTTAGGCCTTGTAGTTCCTACTAGTAACCCAAGGTAGGTAAATGGCATTTTCCCAATCTGGCATCCAAATGCAGAAGCTAATTCAGTCATGACAGCAGTGTCCACATTGATGGGAATAATAAAGGATTTGTGATAGTTCACATCCAGACCAGTGGACATAGAGAAGACCCTGAGCATATCCTTCAGAGCTATAATATGGTCCTTGTCCGCAGGCAAGATAATAAGAGTGTCATCAGCATACTGAATCACAGGGTAATCCTGATCATGACAAGGTATAGGTAAGTGAAGAATGCCCCTTCTGAACATGTCATTGATTACAGTCTGCAGGAGATCAGCAGCTAGGACAAAAAGGAGGGGAGAGACTGGATCACCCTGTCTGACACCCTTTTTACATCTGAACTTCCTACCAGGAACTCCATTAAGCAGAACAGATGAGGTACCTGTGGATAGAAGTTGCTTCATCCAAAGAATCCACTTCTCATTAAAGCCCTTAAATCTCAATATTTGCACAATGGCCTCATGCTCAAGGGAGTCAAAAGCCTTTTCAAAATCCAACTTTAGAATCACAATAGGTCTCTTGGACTGGTGGCACTGGTGTAAATACTCAAAGGTCCACCCAATACAATCTTGAATTGTTCTGCTTTTTATGAAACCATACTGGTTCTTGTGGACACACTGCATAATCACCTCTTGAAACCTATTGGCTGCCATCTTAGACAAGAACTTAAGACCCATTCCTGTTAAAGAGATAGGTCTGAAGTCACCCACCTCTTCAGGGGAGGGCTTCTTAGGCACCAGAGTTACGTATGAGTCATTGATATTTTCCAGATGAGTAGTACCCTCAAAGAAAGCCTGGGCCAGTTCATAAAAATCCTGGGAAATTATGTGCCAACACCTTTTGAAGAAGAGACCATTAAAACCATCTGGACCTGGAGCTTTATCAACTGGCATATGCTTGACAATCATGTCCGTTTCCTCCTCAAAAGGCTTAGTGAGAATATCTAAACCCACAAGTGGTTCAATGAGGGAAGAAAGATCAAAACCCATGTTAATTCCCCTGGAAGAACCCATTCTGTTTTTAAAACAATTCCAGATAATACCCTCCATTTGTGAGTGATCAGTCACCAAAGTACCATCAGGCAATTTTAAGCTAGCAATAGAATTCCTTTGATACCTCTCCGTGGCCATAGCATGAAAGAACTTGGTGTTCTCACCACCCACTTTTATGTATCTGATAGTACATCTTTTCCTCCAATAGAGACATTGAAGGTGGAGCAATTTCTCTACATGGTTTTTAACCACTATCCTGAAATTGGATTCATGTCTGTAGAGCGCTCTATATTCCTCAAGCTCATCCAAGAGCAGGATAACATTATTGCATTTACAAATGAGAGTTTTCAGTTTGGAAATGTTCTTCTGCCATCTCTTGAGACACATTCTCAGGGACTTAAATTTGTCAGCTATCCTAGCAGTAATATGGCCCTTTCTGGATTGTTTCTGCCATGAGGAATCAACACAATCCATAAAACCCTCCAACTCCAACCAATAATTCTCAAACCTAAAGAGATTAGACTTGGGAATAGAAGTTTTGATTGTAACCATACAAGGCACATGGTCAGAAGCAGTTCTAGCAAGAGGTAGCACCTCAGTCATGGGATAGTCAGATATCCAATCAACAGAAGTGAAGAACCAGTCTAGCTGCTCAAGGAGTGGAGTATCCTGCATATTGGACCAAGTGTAGGATCTGCCTTTGATGGGCAGTTCCAAAAGGCCGAGGTGTCCAATAATCTCATTAAAGATGAACATGTCATTCAAATCGCCACCAGGTAGATTTCTGTTATCCACAGAACGTAAGAAATTAAAATCCCCCAGTATCAGCCAATTCTCATCCACAGGAATGTTCAGGTGATACATCCAGGTTACAAAATTATCCCTAGCTTCCCCCTGACAAGGACCATAAACCACCACAAGTGTCCACCTCTCATTGTTTTGCCTAGAAACAAACTCAATCACCACTACAAATTGTTGGACTTGCAATAAAGTCCCATCAAATATAGACGAGTTCCAAACAACTAGAATTCCACCAGAGGCCCCCAAAGAAGGAGAGAAAGCAAAGCTATCAAATCTCTTGGGGCAAAAGCTTTTAATCATTCTGGAGTCAAAAGAAGCACATTTTGTTTCTTGGAGACAAGCAATAGCACAGTGACTTTCGTCAATCTTTTGTCTAACAGCTCTTTGCCTAGCCTCATAGTTTAAACCCCTGACATTCCAGCACAGGACATTCCAGTTTCTACAGTGAGTATTCATAAATAAATATCATAAACAAGTCCCCAATCCACATGACACACAATGTCAGATGCCCAAAAGCACATAATAGTTCTGAACCAACATTATTACATATCCAAGGATCTGAAAATGAAAACCAAACGCAGAAAGAAGATTTATGGGCTTGCCAAACCCAGCAGACGAAGAGCACACTATTCATTGGAGGCTTGATTTGCAGCAGCAGGAGGGTCCACCATAAGTGCATCCTCCGTGAGCAGAGTTGCATCAATCTCCAGCTCCTTGCCAATAGCTTGCAGATGACTTATGGGAGTAGCTGGAGGAGCATCTCCAAATGCAGGGTCATCAGACATCTCTGCAGAAAGGGGCTTGGCCTTGGGCTTCTTCTTCTTGGGCTGCAGAACCAGCTCATGGAAAGTGGGCTTAAACCCATCACGCTGGGCCGAACTTCTGGTACATCTTCGAACAGATGTTTCAATGAGAGGCGTTGGCGCCAGAGTTTTGCGCGGCCTCCTCGTAGGTACACGCGCAGGAGGAGAAGGGACAACAGACGCAGCCCTCTCAGCATCATCCACAAATAACGCTCTAGACACAGGTCGGGCAGGTTCCGGCTCTTTCCATGTCAACAGAGGAAGATCATCTTGCTGGAAAGCAAAGTCCCAGTTTCTCTTGGTCAAAATGACCGGCGATAGGGGTTTAGGCAGCAGAGGTTTTGGCACCTCAAACACCACTGGAGCATTCAGCAGGTTTTCAAACGACCGCCTCCATATCATTTCAGGGGGGAGAGGGGGACCAAAGGGGATCTTAACCGCAGGCTGATCCAAAGCTTGGACATCAATGACAGGAGGTTGATAGACCACAATTGCCCAGTTACTAACATCCTCCAGGTCCGGTGCAATCTCCATCAGATCATTCAGGTTCACAGGTGGAGCCCCATCAATAAGAATGATAGGTGCAGGGGGCACCTGAAGTTGTACATCAGAACTTTGTTGAACCGAACTTGGTTGAGCCGAGGCATTCAACACCATGGATTCTTGATCCTCAACAGCAGGCTCCGCAGCAGGTTCCTCCCAGTTTCCCCAATTGTCGTCATGCACCTCATTATGTGCAGGCTCAGGCGGAGGTGGCGGCACATCGTTCCACCCCAGAGCTGGGAATGGAGGCAGAATAAAAGGTGGCATCTCCGGGAAGGGCACACCAGGCAGGGGATGAGGATTGCCATTGATGGGCATCCAGTCTTCATCTTGGGGCATCTGTTCAGCAAAATTGGCCCCAAGGATAAACAGAGGCGCCATCCAAGACACCCTGGCACCACCCCAGGCAGCATAATCCATGAACACCACATCTCTTGGCACCAGAATATCTTCTGGAAAGGACGCAAAGACCAAAGTGCGCACAAGGTATGGATCCTCACTAATCCAATGATGAAACTTCCCAAATGTGTTGACCGCTGCCCGAATACTTCCCTCATTGCGAAGATCAAGTGGAATCCCCAAAAACATGAGCAGTCCCTGACGGAAACCCTGAGCATCTCTAAAAGATTCACCCTCATCGTGTTTCATAAAATTAACAAAACGATCATTGCCAAGAGGTTGGGGCGGCATCTGAAGGAGAGAAAATCTGACTGCAGCATCCCAAAGCTCAAAAAGACCCACCGATCTAATCCAAGGCTGAGCAGACCTCACCAACACCCCATGAGCTTGCAGCCATTGAACAACTTCCTCTCTAGCAACACCAATCTGATCGGGAGGAGGGATGGGCATTACCTCAGCTAACATGAACTCCTCATGGCGGCGCACAAGTTGGGTATGTGGCGTCACAAAGGTCCGAGGCAAACGAGCATCACCGCCATCCAGAATGTGATGGCCTGCCGGCACATACAGTAAGGGGTCGAGAGGGAAGTTGGCCATCGGAGGGGTACAACCCGGGCTGGAAGCAGACGGCGAGTACTCCGGCGGAGGAGGGGTCTCAGGTGGCGCGGTCGAAGGTGTTTTGGGACCAGGACTCATGGAACAGGGCGAAGCAGTTAATGCGGAAGTGCAAGAGGAGTCCAAGTTTGGTAAAAGCTGTGTCAGAGAGATATTCTCGGTGGGAGCTGAGCGATCCTCGGAAGTTGCAACGTTACCGGGTTTCGGTTTCCAAACCAGACCCAAGATCCTTGCAAACTTGTTGCAATCCTTTTTACCATGCCCCACCCGCAGACAAGAGGTACAATGCAGTTTAGACGTGCACGCCGCAGCAAAATGGCCCTTAAACAAGCAAATCTGACACGTTAAAATTTCGTCCACCATACCCGATACCAAGTTATCAAAATCTTCTTCTGCTTGCTGAGAGGAAGGAATAGAAGGCCCAGAAGATAACACCGGCTCAATTTGGACCGTGGAACGTGAAGATGACGACCCAACATGGGATGGCACGTCCACATTCAGAGAGCCAGAATTTCCGCCCGAGATAGACGGCGACCTATCCGCAGCTGTTGGAAGATCCCTAACCGTCCCAGAAGAAATGGAGGGGGTAGTCGACGTCCACCGGAGTTCAGCCGGCGGCGGGGGATGGATGACCACCCTTTCATGCGCAGAAAGCGTGTACCCCGCATCCTCAACAGTTTGAATGCAATTTTGTGTGGCCGGATAACGATAACCACGACAAGCAGGATAATTCTGGAACTTTGAAAATGAAAGCTTCTTGGCAGGGGCATGAGATGATCTTATCGAAGATTTACGGGGTTTGGTGTGCATAGACAACATGCCAAGGGTAGCTCGATGTTTGGAAGGACTAACAATGATCCACTTAGCATCACATTCCAATTTCCAAAGTTTAAACTCACGGCCCCAATTTGGGCCACCCTTACCCCAAAGATGAAAGAAACATTTAAAATGATCACAAGAGAAAGAACGGAGCTTGAGAATGATCATAGCCACAACCTTGCAAGAAACTTGAAAACCAAAAACCTTATCCTTGATCATAAAAACCATGAACTCAATAGCAGAACCTCCAATGGCCGCCTCAAGTGCCGCTGCCACCGAATCCTCAGTCAAACGAAAATCGTGCCGGCCAAAAGAAATTACCATGGTGAAGAAGCCCGTGTCATCCATGGGGTGCACCGGAAAACCCGTAGATTGAAAAACCTTTTCCGCAAAAACCAGACCCTTGGAGAAGTCCAAGCCAAGGGTGGATCCATCAGCAGAACCCATGGAGATGGGTATTAGGACGTAGATCTCAGAGCGCCGGAGAGATATAATGGAGAGGAAAGGAAATTTGGTGGCTAGGGGAGGAGATCACCGGAGGTGGTGGCGATCGCCGGGGGGGGGAGCGCCTATCATTACCTCACCCAGGGTTAGTGCCCTCATATTTAATCACCTTGTGAGTTCTTTCACTGATACATAATGCCTTTAGTAAATTGTATCCTCTCGTTTTGACACCCATGCTCTACTATCGAGCTTGAGTTATTTACCCCTGAAGCTTGTGGTATATGTTTCCACGATGCCCCGATGGGCTGAACCTATGCCTTTCATAATATGTGTGAACTCAAAAGTTTTCATGAGTCATACTCCTCTGGTATTTTTCCAGATAAAATTTTTCAACACTGCAACTTCATCAAACACGAGAAGTGAATGAAAGGTTATGCATTGAAGAAGTGGGAGTCGACCTTGAACTTTGCGTTCATGCCCATGGACACGATGTAGATCTTATCATTAAAGCTTTTCTTAAATTAATTATTCCCTTGGTATAAGTTCATCTTATATCTGGGATCTGGCCTTTTGCAATCGTGGTTCCGACCACGTTCTCCTTTAAACACCATTTCTCGTGCAAGTTTAAGCACTTGACTTCTGCAGAGCAAAACCCAATCTAACCTCTACTTTGATCTGTCGTCGAGTATTACCCCCTGGTATCTCGAGATTATCACGAGCAACATAACTTCTTATGAGTTCTTCATCAACTAATATTCTTGCCGATTCCATTTTTCCAACGGGTTCTGAGTTGTTAGAACCCCTCAAGGACACCAACAACTGAATTGAGTCCGCACTGCGATTCAACAACTCTTGGTAACCTTCATCAATTACGAGTTTGAACTCGATCACGTCATTCCTAGCCTACTCGGCTACATCATTATCGTGCTAATTTTAACTGTGCTACCTGGTCCTTAATCACGGAGCACAACCTTCGACGGTGAGCTAATCTTACGTCGATCTTCCTAGTCATATCACTTCTCCTTGAACAGCAAACTTGATTTCGAGTTTGTGTCCTACCCGTGGTTCCAATAACCTTTCGCTTTCATCATTCCTTTGACTTGATGTCATCGTCGATCAGTTACATCTTCTTGAAAACCTCTTGACAAATTTGTCGTGATCATTGTCAACAATTTGACTTCTTCCAAGTTGTGTGTCGAAATTCAGGATGAGAAATACCATCCTTGCCCCTCGATGAATTCTGTTATCATCGACAACATTCTTGCCTCCCCCCAACACAAACTTGTTCATATTTTGTGTTGTATCTTGATTTCCCTGCTATCCAACTTATGTTAAGTTCTACCGCGGAGTATTACCATCTTTGATGTCAAGAATGTTGTGAGGATTGCTCCACCTCTTAAGAATTCTTGCTATAATGATACTTCTCACCATCACCATTCTTTCTTGGTCCTCGTGTTGATTCCAACCGGGGTACCCACAAGTGGTTTGTGATGTGTAAATTCTAAACTTCTAGCAACCCTATTGCTTTGAAGTTATTGGTCTATAGTTTCATTCTACGTCTATGGCTTATTGAATTATCATTCGAACATTGATTGTGCTGCCTAGCCCATATTTCGGGTGCACCGTCAACCAATGTTCAATCGTGTATGTTTCCTCGAGCATACCTCATTATATCATTTGAACTGACAAAAGCTATCTCCTTGTACACATAATTGTGGAAATCCATCTTTTGGAAATCTCAATGGAATGTCGCTGAGTCCATCAGCCACCTCCTAACCCTCTCCTTGGTTTAATGATGAACTCTTGTTTCGGAACTTGCTTTCATAGTTCATTTCCCGAGAATCTTACAATGTCATCCCATCAATTTGTGTTGCACCTTTCTTCTCAGACATCCTGAGTCTGAGGTATCCTGACACCAATCAGATCTGAATCTCGGTCAGATATGATGGTTGGAACATATTTCCAAGAGTTATACATTGGTCTTTATATGACCCGGTAGGGTGATGTCATGCCTAGCACAACTGGCCGGAGGACCTATTGTTATAGTTCTTCCTTTCAGCAAGGTTATCCATTCTTCCATGAGGAAATTGTAAGACTTATTCTATAAGTTGTTCCTGATGGATCCTTTTTGTTTCCAAAGTCTGATCTTCACCTGTTGACCATGTCAATGCTATCTCGAAGCATGTCTATGGTACTCCGATTTTCAACAGGAACATTTGAAGCCCAATGCTAAATGTTTCCTGCTCAATTATCCAAACACCGTTGTATGGGTAATGTCATGAAATTTCTCTCCCCTACCTAAAGAGTTTTCTACATTATATCCTGTCATGGATATCATGCTCAGCTTGTCCTTGGGAAGGATATATCCCTGAAATATGTGCTTAAACACATTTTCCTTTCCATTGTTCTGTTTACTCTGATAAACATATTTTCCTTTCCATTGTTTGGTTTAACCTTTCTTGTGATCTATATGATCTAAGCATTAATATTCCCTGATTATGTAAACACCTCGGTGTATAATTCTGTCAGTAAGACCCTGATACTTTTGTTGATGACATTCCGGTAACGACCGATGGACGAGAACTTGCCTATTGGTCCGCCTCGTTCAACGAGCAGGAAAATAGTTCTCTTCGCCCCTCGCCCTTGGTACCGACGTTGTTGCCGACATAATTGACAGGCTACCCTTTGACATGCCTTGCTGTCATGACCGAGCAAGATGTCACCGCTCCTTCTACTTTTAACCCACATGGTGGGCCCATAACCCACAGTTCCACAGGATCGAAACCTGACTCTCCTATACAACCCTGTTTCTAACGGTTATTCCCCACGCTTGGCTTCGTATTTAATTCATGGGCCACCTTCCTAGTCATCTATTCTGGTATCAGACACAAAACTTATTCCCATTGCTCTGGACCCTTTTTACACTTTGTTTCAGGCATCGAACGATTGCCTATCTGCTTGAAACTTCCCATGATACCTCCTTACTTTACTCTCGATATCTTCTTAAAGTTCCAGTTCGAGAGTTACTTTCCGCCACCTTCCCCGATATTAGCTACCAGATAGTCAACCTTGCAGAGGTCCGTTGTCCCGGAATACCCCCTTTATACATTCGTAAGTACGATTGAGTTCCAGAAGAAAGGATGCCGACTTCAGCATGATGACCTGAAGCAGAGAAATGAAGACATCAACATAATGGATCGACCTCTCTAAGAATAGCAACCAAGCCCGAGAAGACTCGTTAGAATTTCGCGACCAAATCCCTTCCCCCTTACTCCCCCTCTTAAATCTCGGGACGAGATTTCTTGTAGAGGAGGAGAATTGTGACGCCCGGGTAATTAAGCTACAGTAATCCCAAATTAATGATGCCACGTCACTTCGATTACTGTTGCAAATCTTGCGTTAGTTCAAAACCGAATCAAATTTCAAATTCAAAGTCAAGTCAATCAATTAAAGTTTTCAAATTCTCAAAACTAAAATGTTCTTATTGTGACAATTAAATCATCGATAGTATTGGTGGAGAAACAACATTTTTATAAAATAATTAATTACTCTAAAGTGATTAGAACTGCAGCAAAACAATTAAGTAAATACATTTTTCGATTAATAAAATTCTAAACTAATTTATTTCGGGGTAAAACATTTATGGCAGTGGGTGGTTCTCAAACATCAATTTAGGAGTTGTTATCATTTTTTTCTAAGCTAAAAACAATGTGTATCTAAAATAAAACAGAACAGAAAAATAAAAATAAAAAGAAGAAAAGGAAACAAAAAAAGAAAGAAAGGAAAAGACCCCCCCCCCCGCTGGGCCTCGGCCCAGCTGGCCACTGGGCCACCTGGTCAACCCCAGGCCGGCCCACCCCCTGCCTACTAACCCATAACCCCCTCACCCGTAACCCTAGCCCAACCACCCCCCCACGATCCCCCCACTCCCTCGTCTGCCCCCCACCTCTCGATCCCGATCTGGATCGGGAAGGGGGATCGAACCCGGCTCCGCCCCCGACGCCCTTCGCCGTCCACCGCCGCCCGGAGCGCTGCCTCGACCACGCCGCCCCGCCTCTGACGCCGCTGGACCACATCACGACGCCGGAGCGCCACCCCCACCCGGACCTCGCCGTCGTCCTCCCCTGCGTCGCGACGTCCCGGCTTCCTCCCCGCGCTCCATTGCCCTTTCCCTACGGCCCCTGTGAGCCTCAGCCTCCTCCTCTCCTCCTTCTGTCTCGCGCACGCGCTCACGGCCGCGGCATCGTCCCCGCGCGCGCACACGCCGTTCCACACGCGCACGCCGCCCGCGCACCACGTCCCCTCCCCGCGCCCGCTCGCGCTCCGCCGCGACGTCCACGGCCTCCGCCCGCACCTCGCGCCTTGACCGCGCCCCGCCACGCCTACCACGCCCGCCTCCGCGTGCCTTTGCATCCAGCCACGCCCGCGCCTCGCCACTGCTTGCCGTGGCTCGCCCGCCGTCGCCCGCCTCTGCCACTAGCTCAGGCACCGCCGCCCCGTCGCCGTCCCTGGCCCTCCCGCGGCTCCCCCCCACTGGCCGGCGTTTGGCTGCCGGTGCCCACGGCCGCGGGCTGCGTCCGGGGCCAGCCCCGTTCGGCCTCGGGCACGGGCACCACGCCCGCACCCAGCGCCCGCACCCGCTATGGCCCCTGTGCCAATGACATGGGGGGCCCACGCCCCAGAACGTCAATTAAAAAAAGAATAAAAAAATTAATAAAATTAATTATTAATTAATTAATTAAGTTAATTAATCATGTTTAATTAATCTAAATAACTAGTTAGTTTAATTAAACGGTAATTAGTTTAGTTAATTCCTAATTTATCTAAACAGAGAATGACAGGTGGGTCCCACTAGACCCACATGTCAGTTTGACCAGTCAACACCTCTGTTGACTGCTGACATCATGCTGATGTCATGATGACGTCAGCGTGCACTATTCTGGATAATGTTGAATTAAATTTATTAAATAAATTCTAAAATGATTTAAAACTTTAGAAAATCATATAAAATAAACCGTAGCTCAGATGAAATACTTTCTACATGAAAGTTGCTCAGAACGACGAGACAAATCCAAATACTCAGTCTGTTCGTCTGCCACACATCCCTAGCATAGCAAACACGCAACTTTCCCCCTCCGGTTCATTTGTCCGAAAACGCAAAACACCGGGAATACTTTCCCGGATGTTTCCCCACTTCGCGGGTATCACCTACTACTGCGTTAGGTCACCTCTTGCATCGCGTATTGCCATGCTACGCTTTGTGATGCTTTGATTGCTCTATTATTTATTGTGTTCCCTTCCGTTACTTCTTTCCGGTAGACCCCGAGACTGCCGGCGACCCCCAGTTCGACTACGGTGTTGACGATCCCTCCTTCATGCCAGAGCAACCAGGCAAGGCCCCCCTTGATCACCAGATATCGCCTATTCTTCTCTATACTGCTTGCATTAGAGTAGTGTAGCATGTTACTGCTTTCCGTTAATCCTATCCTGATGCATAGCCTGTCATTGTTGCTACAGTTGTTACCCTTACCTGCTATCCTACTGCTTAGTATAGGATGCTAGTGTTCCATCAGTGGCCCTACACTCTTGTCCGTCTGCCATGCTATACTACTGGGCCGTGATCACTTCGGGAGGTGATCACGGGTATATACTATATACATTATATACATGACACATGTGGTGACTAAAGTCGGGTCGGCTCGTTGAGTACCCGCAAGTGATTCTGATGAGGGGGCTGAAAGGACAGGTGGCTCCATCCCGGTAGAGGTGGGCCTGGGTTCCTGACGGCCCCCGACTGTTACTTTATGGCGGAGCGACAGGGCAGGTTGAGACCACCTAGGAGAGAGGTGGGCCTGGCCCTGGTCGGCGTTCGCGGATACTTAACACGCTTAACGAGATCTTGGTATTTGATCTGAGTCTGGCCATTTGGTCTATACGCACTAACCAACTACGCGGGAACAGTTATGGGCACTCGACGTCGTGGTATCAGCCGAAGCTCTTTTTGACGTCAGCGACTGAGTGGCGCGCGCCGCATTGGACCGTAAGCTCGCGCTTGTATTAAGGGGGCTAGGTCTGCTTCCGGCCGCGTACGCAACGTGCAGGTGTGCAATGGGCGATGGGCCCAGACCCCTGCGCGCATAGGTTTTAGACCGGCGTGCTGACCTCTCTGTTGAGCCTAGGTGGGGCTGCGACGTGTTGATCTTCCGAGGCCGGGCATGACCCAGAAAAGTGTGTCCGGCCAAATGGGATCGAGCGTGTTGGGTTATGTGGTGCACCCCTGCAGGGAAGTTTATCTATTCGAATAGCCGTGTCCCTCGGTAAAAGGACGACCCGGAGTTGTACCTTGACCTTATGACAACTAGAACTGGATACTTAATAAAACACACCCTTCCAAGTGCCAGATACAACCCGGTGATCGCTCTCTAACAGGGCGACGAGGAGGGGATCGCCGGGTAGGATTATGCTATGCGATGCTACTTGGTGAACTTACCATCTACTCTCTTCTACATGCTGCAAGATGGAGGTGGCCAGAAGCGTAGTCTTCGACAGGACTAGCTATCCCCCCTTATTCTGGCATTCTGCAGTTCAGTCCACCGATATGGTCCTTTACACATATACCCATGCATATGTAGTGTAGCTCCTTGCTTGCGAGTACTTTGGATGAGTACTCACGGTTGCTTTTCTCCCTCTTTTCCCCTTTCTATACCTGGTTGTCGCAACCAGATGCTGGAGTCCAGGAGCTAGAGATCCCGAGGATGATTCTACATGGAGTTCGGCTTCGAGGAGTAGTTAGGAGGTCCCAGGCAGGAGGCCTTGCCTTTTCGATCGTTGCTACTTTTGTGCTAGCCTTCTTAAGGCAAACTTGTTTAACTTATGTCTGTACTCAGATATTGTTGCTTCCGCTGACTCGTCTATGATCGAGCAATTGTATTCGAGCCCTCGAGGCCCCTGGCTTGTATTATGATGCTTGTATGACTTATTTATGTTGTAGAGTTGTGTTGTGATATCTTCCCGTGAGTCCCTGATCTTGATCGTACACATTTGCGTGCATGATTAGTGTACGGTCAAATCGGGGCGTCACAAGTTGGTATCAGAGCCGACTGCCTGTAGGAATCCCCCTTTCCAACTCCTTGGCCGAAGTCGAGTCTAGTCATTGGAAAAGTTTTTACTAACATGGCTGTGTGTCTTACGGGCCCACGTCGCCATTGGGTGGTACTAGGATCTTTTACTCCTCGACCTTTACTCTGGGACTCTGATCTCTCTCCTATTCGGGTTAAATGAATTTTGCTAAATCTAACATTAGGATCTCGTTATCACTTTCACCCGGAGAGCCCCTTATTACTGATGATCGTCTGCTGCACGTGAAGACCCTGAAGATACTCTCCGCTGATAACCCGAGAACTTGTGTTCATCGCTTTTGCAATTCCCTTTCATCGATAAACTCCTATGGATAACCACGTATACTCGCCATTCATACAATGTTTCCCAGTTGATCTTGTTATTACAAGATACCCCGAAATTCTCTCTGTTGTTCCGAGAATCCTTTGAGCTTACTACCTTGCTGTTCTTTGTCACCTGAATACCCCTATGGATAATCCTCGCACTTACCGAGTATCCGCTCATCCCTAGTTGATTCAAGTATTTCACAAAAGTGTTCAAAATATCATTCGATCTTCCGAAAATCTTCAGGAGCCTTTTTGCTCTTGAAATTCTTGCTTACTTGCATTATGATTAATCTTAAGTCTCGTAATCTTATTGGCATCTCTTGTCATTATCATTTTGAGTCCGTTGATTCAATATGTTGCGAATTCTCGCAGTCCTCAATCAGATCCTAGAATTCTTCCTTCTGGCTCAAACGTCATTTTAAACATGAACTGGTATCGACCAATCAAATTGCCATCGATTGTACCCCTAAGGCTATTCAACTTATCCATCCTTAATCAGAGCGTTTGCTTCTGATCCCTTGATTTGGAAATCATAATTCCTTTGCATTTGAGCTTTGAGTTAGCCAGTTGTTTCTATAATCTGATCCCCTTGCATTCTTTCTTCCTCTAGTTGAGTATCGATGCTCACATCTGATCCCTTGTGGACCACCAAATCCTTTGTTAGATTATTATCCGACAGTGCCCTCATATTTAATCACCTTGTGAGTTCTTTCCCTGATACATAATGCCTTTAGTAAATTGTATCCTCTCGTTTTGACACCCATGCTCTACTATCGAGCTTGAGTTATTTACCCCTGAAGCTTGTGGTATATGTTTCCACGATGCCCCGATGGGTTGAACCTATGCCTTTCATAATATGTGTGAACTCGAAAGTTTTCATGAGTCATACTCTTCTGGTATTTTGCCAGATAAAAATTTTCAACACTGCAACTTCATCAAACGCGAGAAGTGAATGAAAGGTTATGCATTGAAGAAGTGGGAGTCGACCTTGAACTTTGCGTTCATGCCCATGGACACGATGTAGATCTTATCATTAAAGCTTTTCTTAAATTAATTATTCCCTTGGTATAAGTTCATCTTATATCTGGGATCTGGCCTTTTGCAATCGTGGTTCCGACCACGTTCTCCTTTAAACACCATTTCTCGTGCAAGTTTAAGCACTTGACTTCTGCAGAGCAAAACCCAATCTAACCTCTACTTTGATCTGTCGTCGAGTATTACCCCCTGGTATCTCGAGATTATCACGAGCAACATAACTTCTTATGAGTTCTTCATCAACTAATATTCTTGCCGATTCCATTTTTCCAACGGGTTCTGAGTTGTTAGAACCCCTCAAGGACACCGACAACTGAATCGAGTCCGCACTGCGATTCAACAACTCTTGGTAACCTTCATTAATTACGAGTTTGAACTCGATCACGTCATTCCTAGCCTACTCGGCTACATCATTATCGTGCTGATTTTAACTGTGCTACCTGGTCCTTAATCACGGAGCACAACCTTCGACGGTGAGCTAATCTTACGTCGATCTTCCTAGTCATATCACTTCTCCTTGAATAGCAAACTTGATTTCGAGTTTGTGTCCTACCCGCGGTTCCAATAACCTTTCGCTTTCATCATTCCTTTGACTTGATGTCATCTTCGATCAGTTACATCTTCTTGAAAACCTCTCGACAAATTTGTCGTGATCATTGTCAACAATTTGACTTCTTCCAAGTTGTGTGTCGAAATTCAGGATGAGAAATACCATCCTTGCCCCTCGATGAATTCTGTTATCATCGACAACATTCTTGCCTCCCCCAAACACAAACTTGTTCATATTTTGTGTTGTATCTTGATTTCCCTGCTATCCAACTTATGTTAAGTTCTACCGCAGAGTATTACCATCTTTGATGTCAAGAATGTTGTGAGGATTGCTCCACCTCTTAAGAATTCTTGCTATAATGATACTTCTCACCATCACCATTCTTTCTTGGTCCTCGTGTTGATTCCAACCGGGGTACCCACAAGTGGTTTGTGATGTGTAAATTCTAAACTTCTAGCAACCGTGTTCTCAAACGCCGTTGTATGGGTAATGTCATGAAATTTCTCTCCCCTACCTAAAGAGTTTTCTACATTATATCCTGTCATGGATATCATGCTCAGCTTGTCCTTGGGAAGGATATATCCCTGAAATATGTGCTTAAACACATTTTCCTTTCCATTGTTCTGTTTACTCTGATAAACATATTTTCCTTTCCACTGTTTGGTTTAACCTTTCTTGTGATCTATATGATCTAAGCATTAATATTCCCTGATTATGTAAACACCTCGGTGTATAATTCTGTCAGTAAGACCCTGATACTTTTGTTGATGACATTCCGGTAATGACCGATGGACGAGAACTTGCCTATTGGTCCGCCTCGTTCAACGAGCAGGAAAATAGTTCTCTTCGCCCCTCGCCCTTGGTACCGACGTTGTTGCCGAAATAATTGACAGGCTACCCTTTGACATGCTTTGCTGTCATGACCGAGCAAGATGTCACCGCTCCTTCAACTTTTAACCCACATGGTGGGCCCATAACCCATAGTTCCACAGGATCGAAACCTGACTCTCCTATACAACCCTGTTTCTAACGGTTATTCCCCACGCTTGGCTTCGTATTTAATTCATGGGCCACCTTCCTAGTCATCTATTCTGGTATCAGACACAAAACTTATTCCCATTGCTCTGGACCCCTTTTACACGTTGTTTCAGGCATCGAACGATTTCCTACCTGCTTGAAACTTCCCATGATACCTCCTTACTTTACTCTCGGTATCTTCTTAAAGTTCCAGTTCGAGAGTTACTTTCCACCACCTTCCCCGATATTAGCTACCAGATAGTCAACCTTGCAGAGGTCCGTTGTCCCGGAATACCCCCTTTATACATTCGTAAGTACGATTGAGTTCCAGAAGAAAGGACGCCGACTTCAGCATGATGACCTGAAGCAGAGAAATGAAGACATCAACATAATGGATCGACCTCTCTAAGAATAGCAACCAAGCCCGAGAAGACTCGTTAGCATTTCGCGACCAAATCCCTTCCCCCTTACTCCCCCTCTTAAATCTCGGGACGAGATTTCTTGTAGAGGAGGAGAATTGTGACGCCCGGGTAATTAAGCTACAGTAATCCCAAATTAATGATGCCACGTCACTTCGATTACTGTTGCAAATCTTGCGTTAGTTCAAAACCGAATCAAATTTCAAATTCAAAGTCAAGTCAATCAATTAAAGTTTTCAAATTCTCAAAACTAAAATGTTCTTATTGTGACAATTAAATCATCGATAGTATTGGTGGAGAAACAACATTTTTATAAAATAATTAATTACTCTAAAGTGATTAGAACTGCAGCAAAACAATTAAGTAAATACATTTTTCGATTAATAAAATTCTAAACTAATTTATTTCGGGGTAAAACATTTATGGCAGTGGGTGGTTCTCAAACATCAATTTAGGAGTTGTTATCAATTTTTTTTCTAAGCTAAAAACAATGTGCATCTAAAATAAAATAGATCAGAAAAATAAAAATAAAAAGGAGAAAAGGAAACAAAAAAAAAAGAAAGGAAAAGACGCCCCTCCCCCCGCTGGGCCTCGGCCCAGCTGGCCACTGGGCCACCTGGTCAACCCCAGGCCGGCCCACCCCCTGCCTACTAACCCATAACCCCCTCACCCGTAACCCTAGCCCAACCACACCCCCCACGATCCCCCCACTCTCTCTCGTCTGCCCCCCACATCTCGATCCCGATCTGGATCGGGAAGGGGGGATCGAACCCGGCTCCGCCCCTGACGCCCTTCGCCGTCCACCGCCGCCCGGAGCGCTGCCTCGACCACGCCGCCCCGCCTCTGACGCCGCTGGACCACATCGCCGACGCCGGAGCGCCACCCCCACCCGGACCTCACCGTCGTCCTCCCCTGCGTCGCGATGTCCCGGGCTTCCTCCCCGCGCTCCATTGCCCTTTCCCTACGGCCCCTGTGAGCCTCAGCCTCCTCCTCTCCTCCTTCTGTCTCGCGCACGCGCTCACGGCCGCGGCATCGTCCCGCGCGCGCGCACACGCCGTTCCACACGCGCACGCCGCCCGCGCACCACGTCCCCTCCCCGCGCCCGCTCGCGCTCCGCCGCGACGTCCACGGCCTCCGCCCGCACCTCGCGCCTTGACCGCGCCCCGCCACGCCTACCACGCCCGCCTCCGCGTGCCTTTGCATCCAGCCACGCCCGCGCCTCGCCACTGCTTGCCGTGGCTCGCCCGCCGTCGCCCGCCTCTGCCACTAGCTCAGGCACCGCCGCCCCGTCGCCGTCCCTGGCCTCGCCCCGTCCACCGCGGCTCGCCCCCCCACTGGCCGGCGTTCTGGCTGCCGGTGCCCACGCCGCGGGCTGCGTCCGGGGCCAGCCCCGTTCGGCCTCGGGCACGGGCACCACGCCCGCACCCAGCGCCCGCACACGCTATGGCCCCTGTGCCAATGACATGGGGGGCCCACGCCCCAGAACGTCAATTAAAAAAAGAATAAAAAAATTAATAAATAAAATTAATAAAATTAATTAAGTTAATTAATCCTGTTTAATTAATCTAATTAACTAGTTAGTTTAATTAAACAGTAATTAGTTTAGCTAATTCCTAATTAGTCTAAACAGAGAATGATAGGTGGGTCCCACTTGACCCACATGTCAGTTTGACCAGTCAACACCTCTGTTGACTGCTGACATCATGCTGACGTCATGATGACGTCAGCATGCACTATTCTGGATAATGTTGAATTAAATTAATTAAATAAATTCTAAAATGATTTAAAACTTTAGAAAATCATATAAAATAAACCGTCGCTCAGATGAAAATACTTTCTACATGAAAGTTGCTCAGAACGACGAGACGAATCCAAATATGCAGTCCGTTCGTCTGCCACACATCCCTAGCATAGCAAACACGCAACTTTCCCCCTCCGGTTCATTTGTTCGAAAACGCAAAACACCGGGAATACTTTCCCGGATGTTTCCCCACTTCGCGGGTATCACCTACTACTGCGTTAGGTCACCTCTTGCACCGCGTATTGCCATGCTACGCTTTGTGATGCTTTGATTGCTCTGTTATTTATTGTGTTCCCCCTCCGTTACTTCTTTCCGGTAGACCCCGAGACTGCCGGCGACCCCCAGTTCGACTACGGTGTTGACGATCCCTCCTTCATGCCAGAGCAACCAGGCAAGCCCCCCCCTTGATCACCAGATATCGCCTATTCTTCTCTATACTGCTTGCATTAGAGTAGTGTAGCATGTTACTGCTTTCCGTTAATCCTATCCTGATGCATAGCCTGTCATTGTTGCTACAGTTGTTACCCTTACCTGCTATCCTACTGCTTAGTATAGGATGCTAGTGTTCCATCAGTGGCCCTACACTCTTGTCCGTCTGCCATGCTATACTACTGGGCCGTGATCACTTCGGGAGGTGATCACGGGTATATACTATATACATTATATACATGACACATGTGGTGACTAAAGTCGGGTCGGCTCGTTGAGTACCCGCAAGTGATTCTGATGAGGGGGCTGAAAGGACAGGTGGCTCCATCCCGGTAGAGGTGGGCCTGGGTTCCTGACGGCCCCCGACTGTTACTTTATGGCGGAGCGACAGGGCAGGTTGAGACCACCTAGGAGAGAGGTGGGCCTGGCCCTGGTCGGCGTTCGCGGATACTTAACACGCTTAACGAGATCTTGGTATTTGATCTGAGTCTGGCCATTTGGTCTATACGCACTAACCAACTACGCGGGAACAGTTATGGGCACTCGACGTCGTGGTATCAGCCGAAGCTCTTTTTGACGTCAGCGACTGAGTGGCGCGCGCCGCATTGGACCGTAAGCTCGCGCTTGTATTAAGGGGGCTAGGTCTGCTTCCGGCCGCGTACGCAACATGCAGGTGTGCAATGGGCGATGGGCCCAGACCCCTGCGCGCATAGGTTTTAGACCGGCGTGCTGACCTCTCTGTGAGCCTAGGTGGGGCTGCGACGTGTTGATCTTCCGAGGCCGGGCATGACCCAGAAAAGTGTGTCCGGCCAAATGGGATCGAGCGTGTTGGGTTATGTGGTGCACCCCTGCAGGGAAGTTTATCTATTCGAATAGCCGTGTCCCTCGGTAAAAGGACGACCCGGAGTTGTACCTTGACCTTATGACAACTAGAACTGGATACTTAATAAAACACACCCTTCCAAGTGCCAGATACAACCCAGTGATCGCTCTCTAACAGGGCGACGAGGAGGGGATCGCCGGGTAGGATTATGCTATGCGATGCTACTTGGTGAACTTACCATCTACTCTCTTCTACATGCTGCAAGATGGAGGTGGCCAGAAGCGTAGTCTTCGACAGGACTAGCTATCCCCCCTTATTCTGGCATTCTGCAGTTCAGTCCACTGATATGGTCCTTTACACATATACCCATGCATATGTAGTGTAGCTCCTTGCTTGCGAGTACTTTGGGTGAGTACTCACGGTTGCTTTTCTCCCTCTTTTCCCCTTTCTATACCTGGTTGTCGCAACCAGATGCTGGAGTCCAGGAGCTAGAGATCCCGAGGATGATTCTACATGGAGTTCGGCTTCGAGGAGTAGTTAGGAGGTCCCAGGCAGGAGGCCTTGCCTTTTCGATCGTTGCTACTTTTGTGCTAGCCTTCTTAAGGCAAACTTGTTTAACTTATGTCTGTACTCAGATATTGTTGCTTCCGCTGACTCGTCTATGATCGAGCAATTGTATTCGAGCCCTCGAGGCCCCTGGCTTGTATTATGATGCTTGTATGACTTATTTATGTTGTAGAGTTGTGTTGTGATATCTTCCCGTGAGTCCCTGATCTTGATTGTACACATTTGCGTGCATGATTAGTGCACGGTCAAATCGGGGGCGTCACACCAAAGTTCTCAGAACACCTATGTTAGTAACCTCGCCAGGAGCAGAGTATATGGCAAGCCAAGGATGTTTTCAGATCCCATTGGCCATAGGTAGGCATGTTTTCCCCTCAGACCTAATAGTTTTGGAGTCGCAAGGTTTGGATGTGATTTTGGGAATGGATTGGCTATCGATGTATGGAGGAAACATCGATTACGCCAGTAAGACGATTTTGCTTACTACCCCAGAAGGAAGAAGGATTAAGTATGTATCCCGGCATGTGCCGAAGAGGACTCAAGTAAATTCCTTATCAGGAGTTGTACAGGAGGAAGTACCAGTGGTGAAGGATTTCCCTGACGTATTTCCAGAGGAGTTGCTAGGCATGCCACCGGATAGAGACATTGAGTTTTTGATTGAGCTTTTGCCAGGCACTGGGCCAATATCTAAGAGACCGTACAGGATGCCCGCTAAGGATTTGGAAGAAATTAAGAAGCAGATTAAGGAGTTACTGGATAAAGGATATATTCGCCCAAGTTCATCACCTTGGGGATCACCAATACTTCTAGTGGAGAAGAAAGATGGATCGTTGAGGATGGTTGTTGATTATCGTGGATTGAATGAAGTAACAATCAAGAACAGGTACCCACTACCGATGATCAATGATCTGTTCGACCGACTACAAGGAGCTAAAGTATTTTCCAAGATTGATTTGCGATCAGGATACCACCAGTTGAAGATTCGAGAGCAGGATATACCCAAGACAACTTTTACCACAAGGTATGGGCTATATGAGTACACCGTTATGTCATTTGGCCTGACTAACGCACCCGCCTATTTCATGAACATGATGAACAAAGTGTTTATGGAGTTTTTGGATAATTTCGTCGTAGTGTTCATTGATGATATTCTGGTCTATTCGAAGAATGAAGAAGAGCATAAGGAGCATTTGCGTTTGGTACTTGGAAAGCTCAGAGAACATCAGTTATATGCCAAGTTCAGCAAGTGCGAGTTTTGGTTAAAGGAAGTTGGATTCCTTGGACATGTTATATCTGGAGAAGGAATAGCAGTAGATCCCACCAAGGTTAACACTGTGACAAATTGGGAGTCACCCACGACAGTTAGAGAAATCCGGAGTTTTCTGGGACTCGCAGGATATTACCGGAGATTCATCGAGAATTTCTCGAAGACTGCAAAGCCTATGACGGAGTTGTTGAAGAAGGACACCAAATTCAAATGGACTGAGGAATGTGAGGCTAGTTTCCAGGAGTTGAAGAAACGTTTGGTTACAGCGCCAGTGTTGATTTTGCCAGATCAACGCAAGGATTATGAAGTATATTGTGACGCTTCTCGTCGAGGACTTGGAGCAGTGCTAATGCAGGAGGGAAGAGTTGTTTCATATGCCTCACGACAGCTTAAACCCCATGAGTTGAATTATGCTACACATGATTTGGCAGCCGTAGTGCATGCGTTGAAGACGTGGAGACATTTTCTCATCGGAAACCATTGTGAGGTGTACACGGATCACAAGAGTTTGAAGTACATTTTCACGCAGAAGGAGTTGAATCTCAGGCAAAGGAGATGCTTGGAGCTCATTAAGGATTATGTTATGAGATTGCATTATCACCCAGGGAAGGCTAACGTAGTAGCCGATGCGTTGAGCCGCAAGAGCCATGTCAACACACTCATGACCGGAGAGTTACCCAAGGAGTTAGCAGAGGATCTTCGTGAACTATGTTTGGAAATAGTTCCGAGAGGCTATGTAGCAGCCTTGGAAATTCAGTCTACCTTGATGTATAAGATCAGAGAAGCCCAGAAGACGGACAAGGAGATTGCCGAGATAAAGGAAAGGATGAGTAAAGGAAAAGCCAAGGGATTTCGTGAGGATGAGCACGATACCTTATGGTTTGAGGACCGCGTTTATGTGCCAAATGATCCGGAGATCAGGAAGTTGATCTTGCAAGAGGCCCATGATTCACCATATTCGATTCACCCAGGAAATACCAAGATGTACCTGGATTTAAAGGACAGTTTCTGGTGGATCGGAATGAAAAAGGATATTTCGGAGTATGTAGCAGTTTGTGATGTATGTCAGAGAGTAAAGGCAGAGCATCAGAAGCCAGCAGGATTGTTACAACCATTGTCGATACCCGAATTGAAGTGGGATAAGCTAGGCATGGATTTTATCACAGGATTGCCCAGGACTCGTTCAGGCTATGACTCGATATGGGTTGTAGTCGATCGTTTGACGAAGGTAGCTCATTTCATCCCAGTAAAGACCACTTATACCAGTGCTAAGTTGGCAAAGATATACATGACCAGGATCGTATGTCTGCATGGAGTTCCGAGGACCATTGTATCAGATAGAGGAACCTAGTTTACTTCAAAGTTTTGGAATCAATTGCACGAAACTTTGGGTACTAGGCTAGAGTTCAGTACAGCCTTTCATCCACAGACAGACAGACGGACAGACCGAGAGAGTCAATCAGATTTTGGAGGACATGCTGAGAGCTTGTGCGCTAGATTATGGATCTAGTTGGGATGACAATTTGCCATATGCAGAGTTCTCTTACAACAACAGTTATCAATCCAGTTTGAAGGTGGCCCCTTTCGAAGCTCTGTACGGAAGGAGGTGCAGGACACCGTTGTTGTGGGACGAAGTTGGAGACCGCCAGTTGTTTGGACCAGATTTGGTTAAAGAGTCTGAACAGAAAGTGAAGTTGATTCGCGATAGGCTCAAGGTACCGCAGTCTAGGCAGAAGAGTTATGCAGATTCTAAACGCAAGAAGAAAGTTTACGAAGTCGGAGACAGAGTTTATCTTCGAGTATCACCACTTCGAGGAGTGAAGCGCTTTGGAGTTAAGGGAAAGTTAGCGCCACGTTTTGTAGGACCATGCAAAGTTTTGGAGCGTATGGGTGAAGTTGCTTACAAGTTGGAATTGCCCGGAGGATTGTCGGGAGTTCACGATGTGTTCCATGTTTCTCAGCTGAAGAAGTGCCACGCAGAGATGGCTGAGATACCATCGAGAGATACAGTGCCACTAGAAGTGATTCAGCTGGATAGTGATTTGACCTATGAGGAGAAACCAGTCAAGATTCTTGAATATGCCAGCTGAGTCACCCGCAGCAAGGTTATCAAGTTTTGCAAAGTCCAGTGGAGTCACCATACCGAGGAGGAAGCCACCTGGGAGCGAGAGGAAGATCTACGGAAGGACCACTCTCACCTATTTTCTAGCCAACCCGAATCTCGAGGGCGATATTCATCTTAAGGGGGTAGGTTTGTAACATCCCAAATTTTCAATTTGGAATGTTATACATAGATCATTCTTGCATATCATATTTTATTGCATTTAGTTTTGCGGTCCTAGAAATTCTACGCAACTCAAGGACCCACGGAGAGAGTTGGGGATTTCGTTATTTTCATATTTGGGTTTTCTCAAATTTTGAAAATAGGATCATTTGTTTTAATTATTTTTCTCTCCGAAAATATTTCATATCAAAATATATGAGAGGAGATAATATGACTTCTCCACAAATAATGAAATATTGGAGGAAAAATATTTAAAAAAAATATTTGATTTTATTTGGATTTTATTTGATTTTATTTGAATTAGGAAAAATACGCGTAATTCAAAATTGCATTTTAGGCCAAAATAAATGTTCATCTTATCCGGCTTATTTTTAGAGGACGGGGATAATTTATTTCGGGATTTTTGGAGTCCGTTTAGTATTTCTTTTCTTACTTTTTGTGCATGTCCGAATTATTTAAAAAAAAGTCAACCGACTCCGGGCCGTACCCGAGAGGGACACTTCGGGCCGGCCTTTAAAAGCCCGAGACCCCGAGCCCCAGCGCCGCTAGCCCACCCGAAACCCTAGCCGATCCGCCGCTGCCTCGGGATCCGCGCCACCGCCGCCGCCCGACCCGCCGACCCGCGCCGCCCCGCCGCCCGCGCCGCCACCCGGCGCCACCCCGCAGCCCGTCGCCGCCAACCACCGCCGCCGGAGCCGTTCGCCGGAGTTAGAGGTAGCCGCCGGTTTTTTTATAAAACCGATCGGTTTTATTTCGTAAACCCTAGTTTCGGTTTTGTTTATATCGGTTCGGTTTATTTTTTTGGTTTATTTATTTTGCGGATGTTCATCCATACGTTCTAACGAACGGTTTTCGTCGTTTAACCGCAGACAGCGAATGTTCGTTCGTTTGCCTGTTCGTCAGGTTTTTCTTTTTCTCGGATTTTCCGCGATTATTTTCGATCGCGATTTCTGATCCGATTTTCGTTTCAGTTTAACTTTTCGCTCGTTATCGGAATCAGGTGATTCAAGCGCCTAGACTTTCATCTCAAAACCCTCTTTCTGTTTAACCAACTCAAACAAGTTTTTGCTACTGTAAAATTTGACTTAGGTCCAGATTAGTAAACGAAGCTTGTTTCTTTCGCCGTTTGAGTTTCGTTGCTTCGTTCGATTTGATTCTTTTTGCAAACCGGAGTTCTTAAGTTGAACTTTCTGGTTAGATCTCTTATTTTGAGTTTTATTTGTGCACCCTTGCTTGATTGCTTATGTATGTATTGTTTGTTTGCGATAGAGTACCCGGAGTGCGAAGCGTGCTACTACGAGTCTCTAGGTTTCACGGATCATCAGCAAGGCAAGTAACACTTTGATCATACCTCTTTACCACCTAGTTTTATTGCATTAGATCAACCCTCAAACTATTTCATGATTAGGATCTGATTAAAATGTGGTATGATTAAAACTATCCTAGCTTCTATCCCCTAACTATATGAACCTCCTAGCTCTCTGACTGTCCTTTGTAATTGCTTAAGACACCCCCCCTCTGTCCTTGTACATTTGTAACATAGTCACCCTTTTGGGTCCTTAATATATACATGCAGTAGGACGTGCTCCTACTGTCCAACCTTCAAAAAAATGTGGGTTTTGGGAAGTAGTTGAGGTAGTACCTATTGCCCTGTTTATATCAAACCATTGAGAGGTACTTCTACGTTTGCTTATATTGCTATGCTATGCTCGTAGACGTGGATTGAGTTTGAGTAAATTTTTCCATGATAGATGTGAGATTGTTAATTAATGGTTCAACTTAAGGTGGCTACTTTAATTTACATCTGGGTGGATTGAGGCACCTGGAGAACCCAGTGTTGCCTGTATTTTTGGATATCCCGGAGTACCCGTGTGATCATCCTATAGACCGCCACCCAGACTCAAAGAGATCATGAGATTATTCATGCTAGAAACTTCCGTGTGCAGCCACAAGCTATTATGGGCTCTAGCATAGTTGAGTAGGTCACATGAACTCTTGAAGAGGTGGGCTAGCAGATGTAGGGGCAAGTAGGTGTAACTGTCCACCCGGAGTAAAGAGTATTGTTTCTGAAAGACTGTGTCTCGGTCATCTGTTTCTCAAACACCATGTAGTGCGAGTAATCAAGCGGAGGCGATGGAGTCTTGTGGGGAAAAGTGCGCAAACCTCTACAGAGTGTACAATCTAATCATGGTTAGCCTTGTCCCCGGTTATGGACATCTTGAGTATCTAGTTCTTGGATTATCATGTGAATCTCATCATCATGTTACTTAATTTAATTTGATTTGGTTTAATCACGTTCTTAATTGGGATTGAGTTGGAGGTACCTTCTCAATGTTTAACAACCACCATGATAGTTAAATAAAATTTATTCCTTTGTGGTAGGGAAAAATTGGCTTTTCGCAAAACTGTAACCATAGAGCTTTCCACCAGCCAAATATGCATGTAGTGATAGCATTATTCTGTTCATTACTCTCTATGTGTTACATTGCCAGCAAATTCCATGTGCTGACCCGTTTTCGGGCTGCAACGTACCATGTTGCAGACTTTTCAGACGACGAGTAAGGAGCCTTAGGTCGTGGTCTTATACTCAGTGATGCCGTTGGAGTTGATGGACTCACTTTATCTTCCAAGCCTTCCGCTGTTATCGTTTTTAGATGGCCTTAAGCCATATTTATTTTTATTGAGTTCTCTTGAACTATTCGATGTAATAAGTGTGTGATTGCTACTCTGTTATAAATCCTTCAAAGTACTGGGCGTGTTAGCATTACCGATCCAGGGATGACACTGATGCACGGAGACTAGACTGTTTGAGGTCTGGTCGCTACAGGACGTCTCGTCGGTTGGGGATAGGACGGTAATCTCGCATCTCCCCAATATTTGCCCAAAGCGATTTCGGGCAAGGAGAGGGTGTTTTGGTACCCACGGTTGGCGCCCATGGTGTATGAACGGGGCTGACAGGTACGGCGGTTGTGTCATGTCTGAGTGAAGTTACAAACCTGCCCCTATTGAAAATATTTGCCTACATCGATTTCAGGCGAGTCAAGTTTGTTTTGCCACCCATCGTGTATGAATGGGGAAGTGGAGGGAGAGACAGAGGTCTTTCGGACGAGCTTGAATCAAATGTGTTTTGCCGCCCACGTTTGGCGCCCACCATTTCTGAATGGGCTCAGAGGCGGTTGTGTCACGTCTAATTGAAGTTACTAACCAACCCCTATTCAGAGGAGTGGAAATCGGGCCGATGGATTGTCTGTGGAAGGGGTTGACAGTAATTTCCATCTCGCAAACACTAACTTCGGGCAGCCGACGTGGGACTGGATATTTTGCTGCTTCTTTCAAATTTTTGGGACAATAAGCATCCATGTTTACCCTGGCAACTAAATTCGAATCCATTTTGTATTCTTATACGAACCTTTATAAATCATTCTATGTTTTTACATATCTTTAAAAGCACAACAAAGATGTATTCCAGTGTCATATATGAACATGATTTACAAATGTCTATACTCGAATTCAGAAGCTAGAATCCAGTTTAAGGTGAATTCAAATATTTGAAACCACTTTATGTCCAACTCAAGTGTAACATGTATGACACACGCATCATATAGTGTACTCCCATTTAGATATGTACACAAGCGATGTCTCAAGATTCAAAATACTGAGTCAATCAACCAATAGTGTACAAAACTAACAGACATGTAAACACTTATAGAGTATATGAATCAATAATATCAACTAACATACATAAGCCACGCAGCTGTACATTTTTTCTAGAAGAGCATATTTTTTTAGCAAAGCTAGTACAACATGTTGGGCCTTTCAGATGCATGCCACTTAAGGACCATCTATACTACTATTATTGTTGAATGCACATTCAGCCCAATTGGCATATTTGTAGGTCTGGCACATCAATCAAAATGAAATGTCTCAGAGTCTTATCAATTAATACAGACTCATGCTCAAAAAAATTACTAACCAAAAAACAATTATTACATGATCTCTAAAACAACTGGTTTGACGATTACATGAACAAACAACACAAAGCTTATTCAACGATGGAAAAAAGATTTCACCTATGACTTACCAAGTGGGAATTTAATTTCCTTGTTTCCTTCAGGACCTTAACAATGCGGTCAGTCTCAGCTTACTTCGTTTGAAAACCCACCAAATATTTAATGGTTGTCTTTAGTACTTCTTGTGATTGTGTTGTTTGCTTCCTCAACATGTCAACTTCATCTCTAAGTGGAGAAGCAGAATTTCTTTCTACCAATTGTTTAGCCTCTAGAGCATTAACAATTGGCAATTCATGATGCGCGATTGGGCCAGTGCCACTACTGTGGGATGATACAACATCCACGGGGACCTCGCTCTATGATCTTGGGCTAACTTGTTTTGCCATTAAAGTTGTCATTGGATTCCTAAAAGTTGAAGTTAGCAAAACATCTCAACGTGTAGTTAGAACAACAAACCAGTTAAACAAACAAGGAATTAAAGAGTTTTGATTGGATGCCGAAAAGTAGTTATTAACATCATTGTAACCGGTTGCAGCAGCAAAGCAGTTAAACAAAGAAGTTTTGCAAAAGGTACCTGTTGTGGAATTGGAGTTTCTCTTGGATCCTGAAAAGTTGAGTAGACAGTAATGTGATTAGAGCAACTGGTTGGAGCAGCAAAGCAGTTAAAGAAATAAGTTTTGCAAAAGGAACCTGTTGTGGCACTGGAGTTTCTCTTGGATCCTGAAAAGTTGAGTAGTCAGTAACTTGATTAGAGCAACAAGTTACAACAGCAAAGCTGTTACACAAATATATTTTTGAAAATGTACCTGCTGTGCAATTGGACTATCAATTGGATCCTGAAAACTTGAAGTTGGTAAGATGATTACAACAACAAACCAGGTAAACACGGAAGTTTCTGAAAACATACCTGTTGTGCCAATGGAGTTTCAGTTGCATCCTGCAAACTTGAATGTTAGCAATCATAAATAAAGTGTTGCAAGAGCCATAAGAAACTAACATCAAACTAGTAAAACCAACCAGTTTTGCCAACGTATTTAATTACACATGAACTAGTAAAACTAACAAGTTCTTGGCAACGTATTAAAGTAACAAGTTGGTATTGTTTACCAGCAACAAAGACATCTGTATATTTCTTTGATGTAAGCAAAATGATTCCCACACACACACACAGATATATATATATACACACACACACACATATATATACATATATATATATAAGTTAAAAAGACATTGTCCCTCATATAAACCTGACAGTTGTCTATCTATGCACATGCAAACATTACTAGTGCTACAAGTGTTAACAGCAAACAAATAGGGTATCATAACGTAAATTACACGTGAATTTTGCTGCACCGTAGAAGTACATATGACCATCTATCTACGTGCTTAAGTAGCTATTTAAGTTCAAGCAAACCGGTAATTCTTAATAGTAAATATCAAACACATAGATAGGCGCAGTCTATAATAGGATTAACAGGCTATGACATTATGTAATCAGTAGCAAACTAAATTAAGCCAAGCAACATAATTGAACAATTTTTCAATCAGTGGCTAAGTAAAATTCCGAGAAGCAGGTAACTGAACTTATGCTAGCTCCTTGTATAGGCACACTGCAACTTCTTTTTCACTTACATGGTTCTACGAAGGAGTGCATGGCATCAATTGCTTGGATACACAGTCCAATACGTCTTTCTTCCCACACTGCATTTGTAAGTTGAATGGTTAATGTGATAAGATGGTGCGTCCTTGATATGTTATATGAGGATGGATTGTCAGACTAGTTGTAACAACACACATCACACTGGCTTGTACTGTATATTTCATGCGATTACATTTGGCATATCGAGATCTAGGCAATCTACAATAGGATGAAAAGACTGGCATCCTTCACATTATTGGCGAACTCAGTTCATAGAAACAAGCAATTCAACCATTCTGCGGGTAAATCAAAAGTGCCACTAGAATATTTTTCACTACCCCTATCATACACGCAAAAAGGGACGACGCCACCGTAGGGGCTAGTATGGGCGGCCACCTCGGGTGGTTGGAAACTGCGCACCTAGTTTGAGTCGTCCAGGTTGGCCCAGGCTAGTTTTGTTCGTCCCAGCACACGAGCAGGCATTGTAAAAAATGAAGAAAAACATTTCAATTTGGATGGGCCAATAATGTAAGTGCATGGCAGGCCCTATAGCAGGCTCGCGGCCCAAACGAGCGCCTCTCATATCGATCGACAACAGGAAAAATCCCCAATTCGTTCGCTCTAGCCTCTAGTCTGGTTTGCTCCTAACCTAGCCGCCGCTGGACAGACCGAGACATCACTTCCCCGTGCCCACGTTGGACGCCGGTCATCGGACTTCAAGCGAATGGAAGGACAAGAAGATGTAGATCCTACCCTGGGTGTAGCCTGCGTGGGAGGCAGCGGCGGCAGCATAGGCATGGCATCGAGCTTGCGCAAACGGACAGTCGCAGCTTGCAAGAGCAGCATGCACAACGAGTAGGTACATTACATCCCTGATTATATCTAATTCAACTGTTCAATTTCTGGCCAATAGTTAAACCTGATGGTGCTGTAAAACTGCTTTTATGTAGGGAATCTATAAGAAAATGAAACCAATTTCTGCTTATTTTATAACTCCCCCAATCAATACTGAACTAACTGAACCTGATGTGTCTAATCAAGTTTCCGGTGCAAACATACAAGCTCGTGTTGTTCTTGAGCCTGAAGTGTCTAATGAACAGACTGTTAATGAAGGATTTGGTGCAAACATTTTACATGCTGCTGGTGATGAACATATAGTGTCTAATGAGGGATCTAATGCAAGCATTTTGTAAGCTCCCATTGAAGGATTTACTGTCTAATGATGATCTGCTATGTTGAGAGAGAGATAGAGATTTGCAGGAATTGATGACAAGCAAATTATAGTACATTTTAATGGCTTGAGGAAACGTCGAGGCCATCTACGAGATTGTCCCCGTATCATGACAATGTAGCATAAATACTTTTCTAATCTGTTGTTTGAAACTATTGGCATACTTGTGCATGATAGATATATTGATATGCAGTTTGCGCACTGGTTATAGGTGCAATTACACTTGGAATATTCAGCCAGATAACGAATAATTCAAGCATGTACAGTCCTTGTACACCATATAGCATTTTGTGTTTTTTGGTGCTTACATCATTTAGTGTTTTATAATCTGGAACTACTTCAGATCATTAGCTTGTTTTCAAAGTGCATGTAGCTTCACATTGAAGGAAATATGCCCTAGAGGCAATAATAAAGTTATTATTTATTTCCTTATATCATGATAAATGTTTATTATTCATGCTAGAATTGTATTAACCGGAAACATAATACATGTGTGAATACATAGACAAACAGAGTGTCACTAGTATGCCTCTACTTGACTAGCTCGTTGATCAAAGATGGTTATGTTTCCTAACCATAGACATGAGTTGTCATTTGATTAACGGGATCACATCATTAGGAGAATGATGTGATTGACTTGACCCATTCCGTTAGCTTAGCACTCGATCGTTTAGTATGTTGCTATTGCTTTCTTCATGACTTATACATGTTCCTATGACTATGAGATTATGCAACTCCCGTTTACTGGAGGAACACTTTGTGTGCTACCAAACGTCACAACGTAACTGGGTGATTATAAAGGTGCTCTACAGGTGTCTCCAAAGTTACTTCTTGGGTTGGCGTATTTCGAGATTAGGATTTGTCACTCCGATTGTCGGAGAGGTATCTCTGGGCCCATTCGGTAATGCACATCACTATAAGCCTTGCAAGCATTGTAACTAATGAGTTAGTTGCGGGATGATGTATTACGGAACAAGTAAAGAGACTTGCCGATAACGAGATTGAACTAGGTATTGAGATACCGACGATCGAATCTCGGGCAAGTAACATACCGATGACAAAGGGAACAACGTATGTTGTTATGCGGTTTGACCGATAAAGATCTTCGTAGAATATGTGGGAGCCAATACGAGCATCCAGGTTCTGCTATTGGTTATTGACCGGAGAGGTGTTTCGGTCATGTCTACATAGTTCTCGAACCCGTAGGGTCGGCACGCTTAACGTTACGATGACAGTTATATTATGAGTTTATATATTTTGATGTACCGAAGGAGTAAGGAGTCCCGGATGAGATCAGGGACTTGACGAGGAGTCTCAAAATGGTCGAGACGTAAAGATCGATATATTGGACTACTATATTCGGACATCGGAAAGGTTCCGAGTGATTCGGGTATTTTTCGGAGTACCGGAGAGTTACGGGAATTCGTATTGGGCCTTAATGGGCCATACGGGAAAGGAGAGAAAGACCCCAAAGGGTGGCCGCACCCCTCCCCATGGACTAGTCCGAATTGGACTAGGGAGGGGGGCACCCCCTTCCTTCTTTCTCCTTCTCCCTTCCCTTTTCCTACTCCAACAAGGAAAGGAGGAGTCCTACTCCCGGTGGGAGTAGGACTCCCCCCTTGGCGCGCCCTCCTCCTAGGCCGGCCGCCTCCCCCTTGCTCCTTTATATACGGGGGCAGGGGGGCACCCCATAGACACACAATTGATCATTGATCTCTTAGCCGTGTGCGGTGCCCCCTCCACCATATTACACCTCGATAATATCGTAGCGGTGCTTAGGCGAAGCCCTGCGTCGGTAGAACATCAACATTGTCACCACGCCGTCGTGCTGACGAAATTCTCCCTCAACACTCGGCTGGATCGGAGTTCGAGGGACGTCATCGAGATGAACGTGTGCTGAACTCGGAGGTGCCGTGCGTTTGGTACTTGATCGGTTGGATCGTGAAGACGTACGACTACATCAACCGCGTTGTGTTAAACGCTTCCGCTATTGGTCTACGAGGGTACGTGGACAACACTCTCCCCTCTCGTTGCTATGCATCACCATGATCTTGCGTGTGCGTAGAATTTTTTTGAAATTACTACGTTCCCCAACAGTGGCATTCGAGCCTGGTTTTATGCGTTGATGTTATATGCACGAGTAGAACACAAGTGAGTTGTGGGCGATATAAGTCATACTGCTTACCAGCATGTCATATTTTGGTTCAGCGGTATTGTGAGATGAAGCGGCCCGGACCGACATTACACGTACGCTTACGCGAGACTGGTTTCACCGTTGCGAACACTTGTTGCTTAAAGGTGACTGGCGGGTGTCTGTCTCTCTCACTTTAGTTGAACCGAGTGTGGCTAGGCCCGGTCCTTGCGAAGGTTAAAACAACACCAACTTGACAAACTATCGTTGTGGTTTTGATGCGTAGGTAAGAACGGTTCTTGCTAAGCCCGTAGCAGCCACGCAAAACTTGCAACAACAAAGTAGAGGACGTCTAACTTGTTTTTGCAGGGCATGTTGTGATGTGATATGGTCAAGACATGATGCTATATTTTATTGTATGAGATGATCATGTTTTGTAACCGAGTTATCGGCAACTGGCAGGAGCCATATGGTTGTCGCTTTATTGTATGCAATGCAATCGCCATGTAATTGTTTTACTTTATCACTAAGCGGTAGCGATAGTCGTAAAAGCAATAGTTGGCGAGACGACAACGATGCTACGATGGAGATCAAGGTGTCGCGCCGGTGACGATGGTGATCATGACGGTGCTTCGGAGATGGAGATCACAAGCACAAGATGATGATGGCCATATCATATCACTTATATTGATTGCATGTGATGTTTATCTTTTATGCATCTTATCTTGCTTTGATTGACGGTAGCATTATAAGATGATCTCTCACTAAAATTTCAAGATAAAAGTGTTCTCCCTGAGTATGCACCGTTGCCAAAGTTCGTCGTGCCCAGACACCACGTGATGATCGGGTGTGATAAGCTCTACGTCCATCTACAACGGGTGCAAGCCAGTTTTGCACACGCAGAATACTCAGGTTAAACTTGACGAGCCTAGCATATGCAGATATGGCCTCGGAACACTGAGACCGAAAGGTCGAGCGTGAATCATATAGTAGATATGATCAACATAGTGATGTTCACCATTGAAAGCTACTCCATTTCACGTGATGATCGGTTATGGTTTAGTTGATATGGATCACGTGATCACTTAGAGGATTAGAGGGATGTCTATCTAAGTGGGAGTTCTTAAGTAATATGATTAATTGAACTTAAATTTATCATGAACTTAGTCCTGATAGTATTTTGCAAATTATGTTGTAGATCAATAGCTCGCGTTGTTGCTTCCCTGTGTTTATTTTTGATATGTTCCTAGAGAAAAATTATGTTGAAAGATGTTAGTAGCAAAGATGCGGATTGGATCCGTGATCTGAGGATTATCCTCATTGCTGCACAGAAGAATTATGTCCTTGATGCACCGCTAGGTGACAGACCTATTGCAGGAGCAGATGCAGACGTTATGAATGTTTGGCTAGCTCAATATGATGACTACTTGATAGTTTAGTGCACCATGCTTAACGGCTTAGAATCGGGACTTCAAAGACGTTTTGAACGTCATGGACCATATGAGATGTTCCAGGAGTTGAAGTTAATATTTCAAGCAAATACCCGAGTTGAGAGATATGAAGTCTCCAACAAGTTCTATAGCTAAAAGATGGAGGAGAATAGCTCAAGCAGTGAGCATGTGCTCAGATTGTCTGGGTACTACAATCGCTTGAATCAAGTGGGAGTTAATCTTCCAGATAAAATAGTGATTGACAGAATTCTCTAGTCACCATCACCAAGTTAGTAGAACTTCGTGATGAACTATAGTATGCAAGGGATGACGAAAGTAATTCCCGAGCTCTTCGTGATGCTGAAATCGACGAAGGTAGAAATCAAGAAAAACATCAAGTGTTGATGGTTGACGAGACCACTAGTTTCAAGAAAAGGGCAAAGGGAAGAAGGGGAACTTCAAGAAGAACGGCAAGCAAGTTGCTGCTCAAGTGAAGAAGCCTAAGTCTGGTCCTAAGCCTGAGACTAAGTGCTTCTACTGCAAAGGGACTGGTCACTGGAAGCGGAACTACCCCAACTATTTGGTGGATAAGAAGGATGGCAAAGTGAACAAAGGTATATTGGATATACATGTTATTGATGTGTACTTTACTAGTGTTTATAGCAACCCCTCGGTATTTGATACTGGTTCAGTTGCTAAGAGTAGTAACTCGAAACGGGAGTTGCAGAATAAACAGAGACTAGTAAAAGGCGAGGTGACGATGTGTGTTGGAAGTAGTTCCAAGATTGATATGATCATCATCGCACACTCCCTATACTTTCGGGATTAGTGTTGAAACTAAATAAGTGTTATTTGGTGTTTGCGTTGAGCATGAATATGATTTGATCATGTTTGTTGCAATACGGTTATTCATTTAAATTAGAGAATAATTGTTGTTCTGTTTACATGAATAAAACCTTCTATGGTCATACACCCAATAAAATGGTTTGTTGGATCTCGATCGTAGTGATACACATATTCATAATAATGAAGCCAAAAGATGCAAAGTTAATAATGATAGTGCAACTTATTTGTGGCACTGCCGTTTAGGTCATATTGGTGTAAAGCGCATGAAGAAACTCCATACTGATGGGATTTTGGAATCACTTGATTATGAATCACTTGATGCTTGCGAACCGTGCCTCATGGGCAAGATGACTAAAACGCCGTTCTCCGGAACTATGGAGAGAGCAACAGATTTGTTGGAAATCATACATACAGATGTATGTGGTCCGATGAATATTGAGGCTCGTAGCAGGTATCATTATTTTCTGACCTTCACAGATGATTTGAGCAGATATGGGTATATCTACTTAATGAAACAGAAGTCTGAAACATTTGAAAAGTTCATATAATTTCAGAGTGAAGCGGAAAATCATCGTAACAAGAAAATAAAGTTTCTACGATCTGATCGTGGAGAAGAGTATTTGAGTTACGAGTTTGGCCTTCAGTTAAAACAATGTGAAATAGTTTCACTACTCACGCCACCTGGAACACCACGGTGTAATGGTGTGTCCGAACATCGTAACCGTACTTTATTAGATATGGTGCGATATATGATGTCTCTTACCGATCTACCACTATCGTTTTGGGGTTATGCATTAGAGACAGCTGCATTCACGTTAAATAGGGTACCATCTAAATCCGTTGAGACATTGAACTGTGGTTTGGCAAGAAACCAAAGTTGTCGTTTCTTAAAGTTTGGGGTTGCGATGCTTATGTGAAAAGGTTTCATCCTGATAAGCTCAAACCCAAATCGGAGAAATGTGTCTTCATAGGATACCCAAAGGAGACATTTGGGTACACCTTCTATCACAGATCCGAAGGCAAGACATTCGTTGTTAAGAATGGATCCTTTCTAGAGAAGGAGTTTCTCTCGAAAGAAGTGAATGGGAGGAAAGTAGAACTTGATGAGGTAACTGTACCTGCTCCCTTATTGGAAAGTAGTTCATCACAGAAATCTGTTCCTGTGACTCCTACACCAATTAGTGAGGAAGTTAATGATGATGATCATGTAACTTCAGATCAAGTTACTACCAAACCTCGTAGGTAAACCAGAGTGAGATCCACACCAGAGTGGTACGGTAATCCTGTTCTGGAGGTCATGTTATTTGACCATGACGAACCTACGAACTATGAAGAAGCGATGATGAGCCCAGATTCCGCGAAATGGCTTGAGGCCATGAAATCTGAGATGAGATCCATATATGAGAACAAAGTATGGACTTTGATTGACTTGCCCAATGATCGGCGAGCCATTAAGATTAAATGGATCTTCAAGAGGAAGACAGACAGTGATAGTAGTATTACTGTCTACAAAGCTAGAATTGTCGCAAAAAGGTTTTCGACAAGTTCAAGGTGTTGACTACGATGAGAGTTTCTCACTCGTATCTATGCTTAAGTCTGTCTGAATCATGTTAGCAATTGCCGAATTTTATGAAATATGGCAAATGGATAAACAAAACTGCATTGTCGTCCACCTCGGGGGCGAAGACGTTGGTGTCGGTGTAGTCGGCGATCGCTGAAGCCCGCCGAATGATGGCAGGCCGCGCCGGCTCCAGCTCCGTGTCGGCTTGCTGCCGCCAGGTCGCCAGCTGGTCCAGTTTCAGGCCGGGATACCAGGCCTTGACGAACTCCAGCGCCCGCCTGGCGCCGGAGCGAGCCGCTGACGCCTTCCAAGCCTCGAAGCGGCCGACTGCCACCTCCAGCCAGTCGGCGGTCCGACTGGGGGTGCGAGGGACCACTTGGCCGGGCCAGAGGGCGGCCAAGACCTGCGATCCCGCACGCTGAAGCTGGCGGAGCAGCCTGTGAGCCGGCTGGATGCGAGCCTGGATCGCCAGGAGCTGTTCCTCCAGCGAGCGGCCGGCGGTTGGCGAGATCTCGAAGCCGGCTTGCCTCTTCGCCTGGCGACGGGCTTCGATGGCCTGGTTGGCGGCAGTGGAATAGCCGGGGAAGTACTCTGCGCGAAGAAGAAAAGGAAAGAAAAACACCAAAATCAGAAAAACAAGTCAAAATGGCAGATGGCAAGAAAGGACGAAGGGGTAGACGACTTACCGTCAACCAGATCCTCGATCTGGCCATAGCCGGAGACCAGAGTCTGCCTGGCCTCTGCCCAGCCGGCCGCCTCCGTCTCGAACTCGGCCTGGAGGGTGGCTTCGCGATCCTGCGCAGCCTTCAGCGCCGCCTGGTGGCCTTCCTCCTGGTCGGCCAACTTCTTGACCAGGCGGTCGCGCTCCTGCACCAAGGCGGCGAGCTCCGCGTCCTTGGCACGAAGAGCAGTCTGGGACTCCCCCAGCTGTGCCCTCAGACTGGCGTTGGCCGCTGCAGAGATAGAAGAAGAAGAAGAACAATGAGAAATCATCAAGGAAGATCCGAGCCGACTGCTCAGCAGTCGGCCCGAATCTCGGGGACTACACCCAGTGGGTGCGCTGACGCGCCCCCACATGAGATAAAGATCAAGTCACATACCTCGGCTTTCAGTGAGATCGGCGGTCTTCTGAGTCAGCTCCCGAGCCTGGGAGTTGAAGGCGGCCGCTCGGAGGTTGTGGTAGTCCTGCAAGACGGACAGAAGACCGACGTGAGAACAAAAGCAGCAAAAACAAAATCTCCAAGAAGTTCCAAGCCGCCTGCTCAGCAGCCGACTCGGAACTCGGGGACTACACCCAGTGGGTGCGCTGACGCGCCCCCACGAGAGAAATCAAGATCAAGAAAGAACAAGATGAGAATACTAACCCGGATGGCTGCCCGCGTGGCGAGGAATTCGTCGGTGAACTGCCTCAGCGCCGCGGCTTGGCTTTGCAGCCGGGTCCGGACGTCTTGTGCAGCGACGTTCACCACGGCTGTCCCTCCGCCCGGCGTCCACCCCGAGGTAGCGCTGGCCGCCTCCGCGTCTCGGGCCGACGAGCTGGAGCCCACGGCCGGCTGTGGCTCCGACGCAGCCTTCTGCGGTTCAGACGCGGCCTTCCCTGCACGCCGGCTTGGCGGAACCCGGACCGCCACCTCAGCCCCCGCGGCCGGCTCGCCCTCCGCCGACTGTGCGGGCGCAGGCTCAGGCTGGCGGCCTTGGGTCGCCCTAGTCGGAGGAGTCGGCCCCGGCGCCTCCCCCAAGATGACGACGTCGTCGCCGCTTCCTCCCAGCCCCGGCTGGGAACCGCTGGCTCCCCCTGGCGAGGGATCCACGTCCCCGGGCGCCATGGTGCGCAGGGGGGTGACCATCAAAGCCTCCCCTGCCGCCGCTTCGGCCTCGGCCTCTGCCTGGGCCTTGGCTGCGGCCTCGGCGAGCGCCTTCGCCGCCTCCTCCTCCCGAGCTGCCTGGGCGGCGGCTGCCCTCCGTGCCTCCGCCTCCCGCGCTTCCTGCTCCTCCCGCCTCCCGCGCGTTCCTTTCCGTCGCCTCCAGGAGGGCGGCGCGGGGATCTACGCGGCGGGTGGTGCTCCCAGAGCCCCCTGGCGACTCGACGACGGAGCCGGCAGCCGCCCGCTCAAGTGACAGCGGAGCTCTGACCATTGAAAAAGAAGACGAAGATTCAAGAACCACCAAAGGAAAGAAAGAAGGACAGTACATAGAAAGAGAGAACTTACGCCGACACAGTCTGCGGCTGCTTCACCACTTTGCGGAAGCGAGCCGCCTTCGCGGCCGCCTCTTCCCGCCTGGTGGCCGCCGCCCCACCCCTGGGCTTCTTCGTCCGGCTACCGAACATGCCCTGGGTGGCGCGACGTTTCTGGCCTCTACCCCGAGCAGGCTGCGCGCCGGAGGAGCCCGCGCCGCGTCCGGATGCCGGCTGGCGATGCGGGACGGCTTCGGCTTCGTCCTCGTCCGGCCAGTCGTCGAAGGTAGCGGTGAACCCGGAGCCGCCTGCTTCGCCGCCGGCTTGGCCGCCGGCCGGCTCGGCGGCATCCTCCATATGGACCGCCCCCAGGTCGGGGTCCTCCTGGTCGTGTTCGGTCCGGTCGGGGACGAAGCGGCGCTCCACGTCTGCCCCGCCGGCCGGCCGAAGCAGAGGACTCTGTCAAAAGAGCAAGCCGACTGAGTTAGTGTCGGCCCAGAGGAACTCGGCGACAAAGCTGAGAGAGAGAGAGAAAAAGAGACGAGGGGAGCGTACCGTAGGCGGAGGATTGGCACGGCTGTATGGCTCCTTGCCGAATTGCCAGTCTTCGGAAAGTTGGCAGTTGGCGAGGTAATTCACCATGTCGGCGGCGTCGGGCTGCGGCATCTCCTTGGTGCACATCCGGCTCGGATCGAGCTGGCCGCTCATCTGACAGATCAGATGAGGCCGGCTCTGGAGCGGAAGGACCCGGCGCGTGACGAACGCGGCCAGGAGGTCGGGCCCCGTCAGGCCCTCCGACTGGACCATCACCCGCAGGCGGGCGATGGCGGCGTTTCCTCCCTGCGACAGCGTCACGGCCCGGAAGGACCACTGGGGCAGCCTCCCCGCCGGTGGGCCGGCTACGTAAGCCGGCAGGTTGATGTAGTCGCCCCGTGGAGCGATGTTCCGCACGTAGAAGTACGACTTCTGCCACTTCTTCACCGATTGGATCAGCGTGATGATGGGGAAGGGGTTGTCGGCGCCCGATCTCCGCGACGCGATGAAGGCGCCAGTATGAGCCGGCACGCCCTTACTGCGCGTGCCCAGCTTCGACTGGAAGAACTCCCCCCAGAGCTCGAGGGTGGGGAGGACGCCAAGATAGCCCTCGCACAGGGTGACGAAGGCCGACAGCAGCACCACCGCGTTGGGGGTGAGGTGGTGCGGCTGGAGCTGATAGAATTCCAGCCAGGAGCGGAAGAAGGCGCTCACTGGCAGGCCGAAGCCGCGCAGGAAGTGCGAGCGGAAGACCACCCGCTCGCCCTCCCGCGGCGCCGGCCTGATTTCCTTCTCCGGCGCGAGGCGGACCTCCACTTTGTCCGCGCTGGGCAGACGCCGGGTGTCGCGGAGGAAGTCGATGTGGTCGTTATGGACGATGGAGCCATCCCAATCCCCGCCAAGCTGCTCTACGTGGGGAGGCATAGCGGAAGCTAGCACGGCGGCGGAGGAGCGTGCGGAGGAAGAGCGCGGCGGCGAGGCGCTGTCGCGAGAACGAGCAAGGCAAGAAGACGGTGGAAGTAGGAGGAGCGTGCGAGGGCCTGCCGCCCTCCACCTCCCCCTACTTATAGCCTCACGCGGCCGAAGAGGCCGGACGTGGGGGGAGACGTGGGATTAACTGCGCCCACTCCCCCCACGTCTCGCGTTTATTACGCATAAGTGCGAGCCGAAACTGCCGCACGGAACGTGCGGGCGGTTTCGGGATACAAAGGATCCGCGCCTGGGCCGGGGCGCGGACGTGGCGGGCCCCCTCCCTGCGGCGACGTCCCGTCACGCGCGTGGGCTGGCAGGCTTTCCGGCCACGTGGCACGCCAACGGCCCGAGGCCGGCCCGCGGCCCGGTGCACGTACCTGCGGGTTCCCGCCCCCCGACTCCAGAAGAATTCGACTAAGGCGGCGCGCCTGACCAAGGCCGGCTCCCAGCTGCCGGCTCGTCACGATAGGAAGCTGATCGAGCTTCTTGAACCCCACTCCACCTCGAAGCCCAATCAGCTTCGGGGACTACTGTCGGAGTAAATGGCCACGGGTAGCCTAGCCGACTACCCCTGGCTCTTCGGAAAATTTATCAGGCCTTTGGGCCTTCAAGCACTCCAAGCACTTGGGCCGCCTTCCCTGGCAGGCTACCACTAAAGCCGACTCCCGGAAGGCGACCCAGCCTCACCGACTCCTCCCTAGGACGACCGGGGGGTGGCCGACTCCAAGAAGCCGGCCAAGAAGGACGCCGACTCCTAGAAGCCGGCCAAGACCACAACCACTCCTACATAACGGCGACGTGACGGGGTGTGGCCACAGTGCGGCCCACGACCCCCAAGCCCGAGGCGGGCATGGCTACAGGAGGCTGTACGGGAGGGACGTCCCCCGTGCGGCTCGGAACTGTAGCCACGCTGGCCTCGACGTCATCCATGACCCACTCCTGTATGGCCCAAGGGTTGCGGGCCCCTTCAGCCAGAGAGAGGCGTGAAGGCGGCCCAGCTTTTCCTAGTCGGCCAGGAGTATAGCCGGCCTCCAGAAGCCGGCTACTCCCTTCCTTGAAGCAGGAGCCCCATTAAGGAGACAAGACGAGGTGAGGCTACAGCGATAGCCCCCGAGGCGGCCCCCTGTAGCCATGCTTACCTCGACAAAGCCCTCATCATCAGAGGCGCGGCTACAATAAGCAGCCGCCGACAAGACCCTAGGTGGTGGGACCGGCCTGTCGACCAAGTAGCCGGCAGCCGGCGGGACCCACTAGCCGGCGGGGCCCAGCAGCCGGCGAGCGTAGACACTGACGGCTGGGACCAGATCCCAGTCGGATTACCATTGTACCCCCGGGGGGTAGGCCTATATAAACCCCCCGGAGCACCCATGCAAAGGGTTCGCTGCTGGGTTGGCCACTGAGCATAGTTGGCTTCTAGGTTAACACCCACGCATAGCACACACACCATAGATAGAGAGAAGCGAGAGCTAGCCTTGTTCTTCTTCTCCCTTGATCTCAACAGCTCTAGGAGCGATTGTAGCTACCCTTTACCGATCTAGTGATCATGCGGAGACCCCGCAGAGCAGGACTAGGGGTGTTATCTCCTCGGAGAGCCCCGAACCTGGGTAAGATTCGCCGGCGTGCATGTCTTCGCCTCATCCCGTTTCCAGGCACCGGCGACGTTTTATTGGCTCCCACAATGATAAGCCATCCCTTGGCATATGTCGCACCAACCACCCGACAGAGATTGAACTAGGTATTGAGATACCGACGATCGAATCTCGAGCAAGTAACATACCGATGACAAAGGGAACAACGTATGTTGTTATGCGGTTTGACCGATAAAGATCTTCGTAGAATATGTGGGAGCCAATATGAGCATCCAGGTTCCGCTATTGGTTATTGACCGGAGAGGTGTCTCGGTCATGTCTACATAGTTCTCGAACCCGTAGGGTCCGCATGCTTAACGTTACGATGACAGTTATATTATGAGTTTTTATATATTTTGATGTACCGAAGGAGTTCGGAGTCCCGGATGAGATCAGGGACTTGACGAGGAGTCTCGAAATGGTCGAGACGTAAAGATCGATATATTGGACGACTATATTCGGACATCGGAAAGGTTCCGAGTGATTCGGGTATTTTTCGGAGTACCGGAGAGTTACGGGAATTCGTATTGGGCCTTAATGGGCCATACGGGAAAGGAGAGAAAGACCCCAAAGGGTGGACGCACCCCTCCCCATGGACTAGTCCGAATTAGACTAGGGAGGGGGCGCGCCCCCTTCCTTCTTTCTCCTTCTCCCTTCCCTTTTCCTACTCCAACAAGGAAAGGAGGAGTCCTACTCCCGGTGGGAGTAGGACTCCCCCCTTGGCACGCCCTCCTCCTAGGCCGGCCGCCTCCCCCTTGCTCCTTTATATACGGGGGCAGGGGGGCACCCCATAGACACACAATTGATCATTGATCTCTTAGCCGTGTGCGGTGCCCCCCTCCACCATATTACACCTCGATAATATCGTAGCGGTGCTTAGGCGAAGCCCTGCGTCGGTAGAACATCAACATTGTCACCACGCCGTCGTGCTGACGAAACTCTCCCTCAACACTCGGCTGGATTGGAGTTTGAGGGACGTCATCGAGCTGAACATGTGCTGAACTCGAAGGTGCCGTGCGTTCGGTACTTGATCGGTCGGATCGTGAAGACGTACGACTACATCAACCGCGTTGTGTTAAACGCTTCCGCTATCGGTCTACGAGGGTACGTGGACAACACTCTCCCCTCTCGTTGCTATGCATCACCATGATCTTGCGTGTGCGTAGATTTTTTTTGAAATTACTACGTTCCCCAACACACATTTCTCAAGTTATGTTGATTTTCGGAGTGCAAGTGCCTTTGTATTTTTAACGCTAAATTTTTGCCCCTGGTAACTTGAATTCGTGGATCCACCACTGCACACAAATCATACACGCATGCCAGTACGAATTAAATGAAATGTAGGGACTTACGCTAGCTCGTTGTGCAGGCTCACTACAGCTCTGCTTGCACTTGGGATGTTCCATGTACACGTCCATGTTACCACTTGCTTGGCGTTGGCTTCGATGCTCAATGCAGGGACTTACGCTAGCTTGTTGTATAGGCTCACTGCGTACCTAGTTCGGGCCGGCGTTCGGTGCGGTGGACAAGGGCGTAGATGAGGTAGCTCCGGTGCGGTGGTGAAGCGTGACCTCGTCTTCGTCGTCGTCGTCCGGTACAGGGGTGGGGAAAGAACCGAGACGAGGGGTAATTTGAAATTTGCTTGGGTTGGCAGCGAATTAGGGATTTGAGCGCTCTGGGCGCGGAAGGAGACAGTGGAGAAGGGAGATTTTGCAGTGCTGGAATTGGGGCCGCCAGATATTTCAATCCGAAATGTGGAAGCACGAACTTTTTGTCGTCGTTCTTTTTTTTGGTGGGCAGGGGGAGGGAGGGAGGGGTGGGTGGCTGCATGCTAGCGTCCGTACGACACACGCGACCACCATGACAGGACCCTGGTCTTCCCGGTGCGCCTACATTTGATAATGCAAACGAATCTTCTTTCATTTGCAACCGAATCTATATGTATTACCATGCCTGTGTTTTCCTTGCAAATAATTAGTCCTTCGAAACGAGATACTATAAATTAATTAATGAGGAGTTATTTGAATTAGAGTGTGTGTGTGTCACATAGCAATATCCAATTATAACATGGATTTCACATTTCACGGTATCCATGCTACTTTTTTAATACAATTTCATATGTACAAGATGAACTGGTGGTAGTGAGAAAACTTTGGATGGATTCAAACATATGACCACACACATACAAAATACCACAACAATCAAGTCAATGTAAACTTTTCCAAAACTAGTATGGCACAAATTCGAAATAATTACGGAAGCCATATGCATGGTCCTCAATTCAAATCTTACAATGTACACTAAATTGAAACGTTAATATTAAGTCTAGTACTATCTATATTCAAATGTTGTTTTTAGCCCCACCCCCTCGGCACACATGCTACATACTTCCTGTATCGATCAATCTTCCTCTCCTAACAACCTTACAAATATATTGGTTTCTGACACACGTTCATTCTTTCTCTCCATGTTTCAATCTCTAATTCAACTACACAACCCCCTTTTACCACTCTATTAACAAATGTATCTGTCGAACACACCCGCCATTGCACCCCATACCGAGCTCTCTATCTCTCTCTCCCTCCCACCCTCTCTCGCTAGATACATGCATTGCCTATCAAGACCCCCTCTCATGCGCATGCACACACATTGTGTTGTAGGGTGAAACCCTACAGGGGATCTTTTCACACTTGGAGGGGGGAAAGAGGAAGAACACACAAGAACACAAGGAAAAAATCACTCAAGCAAACCCAAATGACACATCCACTAGAGTAGCATACATGAGATCCACAAGTATACAAGCACAATTCAAGGAAAGTAGCACTAGGGTAAGGTTCTTCCCACTCCTAGGAGATTAGGTCTTGATGTTGATCTTCTCCAAGATGCGACCTTGATAATCCAAAGGATTCTTCCCAAGGTGAGGGCTTCATCTCCAAGAGGAGGGGATACAAGGAGCAAAGCTCTCTAGTGTCTATCAAATACTTTGCTATCCTTCCAAAAGAACTAGGGAAAGAGTTTATATAGGCTAGGGACGCAATAGAAGGGAGAGAGGGATACAAGGGTCAAAACCCCAATTGCACGCAGGCACTCTCGGAGGGGTCCGGGCACCCGGGGTAAAGGGGGTCCAGGCACCCAGACCGGTCAGGGCGCTGGCTGAAGGAGGACCGGGCACCCGGGGGTCCAAGGCCCGGGCACCCGCGGCGGTAGCTGGTGGTTAGGGGGCCGAGACCGGGCACCCGGGGGTCCAAGGCCCGGGCACCTGGGGCGGCAGCTGGTGGTTGGGGGGCTGAGGCCGGGCACCCGGGGGTCCAAGGCCCAAGACCCTGGCGGGGCTGGCGGCTGGAGCGAGGAAGGCCGGGCACCCGGGGTTGAGGCCCCGGCTACCCGGGGCGTCGCCTGGGAGGAGAGGGGCCAGGCACCCGGGGCTGGGAGGCCAGGCACACCGGGCGTCCAGGGGCCTTGCCCACCCCGCGGCTGCTTGCCCGGGCACCCGGGGTCCTCACGCCCGGGCACCCGGGGTGTCCACAGGATCTCCGGTTCTCCGTGTTCTTTTCCCTCTCCTTCTCTTCGGGTCTCCGGGTGGACTTGGTGATCCCTCCTTGCTTCCTCGTGATGATCTTCGAAGTATCTAAGAATGCATAACATGTCTCTTTGAGGTAGAACCCAATTCTCATATGAATCTGAACGAAACTCGAGAAGGAAAGAATTGACCTTGTTCTCGATGGCGCGTGCACGTGTTCTTGTCATTGGTCCTCTCAGTGCTTGTGGTGGTGAGTGGACATCCATGGGGATGGTCGCGGGATGCTCCGCGTCATCTCCCCCCTTGGGCGAGATCCGTCCACGGATCATGATCATCATCACCATGGTACTTGGCCAAGTCTTTGACATTGAAGATGTCGCTTACGTTGTACTTGTCACGTGGAATGTCGATCTTGTAGGCGTTGTCATTGTAGCGTGCGAGCACCTTAATGGGTCCATCGGCTCTCGAAAGTAGCTTGGACTTGCGCTCCTTGGGGAAGCGGTCCTTGCGGAGATGTAACCATACTAGATCGCCCAGTTGGAACACCATCGGTGACTTGTTGATGTTGAGCTTGGAGGCGAGGCGGTGTACTTGACGCTCGATCATGGAACATGTTTCTTCATGTATCTTCTTGAGGTAGGTGGCTCTTGTGCTAGCGTCCATGTTCGCTCGTTCTTGTAGCGGTAGAGGAAGGATGTCTAACGGCAACAAAGGGTTGAAGCCGTAGACAACCTCGAAGGGGGACCTCCCGGTGGTAGAGTGTCTTGCGCGGTTGTAGGCGTACTCGGTGATGGGTAAGCACTCCTCCCACTCCTTGATGTTCTTCTTGATCAATAAGCGTAGGAGAGTGGCGAGCATCCGGTTGGTGACTTCTGTTTGGCCATCGGTTTGAGGGTGATATGCCGTGGAGAAGAGTAGCTTGATTCCGAGCTTGGCGCATAACGTCTTCCAAAAGTAGCTTAAGAACATGACGTCTCGGTCCGACACAATTGTCTTTGGCACTCCGTGTAACCTCAAGATTTCCCTACAAAAAAGATTTGCAACATGTGAAGCATCGTCTATCTTATTGCATGGGATAAAATGAACCATTTTAGAGACTCGGTCCATAATAACAAATACAGAATCCTTGCCATTTTGAGTCCTAGGTAATCCAAGCACAAAATCCATGCTAAATATCTTCCCATGGTTGATGTGGAATAGGAAGTGGCATATGTAAACCATGGGATTGAGATTGTGACTTAGCTTTGCGGCATGTAGAGCACCGGTTGGTGAAGCGTGAGACATCGTGGAACATCTTGGGCCAAAAGTAGTTCCTGGAGAGCGTGGCAAAAGTCTTGTCGCATCCAAAATGTCCCATGAGTCCGCCTCCATGATCCTCTTTGTAACACCCCAAAAATTTAATCAAATTTTATTAAGTAAAATTTGGCCAGAAATAAAATTTTGAATGATACTAGGTCATATATTGATTTCAGAACCTTTTCTATTTTCTATTTTACAAAATTCTCCCCTCGATAGAAGATTATTTTGTAGAATGTTGTGGTCCTTGGTTGTTTTGTAAATCATTTCATTTATATCATAAACAGTAGGAAACATTTTCATAATAAAATTCTCCACAAAGTAATACTTTTAAAAGCATTTTCAATACTTAAAATGCTTCTGTTGCACTACAAGTATTCAAAATAATTGTTTTAAAATCCCACAAAAATTATGAGAGGTCATGTGATGCCTACATGTCACTTTTATGCAAAAACCTAACTATGCCTTTGGAAAATTTTGAGTGAAACATCCTCTTTTCTTTTCTGCCCCATTCTTGAATTACAACTGCAACCCTCTTTTTCCTAGCTTCATTAATTCTGAAACTTTGCCATCTTGTAGTCCTTCCAACTAGTACCTTAAGTCCAGAAGGGCGGCTCTAGTTTCAACTTTTAAGTCCACCAAACACTCCTCTGAAGTTTCTGTCCAGAACTGAATCCTGGCAAAACTTGCACTAGCAAGTTTCTCATCTTGCACTAACTCCACCAACATCTCTACCATCCAAAGAGACCTCATCCTTCCAAATTTCATCATCAACAAAATCTCCTAGCTAGCCCTAGCATTTTGTCAAACACCTTGCGGGGATAACAGAAATGTTGCCACTTTCTAACTTACACTGGACACTTGGTCATTTGGCCAAACCAGCATGTCCATCACTCCTCTCATACCTAGAAGAACCATCCTGCTGATTTGTAGCTCGTGTGTGTCCCTGTAGATGCCACTGGCAATCTGATGAACACCTAACGTGCGTGCACCGGGTGCGGCCAGAGCATGCGTTTTGAACGCGTCAGCACCAAGCTCATGTCGTGTCTCTGCTGCTTCCCCCTCTCAACCTGATCCACCTCTGGATCAGCCCGACCACCAGGACCCTCACTGACACCCTCGCTTAGCCCCTAGTGCCGTCCACCGCCGTCCACGACGACCAGGACCGCCGCCCGACGAGTACGCCTTCGCCATGTCTCTGTTGGCCCCTCTCGCTTGAATGCCAACGGCTCGAGCTCACCTGCGGCTCACCGGCCTCACAAGAGACACACCGGCCACGCCTACCTTGCCACCGCCCACACGTTCGCCTTGAATGGCCGTCGTCACCGTGTCCACCCTCTGGAAGTCGCGGCACCGCCCTCCACCACCTATTTAAGCTTCCCCCGAGCCCTCTCAGTCCATCACCGCCTCTCTCCCTCCCTCACTGACCCTCCCGTAGCAGCAGAAAGACCAGAGATGGTCATCTTCTTCCGCTCCGGCAACCACGGCCGCTGCCACTGCCTTGGCGATTCCGACGCCACCAGAGCCTCCCCTCCTCCACTCTCATCACCACACACCCCCTACTCGCCCCAAAAATTCATCCCCACCTTCAATTTGCCCCAGAAGCCGCCATAGGCGGAGCACCTCTTTCGCCCGATGCCGCCGTCCGCCGGAGAGCTCGCCGTCGGCGACTCCGTCCACTTCGGCGACCATGGCGGGTACACACGGGACCGCCTCGACCTCCCTAGCTCGTGGTGTCCTCGGTTTCTCGAACGGTGCTGCCGTTCACCGGCAACCCTCACCGGAGCCCCGCCTCTGTTCTACCGAGGAGGGAGGCGTGCGCGGTGACTGGTCAAACCTGACCAGTGGGCCAGGCGGGCCCACTATCAGTGTCCCAGCGCCGCTGACCCGCCCGTAATTTGAGGCGAGCTCCGCTATGGCCGCCTCTGCGCGAGGGAGACGTACAGGGCGAATACGCCTTCGACGTCATCAGCTCTTCCTCGCGGCTGAGCAGCTGGGCTCGGTCCAGTAACGCCAGACGGCTAAAAGTTGCCTGCTACCTCTTAAGCACTGCATTGGTTTTCCCTTGAAGAGGAAAGGGTGATGCAGTAAAGTAGCGTAAGTATTTCCCTCAGGTTTTGAGAACCAAGGTATCAATCCAGTAGGAGACAACGCTCGAGTCCCACGCACCTACAGAAACAAATAAGAACCTTGCAACCAACGCGATAAAGGGGTTGTCAATCCCTTCACAGTCACTTACGAGAGTGAGATCTGATAGAGATGATAAGATAATATTTTTGGTATTTTTATGATAAAGAGTAAAAGTAAAGATTGCAACGTAAACAAAGATAGAAATAGCTTGTTGACGGGAGATTAATATGATGGAAAATAGACCCGGGGGCCATAGGTTTCACTAGTGGCTTCTCTCAAGATAGCATAAGTATTACGGTGGGTAAACGAATTAATGTCGAGAAATTGCTAGAATTGAGCATAGTTATAAGAATATCTAGGTATGATCATGTATATAGGCATCACGTACGTGACAAGTAGACCAACTCCTGCCTGCATCTACTACTATTACTCCACACATCGACCGCTATCCAGCATGCATCTAGAGTATTAAGTTCATAAGAACAGAGTAATGCTTTAAGCAAGATGACATGATGTAGAGGGATAAATTCATGCAATATGATATAAACCCCATATTTTTATCCTCGATGGCAACAATACAATACGTGTCGTTTCCCCTACTGTCACTGGGATCGAGCACCGCAAGATTGAACCCAAAGCTATGCACTTCTCCCATTGCAAGAAAGATCAATCTAGTAGGCCAAACCAAACTGACAATTCGAAGAGACTTGCAAAGATAACCAATCATACATAAAAGAATTCAGAGGAGATTCAAATATTGTTCATAGATAATCTTGATCATAAACCCACAATTCATCGGATCTCGTCAAACACACCGCAAAAGAAGAGTTACATCAAATAGATCTCCAAGAGAATCGAGGAGAACTTTGTATTGAGATCCAAAGAGAGAGAAGAATCCATCTAGCTAATAACTATGGACCCGAAGGTCTGAGTTAAACTACTCACACATCATCGAAGAGGCTATGGTGTTGATGTAGAAGCCCTCCGTGATCAATGCCCCCTCCGGCGGAGCGCCGGAAAAGGCCCCAAGATGGGATCTCACGGGTACAGAAGGTTGCGGCGGTGGAAATAGGGTGTTGGCTCTTGTTCTGATGGTTTGGGGGTACGTAGGTATATATAGGAGGAACAAGTAGGTCGGTGGAGCTACGAGGGGCCCACGAGGGTGGGGGCGCGCCCAGGGGGGTAGGCACGCCCCCTGCCTTGTGGCCTCCTCGTTCGTTTCTTGACGTCCACTCCAAGTCCTCTGGATCACGTTTGTTTCGAAAATCATGTTCCTGAAGGTTTCATTCTGTTTGGACTCCATTTGATATTCCTTTTCTGCAAAACACTAAAATAGGCAAAAAAACAACAATTTGGGCTGGGCCTCCGGTTAATAGGCTAGTCCCCAAAACAATATAAAAGTGTATAATAAAGCCCATTAAACATCCAAAACAGAATATATAATAGCATGGAACAATAAAAAATTATAGATACGTTGGAGACGTATCAAGCATCCCCAAGCTTAATTCCTGCTCGTCCTCGAGTAGGTAAATGATAAAAACAGAATTTTTGATGTGGAATGCTACTTAGCATAATTTTCAATGTAATTCTCTTATTTGTGTTATGAATATTCAGATCCGAAAGATTGAAGATAAAATTTTAATATTGACATAAAAGTAATAATACTTCAAGCATACTAATGAAGCAATCATGTCTTCTCAAAATAACATGGCCAAAGAAAGTTATCCCTACAAAATCATATAGTTTGGCTATGCTCTATCTTCACCACACAAAGTATTTAAATCATGCACAACCCTGATGACAAGCCAAGCAATTGTTTCATACTTTTGGTGTTCTCAAACTTTTTCAATCTTCACGCAATACATTAGCGTGAGCCATGGATATAGCACTATAGGTGGAATAGAATGGTGGTTGTGGAGAAGACAAAAAGGAGAAGATAGTCTCACATCAACTAGGCGTATCAATGGGCTATGGAGATGCCCATTAAAAGATATCAATGTGAGTGAGTAGGGATTGCCATGCAATGGATGCACTAGAGCTATAAGTGTATGAAAGCTCAATAGTGAAAACTAAGTGGGTGTGCATCCAACTTGCTTGCTCACGAAGACCTAGGGCAATTTGAGGAAGCCCATCATTGGAATATACAAGCCAAGTTCTATAATGAAAAATTCCCACTAGTATATGAAAGTGACAAAACAAGAGACTCTCTATCATAAAGATCATGGTGCTACTTTGAAGTACAAGTGTGGAAAAAGGATAGTAGCACTGTCCCTTCTCTCTTTTCTCTCATTTTTTTGTTGGGCCTTTTCTCTTTTTTTATGGCCTCTTTTTTTTTAGTCCGGAGTCTCACCCCGACTTGTGGGGGAATCATAGTCTCCATCATCCTTTCCTCACTTGGGACAATGCTCTAATAATGATGATCATCACACTTTTATTTACTTACAACTCAAGTATTACAACTCAATACTTAGAACAAAATATGACTCTATATGAATGCCTCCGGCGGTGTACCGGGATATGCAATGAATCAAGAGTGCATGTATGCAGATAATGAACGGTGGCTTTGCCACAAATACGATGTCAACTACATGATCATGCAAAGCAATATGACAATGATGGAGCGTGTCATAGTAAACGGAACGCTGGTGTAACGCCCACGATGCGGCTATATCTCCCACGTGTCGAGGCACGACTTAGAGGCATAACCGCATAGTGGTTTTGTCGCAAGAAGGGTCATCTTCACACAATCCCATGTAATGAACAAGAATGGGATAAAGAGTTGGCTTACAATCGCCACTTCACACAATACATAAATATCATCATACATCATCCAAAATACAATCATAAAGACCGGCTACGGTCAAAATCCAGATGAAAATAAGACAACCCCAAATGCTAGATCCCCGATCGTCCCAACTGGGCTCCACTACTGATCATCAGGAAAAGACACATAGTAACGACCACGTTCCTCGTCAAACTCCCACTTGAGATCGACGCCATCGTCTGCACTGGCATCGTCGGCACCTGCAACTGTTTTGGAAGTATCTGTGAGTCACGGGGACTCAGCAATCTCACACCCGCGAGATCAAGACTATTTAAGCTTATAGGACAAGGAGGTGCAAAGAGGTGGAGCTGCAGCGGCAAAAGCATATATGGTGGCTAACTTGCGCAAATGAGAGCGAGAAGAGAAGCAATGGAACGGACGTCATCTAGCAATGACCAAGAAGAGTCCTGAACACCTACTTACGTCATACATAACACAGACCGTGTTCACTTCCCGGACTCCGCCGAGAAGAGACCATCACGGCTACACACGCACTTGGTGTATTTTAATTGGGTCAAGTGACAAGTTATCTACAACCGGACATTAACAAATTCCCATCTGCCTCATAACCGCGGGCACGGCTTTCGAAAGATAATACCCTGCAGGGGTGTCCCAACTTAGCCCATCATAAGCTCTCACGGTCAACGAAGGATAAACCTTCTCCCGGAAAGACCCGATCAGTCTCGGAATCCCGGTTTACAAGACATCTCGACAATGGTAAAACAAGACCAGCAAAGCCACCCGAATGTGCCGACAAATCCCGATAGGAGCTGCACATATCTCGTTCTCAGGGCACACCGGATGAGACATCCTACGAGTAAAACCAGACCTCGAGTTTCCAGGAGGGGCCCCGCAGTCTGCTCAGTTCGGACCAACACTCGAAGGAGCACTGGCCCGGGGGGGTTAAAATAAGATGACCCTCGGGCTCGCGAAAACCCGGGGGAAAAGGTTAGGTAGCAAATGGTAAAACCAAGGTTGGGCCTTGCTGGAGGAGTTTTATTCAAGGCGAACTGTCAAGGGGGTCCCATAAATCACCCGACCGTGTAAGGAACGCAAACTCAAGGAACATAATCCCGGTATAACAGTAACTAGGGCGGCAAGAGTGGAACAAAACACCAGGCATAAGGCCGAGCCTTCCACCCTTTACCAAAATATATAGATGCATTAATTAAATAAGAGATATTGTGATATCCCAACATATCCATGTTCCGACATGGAACAAACTTCAACTTCACCTGCAACTAGCAACGCTATAAGAGGGGCTGAGCAAAAGCGGTAACATAGCCAAACAACGGTTTGCTAGGAAAGGATGGTTAGGGGCTGACATGGCTGAAATAGGAGACATGATATAGCAAGTGATAGGTAGCGAGCATGGCAATAGAGCGAACAACTAGCATAGCAAAGATAGAAGTGATTTCGAGGGGTGGTCATCTTGCCTGCAAGATTCTCAGAGTTGTCGAAAGCTTGATCCTCGTAAGCGTACTCGACAGGTTCCTCGTTCACGAACTCGTCTCCCGGCTCTACCCAAGACAAGAACACAAACAAACGGAACCACAATCAACAACGAGAAATGCACAAGCAACATGATGCAAAACATGTATGATATGCAAGATATGATATGCGATGCATATGCGTGCTCCGGAAGGAAAATGATGAACATGGCAGTAACTTGGCAAACCAAGCATGCCACTGGAAAGATGAGATGATTTCGGTCGAAATCGATATAAAGATCACCGGAATCGGATGCACGGTTTGCAAATGGCAAGCAAAACAAGAATGACACTAATCTGCGATAAACAGCAAGATAGCACTTAAAATGCAACAAGTAACAATGCTACAGCACCCCAACATAGCAACAAAGCACATGGCAGTAATCTACAGGAGATGCTTGACAAAAGATGAACACTGAGCTACGGCTAGTTCACAACATATCAAGCTCAAACAAGCATGGCAAAAGTGCAAAAGATTACAGGTTCACAGACTTAGTGAAAAACTGGACATGGCAGAAATCAGCATCAGGTAGCAATGTTCAGAGCACGAAATCAACATGCTACAAGAACTTAACATAGCAAAACAAGGCATGGTAGTGTTCTACTAAATGCACATGACAAAAGTCCCTTACTGACCATAAGCCAAAAAGGACCAGAAGATATGATGGCAAGCATGTAAACATAGCAAGTTTCGTTATCAGGTTTCAGACAGCAGAAAACAGAGCATGGCAGAAATATTAATATGTAGGCCTCTTTGTGAGCTTGATGCACTCACTACAGAGCAATGCATGACAAACCAAGCATACCTACAGCAACATGGCATGTTTATGAAGCTAGCCATGGCAAGAACAATTACATAGCATGTATGTATCAACTACAATAAGCTTGGCAAAAATGCATGTCATGTTAAGAATCTGCCAGAAATATTTTATTGCAAAAGTAGAGCACGATTGAGTCATGCTATGTTACTCTAAAATTTCAAACAATTGCAGAAATGGATCAATTACAACTATAGATACAAAACATCCTTACTGAATATCTCCAAAATATGCATGGATCTCTCTATAGCATCAAGTTTACATGGCAACAAAGTTACAGCAGACGAGGACTTGGAGAAATCACTAAGTCCCTGAAAACAGAAATATTATGGGACCTACTTTGCATGCTTGTGCTAGTCACCACAGAGATCACAAAAATACATGGACTATACCACTGGAAATATGGCATGGCATACTTCAAAACACATGTAGAGCTCATGCTCAAAAGATGCACAGAATAAATGATACAAAAATGACAAATCTCCAAGTTCTGATAAGAACCAGAGATTAACAGCAACTAGCCCTCTTCCAACGAAGATTTGGGCATCAAGATGACCTCTAATGAACATGGTGAAATTGAACAAAATGAAGAGCATCACGAGGCAAACAATTTGACATATTACACGCGTGAATCGGAGCTACATGCACGAAGTTATCGCATCTCGAACAGGAGCACATGCTGAGAATAATTGAGGACTTTGGAGAATTTCGAGGGGGTTTTTCGGAAAGTCAACGCCGTACCAGATCGGATCGGGCCGGCTCCTCGAGCTCGGGCTCGCTCGCCGGCGGGAGGAGGAAAGGAGGCGGTGGCGGCAGCCGTGGGAAGGAGAGGAGGCGCCGGACGCGGGGGTCGCCGGCGGGGACCGCGGCGCGGCGGCGGTCGGCGGCGGGGCCCGCGGCGCGGCGGCGGCCGGCCGGCGGCGGAGGGCACCGCGGCGAGCCTCGGGCGCCGGAGGCGGCGAGGGCGGCGGGGTCGGCGGGCGTCGAGCGGCGGCGGAGCTCGGGCCCGGGAGGGCCGGCGATGGGCCTGCGGGCCGGCGGCGCGGTTGAGAGGCCGGCGGGACACGTGTCGCGCTCTGATTGGTCGGGGCGCAGCGGCGGACGTTGTCCGGCGCGGGCGGACGCGTCCGGCGTGGCGCAGAGGGAGGAGCTAGGGTTCGTCTGCAGTTGCGTTTTTCGGGATGCCCACATATAAATAGGTAGAGGGAGCTAGGAGACTCCAAATGAGGTGCGGTTTTCGCCCACACGATCGTGATCGAACGACCTAGAGCATGGAAGAGAGTTTGGTGGGTTTTGGGCTGGTTTTGGAGGGGGTTTTTGCTGGACACTCAAATGGACTTTGCGGATGCCCGGTTAACCGTTGGAGTACCAAACGACCTCCGAATGGAACGAAACTTGACCGGTAGTCTCCGGGTGGTATATTAAGACCACTTGACAAGCCTCGGTCCATTCCGAGAAAGTTTGACACACGCACACGAAAGAAAACAAGAGGGGTGCACCGGAGGAGATAGGAGCGCCGGATTGGAAAACGGACAACGGGGAAAATGCTCGGATGCATGAGACGAACACGTATGCGAATGCAATGCACATGATGACATGATATGAAAATGCATGACATGACAAAATACAAAACGAAAGACAAAACCCGACAACGGAGGGAAAAACATATCACATAGCCGGAAATGGCAAGAGTCGGAGTTACAAATATGGCAAGTTACATGCGGGGTGTTACAACACTCCACCACTACGAGAGGATCTCGTCCCGAGATCTAGGACTGAAAGAACTCCGGATATTCGGAACGGAGATGGTCCTCGCGTTCCCAGGTGGCTTCCCGGTCGGAATGGTGCGACCACTTCACTTTCAGGAATTTGATAGACTTGTTGCGAGTCTTGCGCTCAGTTTCTTCAAGAATAGCAACTGGGTGCTCATGATAAGACAAATCTTCTTGGAGGTCAATCTCTTCGAAGTCGATAGTGCGCTCAGGCGTCTTGAAGCACTTGCGGAGCTGTGACACGTGGAACACATCGTGCACGTTCGCGAAGTTGGAAGGAAGCTCAAGTTGATAGGCGAGGTCGCCTCTTTTGCCAATGATCTTGAAAGGACCCACGTATCTAGGGGCAAGCTTCCCTTTGATACCGAAGCGACGAGTGCCTTTCATTGGAGAGACGCGGAGGTAGACATGGTCTCCGATCTCGAAAGCCAAATCACGATGCTTACTATCATAGTAGCTCTTCTGACGCGATTGCGCGGCTTTGAGATTATCACGGATGACTTTACACATTTCTTCAGCTTCAGTGATTAAGTCATTGCCAAGAAGTTGGCGTTCACCAGTCTCTGACCAATTGAGAGGAGTACGGCACTTTCTGCCATAGAGAATCTCGAATGGGGCCTTGCCCGAACTCGCTTGGAAGCTGTTGTTGTAGGAGAATTCAGCATAAGGAAGACAATCTTCCCATTTCATGCCAAAGGAAATGACACAAGCCCTGAGCATATCTTCAAGAATTTGATTGACTCGCTCGACTTGGCCACTAGTTTGAGGATGGAAAGCTGTGCTGAAGCGAATGTTTGTGCCCATGGCCTTCTGGAAGGAGTCCCAGAACTTAGAGGTGAAGATGCTTCCACGATCTGAAGAAATCAATTGTGGAATGCCGTGCAAAGAGACAATTCTGGAGGTGTAGAGCTCTGCCAGCTGAGCTGCTGTGATGGATTCTTTGATAGGAAGGAAATGAGCCACTTTAGAGAGCTTGTCGATGACAACGAAGATAGCATCATTTCCGCGCTTGGACTTGGGAAATCCAGTCACGAAGTCCATTTCGATATGATCAAACTTCCATTCTGGATAGCAAGAGGTTGGAGGAGACCAGCTGGTCGTTGGTGTTCTGCTTTCACTCTTCGGCAGACATCACATTCATTCACGAATTGAGCAATTTCTCGCTTCATTCGAGTCCACCAATACGACTGCTTGAGGTCATGATACATCTTCGTACTTCCAGGATGAATGGAAAGGAGAGAATTGTGCGCCTCGTTCATTATGACTTTCCTTAGATCACCTTTCGGAACCACAATCCGGTCCTCGAAGAACAAAGTGTCTCTGTCATTAATGCGATAGCACTTGTATTTGGAAAGACCCTTGTCGATACCACGTTTCACCTTCTTCACCATGGCATCAAGGAGTTGTGCCTCACGAATTTGATCTTCCAAAGTAGGAGATACTATGAGGTTGGCAAGAAAGCCTTGAGGAACAACTTGGAGATTCAGCTTGCGGAAAGCTTCACAAAGATCCAGTTGGAAAGGCTTGAGGATTAAGCTGTTGCAATAAGCTTTCCTGCTTAAAGCATCTGCAATGACATTTGCCTTGCCTGGAGTATATTCGATACTCGGATTGTACTCTTGAATCATTTCGACCCATCGAGTCTGCCTGAGGTTGAGGTTGGGCTGAGTGAAGATATACTTGAGACTCTTGTGATCAGTGAAAATGTCCACTTGTCTTCCCAACAAGAGATGTCTCCACGTAATCAATGCATGGACAACTGCCGCCAACTCAAGATCGTGAGTGGGGTAGTTCTTCTCGTTGGGCTTCAACTGCCGAGAGGTATAGGCCACAACTTTCTTCTCTTGCATTAACACAGCACCGAGACCTTGGAGAGAAGCATCACAGAAAACTTCATACGGCTTGGATTCATCAGGAGGAGTCAAGACAGGAGCTGTGACTAGTTTCTCTTTGAGAGTGTTGAAAGCAACGTCACACTCAGGAGACCAGACATACTTCACATGCTTCTGTAGGAGGTTGGAAAGAGGCTTTGCAATCTTGGAGAAATTCTCAACGAATCTTCGGCAATAGCTTGCAAGACCCAGAAAACTGCGGAGCTGCTTGACATTTTGAGGAGGTTCCCAATCCAGAACTGCGGACACCTTCTCGGGGTTAACAGCGATGCCTTTGGCAGAGATGATGTGACCAAGGAAAAGAACTTCATCGAGCCAAAACTCACATTTAGAGAACTTCGCATAGAATTGATACTCTCTGAGCTTGTCGAGCACCAATCGCAAATGTTTGGCATGATCCTGCTTATTCTTGGAGAAGACCAAGATATCATCGAGATACACCAGAACGAATTCATTGGTATAGGGGTTGAAGATGAAATTCATCATCCGAGAGAACACCGGAGGAGCATTGACAAGGCCGAAAGACACGACAGTATATTCATAAGAACCAAAGCTTGTTCTGAATGCTGTCTTGGGAATATCTTCTTCACGAATGCGAATCTGATGATAACCCATACGAAGGTCAAGCTTCGAGAATACTTTAGCCCCTTTGAGTTGCTCAAAAAGCTCATTGATGTTGGGAAGTGGGTACTTGTTCTTGATTGTCTTCTTGTTCAATGGACGGTAGTCGACACAAAGTCGGTCCGTGCCATCCTTCTTCTTGACAAAAAGAACACCACAACCCCATGGAGAAGAACTCGGTCTGATCAAACCCAGACGTTCTTGTTCATCGAGCTGTTTCTTCAATTCCTTCAGCTCGTTAGGTCCAAGCTTGTATGGACGCTTGCAAACGGGTACAGTACCAGGCTCTAGTTCGATAACGAACTCAACTGGCCGGTGCGGAGGCATACCCGGAAGCTCTTCTGGAAAGACATCTTGATACTCGCAAACGACTGGAATTTGAGAGATGGCATCCAATTCGCCCTTCTCATTGAGAGAGAAAAACCGAATGGTTTCATCACGAGCAGCAAAAATAATCACATCCTCAGACGAGTGTGTCAATTGAATTTCCCTGGCAGCACAATCAAGTTGAGCCTTGTGCTTAGAAAGCCAGTCCATCCCGAGAATAAGATCAATATCCGAGTCACCAAGAACAATTGGAGAAGACTGGAATTTGTAGTCGCCCATCTTGATGGAGACATCGGGAGCAACCAAACTAGACGACAAAAGCTTACCCGGAGAAACAACTTGCATGACTTTGGATAAAATCTCTGTGTCAACATTGTGCTTCGATGCAAATGGGTATGACAAGAAAGAATGCGATCCACCAGTATCAAAAAGAACTTTTGCAGGAATATCATTAACTGAGATATTACCCATTATCACATCAGTAGATTCCTCCGCTTGAGCTGCATTCATCATATTCACCTTAGCAGACTTTGGATTATGCTTGACCACTGCATTGCTGGAAGATCTGACAGGAGGAGGAGGAGGAAGACGCCTCTGGTTGAAGCACTTGTTAGCATAGTGACCTTTCTGCTGACATTTGTTGCAAGTCACCTTTGAGAGTGGACGGTGATAAGGAGCATTGGACTTGGGAGCTTGATTCTGAGACTTGTTCTGATAGCCAGAGTTGGAAGAGTTTGAAGAACCATGGCCACCTTTGTTCTTCTGCTGGTAAGGCTGACGAAACGGAGGAGGAGGAGGCAACCAGAACTTCTGTTGCTTAGCTGTCACAAGTGAGGAAGAAGAAGACTGAACTGCGTCTCTGACTCTCTTCTTAGAAGCCTCACACTTGAGCTGAGCAGCCTCTTGCTTCAGTGCCATATTGTAGAATTGATCAAAGTGAGTAGGCTCAACAAGAACAAGAGCTAACTGCAGATCCTCTTTAAGGCCACCTCTGAAGTGATAGATCATGCTCTTCTCATCAGGAACGTCTTGTTTAGCGAAGCGAGCAAGTTTCTGAAACTGAATGTTGTATTGATACACAGACATGTTTCCTTGCTTGAGATTGCGGAACTCCTCACGCTTGCTCTCAACAACACTTTGTGGAATGTGGTGCGCTTTGAAGTCCCGACAGAAGTCAGTCCAAGTGATCACACGACCTCCTCTGGAATCTTTGTATTGCTGAAACCAATCAGCAGCTTGGTCCTTGAGCTGGAAAGAAGCGAACTTGACAAAGTCCTCAGGCCTGACATTGCTACATTCAAAATGCTTGTTGATGTCCACGAGCCAATCATCGGCATCCGTGGCCTCGGCACAGTAGCTGAAAGACTTGGGCTGATTTGCGAGAAACTGGTTGAGAGTGGCAAAGTGAAACTGATTGTTGCCTTGACCTTGATTGCCTTGATTGCCTTGCCCTTGAGTACGTTCTTGCAAGAGTTGCAGAATCATCTGAGCATTGGCGTTGGTGGCTGCCATGATTGCTTGCCATGCCTCCGGAGGTGGAGGTGGTGGCGGAGGGTTCGCTTGACTCCCTTCATTGCGATCCGGATTCTGACGCGTTGGCGGAGCCATCCTGAAGAGGGTGACATCCGTTAGCATCTTGATAGACAAAAGATAAGTAGAATCAACGGACAGAAATTGCAACATATAGTCTTCACAATAAACATTCGAACGAAGATGAACGAATGAATTCCGTAGTAAATCATCACACTTCCATAAGTTGAGAAGCCACTTGAAAAAGATATGGAATGAACATATGAATTCGAAGTAACTCGAATACCACAATACAAAATAAAACAAAGTATTGGCTTGCAAAATAAGCCGGAACAAACATATGATAGATATTTCGTCCGAAGTTTTCGTGGTGGGGCCCACACGGGCTCAATCGTACAGCACCATCATGTACAAGGCTGTGCACATGACATACGAAGCGTCCCCGAGTCGGCAAAGCCATGGACTCTTTAAGACACAACGAGACCACTGTAAAATCAACCGTATACAGGCGGACCACTAGACGTCGAACCCCAATCTCATATCATGCATCTGTCGGAAAGAAATCCTAAGGCTACTTGAATTCCCACTTATAAACTCCCTAAACTTTCTGGTTATGCAATCTGGTGTAGGGGATACAGGGGACACAAATATATATCACCCAAACTAGCAATCCCTAGATCCAGCTGTATCCATCCGTCAACACATAACCAAGAAACCTTCGGAAATCGTTTACCTCAACCTTCGAAAAACATCCGTTATACAAGTTATGGCAATACTCCCGAACTCCCGCCCCAGTACTGGGTGGCGTCGAGGTGATCTCACCAACAACTGCATAAAAGAGATTTCGATGTCGGCGAAACTCAGGTATTCCAGAACTGCAACGATAAAATTGTGACGACAACACCTCGGAGCTCAACTCCCCGGGACACTGCCACAACCCCTAAATGACAGGAGGCACCAAGAACAATGTTCTCGTCACAAATCCATCGGAACGATTCCAAGATACCCGCGTGATCCTAAAAATTTTTTTAGTGAAATTTGAGGAGAGAGTAGTCAAAACTTCTACGTCAGGAGACCTCACCAGAGCGACGAAGGGACTGAGGAGTAAAAAGAATCCTACTCTCCGATATATATAATCCTAAGACTCAAAACATTTTTTTTCTAGACTCAACAACGCCAGCGATTCGATCAAGCAGGGGGCTCCTAAGCCGGGGATGGCTCTGATTACCAACTTGTAACGCCCACGATGCGGCTATATCTCCCACGTGTCGAGGCACGACTTAGAGGCATAACCGCATAGTGGTTTTGTCGCAAGAAGGGTCATCTTCACACAATCCCATGTAATGAACAAGAATGGGATAAAGAGTTGGCTTACAATCGCCACTTCACACAATACATAAATATCATCATACATCATCCAAAATACAATCATAAAGACCGGCTACAGTCAAAATCCAGATGAAAAAAAGACAACCCCAAATGCTAGATCCCCGATCGTCCCAACTGGGCTCCACTACTGATCATCAGGAAAAGACACATAGTAACGACCACGTTCCTCGTCAAACTCCCACTTGAGATCGACGCCATCGTCTGCACTGGCATCGTCGGCACCTGCAACTGTTTTGGAAGAATCTGTGAGTCACGGGGACTCAGCAATCTCACACCCGCGAGATCAAGACTATTTAAGCTTATAGGACAAGCAGGTGCAAAGAGGTGGAGATGCAGCGGCAAAAGCATATATGGTGGCTAACATGCGCAATTGAGAGCGAGGAGAGAAGCAATGGAATGGACGTCATCTAGCAATGACCAAGAAGTGATCCTGAACACCTACTTACGTCATACATAACACAGACCGTGTTCACTTCCCGGACTCCGCCGAGAAGAGACCATCACGGTTACATACGCACTTGGTGTATTTTAATTGGGTCAAGTGACAAGTTATCTACAACCGGACATTAACAAATTCCCATCTGCCTCATAACCGCGGGCACGGCTTTCGAAAGATAATACCCTGCAGGGGTGTCCCAACTTAGCCCATCATAAGCTCTCACGGTCAACGAAGGATAAACCTTCTCCCGGAAAGACCCGATCAGGCTCGGAATCCCGGTTTACAAGACATCTCGACAATGGTAAAACAAGACCAGCAAATCCACCCGAATGTGCCGACAAATCCCGATAGGAGCTGCACATATCTCGTTCTCAGGGCATGCTTGTGCTAGTCACCACAGAGATCACAAAAATACATGGACTATACCACTGGAAAGATGGCATGGCATACTTCAAAACACATGTAGAGCTCATGCTCAAAAGATGCACAGAATAAATGATACAAAAATGACAAATCTCCAAGTTCTGATAAGAACCAGAGATTAACAGCAACTAGCCCTCTTCCAACGAAGATTTGGGCATCAAGATGACCTCTAATGAACATGGTGAAATTGAACAAAATGAAGAGCATCACGAGACGAACAATTTGACATATTACACGCGCGAATCGAAGCTACATGCACGAAGTTATCGCATCTCGAACAGGAGCACATGCTGAGAATAATTGAGGACTTAGGAGAATTTCGAGGGGGTTTTTCGGAAAGTCAACGCCGTACCAGATCGGATCGGGCCGGCTCCTCGAGCTCGGGCTCGCTCGCCGGCGGGAGGAGGAAAGGAGGCGGTGGCGGCGGCCGTGGGAAGGAGAGGAGGCGCCGGACGCGGGGGTCGCCGGCGGGGGCGGCGGAGGGCGGCGCCGGCGGGGACCGCGGCGCGGCGGCGGCCGGCCGGCGCCGGAGGGCACCGCGGCGAGCCTCGGGCGCCGGAGGCGGAGCTCGGGCCCGGGAGGGTCGGCGATGGGCCTGCGGGCCGGCGGCGCGGTGGAGAGGCCGGCGGGACACGTGTCGCGCTCTGATTGGTCGGGGCGCGGCGGCGGACGTTGTCCGGCGCGGGCGGACGCGTCCGGCGCGGCGCGGATGGAGGAGCTAGGGTTCGTGTGCAGTTGCGTTTTTTGGGATGCCCACATATAAATAGGTAGAGGGAGCTAGGAGACTCCAAATGAGGTGCGGTTTTCGCCCACACGATCGTGACCGAACGACCTAGAGCATGGAAGAGAGTTTGGTGGGTTTTGGGCTGGTTTTGGAGGGGTTTCTTGCTGGATACTCAAATGGACTTTGCGGATGCCCGGTTAACCGTTGGAGTACCAAACGACCTCCGAATGGAACGAAACTTAACCGGTAGTCTCCGGGTGGTATATTAAGACCACTTGACAAGCCTCGGTCCATTCCGAGAAAGTTTGACACACGCACATGAAAGAAAACAAGAGGGGTGCACCGGAGGAGATAGGAGCGCCGGATTGCAAAACGGACAACGGGGAAAATGCTCGGATGCATGAGACGAACACGTATGCGAATGCAATGCACATGATGACATGATATGAAAATGCATGACATGACAAAATACAAAACGAAAGACAAAACCCGACAACGGAGGGAAAAACATATCACATAGCCGAAATGGCAAGAGTCGGAGTTACAAATATGGCAAGTTACATGCGGGGTGTTACAGGTGGTATGTTGCATGGTAATATATCTCGGAATGTTTATGGAAATGCCATGATAGGTAGGTATGGTGGCTGTTTTGAGGAAGGTATATGGTGGGTGTATGATACCGGCGAAAAGGGTGCGGTATTAGAGAGGCTAGCAATGGTGGAAGGATAAGAGTGCATATTATCCATGGACTCAACATTAGTCATAAAGAATTCATATACTTGTTGCAAAAATATATTAGTTATCAAAACAAAGTATTACGCGCATGCTCATAGGGGCATAGATTGGTAGGAAAAGACAATCCCTCGTCCCCGACCACCACTCATAAGGAAAACAATCAATAAATAAAGCATGCTCTGACTTCATCACATAACGGTTCACCATACGTGCATGCTATGGGAATCACAAACTTTAACACAAGTATTTCTCAAATTTATGACCACTCAACTAGCATAACTCTAATATCACCATCTTCATATCTCAAAATGATTATCAAGTATCAAACTTCTCTTAGTATTCAACGCACTTATAAGAAAGTTTTTACTAATCTTGGATGTCTATCATATTAGGACTAATTTCACAATTAAAGCAAATTACCATGCTGTTTTGTAGGACTCTCAAAATAATATAAGTCAAGCATGAGAGAACAATATTTTCTATAAAACAAATCACCGCCGTGCTCTAAAAGATATAAGTGAAGCACTAGAGCAAAAACTATATAGCTCAAAAGATATAAGTGAAGCACATAGAGTATTCTAATAAATTCTGAATCATGTGTGTCTCTCTCAAAAGTGTATTCAGCAAGGATGATTGTGGTAAACTAAAAGAAAAGACTCAAATCATACAAGACTCTCCAAGCAAAACACTTATCATGTGGTGAATAAAAATATAGCTCCAAGTAAAGTTACCGATGGACGAAGACGAAAGAGGGGATGCCTTCCGGGGCATCCCCAAGCTTTGGCTTTTTGGTGTCCTTGTATTTATCTTGGGGTGCCTTGGTCATCCCCAATCTTAGGCTCTTGCCACCCCTTGTTCCATAATCCATCAAATCTTTACCCAAAACTTGAAAACTTCACAACACAAAACTTAACAGAAAATCTCGTGAGCTCCGTTAGCGAAAGAAAACAAAACACCACTTCAAGGTAATGTAATGAACTCCTTATTTATTTATATTGGTGTTAAACTTACTGTATTCCAACTTCTCTATGGTTTATAAACTATTTTACTAGCCATAGATTCATCAAAATAAGCGAACAACACACGAAAAACAGAATCTGTCAAAAACAGAAAAGTCTGTAGTAATCTGTAACTAACGCAAACTTCTGGAACTCTAAAAATTCTACCAAAATAGTACGACCTAAATAATTTGTTTATTGATCTTCTGCAATTGGAATCAGTATTATATCACGTTCTGCTAATTTTTAACAATTGTTTTCGTGAACAGAAAGTTTCTGGAATTTCCAGCAAGATCAAATAACTATTATCCAAGAAGATCCTATAGGTTTCACTTGGCACAAACACTAATTAAAACACAATAAAAAAATCTAACCAGAGGCTAGATCAAATATTTATTCCTAAACAGGATCAAAAAGAAAAAAACTAAAAATAAAATTGGGTTGCCTCCCAACAAGCGCTATTGTTTAACGCCCCTAGCTAGGCATAAAAACAAGGATAGATCTAGGTATTGCCACAATAATGGTAAGGTAAATCATGAAAACTCCTTTCGTATTCTCTATGTTCAGCAGCAAGTTTCCTTTGTGGCAAGCAAAAGTAATCAAAGGGGTTAAATTTAATAGGACAAAAGTCCCCAAGATCAAGCTCGGGAGGTATGGGTTCCTCCCTTGGCCCCTTATATTGCACAACCAATTCATCATTACAAGCGTTCTTTTGACAAAAAGTCACAAGTCTTTTCTCAAGAGAAAAACCTACCCATTATTCTGAATAGCAAAGTCGTCATTAAGTTCAGAAATTCTATCAACTAAAACATCGGTAGGAACCTTTTTTCTAAGGTTTTCATTATAGGAAACATGATCCAAAGATTGTAAACGCATTATGTCTTCTTGATTAAAAAGGATAGCTTCTATGGGAGGATGACCAGCATCCACCCTATAATGCGCAAAAATTTATTTAGCTTCTTTCATTATAAATCTGAACTCATGGGCCAAAAAGATAGTAGCGGCATGCTTAACAGAAGAGTACTCAATATTAGAAAATTCTAGGAAAATCCTTTGTATTGAAGGATGCATATGAAGAAATTGCCTTTCAAGTTCAACTACGAGCAAAGATATCGCATCCGCAAGGCTGCTAGTTCTATGAAGAATAGAGCCACCCATGCTGGGTAAAGCACCAGCACAAGTAAAGAAAACTTGAATAACTCCTTTCCCAATAATTTTACCACTACCGACTCGAAACCTTTTACTATGCAAGATAGTAGGTTCCTCAAGAGGATCATCGAAGGCATCAAAGTTTCCCATGTTATTATTATTGCCTTCATTAGCGATAACCTCCCCAGATTCAGACATGGCGAAAGAAAGGCGAGCGGAAAAGAAGCGAACGGAAAGAGAGGGCGAATAAAAATGGCAAGGGTGAAGTGGGGGAGAGGAAAACAAGAGGCAAATGGCAAATAATCTAATGAGAGGGATAAGAGTTTGTGATGGGTACTTGGTATGTCTTGACTTGTGTGTAGACTCCCCGGCAACGGCGCCAGAAATTGGCTAGTTGACGGGAGATCAAATCTTGACTTGACTTTGCGTAAGCCTCCCCGACAACGGCGCCAGAAATCCTTCTTGCTACCACTTGAGCACTGCGTTGGTTTTCCCTTGAAGAGGAAAGGGTGATGCAGTAAAGTAGCGTAAGTATTTCCCTCAGTTTTTGAGAACCAAGGTATCAATCCAGTAGGAGACCACGCTCGAGTCCCACGCACCTACACAAACAAATAAGAACCTCGCAACCAACGCGATAAAGGGGTTGTCAATCCCTTCACGGTCACATACGAGAGTGAGATCTGATAGAGATGATAAGATAATATTTTTGGTATTTTTATGATAAAGGGTAAAAGTAAAGATTGCAAAGTAAACAAAGATAGAAATAGCTTGTTGACGGGAGATTAATATGATGGAAAATAGACCCGGGGGCCATAGGTTTCACTAGTGGCTTCTCTCAAGATAGCATAAGTATTTCGGTGGGTAAACGAATTACTGTCGGGCAATTGATAGAATTGAGCATAGTTATAAGAATATCTAGGTATGATCATGTATATAGGCATCACGTCCGTGACAAATAGACCGACTCCTGCCTGCATCTACTACTATTACTCCACACATCGACCGCTATCCAGCATGCATCTAGAGTATTAAGTTCATAAGAACAGAGTAACGCTTTAAGCAAGATGACATGATGTAGAGGGATAAACTCATGCAATATGATATAAACCCCATCTTTTTATCCCTGATGGCTACAATACAATATGTGTCGTTTCCCCTACTGTGACTGGGATCGAGCACCGCAAGATTGAACCCAAAGCTATGCACTTCTCCCATTGCAAGAAAGATCAATCTAGTAGGCCAAACCAAAATGAAAATTCGAAGAGACTTGCAAATATAACCAATCATACATAAAAGAATTCAGAGGAGATTCAAATATTGGTCATAGATAATCTTGATCATAAACCCACAATTCATCGGATCTCGACAAACACACCGCAAAAGAAGAGTTACATCAAATAGATCTCCAAGAGAATCGAGGAGAACTTTGTATTGAGATCCAAAGAGAGAGAAGAAGCCATCTAGCTAATAACTATGGACCCGAAGGTCTAAGGTAAACTACTCACACATCATCGAAGAGGCTATGGTGTTGATGTAGAAGCCCTCCGTGATCAATGCCCCCTCCGGTGGAGCTCCGGAAAAGGCCCCAAGATGGGATCTCACGGGCATAGAAGGTTGCGGCGGTGGAAATAGGGTTTTGGCTCTTGTTCTGATGGTTTGGTGGTACGTAGCTATATATAGGAGGAAGAAGTAGGTCGGTGGAGGTACGAGGGGCTCACGAGGGTGGAGGCGCGCCTAGGGGGGTAGGCGCGCCCCCTCCCTCGTGACCTCCTCGTTCGTTTCTTGACGTCCACTCCAAGTCCTCTGGATCAAGTTTGTTCCGAAAATCACGTTCCCGAAGGTTTCATTCCGTTTGGACTCCGTTTGATAATCCTTTTCAGCGAAACACGAAATAGGCAAAAAAACAGCAATTTGGGTTGGGCCTTCGGTTAATAGTTTAGTCCCAAAAATAATATAAAAGTGTATAATAAAGCCCATTAAACATCCAAAATAGAATATATAATAGCATGGAACAATAAAAAATTATAGATACGTTGGAGACGTATCATTGCCTAGGGTACATCTTGGCACTTTCATATTTTTCCTTTCCAGCAGATTTCAAATAAATCCACAACAGCCATTTCACATCCAAATTTGATGATTCAAATTTCTACCTACTCGTAAATTCATGCTCTATTTATCCAGATAGGGTGAACATTTTTCCTATGCCTGGTTTTTGCTGGATCTAATAAATAGTCTATTTCCTTGATTATTCCAGCTTAGTAAATCCATAGAAAATCATATGAACTCCAACTGACTTGATTCTTTTTCTGTTATTTCTCAAATTTCATCTAGTTTATTTTACTGTTTATTTCAAAAGTTTCCAAACAACTTTTTAGCACTGTTTTGGATTTATGTGGTAATTATAATATTTTGAAAATAGGAAATGGAGGGGAGATATAATTTTCAAAATTTTGGAGTGCACCTAAACTTTCTGCATGCTCAAGGCAAGCATCTTGAACACATGATATGGTGATTGCATTGTTGTTTGTTTGCATATAGAATTGAATTATATATATGTTGAACTCTTATGAAATTTGCATGGTATTGGTCATACATGCATGATTTCCCCTTAATGGTATTTTATCTTCACTTAAACATGAAGTATAAGAGAGTACGGTTACTTTCATGTGCCATATGTGCCTATGTTGGTCCAGGCTAATTTGCAGGAAGAATCAGTCACGAGAAACGTGACCATGAGACTGAAATCTCGTTGTGATGAGAATGATCAGTGAGGGTATGTTGAGACATACCAGGTGGTGACCCTGTTGGGTACTACCAAGGAATTATATTGTGCTAACCACTGCAGGAAGAACTTAAACCTCCTGAGTTGACCGTAGATCGAGTCTTGTTCCGGTAACCCCCATACTGGTTTCGTGCTACCACATGTCCCTGCCACAGGTAGGTACTGTTCAGTAAGTTGTTAACCCCTTTCCCTGCACACATCGTACAGAGAGGCCACGATGAGGGTTTCCAGGTACCGGGTGCAATGCCAGTCATCGGGCTAGGGGCCATGGGTGTATCCGGCTGGGCAGAGAGGGGGGCACCCCTTGTAATCCGCGCGTGTTAATAGTGATCCCATGCTACTCGAGACGATGGTCTCCCCGCCTTAGAGTTTCTCTTGAACGATGCTTTGGGTGATTCCTGGCATCCGGAGAGTTAATCTGGTGTGTGCTGGTCAGGTGTGTTTTCAACCCAAAGGTCGTAACGGGAATTAGTCAGCATCTCAGTGTTGGCTAAAGAAATCCTATACACGTGGGTAAAGAGTACACCCTTTGCAGAGTTATATCTATTCGAATAGCCGTGTCCATGGTTAAGGACTTCGGTCTGGGTTGGTCAAGTGTCGGTCTTAGTGCCAGTCTCCAGAGGAAATAAGTAAAGTGATCATGGTTCCTTCTGCAGGATAATGATTGTCACTACTAGTAGTATTATGAATATTATTATTGATATGGATATTGTTGTGGACTAACCTCTTCCTCTTATTTTTAACCTTGAGTATCTCTTGGGATGGCTAGACTACTACCCGGGATACTCAAGTTTATTTTCGTTTCTGAGTATCACTTGGGATGGCTAGTCCACCTGAATACTCATGTTATTTTCTTATAAGCCCTTTATGAGGCGTCGCTTCAAACACCCGACTGTGGCATGTATTTTCAAGACCTCTCGTGGCGTCGCTTGAGTTCTCGGGCGGTCCTGTCTCGCCCGATTCTCTTTTAGACACCCGTTTGTCATTTCTCTTTGAATTCTTCAGGCGGTCCAACGCCCGATGTTCCGCTTTATTTCTTTGATTTACTAATTGCATGACTCAGTCAGCAGATGCATGTAATTTAATTCATCATGAGCATATGCATCCGGTATATCATTTGTTCTTGATGTTTGCGAGTACATTCAAACATACTCACTGGCTTGTCCCTGGCTATTGTCTTGGCCAGATCATGACTCAGAGAGGAGCACTGCGACGACACCCGAAGCTAGGATTCGGAGATAGCAGCCACGCGAGATATGAGTTATCCAGGTCAGCTGTTCCCATGGGAATGGAGTTCCATCAATCTGGGAGATCCACGAGTCGCTTCCATCATCTATCACTAGAAATCATTGTTGTACTCAATGAACCTATAAGGTCTTGCACTCAAATCCTTGTAATTGCTTGGAATTCTGTATCAAGGAAATGTCCACCAGCAATAGTAATCCTGGGGCTGGTGATGACACAAGGGTCGTTTACTGGGATTTATGTCCCAGAAATCTGGCCCCGACACTCTTGCAAAAGTAACAAACGAAGAGAAGACTTGGGGATGCATAGTTTGTTAACTCTCATTAGATAACCATCTTTGATATAATATCGTTCCCAAGATGTATGTGTCACACACTTAGCAAAAGTCACATGGTGCTCGTACAAATCTTTGATATGATCAAATCCAACAACATTTAATTCAAGTTGAGTAATTAACATGCATTTGCGGGAAAGAGCATCTGCCACAACATTCTCTTTGCCCTTAATGTACTTGATCACATAGGGGAAAGATTCAATAAATTCACTCCATTTAGCATGCCGTTTATTCAACTTGGTTTGGCCTTTAAGGTACTTAAGTGTCTCATGATCGGTATGTATGACAAACTCATGTGGGCGAAGATAATGCTACCAAACATGAAACACACACAATAAAGCATACAATTTATTGTCATAGATGGGATACTTAAGTTGGGAACCGGAAAGTTTTTCACTAAAGTATGCAATGACTCGCTTTTCTTGCATAAAAACTCCACTAATTCCGTTACCAGTAGCATCACAATGAACCTCAAAAGTTTTGTCAAAGTTAGGCAAAGCAAGATCAGAGCATGAGTAAGCAAAAATTTGAGCTCATCAAATGCGGTAGATTGCAAAGGTCCCAAACAAAGGGTGCATTTTTCTTACTCAAAGCATGCAACGGTGCAGCAATAGTGCTAAAGTCTTTCACAAAGCGACGATAGAAACCCGCTAGACCAAGGAAACTACGCACTTGTTCCAAATTAGTTGGTTGTGGCCAAGTTTTAATTGCTTCAATTTTTTACTCATCAACATGAACACCCTTTGAAGAAGCAACGAAACCCAACAAAATAAGTTTGTCAACACCAAAAGTGCATTTTTCCATGTTGGCATAAAGACGTTCCTTGCGAAGCGTTTGCAATACGGCCCTAACATGATTTACATGATCTTTGATGGATTTGCTAAATACAAGTATGTCGTCAAAGTAGACCACAAAAAACACTCCAATGTATGGACGAAGCACGAAATGCATAAGATGCATGAAAGTACCGGGAGCTTCCGATAAACCCATAGGCATAACTAACCACTCGTACAAGCCAAATTTAGTTTTAAAAGCGGTTTTCCATTCATCACCTTCTTGAATGCGTATTTGGTAATAGCCACTTTTAAGATCAATTTTTGAGAAAATGGTGGCACCGCTAAGCTCATCTAGCATATCATCAAGGCAAGGAATGGGGTGCCTATAACAAACGGTGATAGCATTGATGGGTCTACAATCAGAGCACATGCGAAAACTACCGTCTTTCTTAGGCACAAGGATAACCGGAGCGACACAAGGGCTTAAGCTTTCACGTACACGACCGTTTTCGATGACATGTTGTACTTGCCGTTGGTTCTCCTTAGTTTCTTCGGGGTTGACGCGGTATGGAGCCTTGTTAAGAAGAGGTGCTCCGGGGATGAGGTCGATCCGATGTTCAATGCAACATAGAGGAGGAAGACTGGGAGATAGCTCATGAGGAAAGACATCCGTGAATTCCTGCAACAAGTTAGAGAACACTAGAGGAAGAGGATTAGGAATGTTAGTATTTTCCACCTCGTCTTTGCATAGTAGGACATAGTGGATGACACTCGATGGGTTCTCACACACTTGTCTCATCTCTCTTTTTGTGGCTAGGAGGACTAAGTTTTTCTCTTTTGGCGAAGAGTCACTCCATTTGGGCCTGTGGCGCTCACTTTCTTTGTGGTGGTTCCCTCTCTCACTAGTATCTCCACGATGTGTGGATGCTTGCTTGTCAGCGATCACTTGGCTTGGTGACATTGGTCATAGCACGTACTCCTTTCCCTTCATCTTGAAGCTATAGTGATTAGTTCTTCCGTTGTGGATGACGTAGCGGTCGAATTGCCAAGGTCTTCCCAAGAGAAGATGGCACACAGACATCGGAACCATGTCACACTCCAAGGTGTCCTCGTAGGCGCCGATCTTGAAGAAACTTGCACCATATGCTCCACTTGAATAGTGCCGGAGTCTCTCAACCATTGCACATTGTAGGGACGAGGATACTTTTTCTTGGCCAATTGCCGCTTGGAACATAGCTCTTCACTTGCGAAGTTGTGGCAACTTCCTCCGTCGATGATGACTTTCACGGAACGCTAGTTGATGTCGGCCTTGGTGTGGAAGATGTGGCACCGTTGATCTTCATCTTGGTGGTGTTGGAGCATCAAGACCTTGGAGACCACGAGAGAGGGACTTGAATCGTTGTCACAAAAGACTTGATCATCTTCATCTTCGTTCATGTGCCGGTGCATGGCCACGTGCTCAATGGCTTCCATTTCTTCTTCACTCATGGAGTCGTATGTGCCATCATCGTTGAAGATCGTCGTTTGCTGGTTGGTGCATTCGAAGGACTTGTGTCCTCGACCACCACATGTGAAGCACTTGATAGAACTTGTCTTGACGAGGTCATTTGGTGGCGCCGAAGATGAGAAAGTCTTGGATTTGTAGGTGCTTCCCAGAGGACGAGTTGAGGAAGGCGTAACTTGCTTGGAACTTGAGTTGTCGCCTGTACTTGGTGATGCTCTACTTGAGGTAGGAGGTGTTGAAGTCGCGGGAGCTTGAGTGTAGGAGCCGTAGGTCTTGGACGAGTACTTGGCGTATTTTAAGTCATCTTGCACTTGTCGCTCGGCCTTGGTCGCTTGATGAACTAGCTCGAGAAGGTTGGAGTATGGTTGGAAGTCAGCAATCCGCTTGATTGGGTGGTTGAGGCCGTTCAAGAAGCATGCCATAGTTTGCTCGTCATCTTCCTTGACATTGGCTCTTATCATGGCAACCTCCATTTCTTAGTAGTATTCTTCCACCGTCTTCGTGCCTTGCTTGAGGAGTTGCAACTTCTTGAAAAGATCACGGGTGTAGTGTGTAGGCACGAAACGAGCTCTCATGACATCCTTCATTTCCGTCCAAGTTGTGATTGGTGGTTCGCCTCTTGTTTGTCATCGCTCGATCACTTGTTCCTACCCAATGAGGATGTAGTCTTGAAACTCAAGGGAGGCCATGGCGATCTTGTTTTCCTCGTTGTAGTTGTGAAGGCGGAATATCTTGTCCACCTTCAATGCCCATGAAAGATATTCTTCGGGATCATTGCTTCCGGAGAACTTGGGCATGGTGAACTTGAGCTTGCCGCAACGGAGTTCTTCATCATAGTGGCGGTTTCGATGATGCTCTTGCCATGGAGGAAGGTCCTCAAATGCCCGTTCCACTTGGCGTCGTTCTTCTCGTGGAGGAGGACGAGGCATATGCGCTTGGTTTCGCCTTCCTTGTTGCTCTTCACGTGGGGCGGCTTCTTCTTGTCATTCTTGTCGAAGTGCTTCCTCTTGTTCACGCACTTGGCGGTTGCGCTCGTCGATGGCTCTAGTGGCCTCGCGGAGTGCGCGTTGTGCTTAGAGTGCTTGTGCTTCACGGTGCTCTTGTGCTTGTCGAATTGCATCGCCGTCTTGAGGTTCTTGACGTTGCACGTGTGGAGGTATTTGCTCTAGCTCCATTGCTTCTTGCGCTTGTTGTCGTGCCCTTTCACGTGCTCGAACTCGGTCTTGTAAGCCATTGCCATGCAATGGATTTTCTCGAGCTTGGCGACCTGAGGGATCATCACGTCGATGAACCCGAGCTCGTGGAGGACTTGCACCATAAGAGGAGTAGTCCGAAGATTGCCGACTTGAGCGGCGGCTTGAGTGACGCCGTCTTGGCGAAGAGGTTGAGGAAGACTCGCGTCTCATGATCATGTTGCGGAATTCTTCCATTTGTGTGGTGAACTTGGTGTTGATGTAGTCGCGGTTCCTTGCTTCCGATTGCCGAAGGTCGGTGGCGATTTGCTCCATGAGTTCACCCAAGGCTTCACTTTCTTAATGGAGAGCTTGTTGCGTGATGAAGAAGTGGTTCTTGGTGACGTGGTCGCGATCGTCACCTTGCTCCTTGAAAAGTGGGTTCGCCGAAGAACTTGGCCTATCCATCATAACCAAGTGGGGTGAGTAGGAAAATGAGAGAACAATACTGTAGTTACTTTTTCCGAGGATTGTGGATGTATCAAGTGGCGCTCAATGTAATGCCACAATAGGAGAATTGGTACCGGGTTTGTTTCTCACACCTAGACAAGTAAAGCTTATGGAGTAGCTCGGTTAGGGCGGTAACACAAAAATTTCAAGCAAATGTTAGTCAAGATATCGATAAGGTTGAGAAGGTTCACAAAATTGCAAGTAAAGCAAGTAGATCAAAGCCAAGAATATCACTAGGAACGCACACACGGACGATAGATGGGATCCGCACAACCAATGAGTGAGCTCAAAAAGTGTGACCATGGAAAATTCTCTTGTTGTGTGAATGCTAGAGAGACGCTAGCTCGATTGCTCAAATGGGCAAGATACGCTTGTGATCCAACCTATGAGATACATGCCGTCTTCAATCCCAACTATGCGATGTATGCGGTGACCAAGATGATATGTCGATGCAAAATGGCTCAATGCTATGTCTTACAAGCTCTTTGTTTCTCCGCCTTTGCTTAAAAGCTTTTTTCTATACTTGATGCTCGAGTGAAATATGATATGAGACAAGTATGTAAGATATGAACGGGAGAGACTTAGAGCACAATGATGACAGCAAGATCACTACGGTGCACAATAGCGTGGCCCGGTGATTCTCAACTCGCTAGTCTCGATGGGTAAGTGACGCAAAATGGCTTGGGTTATCAATGCAAAAGCAAGGAAATGGACTAAGTGACGTTGGGGTTACTGTCCTTTCTTACGGTTAGCGGTGTCAACGGTGAAGATCGTTGGCGAAGATGACTCCAAGGCGATGATGAATAGCGGTGATGTCGAAGTCACACGTTCCTCAGTAGCCAAAACACCTTAGGAAACGGAAACCACAACTCAAAATTGGTCAAATGCGGAAGGTGGGTGCTTTTATGGTGAATTTTTTGATGGAGGCAAATGGTGGGGGTAATGATATATGTGGATGGGGGATGTCAAGAGCTTCCAAACGAGCTAAAGAACACGAAAAACAGACTTGGGTGTTGGAAGTTATGGCCAAAACGGAGGTGGAATTGGGCTGATTCAGGGGGGGTGCGGGCACCCGGGGGTGGGAGGTGCGGGTGCCTGGGGTGGTCCGGGGCAAACAGCCCGGGGGTGTCGGATTTGGGCGAAAGTTTTTGGGATATGGCCAAATTCCGTGGATTTCGTGGTGGGAAGGGTGGGGATTGATGGGTAGGGGCTAGATCCACTTGCCAAACAAAAAATCCATGGACCAAAACAACCAAATCTCACAAGATCCAACAAATTGCAAGAAAATTTTTTGGGGCTATTTTTTGGGATTTTCGAATTAGTACGAAAAACAACAAAATCAAGCTAGCAAATGGGGGGGGGACTCCAAGATGTGAATCAACCTTGCTCATGATACCAAGATGTTGTAGGGTGAAACCCTAGAGGGGATATTTTCACACTTGGAGGGGGGAAAGAGGAAGAACACACAAGAACACAAGGAACAAATCACTCAAACAAACCCAAATGACACATCCACTAGAGTGGCATACATGAGATCCACAAGTATACAAGCACAATTCAACGAAAGTAGCACTAGGGTAAGGTTCTTCCCACTCCTAGGAGATGAGGTCTTGATGTTGATCTTCTCCAAGAGGAGGCCTTGATAATGCAAAGGATTCTACCCAAGGTGGGGGCTTGATCTCCAAGATGATAGAGGCAAAGGTGTCCCATCTTTCGATGAGATGGTGGCTATCGTTTCTGGTGGAGTAGACTTTGACGATCCGACTACGAACGTGCGAGGACGTCACGCCTTAGCAATCGCTAAACCAACTCCGAGAGATTATTGACCACGCCGGAGCACGATCAACCTAACCACGAAGGTCTATTTCCTACAAGCAAACGAAGAACAAGCAAGAAACTGAAATTGCAATCTGGATATTGCGAATATAAGAGGAAAGCTTTATTAATGAAGGTGGGGTTCTATGATGTCTTGGTCTGGTCGTTGAACACAAACGAAGTACGCGAAGTTGCAGCAATGGCGAACTTTTAATCTAAACAAAACTCAAAGTCTAAACGATGCCCTAAGGGCTGTATATATGGAGGAAGAAGGGGGGGGGATTTCGTGGCCCTTGGCGAAAGGGTCCGAAACCAACCCTACCTCTTGTTTCCCCACACATACGGACTCTAAAAACAGCCTATACTTATGTATTCCGAAATTACATGGGCCTGGCCCAATAATAAGGTGACACAACACCTATAATAGCCTCTGGACTAAATTCGTGAAGTGGCATCTCGTATATTTCGTCCAAGCCTTCATGCACTCATTACGGTGGCTTCAAAGTCCTGAAATCATCACTTGAAACTCCGTTCTTGTTTCCCTTGCGCATGCCATCAGCTCCATGCTTGTTTTGCTCCAACCCTTCATTTGTAAGCAAAACAAATGTATCCAATTTAGGCAGCATCATATTCTCATGAACATTAGAATCATTACCAAGAAACGAAAGTACCTCGTAATTTAATTGGCGTGCGCGAGCTCTAGTAATTGGTCCAGTTTTTATAGTAGCAGGGGCTGTGGGTGTAACAATGGTATTGATGTCCTCATCATCCTTCTGTTCTTGAAATGAAGTTGTGACGCCCGGATAATTAAGCTACAGTAATCCCAAGTTAATAGTGCCATGTCACCACTCTTACTGTTGCTAATCCTCGATTGATCCAAATCGCAATCCAAATTCAAATTAAAGTCCAAAACTCAAAGTTTTCAAACATGAAAGCTAAAATGTTCAAACTGTGGCAAATAATCTCTGGTTATTTGTCCTGTTGAAACCAACCTCTTTTGAATTCCCAAAATGCCCCTGGGAATTAATTTTTGATCCAGCAGCAAATTATTTGGCCTTTTCAGTTTCTAAAAATGGTTAGACAACTCCTTTTTACCCCAAACTTTTTGTTCCATCTTAATATATTGTGTTAGATTTATGTGCCATGTTTTGTTCAAAACAAAACTCATTTGGTACAAAAAGAAAATGCAAAAGAAAAAGAGAAAATGGAAAACAGAAAAGTTAAAAGCAAAAAAGAATAGCCCCTTCCCTACCGAGCCTCGGTCCAACTGCCCCCTCCAAGCAGGCCGCCCCACTCCCCACACCCCCTGGCCTATAACCCCAACTCCCCCCAACCGAACCCTAGACGCAACCCCCCACTCCCCCACGATCTCCACCCTCTCCTTCCAGCGCCGCCAAGGGAGAGCCCCGCGCGCGGCCCACCACCTCTCTCGCTCGCTGTCACGCCCCCGATCTGAACTGGGGATCGGCCCCAACACCTCTCGTCGCCCTCGCAGTGACGCCGCCGCTCGAGGGCTCGTCACCGTCGCCACCCCCGACCGCCCCGGCACCACTTGCCCTGAGGTCGCCCCGCCGCCTCGTCCGCACCATCGATGCCCGATCCCGCGCCCCCGACGCTGGCGCCCATCCCCGTCGCCTCCTCGCCCCTTCTTCTCCGTCGTGCGACGCCCGCCTGAGGCCTCTGCCTCGCCGTCGCCGACCAACGTCGTCACCGCCGGAAACGCACCCCCGGCCCCTCCCCGAGCTGACTTTTGCACAACTACAGGCCCCGGTGAGGCCTTGTCCGTCTTCGCTCCGTTCCCCTGTGATCCGGTCGCCGTAGGTCGCCTTCCACACACCCCCGCTCCGGCCACCTCTTGCGGTCACCGCCCCGCACGCGCCCGGTGGCCATGCTCGCGCCCCGGACACACCCCGGACGCGCACGCCGCTCCCTGGACGTGCCCAGGCGCGCGCCCACCGCCTCCCGCGCCTCTGTCCGCTCCCGCCCGAGCCCACCGATGGTTGCGCCGCCCGCTGCTCTCCCCCGGCGCCGCTTTCGACCGCACCGTAACCGCCTCCCCGTCCGCTACCCAACGCGCCCCGCCGCACCGGTTTCCTCGCCGGAAACGGCCGACCGGCGAGCCCTGCCGTGGCCATCGGTGCGCTCCAGCGCCCGCACGCCCGTGGCCATGCGGGCGGGCGCTCGCACCTGTTTCGCCCGTCGCCCGATTGGCCCCAGTAGGCCACTGACTGCTGGGCCGGGCCCCCCGTTAAAAAAATAAATGAATAATAAATATAAAAACAATTAGTTAATTAATTAATTAGTTAATTAATTAACTTATGTTAACCTTGCTTAATTAACCTAACCACATAATTAGTCTTAACTAAACTGTTAGGTTAGCTGTGGTGTCAATGACAGATGGGCCCAACAGGCCCTTTTGACCAGTCAATCTAGTCAGAGTTGACTGTTGACCCTGCTGACATCAGCATGACGTCATGCTGGCATAATAAGTCTTTTTTGAATTAGAGATAATTTCAGAAAAGTTTAAAAACTTTAGAAAATCATATAAATTAATGTGTAACTCGGATGAAAATACTTTGTACATGAAAGTTGCTTAGAACGACGAGACGAATCCGAATACGCTCTCCGTTCATCTGTCACTTGCATGTAGCATAGCAAACATGCAACCTTTCCCCTCCGTTTCATCTGTCCGAAAAAGCCAATCTTCGGGGAAACTTTCCCGGATGTCCTCCCCTTCGTCGGTATCGTGTAGTGCCGCGTTAGAACACCCCTAGCGCTGCTTATTGCCTGTCATGCATCTGTTAGCTTTGTATTTGCTGTTTCTTCCCCCTCTTCTCTCTGGTAGACTCCGAGACTGATGCTGTCCCTGTGATCGACTACGTCGACGACGACCGCTTCTTCCCTTTCAGCGGAGCTTGCAGGCAAGCCCCCCTTTGATCATCCCGATATCGCCCATTCCATTCTCTCTTGCTTGCATTAGATTTTGCTACTGTTATTGATTGCTCCTATTCCGATGCATAGCCTGCTGTTGTACCTTACCTGCTTATCCTAAACTGCTTATTATAGGTTGGTTAGTGATCCATCAGTGACCCCCACCTTGTCCTTGTTGCCCCTGCTTCATCTTCGACGACTCGATCAACGTGATCGACGACCAGAGCCCGACACCTCACATCACATCATGCCCCTTTTGTTGCTCGACTCTGCAGATCTACTATCGAGTGCCGAGGGTGATCCCTCATAACGCACTCCTGATGATAATTCTGTAGTGTAGCTATTCGGTCGTGGTCATTGAGGGTGATTTCCTCTTTCACCATTCCCGATACGGCTCTGTCGTGCAACACCTCAAGTGTCAACCTCGAGGGTGGTCCCTCTTACGTTCACCTTGATGATTACATTGAGTGGAATCCACCGGGGGTGATTCCTCGAGTTTTCCACTTGATGTTTGGACACACGGTTACCGGGACTTTACTTGAGACCTTTGTTGAAGTCGGGTCGGCCTTAGGGGTACCCGCGAGTTGATGCGAAAGTCGGGTGGGCCCGTTGAGCACCCGCGAGTTTTCTACACGGCACGGCCGGGCAGTCTGGGCCCTTGCCGTAAGTCCATGAGACGGGGCGACGGGGTCACATTATCGTGAGTCTCTGCTGGTCTCCGCGAGCCCCCAATGCACTAACAGGTTTGGGTATTTGTTCTGAGTTGGCCTCTGGCCTTTACGCACTAACCACCACGCGAGAATAGATCTGGGCCTCAACGTCGCAGTATCAGCCGAAGCTTTGTTAGACGTCCAGTTCAGCATTGCGACACGGCTGGGCCGGCACCATCCTGTAGTGGTGGAGCCTGGTCCACCCTGCTCGCAATGACCCGGAGTGCAACGGGCGATGGGCCCAGACCCCAGAGTGCTTAGGATGTAGACCGGCGGGGACCTCTCTGCTGAGCCTAGGTAGGGCTACGACGTGTTGATCTTCCAAGGCCAGGCATTGACCCCAGAAAGGTGTGTCTGGCCGAAGTGATCGAGCGTGTTGGGTAACGTGGTGCACCCCTGCAGGGAAGATATATATTTGAATACCATGTCCACAGTAATGGACGTTCAGACTTGTATCCGGATCTTATATAACTAGAAATGGATACTTGAGATATGTGATGGATATGTGGCTTCGGGATTGCTTTCTCGCAGGGATCGAGGAAGGATCTCTGGGCGTTGATGTTACAACATGCTTGTTAATTATAAACTTCTATTCTTTACTCTTCTACATGCTGCAAGATGCTTGGAGCTGCTTTAAGATGCTAGTCTTTGATAGGCTAGGCCTTTTCCTCTATTCTGGCATTCTGCAGTTCGGTCCATAGATACAACCCTCCCATTTGATACCAATGCATACTTATTATAGATCTGATGCTTGCGAGTACTTTGGATGAGTACTCACGGTTGCTTTGCTACCCCTTTTCCCCCTTCCTTCTTCTTTCGGGTTGATGCAACCAGATGGTGGATCCCTGGAGCCAGATGCCACCGCCAACGGATTCTGCTACATGGAGAGCGCCGACGACCAGGAGTAGTTAGGAGGTCCCAGGCAGGAGGCCTTGCCTCTACGATCGTGTTGCTTTTGTGCTAGCCTTCTTAAGGCATTCTTGTTTAACTTATGTCTATACTCAGATATAGTTGCTTCCGCTGACTCTTGTGTATCGAGCTTGTACTCGAGTCCTCAAGGCCCCTGGCTTGTAATATAAAGCTTGTATTATTTTGATTTGTGTCTAGAGTTGTGTTGTGATATCTTCCCGTGAGTCCCTGATCTTGATCGTACACATTTGCGTGTATGATTAGTGTACGATTGAATCGGGGGCGTCACAAGTTGGTATCAGAGCCGACTGCCTTTAGGATCCCCCTTTCCAACTCCTTGGCCGAAGTTGAGTCTAGTCTTTGAAAACTGTTTTACTAACATGGCTGTGTGGCTTACGGGCCCACGTCGTCATTGGGTGGTATTAGGATCTTTTGCTCGTCGTCTATACTCTGGAACTCTGATCTCTCTTCTATTCGGGATAAACGATTTTGTTAACTCTAACTCTAGGTTCTCGTAAATACATTCTCCCGGAGAGCCCCTCACTCCAAATGATTGCTTGGTGCACCAGAAGACTCTGAAGATACTCTCCGATGTTTTCCTGAGACCCCTGTGCCCTTCGGCATTGCGATCTCTACCACCGATAAATCCTTATGCGTAACTACCTACGTTGTCGTTCATACCTTCATCCCCAGTTGCCCTTGTTATTACAAGATGCCCCAAATTACTCTGTGTTATCTTGAGAATCCATCGAGCCTACTGCCTTGCAGTTCTTGGCCGCATGAATACCCCTATGGATAATTACCCGCGCTTGCTGAGTATCCGTTCGTCCGCACTTGTTCATTTGTTTCACAAAATTCTTTGGAATACTATTCGATCTTCCGAAAATCCTCAGTAGCCTATTGCTCTTGTTGATCCTTATCTGCTTGCATTATGGTTACTTCCCTATGTCTAGCAATACTCATTTAGCACCCTTTGTCATCGTAATTTTGAGCATTTGATTCGATATGTTTGTGAATGCTCGTGATCATCAGTCCTAATTAGAATTCTTCCTTTCGGCTCAGACGTCACCTCGGACATGAGCTGGTGTTCAACAAATCAAACCTTAATTGATTGTCGATCTATGTCTATTCTATTTAATTGTCTTTGATGAGAGCCTCTTCTTCTGATCCCCCATTTTGGAAATCATAATTCTGTTGCATTTGAGCTTTGAATTAGTCAGTTGTTTCTATAATCTGATCTCCTTGCATTCTTTCTTCTTCTGGTTAAGTACCGATACTCACATCAGACCCCTCGTGGACCACCAGATCCTTAGCTGGGTTTTATCCAATAGCGTCCTTCATATTCAGTAACCTTGTGAGCCTCCCCTAGGATACATAATGCCTTTGGTAAAGGGTATCCTTCGCTTCCTCAACCATGCTCTACTCACGAGCTTGAGATATTTACTCCTGAAGTTTGTGGTATATGTTCCTAATATGCCCTGATGGGTTGAACCCGTGTCTTCCCTAAATCCGTGTGAACTCGAAAGTTATGCGGGTTATACTCTACTGGGATTTCGTCAGGTAAAATTTCAACACTACAACTTCTTCAAATGCGAGAAGTGAATGGAAAGTTGTGCATTAGAGAAGTGGGAGTCGACCTTGAGCCTTTATGTTCATGCCCATGGATCGGATGTGGAACTTATCATGGAAGCTTCTTGTAATAACATTAATCCCCTTGTGATAAGTTCATCTTGTATCTATGTTTGGTCCTTTGCAACCGTGGTTCCGACCATATTGTTCTCCTTTGATTCCATTTCTAGAACAAGTTAAAGTACTTGTCTTCTGCAGAGCTTTTCATCTGTCCAACCTATATCCGGTTCTACCTTTGAGTATTACCCTTTGGTATCTCGAGAATATCATAGAACTACATAACTTCTTATGAGTTCTTCATCAACTATTATTTCTCGCTGATTTTCAAATTTTCCACGGGTTTTGAGTTGTTAGACACTCGAGAACATGGATAACTGATTCGAGTCTACACTTTCCTTTCCATTGTTTTGTTCAACCTTTCTTGTAACCTATCATACCCGAGCAGTGATAATTCCCTGCTTATGTAAACACCTCGGTGTACATTCTCTGTCAGTAAGACCTTGTTACTATTGTTGATGACATTCTGGTAGCCGCCGATGGAAGAGAACTTTGCCTATTGGTCCGCCTCGTCTTAGCGAGCAGGAAAATGGTTCTCTTCGTCCCTCGCCCTTGGTACCAATGTTGTTGCCAACATAACTGACAGGCTATCCTCTGACCTACCTTGCTATCATGACCGTGCATATGTTAGCGCCCTTCCTACCTTTAACCCACATGGTCGGCCCATAAACCACAGTTCCATAGGATCGAAACCTGACTCTCCTGTACATCTCTATCTTCCAAAAAATTTCCTCACGCTTGGCTTCATATGTAGTTCATGAGCCACCTTCTTGTGATCTGTTCTGCTATCAGATGCAATACTTATTTTCGATGCACTGAACCCCTTTCACACTCTGTTTCACACATCAAATGATTGTCCATCCACTTGAAGCTTCTTATTGCTCCTCCTTACCTTGCTCTCGATGACTTTCTTGAATTTCAACTCGAGACATGCCTCTATGCCACGTCGCGAGATAGCCCCCAGGTACCTATCTTGTGTTGAGCGCCGTCCTTTTCGAGTCTTTCCCCCTACTACACCCCTTAAATCTCGGGACGAGATTTCTTGTAGTGGAGGAGAATTGTGACGCCCGGATAATTAAGCTACAATAATCCCAAGTTAATAGTGCCATGTCACCACTCTTACTGTTGCTAATCCTCGATTGATCCAAATCGCAATCCAAATTCAAATATAAATTAAAGTCCAAAACTCAAAGTTTTCAAACATGAAAGCTAAAATGTTCAAACCGTGGCAAATAATCTCTGGTTATTTGTCCTGTTGAAACCAACCTCTTTTGAATTCCAAAATGCCCCTAGGAATTAATTTTTGATCCAGCAGCAAATTATTTGGCCTTTTCAGTTTCTAAAAATGGTTAGACAACTCCTTTTTACCCCATACTTTTTGTTCCATCTTAATATATTGTGTTAGATTTATGTGCCAAGTTTTGTTCAAAACAAAACTCATTTGGTACAAAAAGAAACAAAAGAAAAAGAGAAAATGGAAAACATAAAATTTAAAAGCAAAAAGAATAGCCCCTTCCCTACTGGGCCTCGGTCCAACTGCCCCCCCCCCAGCAGGCCGGCCCACTCCCCACACCCCCTGGCCTATAACCCCAACTCCCCCCAACCGAACCCTAGAAGCAACCCCCACTCCCCCACGATCTCCACCCTCTCCCTCCAGCGCCGCCAGTGGAGAGCCCCGCGCGCGACCCCCCACCTCTCTCGCTTGCTGTCACGCCCCCCGGTCTGAACTGGGGCTTGGCCCCAACACCTCCCGTCGCCCTCGCGGTGACGCCGCCGCTCGAGGGCTCGTCCCGTCGCCACCCCCGACCGCCCCGGCACTACTTGCCCTGACGTCGCCCCGCCGCCTCGTCCGCACCATCGACGCCCAATCCCGCGCCCCCGACGCTGGCGCCCATCCCCGTCGCCTCCTCGCCCCTTCTTCTCCGTCGCGCGACGCCTGCCTGAGGCCTCTGCCTCGCCGTCGCCGACCAATGTCGTCGTCGCCGGAAACGCTCCCCCGGCCCCTCCCCGAGCCGACTTCATCACAACTACAGGCCCGGTGAGGCCTCATCCGTCTTTGATCCGTTCCCCTGTGATCCGGTCGCCGTAGGTCGCCTCCCACACATCCCCGCTCCGGCCACCTCTTGCGGTCACCGCCCCACACGCGCTCGGTGGCCATGCTCGCGCCCCGGACGCTCCCTGGCCGCGCATGCCGCTCCCTGGACGTACCCAGGCGCGCACCCGCCGCCTCCCGCGCCTCTGTCTGCTCCCGCCCGAGCCCACCGATGGCAGCGGCGCCCGCTGCTTTCCCCCGGCGCCGCTTTCGACCGCACCGCAACCGCCTCCCCGTCCGCTACCCAACGCGCCCCGCCGCACCGGTTTCCGTCGCCGGAAACGGCCGACCGGCGAGCCCTGCCGTGGCTGTCGGTGCGCTCCAGCGCCCGCACGCCCGTGGCCATGCGGGGGGCGCCCGCACCTGTTTCGCCCGTCGCCCGATTGGCCCAGTAGGCCACTGACCGCTGGGCCCGGCCCCCTTTTAAAAAAATAAAAAAATAAAAACATAAAACAATTAATTAATTAGTTAATTAATTACGTAGTTTATTAATTAACTTATATTAACCTTGCTTAATTAACCTAACCACATAATTAGTCTTAACTAAACTATTAGGTTAGCTGTGGTGTCAATGATAGATGGGCCCCACAGGCCCTTTTGACCAGTCAATCCAGTCAGAGTTGACTGTTGACCCTGCTGACATCAGCATGACGTCATGCTGGCACAATAAGTCCTTTTTGAATTAGATAATTTCAGAAATGTTTAAAAACTTTAGAAAATCATATAAATTAATGTGTAACTCGGATGAAAACACTTTTTACATGAAAGTTGCTCAGAACGACGAGACGAATCCGAATACGCTCTCCGTTCATCTGTCACTTGCCTGTAGCATAGCAAACATGCAACCTTTCCCCTCCGTTTCATCTATGCGAAAATGCCAATCTTCGGGGAAACTTCCCCGGATGTCCTCCCCTTCGTCGGTATCGTGTAGTGCCGCGTTAGAACACCCCTAGCGCTGCTTATTGCCTGTCATGCATCTGTTTGCTTTGTATTTACTGTTTCTTCCCCCTCTTCTCTCCGGTAGACTCCGAGACTGATGTTGTCCCTGTGATCGACTACGTCGACGACGACCGCTTCTTCCCTTTCAGCGGAGCTTCCAGGCAAGCCCCCCCCCTTTGATCACCCCGATATTGCCCATTCCATTCTCTCATGCTTGCATTAGATTTTGCTACTGTTATTAATTGCTCCTATTCTGATGCATAGCCTGCTGTTGTACCTTACCTGCTTATCCTAAACTGCTTAGTATAGGTTGGTTAGTGATCCATCAATGACCCCCACCTTGTCCTTGTTGCCCCTGCTTCATCTTCGACAACTCGATCAACGTGATCAACGACCAGAGCCCGACACCTCACATCACATCACGCCCCTTTTGTTGCTCGACTCTGCAGAGCTACTACCGAGTGTCGAGGGTGATCCCTCATAACGCACTCCTGATGATAATTCTGTAGTGTAGCTATTCGGTCGTGGTCATCAAGGGTGATTTCCTCTTTCACCATTCCCGATACGGCTCTGTCGTGCAACACCTCAAGTGTTAACCTCGAGGGTGGTCCCTCTTACATTCACCTTGATGATTACATTGAGTGGAATCCACCGAGGGTGATTCCTCGAGTTTTCCCCTTGATGTTTGGACACACGGTTACCGGGACTTTACTTGAGACCTTTGTTGAAGTCGGGTCAGCCCTGAGGGGTACCCGCGAGTTGATGTGAAAGTCGGGCGGGCCCGTTGAGCACCCGCGAGTTTTCTACATGGCACGATCAGGTAGTCTGGGCCCTTGTCGTAAGTCCATGAGACGGGGCGACGGGGTCACATTATCGTGAGTCTCTGCTGGTCTCCGCGAGCCCCCGATGCACTAACAGGTTTGGGTATTTGTTCTGAGTTGGCCTCTGGCCTTTAAGCACTAACCACCACAGGAGAATAGATATGGGCCTCGACATCGCAGTATCAGCCGAAGCTTTGTCAGACATCCAGTTCAGCATTGCGGCACGGCTGGGCCCGCACCATCCTGTAGTGGTGGAGCCTGGTCCGCCATGCTCGCAATGACCCGGCGTGCAACGGGCGATGGGCCCAGACCCCAGAGTGCTTAGGATGTAGACCGGCGGGGACCTCTCTGCTGAGCCTAGGTAGGGCTACGACGTGTTGATCTTCCAAGGCCAGGCATTGACCCCAGAAAGGTGTGTCCGGCCGAAGTGATCGAGTGTGTTGGGTAACGTGGTGCACCCCTGCAGGGAAGATATATATTTGAATACCATGTCCACGGTAATGGACGTTCAGACTTGTATCCGGATCTTATATAACTAGAAATGGATACTTGAGATATGTGATGGATATGTGGCTCCGGGATTGCTTTCCCGCAGGGATCGAGGAAGGATCTCTGGGCGTTGATGTTACAACATGCTTGTTAATTATAAACTGCTATTCTTTACTCTTCTACATGCTGCAAGATGCTTGGAGCTGCTTGAAGATGCTAGTCTTTGATAGGCTAGGCCTTTTCCTCTATTCTGGCATTCTGCAGTTCGGTCCATAGATACAACCCTCCCATGTGATACCAATGCATACTTAGTATAGATCTGATGCTTGCGAGTACTTTGGATGAGTACTCACGGTTGCTTTGCTACCCCTTTTCCCCCTTCCTTCTTCTTTCCGGTTGATGCAACCAGATGGTGGATCCCTGGAGCCAGATGCCACCGCCAACGGATTCTGCTACATGGAGAGCGCCGACGACCAGGAGTAGTTAGGAGGTCCTAGGCAGGAGGCCTTGCCTCTTTGATCGTGTTGCTTTTGTGCTAGCCTTCTTAAGGCATCCTTGTTTAACTTATGTCTGTACTCAGATATAGTTGCTTCTGCTGACTCTTGTGTATTGAGCTTGTATTCGAGCCCTCGAGGCCCCTGGCTTGTAATATAAAGCTTGTATTATTTTGATTTGTGTCTAGAGTTGTGTTGTGATATCTTCTCGTGAGTCCCTGATCTTGATCGTACACATTTGCGTGTATGATTAGTGTATGATTGACTCGGGGGCGTCACAAGTTGGTATCAGAGCCGACTGCCTGTAGGATCCCCCTTTCCAACTCCTTGGCCGAAGTTGAGTCTAGTCTTTGAAAACTGTTTTACTAACATGGCTGTGTGGCTTATGGGCCCAAGTCGTCATTGGGTGGTATTAGGATCTTTTGCTCCTCGTTATACTCTGGAACTATGATCTCTCTTCTATTCGGGTTAAATGATTTTGTTAACTCTAACTCTAGGTTCTCGTAAATACGTTCTCCCGGAGAGCCCCTCACTCTAGATGATTGCTTGGTGCACCAGAAGACTCTGAAGATACTCTCCGATGTTTTCCCGAGACCCGTGCCCTTCGGCGTTGCGATCTCTACCACCGATAAATCCTTATGCGCAACTACCTACGTTGTCGTTCATACCTTCATCCCCAGTTGCTCTTAGTATTACAAGATGCCCCGAATTACTCTCTGTTGTCTGGAGAATCCATTGAGCCTACTGCCTTGCAGTTCCTGGCCGCATGAATACCCCTATGGATAATTACCCGCACTTGCCGAGTATCCGTTCGTCCGCACTTGTTCATTTGTTCACAAAATTCTTTGGAATACTATTCTATCTTATGAAAATCCTTAGTAGCCTATTGCTCTTGTTGATCCTTATCTGCTTGCATTATGGTTACTTCCCTATGTCTAGCAATACTCATTTAGCACCCTTTGTCATCGTAATTTTGAGCATTTGATTCGATATGTTTGTGAATGCTCGTGATCATCAGTCCTAATTAGAATTCTTCCTTTCGGCTCAGACGTCACCTCGGACATGAGCTGGTGTTCAACAAATCAAACCTTAATTGATTGTCGATCTATGTCTATTCTATTTAATTGTCTTTGATGAGAGCCTCTTCTTCTAGTCCCCCATTTTGGAAATCATAATTCTGTTGCATTTGAGCTTTGAATTAGTCAGTTGTTTCAATAATCTGATCTCCTTGCATTCTTTCTTCTTCTAGTTAAGTACCGATACTCACATTAGACCCCTCGTGGACCACCAGATCCTTTGCTGGGTTTTATCCAATAGTGTGCTTCATATTCAGTAACCTTGTGAGCCTCCCCTCGGATACATAATGCTTTTGGTAAATGGTGTCGTTTGCTTCCTCAACCATGCTCTACTCCCGAGCTTGAGATATTTACTCCTGAAGTTTGTGGTATATGTTCCTAATATGCCCTGATGGGTTGAACCCGTGTCTTCCCTAAATCCGCGTCAACTCGAAAGTTTTGCGGCACTCTACTGGCTTTTCGTCAGGTAAAATTTCAACACTACAACTTCTTCAAATGCGAGAAGTGAATGGAAAGTTGTGCATTAGAGAAGTGGGAGTCGACCTTTAGCCTTTGTGTTCATGCCCATGGATCGGATGTGGAACTTTTCATGGAAGCTTCTTGTAATAACATTAATCCCCTTGTGATAAGTTCATCTTGTATCTATGTTTGGTCCTTTGCAACCGTGGTTCCGACCATATTGTTCTCCTTTGATTCCATTTCTAGAACAAGTTAAAGTACTTGTCTTCTGCAGAGCTTTTCATCTGTCCAACCTCTATCCAGTTCTACCTTCGAGTATTACCCTCTGGTATCTCGAGAATATCACAGAACTACATAACTTCTTATGAGTTCTTCATCAACTATTATTTCTCACCGATTCAAATTTTCCATGGGTTTTGAGTTGTTCGACACTCTAGAACACCGATAATTGATTCGAGTCTACACGTTCCTTTCCATTGTTTTGTTCAACCTTTCTTGTAACCTATCATACCTGAGCAGTGATAATTCCCTGCTTATGTAAACACCTCGGTGTACATTCTCTGTCAGTAAGACCTTGTTACTATTGTTGATGACATTCTGGTAGCCGCCGATGGACGAGAACTTTGCCTATTGGTACGCCTCGTCTTAACGAGCAGGAAAATGGTTCTCTTCGTCCCTCGCCCTTAGTACCAACGTTGTTGCCAACATAACTGACAGGCTATCCTCTGACCTACCTTGTTATCATGACCATGCATATGTTAGCGCCCTTCCTACCTTTAACCCACATGGTCGGCCCATAACCCATAGTTCCACAGCATCGAAACCTGACTCTCCTGTACATCTCTATCTTCCAAAATTGTTCCTCACGCTTGGCTTCATATGTAATTCACGAGCCACCTTCTCGTGATCTATTCTGCTATCAGATGCAATACTTATTTTCGATGCACTGAACCCCTTTCACACTCTGTTTCAGACATCGAACGATTGTCCATCCACTTGAAGCTTCTTATTGCTCCTCCTTACCTTGCTCTCGATGACTTTCTTGAATTTCAACTCGAGAGATGCCTCTATGCCACGTCGCGAGATAGCCCCCAGGTACCTATCTTGTGTTGAGCCCCGTTCTTTTTGAGTCTTTCCCCCTACTACACCCCTTAAATCTCGGGACGAGATTTCTTGTAGTTGAGGAGAATTGTGACGCCCCGATAATTAAGCTACAGTAATCCCAATTTAATAGTCCCACGTCACCACTCGTACTGTTGCTAATCCTCGATTGATCGAAATCGCAATCCAAATTCAAATTCAAATTAAAGTCCAAAACTCAAAGTTTTCAAACATGAAAGCTAAAATGTTCAAACTGTGGCAAATAATCTCTGGTTATTTGTCCTGTTGAAACCAACCTCTTTTGAATTCCCAAAATTCCCCTGGGAATTAATTTTTGATCCAGCAGCAAATTATTTGGCCTTTTCAGTTTCTAAAAATGGTTAGACAACTCCTTTTGACCCCATACTTTTTGTTCCATCTCAATATATTGTGTTAGATTTATGTGCCAAGTTTTGTTCAAAACAAAACTGAAAGTGCGTTATATCGACTAGAGGGGGGTGAATAGGCGATTTTTATGAATTCTACACTGAGGAATTTGCGGGTGAGGAAATTCCTTAGTGAAGAACTACTTGCAGCGGAATAAGTACTCAAAAGTAAACATAACAGAACACAAGCATGGTCATCATGATGAAATGAAGACAAGCACTGAGTATAGAAAGCGTAAACACAGGATAACACAGGATGAAGACAAACAGACTGAAGAAACTGAACTGAGGAAATTGAGAAAGTCTTCAGTCAAAGTCTTCAAACACAGATATGACAATCACACAACACAGTAATGAGGAAATGAAAGAGTTGAGGAAATAGAACCAGTAGGCTTGATGAAGACAAAAATTTGGTAGACCAGTTCCAACTGTTATCTCACTTGTACATCTGGTTAGGGCAGCTAGGTATTTAAACCTGAGGACACACAGTCCCGGACACCCAGTCCTGAACACGCGGTCCAGGACACTTAGTCCTCACCGTATTCCCCTTGAGCTAAGGTCACACAGACCTCACCCAATCACTCGTGGTAAGTCTTTAGGTGACTTCCGAACCTTCACAAACTCGGTCAGTCGGCTATCCACAATTTCCTCTTGGATGCTCTAGACCATGACGCCTAACCGTCTGGAAGAAGCACAGTCTTCAAAGGTAACAAGCGTCGGATCCACGCAGGATCAATCTCTTCAGTGATGCTCAATCACTTGGGGTTTGTAGGTGTTTGGGTTTGGGTTTTCCTCACTTGATGATTTTCACTCAAAGTCCTCGGAGGATGGGATGCTCTCAATTGACAAGTGTCAGTTTCTCTCGGAGCAGCCAACCAGCTAGTGGTTGTAGGGGGCGGCTATTTATAGCCTAGGGAGCAGCCCGACATGATAAGACATAAATGCCCTTCAATGATATGACCGTTAGGTGGGTAGATATTTTGGGACAACTGGCGCATAGCACAGCAACGGTCGGAAATTTGAGTATCAACTTCCTCAGGGCTATCATGTTCCTCACTGTGTAGGCAATCCGCACTGGCAAATTCCTAACTCCTCAGTCAGAACAAATTCCTCAGCGACCAGAAGAACTTCGTCTCTGTCACTGAAGAATATGAATGAACTGTATGAGATTTCCAATGGCTTCACTCGAAGGGATTGGTAGGTGGAGGATTTTGAGTTGAGCATCACATGGAAAATTTTCCTTAGTATTTCCTCGACCCCCTTTAACAGTACGGTGTTTCCTATGACTCAAGAAAGAGAAAATGAAACTAAGAAAACAAAAGTCTTCACGCTTCATGTTCCTCAAATGAATACCAAGTCTTCAAGGTCACACCAATTTCTTCACTTTCAAAGTCTTCAGAAATCCAAAGTCTTCAGTCGAAGAACTTCATTTTTAGGGGTCGACTTTCTCTTTAAATATCAAACTCCTCATAGACTTATAGACCTGTGTACAATCATAAAGACATTAGTCCCTTAACCTATAAGTCTTCAATACACCAAAATCACTAAGGGGCACTAGATGAACTTACAATCTCCCCCTTTTTGGTGATTGATGACAATATAGGTATGTTTTCAACGGGGATAAACATATGAAGTGTAAATACTGATATCGACGAATTTGATTGCAAGATATAGAAGAACTCCCCCTGAAGATGTGCATAGTGAGGAATTTGCTTTTGAAGCAATGCACACTTGAAGAGTTGAATCATGGAGATCTCCCCCTATATCTTGTAATTCATACACGCATTTGACATAATATATGAAGAATTTGAAATGCATGATGAAATATGGTGACTGATGTAATTCAGCATGCGTGCAATAACATTAACGAGGAATAAGCATGCAGAAGAAACAACAAAAGTATCAGGCCACCATAGAGTTTAAGTTTACAACTCGATCCAACAAAGTCATCAGAAGAACGAGAGTTGTAACTTTAGAAAAAACGCCCATATAAGATAGACCCGCTTGAAGACTAACTCAAATTTCTCCCCCTTTGTCATCGAATGACCAAAAGGGTCGAAAATGAGGACTAACGCCCCTGAAGAATATCAAGGTGATGAAGGAGCGTCAGCGTTGTTGGGGCCGTTTGTTATAGTAGGGCCTGTCGCAGTGTCGTCCAAGTCTTCATGTTCATCAGTGTCACGTGATGAAGAATAGGAGCTGGCCACCAAGGAAGGAACCTTGACCTTCTTGTACTTCTTCGGAGGAGGTGCAGCCCAGTCAAAGTCTTCCTTGAGACCCATTTTCTTCAGATCTTCTTCACCATATATGTGCGACAGAATAGCCCAGGTGCGGTTGAGGGTTTCATGAAGGTAGTAGTGGTTTTTCTTCACTGCATTGTGGGTAGCAGGCATGTTGTGAAGAATTGAACCAAACTAACGCTTGACCCATTTATGATTGTGATCAGCCTTCTGGTGAAGACTGAGGAGAAGCTCACGGTCAGTCATTACCCTGGGTGCTGTGCCTTGAGGATTTTTCTTGGGTGCGTTGGCGGCAGAGTCATGGGTAGCAGAGTCATCATTGGTGGAGTAGGATGCAGCCTTGCGAAATTGACCATCCAATGGACGAATGCCTTCATCAATAACAGCAGTAGCCTTGCCCTTTTCATCAGCTGAGGAAAATGTCCCTTTGAGGACTTCAATCGGGGGCAAGTAGCTGCAATGGTTCAGTGTATCAGCTTTGTAGTTGAGTGAAGACCTTGTTCTGATGAATCTCATAATCCACGGAGCATAAGGCTTCAACTCAAACGGTGACATTGCGACATTGGCCAGAGTCCTCATGAAGAAATCATGGAAGTTGACGGGAACGCCATGAATGATATTGAAAAGCAGATTCTTCATGATGCCAACGACTTCTTCTTCATTCGAGTCGTGGCCCTTGATAGGACTCAATGTCTTCGTCAGAATGCGATAGACAGTCCGAGGCACATACAACAATTCCTTCACAAGGAATTTTGTTCTTGGGGCCTGACCTGGCTTCAAGGGCTTCATCAGCACTTGCATATAGTGATCTGTAAGCTCAGGTTCATTGTAGACGCAACAAGCACCTTCAAGGGTAGGACTGAGAGGCAAAGCATGAAGCAATTCAGTAGCTGGTGCCTTGTAGTGAGTATTTTCAGACATCCAGTCTAGCACCCATGAATTTACATCTTCAGAGTTTCCGGTGATGTGCAGAGTTGCATAAAATTGAAGAATGAGTTCTTCATTCCAATCACCTATGTCAGTGCAGAAATTTAACAGTCCAGCGTCGTAGAGAACACTGAAGGCTGGCCCGAAGCACGGCAGAGATTCCATATCCACGTGAGGAATGTGCTCATGATCGAAGACTTTGTCTTTGTTGAACAACACTGAGGAATAGAAATTTGCCTGGCTGGCAGTCCAGAAACGCCTCTTCCTTATGCGAGCAGAGTCATAAGGGTTGTAATCAGTGAAGAATACGTGCTCGCCGAAGAAATCATCAGCCTTGAATTTTTGCTTCCTTGAGAATGGATCCTTTGGCTTGGGCAGAGGAGTGTCAGTCAGTTGCATGATGACCTCAGGAATCGCAATCTAAGGTTCTTCAGGCTGAGGAATTTCTGGTTCCTCTTCAGTGGCAGCCTGGTTCTTCAAATCTTCATTTTCATTTTCTTCAGCACTAGCGGCTGGAATGTCTTCATGAGCTTCATCAGATCCCATTTGAACTGTAGTGGCTGGGGACTGAGGAATTTGCTGCAGTGGAGTGAAGAGTGGAGAATTTGGGTGCTGACTTTCCCAAAAGTCATCATTCATCACTGGTGTGGTACAGCCAATGTCCACATCTTCATCTTCAATTTGTTCAACGCCAGGCTCTTCAGCAGTAAACTGAGGCATAGGCGAGGAAACTATGGGGGTTGAAGGGATTTTATCCACTTCAATTTCTTCATCCATCTGCTCTAATGAAGCAGCAGAAGGATTTTCTTCATCAGATCCGCTAGGGATGACATATTCTTCATCAAAAGGGATGATTTCCTTTGATGGCATGGAGGAAACTGAAACAACATCAATTGGATTAGCAAATGAGCTTGTCAATTTCTTCATCTTCTTCGGTGCTGAAGAATCTGAAGGAGCTGATGCTTTCCTTTTCTTCACTGCTGCATGCTCTGCAGCCTTGGTCTTCTTCACATCTAATGCAGATGGAAGAATTGGAGTTGGGGTAGGCGCAGGTGGAGCAGAGGAATGTGGTTGATTTTCTTCAGGCACAACTGATGCAGTTGCCCTGACCTCTTCATTTTCTTCAGGTGCACCACTAGTGGGCGCCCTGGCAATTTCTTCAGCGGCTGGAATGCAGTCATCAGCCCTGGAACTCACATTTTCTTCAGTAGCCTGAACGTCATCAGCGGTGCTGGCATGTTCTTCAGTTGGCTGAGCGGATGCTTCAGCCTGAGGAATTTCTTGTTGCGATGGGGCTGCAACATTTGAGTTGAACATCTTAGTCAGTTTAACAAACCTGACCTTGACTCCTTTCCAATCAGCATAGTAAGCATTGAAATCATCGTTGAGGACTTTGATTTCAGACTGGATCTTCTCAAGTTCATCAGTTGTCATAGAGACAACGTTGTTCTTCAGAAACTTCTCCTTCCTGTACTATGCTTTCTTGAGCTGCCTGGCCTTCTCAAATTTCCATTTTTCTTCTTGGATGAAGGCAGTCAGCATATGACTTTGACCAGGAGTCAGCTTGAAGTCAGGCATAGGAGTGTTTGGGTCCTTGTGCGAGAGATCAATATAGTGAAGGATCAACTTTCGATCCAAAAGTAGAGGCACATTTGTGCCCTTGGCTCTAGCGGCCCTGACTTGCCTGTCTCTGATGATTTCAGCAAGTTCTTCATCATCAGCTTTGTCTTCTTCAGACGGTACTTGGAAGGCGACCTGCTTCTTATGGGGACTTGGACGAGATCCTCGTCCAGCAGTGGTCTTTGTCTTCAGCAGAGAGGGTCCTGTTGAAGAATTTGGTGCAGCTGAGGAACTAGCTGAAGCTCCTGAGGCAATAGATATGCATGTAGTCCTTTGGCATGTGGCGAGATGCACAGGTGCTGAGGATTTTGTCGGAACAGCTGAGGACTTTGGAGGAGCAGGAGCGGCATGAGGAATTGGCCATGAGGGCTTAGCTGAGGAAATTGGCCGAGAGGGCATTGAAGAAGAGGCACTAGGCTTGTGCGCAGGCTTCTTTGTCATGGATTTCTTTGGCCTTACAAAGGCCTCAGCAGCAACAGCAGTAGCGTCTTTGTTGAATTTCTTCACTGCTTCCTTAGCCTGTTTGGCCATCATGGCCTGGCGCTTGGCCCATTCTTTAGGAAAATCCTCACCGCGCTTGATGCTAGTGGGATCTGCTTCTTGGCCAGGTGCCAATGGTGGTCTTGAGCATGGAGGAGTAACAGTGAATTTCTTCATGTATTTTGGAGTCAGATACCTGTACTCCCTCCACTCTTTTGCCCATCTCCTTTCTATCCTCTGAATGCGCACCTTGCGCTGATTCTTCTCTTCCTCAGGGGGTGTGCAGTACCCAACATAAATGTCCTCAGGGATTTCAGAGGCAGTATTGATTTCAGACCTCTTTCCTCCTTTCTATGGCTTCTTTCCATCAGCCATTTTCTTCAGTTGAGGAATTTGAACAATTGAACTCTCTGAAGAAGTATGCAACTTTTCTTCGAGGAACGCTGCAAATGAGTTAAGTTGATGAGAACCTAGTGATTCAGAAGCGGACATGAGTACCTGTGAACAGAGTATAGTTGCGAGGAATTTGGAGAGGTCATATGCGTTCTGAGAAGGTTTTTCAAAAAGAACAAGTTTGAGGAATTTGACCAGATGAGTCTTGAAGAATTTCACTAACCATTCTTTGTCTTAGGTTCCAGAGTTGTATAGATCGAAGATCCACACAATTGAGGAATCTTGAAGAAAAATGATTGCTCAGAGAAATGAATCAAGAACAGATGACATGTGAGGTGTTTAGTGTGTGAAAAATTTGAAGAATAAACACCTTTGAAGATTTTGTAGAAATCATTCGAATCAAAGAGGGCAGTAAAAGTAACTTTTAATTACCCTGGACGAAGAACACAACGAACTATGAGGTGGAGAAGTGAAGTCCGGCTGTGCCGATCTTCCACGCCCTAACTCGGCGGAGGAAGACGGCTACGGCGGCGGCGGATTGAAGATTTCCGTGGCCAGCGCGAGTACGGCGGCGACGAGGTCGAGGCAGTGAAGCTCTTCCTCACCGGTGACGATGAAGTAGCGGCGGCGCTAGGGTTTGAGAAGCTCGAGTGGGAGAGAGGTCGAGCGGAGTAAAGGAGGTGAGGAAGGGAAGAGGGGTATTTATAGCCACAGTGAAAAACTGTTCGCCCGAAGAAATTGGACGAACGTGCCCCTGACCCTTCTCATTCGCTTGACATGTGTCACCCACGTACTGAGAAGTGGAGATCGTGTTAGATCGTGGGTGAATAGATAAGTATATCGTGGGATGCGGAATGGTTTGAGCGGCAAAGCCTATAATTTGGATAAGATAAGTTAAAAGTTTCGTTCACAAATTCTTCAGCTAACAAGGACACAGTGAAGATTTTGAACGAGTTTCAAATAGAACACACATGAAGAATTTGTGAATAGATTGGGTTGAGTATAGCATAGAGGGGGAAGGGTCCGATCACATTCACTTAGCAGAAAAACCAACTTGAAGAATTAGCCATAAGTGAATGCTATAGAGGACATAAACTCATATATATATATAGCCAATGAAGAAAAACGACGGAGAAGGTGAAGACAATGTAAAGTTGAAGAATATGAACAACTGAGGAATTTCAAAAACTGAGGAAAAACTCAAATTGAAGATTTTCAACTTTTGTGGTGGCGTGACCCACCATATAAGAATGATGATTTCAGACATCGCGTACAATTGTCGTAGGGTTCTGAGAATCAAAATCTTCATTAATTTCTTCACACTTAGAGTGTTATTCTTCATTGATTGAAGAAAAAGTTTCTTCATGTGTTGCACATCTAAGTCATCAATTATGCATAAGTGTTAGGATGAGTGTCCTTTTCAAAGAACATTCGAAGATTCTAGGATATTTAGCTCACACCGCAACTTGCTAAATCTCTTCTCATCCAAGGGCTTTGTGAAGATATCGGCTAGTTGTTCTTCAGTCGTCACATGCTCAATAGAAATGTCGCCCTTCAACACATGATTACGAAGAAAATGATGACGAATCTGAATGTGCTTTGTCTTCGAGTGCTGAACTGGGTTGTGAGCAATCTTGATGGCACTCTCATTGTCACAGAAGAGAGTCACATTCTTCACGTTGACGCCGTAGTCCTTGAGAGTTTGCTTCATCCACAGCAATTGAGCACAGCAAGAACCAGCAGCAATGTACTCAGCTTCAGCAGTAGACAGTGATACGCAGTTCTGTTTCTTCGAGGACAAACAGACCAAAGATCGCCCGAGGAAATGACATGTACCAGATGTTGACTTGTGATCCACACGATCACCAGCATAGTCAGAGTCAGAATATCCAATGAGATCAAAAGCTGAGCCGTTGGGGTACCATAATCCTAGTGTTGGTGTGTGAGCTAGATATCGAAGAATATGTTTCACAGCCTTATGGTGTGATTCCTTCGGTGTAGCTTGAAATCAGGCACACATGCAAACACTAAGCATAATATCTGGCCTAGATGCACATAAGTACAATAAAGAACCAATCATGGAGCGGTATACCTTTTGATCGAAGTCAATACCATTTTCATCAGTGCACAGATGGCCATTTGTGGGCATCGGAATTTTGACGCCTTTGCAATCTTGCATGCCGCATTTCCTTAGTACATCCTTGAGGTATTTCTCCTGAGATATGAATATGCCATTGCGCTGTTGACGAATTTGAATACCTAAGAAGAATTTCAATTCTCCCATCATAGACATTTGATATTCTTCACTCATCATATAGGCAAATTCATCACTATAACGTTGGTCAGTACAGCCAAAGATAATATCATCAACATATATTTGGCACACAAACAATTCACCATCATAAGATTTAGTGAAAAGTGTCGGGTCGAGTGAACCGGGTTTGAAGACTTTCTTCATGAGGAATTCCTTCAAAGTATCATACCACGCCCGAGGGGCCTGCTTGAGGCCATAGAGGGCCTTATTGAGTATGAAGACTTTGTCAGGATGCTTAGGATCTTCAAAACCTGGGGGTTGAGCAACATATACTTCTTCCTCAAGCTTACCATTGAGGAATGCACTTTTCACATCCATTTGATATAAAGTGATATCATGATGGTTAGCATAAGCAAGTAATATGCGAGTAGCTTCAAGTCTAGCAACAGGTGCAAAAGTTTCATCGAAATCAATTCCTTCAACCTGTGTGTAGCCTTGAGCTACAAGCCGTGCCTTATTCCTCACCACAAGGCCATTTTCATCTTGCTTGTTGAGGTAGATCCACTTTGTGCCAATGATATTGTGCTTGCGAGGATCTGGACGTTTAACCAGTTCCCAGACGTTGTTGAGTTCGAATTGATGTAATTCTTCTTGCATGGCCTGAATCCACTCAGGCTCTAGAAATGCTTCATCTACCTTAGTAGGCTCTGTGATAGAGACAAAAGCATAGTGCCCACAAAAGTTAGATAAATGTGAAGCTTTTGAGCGTGTGAGAGGACCTGGTGCTTCAATGTTATCGATGATCTTTTCAACTTACACTTCTTTTGCAACGCGAGGATGAGTAGGTTGTCGTTGAGGAACTTGATCAACATTTTCTTCAGCACCATTTTCTTCAGCAATTTCTTCAGGTGCATTAGGTCGACGTTCTTCACATTCTGGAATGAATTCTTCAGCAAATTCTTCAGTAGGAATGACATCCTCGGTAGCCTTGAACTTGATAGTTTCCTCAGGTGTTGGTTCATCTATCACAGAGGGTAGGTGCTCTCTTTGCGAGCCATTAGTTTCATCGAACCGCACATCTACAGTTTCAACAACCTTGTGAAGAACGTTGTTGAAGACTCTGTAGGTGTGCGAGTCCTTTCCGTAACCAAGCATAAAACCTTCATGTGCATTCGGTGCAAATTTAGCATTGTGATGAGGATCTCTAATCCAACATTTAGCACCGAAGACTTTGAAATAACTCACATTGGGTTTCTTGTCAGTGAGGAGTTCATAGGCAGTCTTCTTGAAGAATTTGTGAAGACATACCCTGTTGATGATGTGGCACGCAGTATAAATTGCCTCAATCCAGAAGTGACGAGGCGTCTGGTACTCATCAAGCATAGTGCGAGCCATCTCAACAAGAGTTCTGTTCTTGCGCTCCACGACGCCATTCTGCTGAGGAGTATAAGGAGCAGATAACTCATGAGTAATACCAAGTTCATCAAGATAGTCATCAAGACCAGAATTCTTGAACTCAGTTCCATTGTCACTTCTGATGTGCTTGATCTTCACACCAAAGTTTGTTGAAGCCCTCGAAGAAAATCGTTTGAAGACTTCCTGCACTTCATGTTTGTAAGTAACAATGTGTACCCATGTGTAACGAGAGTAATCATCAACAATAACAAAGCCATAGAGAGATGCATCATTTGTGACAGCTGAGTAATGATTAGGACCAAAGAGGTCCATGTGAAGCAATTCGAATGGTCGAGTAGTGGTCATGATAGTCTTCGCTGGATGCTTAGCCTTGGTCATCTTTCCAGCTTCACAAGCTCCACACAAGTGATCCTTGAGGAATTTGACATTCTCAATGCCAATGACATGCTTCTTCTTCGCAAGCGTGTGCAAATTCCTCATGCCTGCATGACCAAGTCGTCGATGCCATAGCCACCCTTCTGAAGCTTTTGCAAGTAGGCACGCGGCTGGTTGAGGTCCTGTAGAGAAATCAACACTATACAAGTCTCCTCTCCTAAAGCCTTCGAAGAGTTTGGAATTGTCAGCTTCCATAACCACAACACAACGATACTTGCCAAAGACAACTACCATATCAAGATCACAAAGCATTGAGATAGACATGAGGTTGTATCCTAAGGACTCGACAAGCATGACTTTGTCCATGTGTCGATCCTTTGTGATCGCAACCTTACCTAGACCCAATACCTGACTTTTGCCTTTGTCAGTGAAGATGATATGCTTCAGATGCGATGGTGATAAGGGAGCATCAATCAATAGATTCTTGTCACCAGTCATGTGATTTGTACATCCACTATCGAGGACCCACTCAGTGGCTTTGGGTTGATCATCCAGCAGATGAATTAGTGCAGCTTACGGACTTCATATACTTCATCAGTGAAGAATATGACATCACAATTCATCAGACCAATTTCATCAAGCAATGCAACAGTTAAAAACAGTATGAGGACGTGAGAAATGAAAGTTCATTTCTTCATGATTAGCCTGCGTCCTTTCAGGCACTCTGCAAGTCTCCAGCAAATTCTTCAGATGTTCAAGCACGTCTGGAGACCTGACCCTGCAGAAGAGATTAGTTCTTCTTCTTCACCACCCACATCTGAAGGGGTGGCAAAGAGTTCATCACTCTGCGAGCTCCATACGAGAAAGGTGGCATAGAAGCCAATCCATTTCGTTTCACATAAAAGAAGTTAGGGTAAGCATATGAATAAGTAGAGAAATTCTTCGAGGACTTATGAACATAATGATTAGAAGAATAATGCTCATATTCATAGCCCTTGGCTCTTCCCTGCGAAACTGAGTTGTTAGCATGATGATGTTCATATGAGGACTTTGATCCATATGAAGAATTTGGTCCATATGAAGAATTTGATATGAGGTTCCTATTCTTCACAGGTGGTGTCATGAGGACATTCACCTGAAGACTTTCAAGGCACCTTTTGGGAACCCAGATTTTCTTCATAGGAGAACCGTTCCTGCAGTTAGTGCCAACATATCTAGCAAATACTTCACCATTCTGATTTTTGAACAGTTTATAGTTGGAGTCAAATGACTCATCAGGAGAATGAGAAGATTCACATGTAAAGCCAGATAGATTAGATGGATCAACTGGAGGTCCCTTTGCAGCAACCCATGAGGTTGGGGTACTGCTCAGGCTTCCAATATGTACCATCAGCATTGAGTTTCCTCTCAAAGGAAATACCCTCTTTCCTAGGGTTCCTGTTGAGGATCTGCTTTTTAAGCACATCACAAAGAGTCTGATGCCCTTTCAGGCTTTTGTACATGCCTGTCATGTACAATTCCTTCAGCCCTGCATCGTCAGTGATACTAGCAATGTCCTTAGATGAGGAATTAGTGACAGCTGAGACAGTTGAGGAATTTGTAGCATTAGAAGCATTTGAACATTCAGGTGAAGAATTGGCAGATTCACGTTCAATGCATTTCAAACATGGAGGAACAAATTCTTCCTGAGCAGCGCTGATTTGTTGAGCAAGTAATGAATCGCGCTCCTTCTGAAGATCTTCATAACTCACTCTTAGCTTCTCAAGATCTTGCTTTCTTTAAAGAAATTCATAACAAAGATTCTCATCATCAGACAAGAGAGTGTTATGATGACCTTGAAGATTGTCAAACCTAGTCTCAAGTCTCTGAAGATTTTCAGTCAAGGTTTTAGTGCGATCCATTTGTTCACCCAACATATCATCACTTTTGTCTAGCATGTTTTGAACCTTTTCTAAAGCCCTTTGTTGTTTCACAGCAATCTTAGCGAGTTTAGAATAGCTGGGCTTAAGGTTTTCATCAGACTCATTCTCACTTGAGTCAGAGGAGGTATATTTGAGTACCTTGGCACCCTTTGCCATGAAGCAATAGGTGGGAGCGTAGTCATCAGTGCCTTCATCAGCCTTGTTGGTGAGGTCATTTTCTTCAGTGTTGAAGATAGACTTGCTGACGAATGCAGTAGCGAGGGCTAGGCTCGCCACACCAGATTCGGAATCCTCAGATGCCTCCTCTTCCTCATTTTCTTCAGATTCAGCCTCAGAGTCCATTTCCTTGCCAATGAATGCCCGAGCCTTCTTGGAGCTGCTCTTCTTGTGAGATGAAGACTTTGAGGATTTTGATGATGAAGATTTTGAGGATTTCTTCTTTTTCTTCGCATCATCAGAACTGTAATCCTTGTATTTCTTCTTCTTTGATTCCTTTTCCCACTTAGGACAATCTTGAATGTAGTGTCCGAGTTTCTTGCATTTGTGACAAAGCCTCTTCTTGTAGTCACTGGATGAGGAATCATTGCTCCTTGAGGGTCTTCCAAGGCGACCTCTTCTTGAGAACTTCTGGAATTTCTTCATGAGCAGTGTTAGATCATGGCTCAGTTCTTTAGGATCACCAAGGCTGCTGTCAGAGTCTTCATCTTCAGACTCAGAAACTGCCTTGGCCTTCAGTGCACGTGATCTGCCATAGCTCGAGCCATAGAGATCTCTCTTTTCAGCAAGCTGGAACTCATGAGTATTTAGCCTCTCGAGGATATCAGCGGGATCAAGTGACTTGTAATCAGCACGCTCTTGTATCATCAATGCCAGAGTATCAAATGAGGAATCAAGCGATCTTAGCAGTTTCTTCACCACCTCGTGGTCGGTGATGTTAGTGGCACCGAGCGCTTGAAGCTCGTTTGAGATGTCAGTGAGGTGATCGAAGGTTTGTTGAACATTTTCATTGTCGAGTATTTTGAAGCGGTTGAAGAGATTGCGAAGAACATCACCTCGAGAGTCACGCTGTGTTGAGACTCCTTCATTTACTTTAGACAGCCTATCCCAGATAAGCAGTTTCCAAAGCACTCACTCTTCCATATTGTCCTTTGCTCAGATGGCCACATATGATATTCTTCACTTGAGAATCGAGTTGCTTGAATCTCTTCACATCGGTAGCGTTCAGTGAGGGTGAGACAGAGGGAACACCATTTTCCACAACATACCAGATATCGTTATCAATTGCCTCAAGATGCATTCGCATCTTATTCTTCCAGTAGGGGAAGTCCATCCCATCGAAGGTAGGACACCCAGCAGAGACCTTGATCATACCTGCGGTCGACATAACTAAAACTCCAGGCGGTTAAACCAAAATCACACAGAACAAGGGAGTACCTTGCTCTGATACCAATTGAAAGTGCGTTATATCGACTAGAGGGGGGTGAATAGGCAATTTTTATGAATTCTACACTGAGGAATTTGCGGGTGAGGAAATTCCTTAGCGAAGAACTACTTGTAGCGGAATAAGTACTCAGAAGTAAACATAACAGAACACAAGCATGGTCATCATGATGAAATGAAGACAAGCACTGAGTACAGAAAGCGTGAACACAGGATAACACAGGATGAAGACAAATAGACTGAAGAAACTGAACTGAGGAAATTGAGAAAGTCTTCTGTCAAAGTCTTCAAACACAGATATGACAATCACACAACACAGTAATGAGGAAATGAAAGAGTTGAGGAAATAGAACCAGTAGGCTTGATGAAGACAATGATTTGGTAGACCAGTTCCAACTGCTGTCTCACTTGTACATCTGGTTAGGGCGGCTAGGTATTTAAACCTAAGGACACATAGTCCCAGACACCCAGTCCTGAACACGCAGTCCAGGACACTTAGTCCTCACCGTATTCCCCTTGAGCTAAGGTCACACAGACCTCACCCAATCACTCGTGGTAAGTCTTTAGGTGACTTCCGAACCTTCACAAACTCGGTCAGTCGGCTATCCACAATTTCCTCTTGGATGCTCTAGACCATGATGCCTAACCGTCTGGAAGAAGCACAGTCTTCAAAGGTAACAAGCGTCGGATCCACGCAGGATCAATCTCTTCAGTGATGCTCAATCACTTGGGGTTTGTAGGTGTTTGGGTTTGGGTTTTCCTCACTTGATGATTTTCGCTCAAAGTCCTCGGAGGATGGGATGCTCTCAATTGACAAGTGTCAGTTTCTCTCGGAGAAGCCAACCAGCTAGTGGTTGTAGGGGGCGGCTATTTATAGCCTAGGGAGCAGCCCGACAAGATAAGACATAAATGCCCTTCAATGATATGACCGTTAGGTGGGTAGATATTTTGGGACATCTAGCGCATAGCACAGCAACGGTCGGAAATTTGAGTATCAACTTCCTCAGGGCTATCATGTTCCTCACTGTGTAGGCAATCCGCACTGGCAAATTCCTAACTCCTCAGTCAGAACAAATTCCTCAGCGACCAGAAGAACTTCGTCTCTGTCACTGAAGAATATGACTGAACTGTATGAGATTTCCAATGGCTTCACTCGAAGGAATTGGTAGGTGTAGGATTTTGAGTTGAGCATCACATGGAAAATTTTCCTTAGTATTTCCTCGACCCCCTTTAACAGTACGGTGTTTCCTATGACTCAAGAAAGAGAAAATGAAACTACGAAAACAAAAGTCTTCACGCTTCATGTTCCTCAAATGAATACCAAGTCTTCAACGTCACACCAATTTCTTCACTTTCAAAGTCTTCAGAAAGTCTTCAGAAATCCAAAGTCTTCAGTCGAAGAACTTCATTTTTAGGGGTCGACTTTCTCTATAAATATCAAACTCCTCATAGACTTATAGACCTGTGTACAGTCATAAACACATTAGTCCCTTAATCTATAAGTCTTCAATACACCAAAATCACTAAGGGGCACTAGATGCACTTACAATCTCCCCCTTTCTGGCACAATAAGTCCTTTTTCAATTAGAGATAATTTTAGAATTTTTTAAAAACTTTAGAAAATCATATAAATTAATCCGTAACTCTGATGAAAACACTTTGTACATGAAAGTTGCTCAGAACAACGAGACGAATCCGAATACGCTCTCCGTTCATCTATCACTTGCCTCTAGCATAGCAAACATGCAACCTCTCCCCTCCGTTTCATCTGTCCGAAAATGCCAATCTTCGGGGAAACTTCCCCGGATGTCCTCCCCTTCATCGGTATCGTGTAGTGCCGCGTTAGAACACCCCTAGCGCTGCTTATTGCCTATCATGCATCTGTTTGCTTTGTATTTACTGTTTCTTCCCCCCTCTTCTCTTCGGTTGACTCCGAGACTGATGCTGTCCCTGTGATCGACTACGTCGACGACGACCCCTTCTTCCCTTTCAGCGGAGCTTCCAGGCAAGCCCCCCCTTTGATCATCCCGATATCGCCCATTCCATTCTCTCATGCTTGCATTAGATTTTGCTATTGTTATTGATTGCTCCTATTCTGATGCCTAGCCTGTTGTTTTACCTTACCTGCTTATCCTAAACTGCTTAGTATAGGTTGGTTAGTGATCCATCAGTGACCCCCACCTTGTCTTTGTTGCCCCTGCTTCATCTTTGACAACTCGATCAACGTGATCGACGACTAGAGCCCGACACCTTACATCACATCACGCCCTTTTGTTGCTCGACTCTGCAGAACTACTATCGAGTGCCGAGGGTGATCCCTCATAACGCACTCCTGATGATAATTCTGTAGTGTAGCTATTCGGTCGTGGTCATCGAGGGTGATTTCCTCTTCCACCATTCCCGATACGGCTCTGTCGTGCAACACCTCAAGTGTGAATCTCGAGGGTGGTCCCTCTTACGTTCACCTTGATGATTACATTGAGTGGAATCCACCGGGGGTGATTCCTCGGGTTTTCCCCTTGATGTTTGGACACACGGTTACCGGGACTTTACTTGAGACCTTTGTTGAAGTCGGGTCGACCCTGAGGAGTACCCGTGAGTTGATGTGAAAGTCGGGCGGGCCCGTTGAGCACCCACGAGTTTTCTACATGGCACGGCCGGGCAGTCTGGGCCCTTGTCGTAAGTCCATGAGATGGGGCGACGGGGTCACATTATCGTGAGTCTCTGCTCATCTTCACGAGCCCCCAATGCACTAACAGGTTTGGGTATTTGTTCTGAGTTGGCCTCTGGCCTTTACGCACTAACCACCACGTGAGAATAGATATGGGCCTCGACGTCGCAGTATCAGCCAAATCTTTGTCAGACGTCAAGTTCAGCATTGCGGCACGGCTGGGCGGCACCATCCTGTAGTGGTGGAGCCTGGTCTGCCCTGCTCGCAACGACCCGGAGTGCAACGGGCGATGGGCCCAGACCCCGGAGTGCTTAGGATGTAGACCGGCGGGGACCTCTCTGCTGAGCCTAGGTAGGGCTACGACGTGTTGATCTTCCGAGGCCGGGCATTGACCCCAGAAAGGTGTGTCCGGCCAGAGTGATCGAGCGTGTTGGGTAACGTGGTGCACCCCTGCAGGGAAGATATATATTGGAATATCGTTTCCACGGTAATGGACGTTCAGACTTGTATCCGGATCTTATATAACTAGAAATGGATACTTGAGATATGTGATGGATATGTGGCTCCGGGATTGCTTTCTCGTAGGGACCGAGGAAGGATCTCTGGGCGTTGATGTTACAAGATGCTTGTTAATTATAAACTGCTATTCTTTACTCTTCTACATGCTGCAAGATGCTTGGAGCTGCTTGAAGATGCTAGTCTTCAATAGGCTAGGCCTTCTCCTCTATTCTGGCATTTTGCAGTTCAGTCCACAGATACAACCCTCCCATTTGATACCAATGCATACTTAGTATAGATCTGATGCTTGCGAGTACTTTGGATGAGTACTCACGGTTGCTTTGCTACCCCTTTTCCCCCTTCCTTCTTCTTTCCGGTTGATGCAACCAGATGGTGGATCCCTGGAGCCAGATGCCACCGCCAACGGATTCTGCTACATGGAGACCGCCGACGACCAGGAGTAGTTAGGAGGTCCCAGGCAGGAGGCCTTGCCTCTTCGATCGTGTTGCTTTTGTGCTAGCCTTCTTAAGGCATCCTTGTTTAACTTATGTTTGTACTCAGATATTGTTGCTTCCGCTGACTCTTGTGTATCGAGCTTGTATTCGAGCCCTCGAGGCCCCTGGCTTGTAATATAAAGCTTGTATTATTATGATTTGTGTCTAGAGTTGTGTTGTGATGTCCTCCCTTGAGTCCCTGATCTTGATCATACACATTTGCGTGTATGATTAGTGTATGATTGAATTGGGGGCGTCACAGAAGTCATCCTCGACGGAAGCTCACCTTCCTCACCCAAATAAGGCTTCATATCTCAGTGTTAAAAGTGGGACTAACCCCAAAATGTGCATGCAGCTCAAGTTTATATGCATTATCATTTATTTTCTCTAACACCTTAAAAGGACCATCACCACGTGGCATTAGCTTTGATTTGCGCAAATCAGGAAATCTATCCTTACGCAAATGTAACCAAACAAGATCTCCAGGTGCAAACACAACATGTTTTCCACCCTTATCTCCTGCAAGTTTATATTTAACATTCATATGCTCAATGTTTTCCTTAGTTAACTCATGCATTTTTAAGATCAATTCAGCACGTTGTTTAGCATCAAAATTAACCTTCTCCGAAGATGGAAGAGGCAACAAATCAATAGGTGCACGAGGTAGGAAACCATACACAATTTTAAAAGGGCATGTCTTAGTAGTAGAATGCAATGAACGATTATAAGCAAATTCAATATGAGGAAGCATTCTTCCCACATTTTCTTATTATTCTTCAAAACATCCCTAAGATAGTAGACAATGTCCTATTGGCTACTTCTGTTTGTCCATCAGTTTGGGGGTGACATGTAGTACTAAAAAGCAGTTTAGTCCCCAACTTAGCCCATAAACGTCTCCAAAAGTGGTTAAGAAATTTAGTATCATGATCTTAAACAATAGTATTTGGCACACCATACAAGCGAATAATTTCACGAAAGAACAAATCATCAACATTAACAGCATCATCGCTTTTATGACATGGTATAAAGTGTGCCATTTTCGAGAACCTATCCATGACAACAAATATGCTATCCCTCCCCTTGTTTGTTCGAGGTAAACGTAAAACAACGTCCATAGATATATCCTCCCAAGGAACACTAGGTACAGGCAAAGGCATATATAAACCATGAGGATTGAGTCGTGACTTAGCTTTTTGACATGTAGTGCAGCGAGCAACAAAACGCTCAACATCCCATCTCATCTTTGGCCAAAAGAAATGTGTAGCAAGTATATCCTCCGTCTTCTTGACGCCAAAGTATCACATTAATCCTCCTCCATGCGCCTCCTGCAAGAACAAAAGACAAACAGACCTAGCTGGAATGCATAGCTTGTTAGCACGAAACACAAACCCATCGTTAACGACGAACTTGTTCCATGTTCTCCCTTCTTTACAATTCTGCAAGACATATTTAAATTTAGCATCATGCACATATTGATCTTTGATGGTCTCCAAACCAAATATTTTAAAGTCAAGTTGTGAAAGCATAGTATAACGACGAGACAATGCATTGGCAATAACATTTTCTTTACCCTTCTTGTGTTTAATGACATAAGGGAAAGTCTCAATGAATTCAACCCATTTAGCATGTCTACGATTCAGTTTTGCTTGACTCTTAATGTGTTTCAAAGATTCATGATCAGAATGTCTAACAAATTCTTTGGGCCATAAATAATGTTGCCATGTTTCTAAGGTCCGAACAAGAGCATATAATTCTTTATCATAAGTAGAATAGTATAGATAGGCCCACTCAATTTTTCAGATAAGTATGCAACAGGTTTGCCATCTTGTAATAACACAGCTCCTAATTCAATTCCACTAGCATCACATTCAAGCTCAAAAGTTTTATTAAAATCGGGAAGTTGGAGTAAAGGAGAATGTGTCAACTTATCTTTCAATACTGTGAAGGCTTCTTCCTGTGCGGTACCCCATGCAAAAGGCACATCCTGCTTCGTAAGCTCATTGAGAGGTGCAGCAATGGTGCTGAAATCTCTCACAAAACGCTTATAGAATCCAGCGAGGCCAAGAAAACTCCTCACTTGTGTGACCATTTTGGGCTATGGCCAACTCTCAATAGCTTCAATCTTGCCATTATCAACTTCAATTCCTTGTGGAGTAACAACATAGCCAAGAAAAGATACTCGGTCGGTGCAAAAGGTGCACTTCCCAAGGTTACCAAACAAATGTGCATCACGTAGAGCAATAAAAACAACATGTAAATGTTCCAAATGTTCCTCCAAAGATCTGCTACAAATCAGTATATCATCAAAATAGACTACCACAAATCGTCCAATGAAAGCACGTAAAACTTCGGTCATTAATCTCATGAATGTACTAGGTGCTTTAGTTAACCCAAAAGGCATGACTAACCACTCATATAAACCAAACTTAGTTTTCAATGCTGTTTTCCATTCATCTCCCAATTTCATACGAATTTGATGGTATCCACTACGCATATCAACTTTGGACAATATTGCAGAGCCACTCAATTCATCAAGCATATCATCTAGCCTAGGAATAGGATGACAATAATGAATAGTAATATTATTAATGCCTCTACAATCAACACACATACGCGACGTACCATCCTTTTTTGGCACTAGTATAATAGGAACAACACAAGGACTGAGAGATTCGCGTATATAACCTTTGTCGAGCAGCTCCGGTACTTGACGCAAAATCTCCTTCACCTCCTGTGACGCCCCCGATTTGACCGTACACTAATCATGCACGCAAATGTGTACGATCAAGATCAGGGACTCACGGGAAGATATCACAACACAACTCTAAAACATAAATAAGTCATACAAGCATCATAATACAAGCCAGGGGCCTCGAGGGCTCGAATACAAGTGCTCGATCATAGACGAGTCAGCGGAAGCAACAATATCTGAGCACAGACATAAGTTAAACAAGTTTGCCTTAAGAAGGCTAGCACAAACAGGGATACAGATCGAACGAGGCGCAGGCCTCCTGCCTGGGATCCTCCTAACTACTCCTGGTCGTCGTCAGCGGCCTGCACGTAGTAGTAGGCACCTCCAGTGTCGTAGGTGTCGTCGTCGACGGTGGCGTCTGGCTCCTGGACCCCAATATCTGGTTGCGACAATCAGATAGATAGGAAGGGGGAAAAGAGGGAGAGAAGCAACCGTGAGTACTCATCCAAAGTACTCGCAAGCAAGGAGCTACACTACATATGCATGGGTATATGTGTAAAGGGGCATATCAGTGGACTGAACTGCAGAATGCCAGAATAAAAGGGGGATAGCTAGTCCTGTCGAAGACTACGCTTCTGGTCATCTCCATCTTGCAGCAGATAGAAGAGAGTAGATTGAAGTCCTCCGAGTAGCATCGCATAGCATAATCCTACCCGGCAATCCCCTCCTCGTCGCCCTGTTAGAGAGCGATCACCGGGTTGTATCTGGCACTTGGAAGGGTGTATTTTATTCAGTATCCAGTTCTAGTTGTCATAAGCTCAAGGTACAACTCCGGGTCGTCCTTTTACCGAGGGACACGGCTATTCGAATAGATAAACTTCCCTGCAGGGGTGCACCACATAACCCAACACGCTCGATCCCATTTGGCCGGACACACTTTCCTGGGTCATGCCCGGCCTCGTAAGATCAACGCGTCGCAGCCCCACCTAAGCACAACAGAGAGGTCAGCACGCCGGTCTAACCCTATGCGCGCAGGGGTCTGGGCCCATCGCCCTATGCACACCTGCACGTTGCGTACGCGGCCGGAAGCAGACCTAGCCTAGTGGCGTTCCAGTCCAATCCGGCGCGCGCCACTCAGTCGCTGACGTCAAGAAGGCTTCGGCTGATACCACGACGCCGGGATACCCATAACTACTCCCGCGTAGATGGTTAGTGCGTATAGACCAAATGGCCAGACTCAGATCAAATACCAAGATCTCGTTAAGCGTGTTAAGTAACCGCGAACGCCGACCGGGGCCAGGCCCACCTCTCAGTTAGGCGGTCTCAACCTGCCCTGTCGCTCCGCCACAAAGATCCACTTGCGGGTACTCCTACGAGCCGACCCGACTTTACTCATCACATGTGTCATGTATGTAGTATATAAGTATATACCCGTGATCTCCGCCCAGGTGATCACGGCCCGATAGTATAGCACAGCAGACGGACAAGAATGTAGGGCCACTGATGGAAATCTAGCATCCTATACTAAGCATGTAGGATTGCAGGTAAAGGTATCAACAGTAGTAGCAAGGATAGGCTATGCATCAGAATAGGATATCGGAAAGCAGTAACATGCTACACTACTCTAATGCAAGCAGTATAGAGAAGTATAGGCGATATCTGGTGATCAAGGGGGGGGCTTGCCTGGTTGCTCTGGCAAGAAGGAGGGGTCGTCCACTCCGTAGTCGAACTGGGCAGCAGAAGTGTCGGTCTCGTAGTCTACCGGAGAGAAGAGGGGGAAGAAACAGTAAATACAATGCAAACATAAGCATGACGATGCGTGACATGACAATGAGCGGTGCTAGGGGTGTCCTAACGCGACAGTAGGTGGTACTAGTGAAGGGGGGGAACATCCGGGAGGTATTCCCGATGTTTCGCGTTATCGGACAGACGGACCGGAGGGGGAAAGTTGCTAGTTCGATAGGTTAGGGGGTTGTGGTGGACGAACGGACTGCGTATTCGGATTCGTCTCGTCGTTCTGAGCAACTTTCATATAGAAAACATTTTCATCCGAGTTACGGTTTAAAAGATATGAATTTTCAAAGTTTATTTGAATTTCTGGAATTATTTATATTCAGCAAAAATGAATTATGACGTCAGCATGAGGCAATGCTGACGTCAGCAGGTCAACAGGTCGGCTGACCAGTCAAACCAGACAGGTGGGTCCAGTGGGACCCACATGTCAGCCTCTGTTAGTCTAATATTTAGTTAAACTAATCTAACAGTATAATTAGAGGGGTGGGCCCCATATGTCAGTGAGTGATTAGTTAATTTAATTATTTTTATTTATAAAACATTTTCTTTTTCTTTTCTTTTTTATATTTTTGCGGCGGGGCCCGCATGTCAGTGACTGAGCCTGCCCAGTCAGCAGTTGACTGGGTCAACCCAGTCAACTGGGGCCCGTGGGGGCCACTGGCAGGGGCACTGGGGTGGCCCCAGGCCTGCCACGTCGGCGGCCGGCGCCGGAGCGGCTCCGGCGAGCCAAACGCGGCGGCGCGGCTCGGGAGGGGGTGCGGGTTTGCGCTACGGTGGGTTTGCGGGGGCGTGGCTGGGCGCGTTCGACGCGGCTCGGCGTCGCGCGTCCAACTGCGGTGGTCGGAGGGGCTGGAACGGCCGGG